>NC_064616.1:486466959-487091959 GCF_023898315.1 Schistocerca nitens
GGAGGCGGGGAGGGGGGGGGGGCGGGCGGGGGGGCGGAGGGAGAAGAGACGATAAATGAATTACTTTCCAAGAGATTTAACATATATTGCCTTTTTAAGTTTCCTCTTAAACACTCACTCACCATGTACCAAAAATAGAACAAACTTATCTCTACAGTTCCTTAAAAGAAGTGGCCTTGCAATAAATATTAGCATTGGCAAAGGATCATTACAAGGATACACTAGGTAACATTATCACCTCTAAACAAACGAAGAATCCCAACATTTACATAGACTATATAGCTAAATTACAGGAGGAAAATACACAATCAATAGGGAATGCCATCATGGGTGAACGAAAATTTCCTGGAAATGAAATTCAACATACTGGTGAAGGTTCTAATAGCCCTGACAGGTTCTCAAACTGCTAATGTCTCCCTTGACTTGCATGCATTCCTGGTGCTTAAAAACTGGCTTAGAAAACCAGTGTGGCAGTGTTAAGAGTTGACCTACAGCTTAGTCACTCCAGAACAAACAGAAAAAAATCGCTAAAGTCGTCATCCGTAAATTTAAATATCGATCTTGGTATTCATTCCACTCAGTTTCAAACGCTGTAACCGTCAGACCCATGAGACTGCATTCATACCTTGCAAACAAACGGAAAAGCAACTCAGCTTAGAAAATTCATCTCTGCACATGTTCCCAAAGAATATTAACACTCTTGGAGGTCGAATTTATGTAACTGAATGAACACCTACATCGAATTATGGCGTAGTTGAACTGGACCTAACCAAAATGAACGTATGCTAGGATCACACATGAGAGCACCTCTTACTCGCCTCGTCGTCACAGCCTAAGTGTTCTCTTCAAACAGCCGGCCGGTGTGGCCGAGCGGTTCTAGGCGCTTCAGTCTGGAACCGCGCGACCGCTACGGTCGCAGGTTCGAATCCCGCCTCGGGCATGGATGTGTGTGATGTCCTTAGGTTAGTTAGGTTTAAGTAGTGCGAGGTGCCGGGGCTAGTAGTGTATTTATCACTAAATTCTACTAGAATCCACATGTGTAAATCATGCTCTAAGCCCCCCCTATTCTAACTCCGACTTTTGCTGTTGCACAAGGATAAAACAAATACGCGAACTGACTCTAATCAACCCTGCTAGTGGAGTAGAAGAGAGTTTGGCACCTGCAATAATTTAATTTGATAAATAAGTTAAATAAACAAAGGTTTCATTAGCATAGTGAGGAATGATAGGGTTGCTCTATTGATTAACAGAAAGAAAGTTCTGTCCAAAATAACAATATGATTTATTAAGATTAAACGCAGAATAGTAAAAGAGACACAGGAAATATAAAACATCAAATTGGCTAAAATTGGAGATTCATACAAACACAGTAAAGGTGAAGTTGTCCCTAACTTAGATCGTGAGGTTTAAGACGAAGTGGTATGTGGAGCCAATTCCTTTCCACTCAAATCTCAAGAGAGACACACAGCTAACCCAATAGTAATTGCTGCTACTCGAAACTGAACAAAGTTAGAAAAGGATGAACAGGCGCGCTCTGCTGAGCTCTGATTATCACCTAGGAAAATCCCTATCTGCCGGTGCTGCGGACGTACATTACCAACAGTCTTCTTATCTCCCAGAACACGATCTGGCGTACCGCAGGCGAGGGCTGGTTGCTCCGACGTCCTCGACCGAAAGGCGACTGCCGACTACCCAGAGCACCCGCACAGGCCGAACACCGAACATTCCCGCCCCCACGACAGTGGCCGTGGTTACGTTCCAATCAGCAACTCGAAAACCGGCGGAAATTCCACTCCATTGCCGGAGCACTACCATTCCACCAATGGAGATTCTTGGCGCCAATTTCTGTGCTGATTTTGCAGAAAGTGCGGGAATTTTCCCGCCACAACTGCGTGGGTACACAAGTCATTCCCACGCCTCGCTGGTAGCCCGCCAGAAAGTGTTTTCGCAAAGTTTCTCTGAAGTAACGGAACCTCTAGCCCAGCCGCTACTTCACACCCCAGCGGGCGTGTCTCTTGACAATGTCGGCGTCTGAAAAGCATTCACTCGACTGCCTCACACACGTCGGCTTAACTCTCTCCAGTTCCACAGAGCCCGCCTGTCACCGGCCCACCCGGGTGACGAGAGACGCTGCGTGGGAAGTACGCGTGTTAAGGAAAAGCAACCCTCCACCGCATGCAACTAGAGAGGAGAATCGTAAGATAGAAATATGAGAGGGGGCTCATGCCACCTCTCATTGCCCCTACGCCATTTTAGATTGTAATTGGTGAGCGGTTGGCTCACTTAGGAGCAAGGTAGTGAGTCAATCGCCCAAGAACAATCTTACAAAGTGACTCCACATACCGCACTCTATAAAAAAGATCATTGCAACTGAAAAATGCAACTCATAGAGGGAGGATTATTTATGATGTAGCCAACTTCACCTTCTTAATATGGAACACTAACACTCACATCACACATCCATACCCAGGGAGCCCCTTCCCAAACACCGATTCACGCAGACATTCACTCTCTAAATATGGCCCGGGCATCTGAGCCAAATATGGAGCAGTTTATTCTTTACAATCAGAGTTGGAGTGCTCCGCAATTAAATGCCCAAGATGTTACAACAATTTTAATCATTAAACTAACCTGAACTCACTCACACATGATACTATATAAGTTAACAATCTCTTTGTGAGCTTTCAGAATCTAATTACAACCTCCGATTCATTCTGTCTCCCTGCAGCAAGAATAACCTTTACAAAATGTTCCCTGAACTGATGGTCCATTCACAATGACAGTGGTGGTATCTGCTTCAGTTTATGGGGACTTCAGGCACACTGTTTGCATACACACAACAATAAACACAAAATACAAAAAAACATGGTGTGGAGAACAATACAGTAATCTGTAATAAGAATTACAGTGTAAAACACAAACGCATACAAGGTATAACATACATTACAAAAACAACATAAGAAAAAGAAATTTAAGAAAAAAAACAAGGTTCATGGGGCATCAAATTGTGCGTGCACATTGCACAAAGTTCACGACTGTGCTGAGAATGAGGCACTAAATCACATTGTTTGAAATATCCGTAGCACTTCACAAATTCTACAGTACTGACATCACATAAGGCTAAACGTCGGGTGTCGTTGCTACGTTGTGGCAACAGCAATAGGGAGTTCTGGAGTGTCTGCAGTACGCTGTTGAGATTGTAGTCAGACCCACGCATATGATCACGGCAGTACGGTAGGAAGACACAGTGATAGGCTCTCCTCACGTCGATTAATTGTCTCTGAGGTCTACTCGTTGGGATACATCACTAGTCTAGGTCTCTTCTCTCGCTGGACAGAACTTTATGTTTCCCAATATTGCAGTTCGACGAGGGATGATGGCACGTGGAGTGACTCCACAAGTGTGTGAGGTCATCCATACAGGATCGAACTAGGAGCGACTATTGTTAAAAACTGCTCTCTAATAGAGAGGAGAAGTAAGACATGAGACCATACATTTGTTAGTGTGGCACGATACTGCTTTGTGTATGCAGATCGGCCAATGCTAGTGAGTTGTAAAAACCCAAACAGGTGAGTATAGAGCGTCCCTTTCTGTCCTGAGGCACATGAGGCGCAGGTTCTGACACGATATGTGATCTTCTTCGTGTACTCACGACAACGTGGTCTGCCGCAGGGAATCCCTCCAAGCGGCTGCCGCGTCCGGAGAGCTAGCAGGCTGTCGCGTGTCAGGGTCAACGGCCAGCCCCACTTTCGCTTGTGGCGGGGCAAGGGTCCCGTGTAATCCCTCAGGTAGGCAGCCGGGTGACTGTCAGCGTGTAGGACGGGACGCTCGCCCTCTAGCAGGTAGCCGAAGACCTCTTGTTTTTGCGCTGGCTGGCCTCTGCATTGCCACGTTCCTCGTCATCTGTACAATTCTTACAAAAGTCTTATGCCTAACTTTTTCCCATGACCTTCTATGTTATAATAAATTTACCTAATGAAACATTGATGGTCTGTCATTTCAGACACTCTTATTTTACTTTTATAGTTATTAATCTATGGCAATCATTATAACATCTAATCTATACATGGAAATAATTTATTTTGATATACGTGTAGAGACCGATCTCAGTAAGTACATGGTGTGTGATAACTGATGCTTTGTAATGGATGAACAACTAAATGTGCGGGCCCGCACTAATATTACTATTAATTATATAGATCGACAGTAGACATGCTTCAAGAATTAACTACCATATCCCAACGATCTACATTCTACGTCTTTTAATTAAATTATGTTGTTATGCAGGTCTAAGTTTTACTGTGCTATAAAGAACATGCAACTACGCTACTTTCGCTCGCCCGTCGTCCCTCCATCTCGGGTCTGTGGTTTGGTGACCTGAAAAATAGCAACTCAACAGGCGCGCGCCACACTTGTGGTAGAAAACCCCCACAATATTAATCTAGTTATTGTTAAATCCTACAGTTTAACTTATCCTAGTATCGTACTTTCCCTTTTATTTATTTATTTATTTATTTTATTTTATTTATTTATTTATTTATTTATTTATTTATTTTTTTTTATTTACCTTATACAATACCCTTACATAGTTCCTGTTACGCTGAGATGTCTTGCTGCTCGCCGCTATTGACGACAGTGATGTGCGCGCCGTACGACATGACCTCCGAGTTTTCATTACGCCTCACTGAAACTCCAGAGACTGGGTTAGCCATGGCTATACACGACAATAAATTTATAGTTGCAACTTCCTTCTCTATGTGAAGCGGTTTTCGCGATCGAAGTACACCTTTCCAGAAGCAATGTAATATGACCAAGCCAGGACTGGTTCCTGTTGAGGATTCAGACACCCAACACACGCCAGCTACACAGTATGTCACGAATATCCAAGTACAATTCCTTGGTGATTCATCTGTGACAAAAACGAGCAGCACGCTAAATCCCCAACCAGCACATTAGCATGGTAGGCTTTTATGCCCTCATTTCTCTCGTCTAGGGCACCATTAGAGTCAAATGCTCACAGGTTCACCCCGACTTGCAAGACAACGATACCGGCGCAGCTCTGCAAAAACTATACTGCCCATATTCACCCTCGAAATCGCGCAATATACCACAATCGTGCAGTGCACTGACGCGTGCCTGCAAGCATTGGTATGAACGTCTCACGAACTGGTTGTGGCCGCTATGGAGCGTATCACGACCTCTCAGAACGCTTCTAAGAGCACGTTCTTGTATGCGCCCGTTTGTGCGACGTCTCGTCACTCATCCTTATCCCTTAACATGGACACCAGATAGGAAAGGACAAAAACATTGCTCATGAAAAGGTAGTGTCTCCTACTCCATCGACATTGGAGATCGCAAACATAAACAAAAAGAGGATAGCAGCAGTAAATTCTTATGCAAGACAACGCAGCGTGTTAATACTTTAGCAATCTTAATCTATTAATGTAACGATTATTGTTCCCCGAACAAAGGTTCATATATTTGCCTATTCTACTATGTACATTTCTTACACTACTACTATTCTACGAACTCCTTTACGTGAGATATGTGGTGGA
The DNA here is from genome assembly GCF_023898315.1 of Schistocerca nitens. NCBI lineage: Eukaryota > Metazoa > Arthropoda > Insecta > Orthoptera > Acrididae > Schistocerca > Schistocerca nitens. Next base: position 486,472,515 of record NC_064616.1, read on the forward strand.
GTCCTATGGACTTCTTTCCTTTCAGCGTCTCCAATTCATAAGCATTGTGGTGAGCTGCTCTCCTTATACGGTACGGGCCGTTGTAAACAGAATAGAATTTTTGGCATTTCATTTTTTTGTTTGTTCGAAAGTCGGAAAGACTTAACGAGCACCTTTTGTCCAACTTGGAAGTGTCGTAGACGAGCTCCCCTGTCGGCACGTCTCTTCCTGACCTCTGCTGCAGCCCGTATCCTCTTGAGAGCCAAATCCACTATGGCTTGGTGCTGCGTTCGCGCCCTTGGTGGGAAGTTTACGACCTTGGTTATCAAGTCCTTAGGAATCCAGTTTTTTAGTACTGTAATGGGTGCCAATTTTGTTATCCCATGGGGTGCCTCATTGATCACCTCCTGGAAGTCTTTAAGGAAAACGTCCCATGTCGTGTGCTGTTTGTTACAGTACAACCGGCACAAGTTTCCGAGTTCTTTAATAACCCGTTCTGCAGCATTCGAGCTCGGATGGTGTGAAGATATAAAAATGGGATCAATTTTACATCGACGCAACGTCTCCTTCCATGTTTTTGACTTAAACTGTGGCCCGTTATCAGAAATGATTCTACTCACATGACCAACCTGTGGTAGGAAATCCCGGATGAGGGCTCGTGATACAGTTCGTCCTGTCGCCCTCTTCAGTGGCGTAAAGGTAACGTATTTGGACGTTAGTTCAACAAACACTAATACGTAAGTATATCCTCTTCTTGTTCTTGGCAAAGGTCCCATCAAATCTGTTGCTGCTAATTGTCTTAATTTGGTCGGTACGATTGGGTATAATGGTGCCTGCATGCTCACAGTGGTGTGCTTAGCCTTTTGGCAGTCTTTACACACCGACAGTACCCTCCGAATTCGACGCTCCATGTTTCGAAAGTAACACATGGTCCTTAGCTTGAGATTGCACTTGCGTGGTCCGAAGTGTCCATAGCTAAGGTGAGTATGCCATATAACCTTGTTTATTAGGTGTTCAGGGATGCATACCCCCCATTCAGTGTCATTGGTATAATTTCGGTGGAAAATTATGCCTTTACGCAAGAGGTAGAACTGCCTGATGGTGGCGTGTCTTCTGTCTATCCATTTCTGCTTCAATAACACTAGGGCAGGGTCCTTGTCTTGCTCCTTCTTGATGTCCTGCATACTACAGGTAATAAAATTCTCAAAGGCTACTTTCTGCATATAGTAAAGGCAGTAGTGATTTTCCTCTAGATCTTCTTCCATGTTGTGCTCAAATCCGATCGGTGACCGTGATAAGGCGTCTGCAATAATGTTCTGACTGCCGGGGATATATTCTATCGAAAAGTTGTACTGCTGTAGATATGATGCCCACCTAATGAGCCGCCTGTGATTAAGCTTTGCAGTCATCAAGAACTCGAGTGCCTTGTGGTCTGTGTAGACTTTCGTCTGGCGACCAAACAGAAGGTATCTGAATTTTTCAAACGCCCATACAATAGCCAGCGCCTCTAACTCGGTTACTGAGTAATTCCTCTCACTCTTGGCTAGTACTCTGCTAGCAAACGCAATTGTCTTCCACACCCTGTTTCCTTCATGTACATAGTCTTGGAACACCATGACACCCAGACCGGAGTATGAACTGTCCGTTACTATGCAAAGCTCTTCAGCTAAATTAGGGTGTGATAGGATGGGTGCTTGTAATAATGCGAATTTTAATGTTTTCCATTCGGATTCGGCCGCCTCATCCCATTCCCAAGGAATCTTCTTTCCTGTAAGTTGATGCAACCGAGGACTGCTCTGAGTTTTGACATGTATAAAGCGGTTGTAAAAATTTATGATCCCCAAGAACCCCCTTAACTGCTTCTTTGTCGTAGGAATGGGAAACTTTTCAATCGCTTCGATCTTTTCGGGATTTGGCGCAATGCCCTCACCCGTGATGATATGTCCTAGAAATTTCACAGAGGACGTCCCAAAATTCGATTTTTCGATATTGATAGTCACACCGTATTCCTTGAATGTCGCTAGGAGTTCACCGAGGACCGCATTGTGCTCTCCCCAAGATTTCTCCGCGATCAGCAAATCGTCCACATAGCTGGTGACATGACGTTTCAAATTATCGCTTAGTATGCCGTCCAGCCCCCGAATGAATGCGGCAGATGAAACGTTCAAACCAAATGGTAGACGACGAAACCGGTAACATCTTCCAAATGCTAAAAAGGCTGTGTACTGTCTGCAATTTGGATGGAGCTCGATCTGCCAGAAACTCGATTTTAGATCAACTGATGAGAAGATTGATATTCCATGGAAGTTTTGTAAGAGTTCCTCTAATCGTTCCGGTCTGTCTGTTTCGGGTTCTATTATGGTATTAATTTGTCGCGAGTCCAAGACTAAACGAATACTACCATCTGCCTTCTCGACTACTCTTAACGGGTTATTATAGGCTGAAGCCGTAGGTTCTATTATTCCTTCACTCAGCATTCGCGTAATTTCAGCTGCTACTTTCTGTCGATATGCCAAGGGGATTGGATAGGGCGGACGTACACGAAATTCATATTGGAAGTTCTTTATTGATCCTGTCTTGGGAAGGAAGACCTCCGCATGTTCTACTAGTAATTTATGAAGTTCTTTGCGGTGTTCGCCCCTTATATTCTTTATTGCTTCCACTTTTTCTCCTATTTTCTCCTTTATTTCTCCCATTATTCCGACTTCATTCTCATCCGTGTCCTCTCCCCTATCCGCAACGTCGTCCTGTTCTTCCTTTCTGTCTTTCAGACACGCATAGTTTATCCGAACACAGTTAGACGGTAGTTGAGCTGGGATCAGCTGATCGTCGAACTTAATGTGGACGGGATTCCCTTTCCTCAAAACCACTTCACCTCGTCCTAGATCAACTATCGCTTCATGTTCATTTAGGAAGTCCGTTCCTATTATCATGTCGATCGCCAGATTTGGCACGATCCAGAAGTTAGACTCTATTTTGTGTCCTTGGCAGGAGAATTCCAGTCTTGTTTGTTGGGTGACCTCCGTACATTTACCCGCTAATGCCCCTTTTATTTTGGTTTTCTTAACCGATAGGACAGGCCAGTCCATCTCCTGAGAGCACCTCTTGTATGCTGCCTCAGATATTGCTGTTATGTAGCTTCCACTATCTATTATCGCATTCAGACTCTTTTCAGCTATTGCTACTGTGATAAGAGGCTGCCGATCATGTCGAGGAGTTGCTTTATGTTCCTCGAGCAGGATTTCTGATAAATCTTCGTAATGTATCATCCGTAGTTGGCCAGGTCCGAGATTACGTGCGAAATTCCGGCGGCCTGTGTTCGCACTAGTCTGGCGTCAATCCCTAGTTAGGCTCCCCCTCCTCTGACGTGCATTAGGATTTGCGGGTCTGGTTTCAATCTCCTGGTTCCACCGTTGTCCTTGGTTTCGCTCTCTCCAATTACGGTCGCTTTGCCGTTCGTTATTCCTTCTATCCCAGATTCCTTGTCTAGATTGACCCTGCTCCCTGACGTTCTGGTTTCCGTGTCTTTGGTTTCCATAACCTTGAATAGCGTAACCTTGACTTCCGTAACCCTGGTTTCCTAACTGACCAGTGCGATTATGCAATCTGCTGTCGTCTTCTGTTCCTGGCCGGTGGTATTTGTTACTTTGCCCCTTCTTCCTGTCCTTTGCGTCTTGTTTATCAAAGACTACTTCGAGTTCGCGCAATAGAATCTTGAATGCTTCTATGTCAGCTCCACACTTGCCGACAAGTGTCTGTTGGTACCTAACTGGCAATTTGGAAAAGCAAAATTTAATGATTTCTCCGTTACTATATGGACTATCTAAAAATTGATTCTTCTTGAGTAAATCATCAAGAAATTTGGTTGCGCTCCTATGCCCGGACACTTCCAGTTCAGGACAAAATATTATTTCCTCTTTAATCCTATCTTGCGTTTCCTTTGACCAGTAGGTCCGCAGGAATGCACCAACAAATTCCTGATAAGTCCGACACGTCACTGCCACACCCCGCATCTTTTCCGCGGCTTGGCCTTCGATGTGTCCACACATGAATTCTAATTTTGCCTGGGTTGGCCATGATGCCGGTAATGAATTTGTAAACTGCATCACCCAGCTCTTCGGATGCATCGACCCTCCATTTTCTTTGAACTTCTGGAATTTCAGTATCGACAGGAAGTGATTGTGATCAAAATCCTGTCTGATCCTCGCACTGGTGTTGTCACTCGTTTCCGATACTTGCACGTCTGCTGAGTGTCCTGTTCTATCTTGCTGATAACTGTGATGTGCAACCTCTGTATCACAGTGGAAGTGGCACTCAGAATTCACTCTCCTAAGTGGGCTATAATTATTGGAGCTATTACTTGCTGTTTCTGCGTGTGCATTGTTAGTTCCGCACTCTGTCACTGGGCTAGAGCACGGCGGGCTTTTCCTCGGAGACACAATTCTGTGTACTCCATCATGGGTATCCGAACGCGCAGTGCTCGTGTGCCCGTTTTGCTCTAGTTTTGCTATCCGACTCTCTACTTCTTCCATTCGTTTCGTGGAGTTCGCAACCGCGATATTACCTTGAGTTTTTAAGAATGCTAGGGATTTTGAGTGGGATTGTGTTGTACGTCGCAAGCGCCCTGCGAGTTTAGAAGTTGCTTCCGCGACTTTCATTGCCCCTGTTGCTGCAGTTTTGGCAAGGCCTGCTACTTTTTGTGCTACCGTTGACATTTGTTTTGCTTCTCCACATTCTTTCTTTATTGTTAATAATTCCCCACGAATTTCCCCTATATGCGAAATTATTGCCTCCGTGTCCTTCTTACGCTGTTCGTCAGCTTCTTCCTTCTCCTTCTTACGTTGTTTCTCCTCTTCTTCCTTCTCCTTCTTACGTTGTTTCTCCTCTTCTTCCTTCTCCCTCTTACGCTGTTCGTCAGCTTCTTCCTGCTTCTTACGCTGTTCGTCAGCTTCTTCTTTCATTGATCGTAGGAAGCTCAGTATTGGGTTTACGTCATCTTCTTGATCCTCTTCAAACATGGGCGATGTAACTCTGGACACCTGGGCGCTAGAGCTCTGACGTGACCGAGCTGGCCTCTGTCTGCACTCGTTCGTTTGACTATAAACTTCTGCTACCGTCTCGACCTGTGTGCCTGTCTCTGTTTCATCCTCTACTTCACTATCATAATCACGGCCGCAACGCTGCTCTGAGATCGCGTCCAAATCACCTTCCTCATCAATGCCCCTGGCGTCCTGTCCTGCTAAAAATGTGCCCATCTCATCTCCGAACCTATTCCCGTCAGTAAACTGCCCCTTATCCATTATGCTATCCTCTTTTGTTTTAGCTTCGCCCGATAATAGTCGTGCCTTACTTCTCGTTATCATTCATAAAAACAAATTCATCTAAAATGCACAATAAAATTAATCTACTCCATATATTTTTTACACATAAACATAAAATTTCAACAACGCTGTTCCAACGCTGTAATCACAAACACAATTTGATGTGGTACAGAAACAGCACACAAATCCGACAAAGTGCGATGCGGTACAGACACCACATCAGCGAAACACAAAAAAAACAATGAACAAAAAATATATACACTGAAAACAAAAACTGTAGTCATGCGCCGCTACTTAAAACTAAACGCGGAACTACCAAAAAAAACTTGGGTATTAATCATTAAAAAAAATAGAGAGAAAAAAAATTGAATGTTCCTACTAAGAATCCTGTTTGTTTATCAGAGATTCACAGGAAAGATCCGAGGCCAAGGGTCGCCATATTATGCGAGGTGCCGGGGCTAGTAGTGTATTTATCACTAAATTCTACTAGAATCCACATGTGTAAATCATGCTCTAAGCCCCCCCTATTCTAACTCCGACTTTTGCTGTTGCACAAGGATAAAACAAATACGCGAACTGACTCTAATCAACCCTGCTAGTGGAGTAGAAGAGAGTTTGGCACCTGCAATAATTTAATTTGATAAATAAGTTAAATAAACAAAGGTTTCATTAGCATAGTGAGGAATGATAGGGTTGCTCTATTGATTAACAGAAAGAAAGTTCTGTCCAAAATAACAATATGATTTATTAAGATTAAACGCAGAATAGTAAAAGAGACACAGGAAATATAAAACATCAAATTGGCTAAAATTGGAGATTCATACAAACACAGTAAAGGTGAAGTTGTCCCTAACTTAGATCGTGAGGTTTAAGACGAAGTGGTATGTGGAGCCAATTCCTTTCCACTCAAATCTCAAGAGAGACACACAGCTAACCCAATAGTAATTGCTGCTACTCGAAACTGAACAAAGTTAGAAAAGGATGAACAGGCGCGCTCTGCTGAGCTCTGATTATCACCTAGGAAAATCCCTATCTGCCGGTGCTGCGGACGTACATTACCAACAGTCTTCTTATCTCCCAGAACACGATCTGGCGTACTGCAGGCGAGGGCTGGTTGCTCCGACGTCCTCGACCGAAAGGCGACTGCCGACTACCCAGAGCTCCCGCACAGGCCGAACACCGAACATTCCCGCCCCCACGACAGTGGCCGTGGTTACGTTCCAATCAGCAACTCGAAAACCGGCGGAAATTCCACTCCATTGCCGGAGCACTACCATTCCACCAATGGAGATTCTTGGCGCCAATTTCTGTGCTGATTTTGCAGAAAGTGCGGGAATTTTCCCGCCACAACTGCGTGGGTACACAAGTCATTCCCACGCCTCGCTGGTAGCCCGCCAGAAAGTGTTTTCGCAAAGTTTCTCTGAAGTAACGGAACCTCTAGCCCAGCCGCTACTTCACACCCCAGCGGGCGTGTCTCTTGACAATGTCGGCGTCTGAAAAGCATTCACTCGACTGCCTCACACACGTCGGCTTAACTCTCTCCAGTTCCACAGAGCCCGCCTGTCACCGGCCCACCCGGGTGACGAGAGACGCTGCGTGGGAAGTACGCGTGTTAAGGAAAAGCAACCCTCCACCGCATGCAACTAGAGAGGAGAATCGTAAGATAGAAATATGAGAGGGGGCTCATGCCACCTCTCAGTAGTTCTGAGTTCTAAGGGACTGATGACCTCAGATGTTAAGTCCCATAGTGCTCAGAGCCATTTGAACCATTTTTCTCTTCAAACTTCTTAGAAACCAACGTTAATCGCAACCTGACCAGCGCTTCTTTACAGAGGGGGGGGGGGGGGACGACGACGTTAGATGGACTATCGTCAAAATACTCTGGTGCTACCAGGTGCTCACCGAATCTGGTGGGCACCAACGAACTACCAATGACAATCACTTGCTCCCGCCGAAAATTCCAACATAAAAGTCAGTTGCGCTTCTCACGGTTTCCTGCATAGGACTTAACTTAACCAATCACAGAGCGTACTTTTTAAGGAGTGACAAGTTCGTTTCTTACAGCCAGCGCAGGGTCCAGGCCAGGTGCAGAAAATAAAACTCATCTCAGACTTACAGCCCCTCTACAGAGAAAGAATAAGAACAGTTATTCTGCGTCTCTAGTTACAAACAAGACGTCCTATCACTCATTAATCCACACGTTATGGAAGTTATTCTTGAGGGGAAATATGGTGAAAAGCAAACAGCAACAGTGTAACCTGCTGGATTAAATGAACGTAAATTAAAAATTCCTGACAAGTAGTACAGGAAAGGGTCCTGATATGGCATCGTTTCAGACGAATTGGGACGGTTGCAAATGACTAGAGAGACAATATTTTCAGAAAAACTGCCTTTTAATAATTGTTTACATTTAAATTCTTTGGGTGTATTGACTACAGTTTCCCTTCTTTTTATCTATTAATCATTTACCAAATTAAATTTTTCATATGATAGACTCGAGAGACTCTTTCTCATCGGCCATTTATAACCATCTTCTACTGTGTAGGCCATTTCGTATTTGTAGATTCTACGGCACCTTAATCAGGCCAATCTATTGCTTTAAAGAAGCGTATTAATAGTACAGAGAAGAATGGGTTATAACCTTAAAATTCAGATTACGTAACTTGTGTTTTCCATGCAGCTGGATGAACTCTTCCTGCGCAATCCCATGTTTATAAATCCAGGTCTTTTGTACATTCAAATGATGTCCACAGTTTTCGTGTTAAGTTTGTAAGTAGGCTGTTTATGTTTTCTTATTGGCAACGTTACGTAGCGCTCTGTATGAAAATCACTGGCTGTGCTGTGTGCAGTCTGTGGCTAGTTTGTATTGTTGTCTGCCATTGTAGTGTTGGGCAGCTGGATGCGAACAGCGCATAGCGTTGCGCAGTTGGAGGTGAGCGGCCAGCAGTGGTGGATGTGGGGAGAGAGATGGCGGAGGTTTGAAATTTGTAAGACTGGATGTCATGAACTGCTATGTATATTATGATTTTTCAACACTATTAAGGTAAATAGATTGTTTGTTCCCTATTAAAATCTTTCGCTTGCTAACTATGCCTATCAGTAGTTAGTGCCTTCCGTAGTTTGAATCTTTTATTTAGCTGGCAGTAGTGGCGCTCGCTGTATTGCAGTAGTTCGAGTAACGAAGATTTTTGTGAGGTAAGTGATTTGTGAAAGGTATAGGTTAACGTTAGCCAGGGCCATTCTTTTGTAGGGATTTTTGAAAGTCAGATTGCGTTGCGCTAAGAATATTGTGTGTCAGTTTAAGCACAGTCATGTATACATTTTTCTAAGGTGACGTTTCATATGTCGACCCTTAGCCGAGGATACCTCACTGGAATCTTCTGATTTTTTCTTGTAGTTTGTGTAATTAGTGTAGCTTTTGTTTATTGCTAACGCGTAATTATAGAGAGAATTACTTTTGTAGTTGTAGTTTTTCATTGTTGTACAGTAAAACAGTTGTGGCATGCATGTAGATTTGCAGCAACTATTTCGCAGCTGCGCTTGCAATTAACGAGATATTATTTTCAGTGCTACGTTAATGTGTTCTCTTATTTTTGCTCTTTAAATTGTGCTTTTCTGTGTTATCGTGTGAAATATTGTGACAATAATGGCTCCAAAGTAAACTGAGAAAATTAATTAACTAATGTTCTAAGTAGTAATTTGGTAATTGTGCATAGGGAAATGGAGCGGGCGGCAAATAATGGCGTAGACAGTGAAACAATTAGTGAACAGGGAGGCATTATCGATCGATCGGTCGGCAATAGCTCGCCTCAGGAATCCGAAATGACAGGACACAATCTCGCAAATACTGTAGATACAGGTTTTGCGTCCTCGCCGTTTTCTCAAATAAGTCAAGACACATTTTCTACTTGTCAAAATGTGAATGTTGCCGGTGCAACTTCACTGCCGAAAAGCAGTGAGGAACATGTTTCAGACACCAGTGCATTGTTATTACAGTTAATGCAACAAATGGGACAAAGGCTACAAAAGTTAGACATAATGGAACAAAATCTTCAAAAGTTAGACACAATGGAACAAAATCTGCAAAAGTTAGACACAATAGAACAAAATCAGAGACAAACACAGCAAAAGCTTCAAAAGTTAGACACAATGGAACAACACCAGAGACAAACACAGCAACAGTTAGACGCAATGGAACAAAATCTTCACACCACACTTGAACAAACACGTGTAGATTTAACTACTGAGTTACATAAAATCGAATCGAAATGTCAAAAAGTCTGTAATGACATAAAAACACAAATTTGTGAGCATTTCCAACCTATTTTTTTGCGTCATGAAAATGCATTACAGAATCACGAAGCAGCCATAAAAGAACTGCAAACTATTGTTCATGAAAATCATGAGACCTTGCAAGGTAAAATTGACTCAGTTGCATCTACCGATTCGGTTACGCAACCTGCAAAAACTCAGGAAAACTTAAAGGACACAGTAGATACTCTGTAAATTGGTTCAGAAAGACACATGGAGGAAATTAGTTCATTATCAGAGAAAGTATTTGAACTTTCGGATCAGCTAAATAATTTATCTACGAAGGTAGATGATAATCTGAATGACACAAAACCGGTAGTCTTTAATGACACAGAAGAGTGCGAACAAATTAGGAAATTCAAACAAAATCAGAATCAAATTAATACGCAACACCAAAGAGAAATCCGGGAAGCACAAGACCAGCTGACACAGGTAATACAAGAATTACGTATTTTAGAGGACACTCGCGCCCCAATACGGGACGAGGGACATAGAAATACGGAACAGCCACAAAATAATAACTCAGGGCACTTCGGAAATTATGAAAGAAATTGGCAAGGTGCACCGAATTTTGAAATGGAACCGCCGAAACGACGTAACAATGACCGATATGCGACTCGCCGACATGATGATTTTGACTATAAGCTGTTCATTACTACACGTAAATTCAAAACATTTAAGAATTCTGGCAACGACATTCATCCACAAGCGTGGCTCCATCAATTCTGTCATTGTTTTCCTCCCAACTGGTCATTAGAGCACAGATTAGAATTTATGTGTGGCTACTTAGAGAATGAACCAGCTGAAAGAATGCGATCAGTCATTCACGATTGCTACAGTGAAGGAGAATTTTATCATGCCTTTCTCTCAGCATATTGGTCTCAAGCTACACAAGACCGTGTAAAACATAGCATCATAATGATGAAACGTTTCGAACAATCTGAATTTTCCAGTGTTATGAAATATTTTGAAGACATGTTGCATAAGAATCAGTATCTTTCAAACCCTACAGCCCCTCAGAACTCATCCGCATTTGCTTAATCAAATTGCCTAAACATAATTATACGACATATTGTTTTAGTAGGACGTTGCAAAGACGATATTGAAGCTTTTCAGGGACTGTTACAAGAATTGGAAATTGACATTGACAGTCGCGAAACGCGAAAACAGGAACACAACAATTACAGGTCACATCCGTCACAATTCCGCGATGAAAGAAATAATAACTGGACACGACAAGGTTATTCTTACAACGTAAATCGTGACCAAAACAGACACAACCCTTATGACAACCGTTGGCAGAACAATAGTTACAGAGAAAGATCGCATTACTGTAGTAGTGAATATGACAGAGAGAACCATAGAAACAGACAATATGGCAACCAAAACAATTATTATCAAGGGAGACAGAATAACTTCAGACGCCACTGTCCACCGCGCAGTTACGATTCAGGGAGAAATTCTCCACCACGTGACCGACAAGAAAGAAACTATGGAATCTACCAACATGACGACAGACGATATGATCGTAACGACAGACCTGAATTGCATCAGAACTGGCGGTATTCAAACAGAACAGGGCCTTCTCGACAAGGTGAATTTGTAGAAGTTAGGCCTCCTAAACCCAATAACGACGCGCGCCAACAAAGAGACAGACAATGACTCGCACCGCAGGCAGCCACGAGCGCTGGCTGGCTGGGAGAAAAATAACATAGTTAACCTTGAGAAAAATTCCAGTATTCGTTACCGACGTATACCGCATGATAATTGCGTTCAAGTTGAAATGCTGAGTACTATGAAGAGTAAAAGATTGCACCACATTGCACATGTAAAACCGTTTATTGAGAACTAATCTGTTTTTTTTTTAACTTAATTTTTGCTACAAAATTTTTCACTTTACATTACTAGTATGCTTTGTCAGACTTAGAATCTGTTAACATGCAACAATGTTTGAAGTTAAATATCCAATCAAGAACCAAGAGAACTTATTTAAACAGAAATTACGAATGCATTGTTATAGTGAACAGACGTCACAGTGTTATTGTGTGTGTACATTCTTGCTTGTTAGTTGCACGATTACGTAATGACTATAAGGCTTACATACTTAGAACATATACTGGTACTGCTAATGAGATTTTAATGCAACATTTTGGTTTACTTGAAAATACATTATGGATTTAAAGTACTTTCTGTGAGATACCAGATGACACAGTGGTTAGTTTATGTGACAGCTACACGATTTTATCATGACGCTACTAATGAGTGACAATTTACAATGTTGCTTTTGCGGTGTTTCTGTTTTATAAGTGCACAGTTTTTCTGTATTATTCTGGAAAGTAAAACATGTTTTAGTAGTAACTCTTGTGGTATAGCTACAATGAGACTGCCTTTTCCGTAGCACAACAATACGTTACAGCACAGTACTTTCTTCATCACGGCAATAAGCGTAATAACTAAGATATCTACATGCAAAGCATTTCACTTTTGTTTATCATGAGGTAAGTACATTGGCTTCTGCAGAACTTAGCTTTTGGAGGACAATAACTACCACACTTCCACAGAATTATCTTACAGCAAGACGCACATTTAGCGCTACAGGACACACATTTGAGTGATTAATTTTGTACTTAAACCATTTATTTTCCAAGATTTTTGAATTACAAAGAAAGTTTTCCGTGATACATTTCATTCCATTGCTGTAATCTTTAATACCTGAGGGTATAATTACATTTATCCTCAGGGGGGTACACGCCTACTTTGTGTACCATGTGTTTGGCAAGCACAAGGAGCCCTAGCTAGTATGGTATTTGCTTATACAACTTTACACATTGGTACCATATTTCTCTAACACACAAATTACACAGCTATCTGATAATTTAACTGAGAGATAAACATTTCTTTTGACTACATCAGTGACACATGTTTACACAATTACACAGTTGGGTAACTTCACACTTTTGAAATTGTATTTTGTCTGTACTTTGTGAACTGTTCATATTTTTTTGGAACCATTGTGATACTATGAGAGCTTTGAATGATGTATTTGGTATGGGATCATGATTTTAAAGTACGTTTGAGGTAGATGACACTATTGAAATGAGCAGAGAATATTTTTTAGGTTTTGACATTATTGCAGAAAGCTACGACGTTTTTGAGATTTGGCTGAGTTTTTATGATGTTAATATTACGACGACAATGTGTATTATGCTGTTGAGAAATGTTTATTATGATATGTATTTATTATGATGAAATATTGAAGAAGTGTTGACGAATATGTATATGTGTAATAAGGTAAGGAATAATGGGTAGTGGTTAGGGACTCTGACTTGTGAAAAAGGATGTTGGAAACCAAGAATCGTACTTTAAGAGTTATGAAATGAGTGTAAATGCGTGAATGTATCACAATGCCGGCGAAAATTTTTTTGGACACTGTCATATTTATAATATTTTGTTTCTACAGATTTGTGAACCCAAATATTCCGCCTGTGAAATTTTATTCGTATCAAACTGTCACTGTAGTGCAAACTGTTGTCGTAAACATTTCGTTAAGGAAGGTAGGTCATTGTAAGCACCCAGCTGTGCGACAGTCGCCTGGAAAAAAGCCATTAGTGTGTGCCTTTCAGAGGCAAAGGTGAAAAAAAAAGGGAGGCCATTATCCTCGCTATTGACATTCCTTTGTAGAAAGCATTGCAAATACGACACGCTCATTACTTGGAAACATATTATACTTTGTGCTACTTACTGTAATGCTTATGAACTGCTGCACACCTGATTATGACAAGTGTCTTTCTACGAGAGTTGAGAGAATTTCTACTAACTTTTGATGCTTTGGTTTGCGTAATTGCTTATTTCATTTGATATCTGGTTTCCAGCTATGTTGCAGCATTGGTTTTATAAATTAAAATTAAATGCATTTGCTAATGTGAACACTTTCTGTCAACAGATCTATTAAATAATTATTTTATGTTCGACATTCTTCGAAAAAGGAGCTCTTGGAATGGAAAGAACCATAAGAAGGGACTAATAACAGTAACTGCATATACAGGGTGAGTCACCTAACGCTACCGCTGGATATATTTCGTAAACCACATCAAATACTGACGAATCAATTGCACAGACCGAACGTGAGGAGAGGGGCTAGTGTAATTAATTAGTACAAACCATAAAAAAATGCACGGAAGTATGTTTTTTAACACAAACCTACGTTTTTTCAAATGGAACCCCGTTAGTTTTGTTTGCACATCTGAACATATAAACAAATACCTAATCAGTGCCGTTTGTTGCATTGTAAAATGTTAATTACATCCGGAGATATTGTAACCTAAAGTTGACGCTTGAGTACCACTCCTCCGCTGTTCGATCGTGTGTATCGGAGAGCACTGAATTACATAGGGATCCAAAGGGAACGGTGATGGACCTTAGGTACAGAAAAGACTGGAACAGCACATTACGTCCACATGGTAACACCTTTTTATTGGTATTTTTCACTGATGCACACGTACAATACCATGGGGGGGGGGGTGAGGTAAATGTACACACGTGGTTTCCATTTTCAATTACGAAGTGGAATAGAGTACGTCCCACTGGAAACGTGTCGACGTATGTGGTATCAGCATGATGGTGCACCTGCACATTCCGCAATTAACACTAGGCTGACCCTTGACAGAATGTTCGACGGGCGTTTCATAGGACGTGGAGGACGCATAAATTGGCCAGCTGGATCTCCTGATCTTACACCTCTGGACTACTTTCTGTGGGGTACGTTAAAGGAGAATGTGTACCGTGATGTGCCTACAACCCCAGAGGATATGAAACAACGTATTGTGGCAGCCTGCGGCGACATTACACCAGATGTACTGCGGCGTGTACGACATTAATTACGCCAGAGATTGCAATTGTATGCAGCAAATGATGGCCACCACATTGAACATCTATTCGCCTGACATGTCGGGACACACTCTATTCCACTCTGTAATTGAAAACGGAAACCACGTGTGTACGTGTACCTCACCCCTCATGGTAATGTACACGTGCGTCAGTGAAAAAGACCAATAAAAAGGTGTTAGCATGTGTACGTAATGTGCTGTTCCAGTCTTTTCTGTACCTAAGGTCCATCACCGTTCCCTTTGGATCCCTACGTAATTCGGTGCTCTCCGATACACACGATCGAACAGCGGAGGTGTGGTACTCAAGCGTCAACTTTAGGTTACAATATCTCCGGATGTAATTAACATTTTACAATGCAACAAATGGCACTGATTACGTATTTGTTTATATGTTCAGATGTGCTAACAAAACTAACAGGGTTCCATTTCAAAAAACGTAGGTTTGTGTTAAAAAACATACTTCCGTGCATTTTTTTATGGTTTGTACTAACCAGTTACACTAGCCCCTCTCCTCACGTTCGGTGTGTGGAATCGATTCGTCAGTATTTGATGTGGTTTACGAAATATATCCAACGGTAATGTTAGATGACTCACCCTGTATAATTTTCTTTTCAAGTACTTGGTAATTTCTTTTGTAGAAATAGTTGTGGTGCACCACTTTAATTACATATACATTAAGATGTGATTATACATTTCCCTTATCTGCATTGTTATCTTTAGTGTAATATTTTTTCTGCTTGAGCTATCTCATGTTTAGATATAAGTTATTGCATTTGCTGCTGCTGTTTGCCAGGCATAGTGCTACTAAATTTCACTTTGTATTACTCTGTTAAGCTAGTTTTACTACTGATTTATTTTTCTTGTTTGCTGCGCATTGCCTTACATTAGTTGTAATATTGCATTTGCTTTGCAAATTTATGCTGCTTACTTTGCCAATTTGAATTTTTGTCATTGCTGTTTGTGTTAATTTGTTTTGTGCTGCTGCATTGCCTCGTCCCTTAGTTTAGCATCTGAGCTCAGTATATTTAAGTTAGCTTAAGATGGGGTAGGCCATATAAGAGAACAAGTTGTGATGAATTGGAAGAAATGCATTGAGAAGCTATAAGAAAATGGTTTGGCCAAAAAAGTATTTTGAAAGAGGATATGAACCAAAAAAGTAAGGTTTAGGGACAACAGGTTTAGGTAGGATTTTCTTGGAAATAAATGATGAGGTAAGATAATGGAAAATAAATAATGAGGTAAGAAATGTGTGAACATATAAATACAGAAAGCATGCTTGGATAGAATTTTTTTGGTGGAAACAAATGTTGAAATAAGAGGAAAGATATATGGAATGATGTTTTGGGGTGGACTGCAGTACCAAATGTCAAACTGAAAACAAACCCTGTCCTGTATTTTTGTGTTATTACACTATGTGAATGTGTGTTTTTCCTGTCTTAATGTGTTTAGCTAATAAGAGTTATGTTGTAGAATTTTTCTGATAATATGTTATTTTCTTTGTAAAGATGTTTAGACATTATTTATTCTGTTCTGTTTTAATGCTCATGTGTGAAGTTGATGTTTCGAAAGTTATTCTGATCTAATTCCTGTAACACTGATGTATATGTTATTTCGATTCTTTTGTAAAGCCTGTACTACAAATGTTATCTGTATTGTTATGTTCTTTAATGATGTATTTTGTACCTTTGTAATTGTATTCTTATGTTATAAAATTGTAATTGACACCAGTTCATCATATTATTAACTTGTAAGTTCCATTTCACTGCACACGTTTCTGTTGGTCATAGTATATGGACAATATGTGAGAAGTAGGGACTGTTAGTGTTTGCATGTGTGTTAATAATTCAGCAAGGGACTGGATAACAGCATTGCTGGTTCTAAGGACATTTCCAAAAACTCTGTGAGTGCACAAGTGGTGGTTATGGACTTGCTATATTGTCCACAAGACTCTTCGATGGTGATTGTGCACCTGCACAGTCGCAGCAGATGGCTGCTGGCCATCTCTACAAGGTCTACAGTGGGTCTGCATCTTTGATGACTCACCAATACCATTATTTCTACAAGGACTGCACTGCGTCTGCATCTTTGATGGCCCACCAATACCATACTCTCTACCAGGACTACAGTGGGTCTGCTCTGTGATGACCTACCTACCAATATTTTTCAAAACTTCGACTGACTCTGCTGTGGGTTTGCTCTGTTGTGGCCCATTACCTATCTGCATGTCGAGAGTCAGCACAGTCTTTCCGTTGGAAGGACACCGCTACTTCTTCAAGACTGCATGGAAATCCTCTACTTCCGAATGCATTTTCTTTTACTGCTCAGACTTTGAGAAAAACACTGCAATTTTACTGTGATAAATGATCAGGACTGTCTTTATGGACTGTGAGAAAATTTTAGCTTTTGACCAACATTGTATCAATAAGTGTGTGCATTTGATATGTTTGTTATTGTAATTATGAAAAATTTTATCAAATCATTATTGGCCACTGCCCAAAACAATTTGTAAAATTTTTTGTGGGGAGCATTGGGGCTATGTAAGTAGGCTGCTTATGTTTTCTTATTGGCAACGTTACGTAGCGCTCTGTATGAAAATCACTGGCTGTGCTGTGTGCAGTCTGTGGCTAGTTTGCATTGTTGTCTGCCAATGTAGTGTTGGGCAGCTGGATGCGAACAGCGCATAGCGTTGCGCAGTTGGAGGTGAGCCGCCAGCAGTGGTGGATGTGGGGAGAGAGATGGCGGAGGTTTGAAATTTGTAAGACTGGATGTCATGAACTGCTATGTATATTATGATTTTTCAACACTATTAAGGTAAATAGATTGTTTGTTCCCTATTAAAATCTTTCGCTTGCTAACTATGCCTATCAGTAGTTAGTGCCTTCCGTAGTTTGAATCTTTTATTTAGCTGGCAGTAGTGGCGCTCGCTGTATTGCAGTAGTTCGAGTAACGAAGATTTTTGTGAGGTAAGTGATTTGTGAAAGGTATAGGTTAATGTTAGTCAGGGCCATTCTTTTGTAGGGATTTTTGAAAGTCAGATTGCGTTGCGCTAAAAGTATTATGTGTCAGTTTAAGCACAGTCATGTATAAATTTTTCTAAGGGGACGTTTCAACTTTACCATTTTGGCTTCGTTCAGTTTTCGACTGTCAATATTTTTGCTACGTTTAATCCTGTGATGAGGCTTTCTTTGCTTCCGGTGCAATATTCTAACTCGGGTGTTGGACCACAGCTAGTCTTTATCATCGTTCTCAACTTTTCGCGACAGATACATGTCCAAAGCGCACAGTACGGTTGAATTTTTGTTCGTGTTACCCGTTAAGATGATACGATATCATTTTCTTGAGGCCTCTTAAAAAGCAAAAAGTCTCCCTTCATTAACATTTCTATCAACGCCCGTAGTCGATGACGCCATAACAGCCTTATGATAACGGATTCCCTGGCCTAAGTTCACTGAACACAAATTATCGTGTCTGTTTATAGGCAGGTTTACGACGTTACCCTAACAATTCGGTTGTTTCATTAATTTCTCAAGGCAGTTTTCAGATAAGGCATTTAGAACAATGTGACACGAGTCCTTGTCCCTACTACCAGCCTATCATTTGAGACTCGCGATCTATAGCTGGTAAGTTGAAATCTCCTCGTAATACTTTAACACTACTGTTACACGTGACATCCCACTAGTTTTCTTTGAATTATTCTGTAGCTACTGTTTCTGACTGAAGTGCCTCCAAAAGCATGCACTTACCATATTTCCCCCACTCTTCACATTTACCTTCACCCAAATTCTTTCAAACTCAGAATCTCTTCTGGCCTCACTACACAGTATCGCATTATTTACGTCTTCAGACATGTCTTCACAATCGGTATCCAGCCTATCTTTGAGAGAGGCATTCCAGCCCGAATTTAATATTTTGTTGCTATTCACTTCTGGTTTTAGCTTTCTGTACATGGTAGTATGTGGACATTATTTCATTTTATGAGCGAGTCTACTTTTTGGATCTTTCCTTTGACGCTCAGCAGTTGGGTAATTCTATATTGATATTACTTCCCTCCGTTCTGCAATGATGAATGCTACTCTAGACTTAATGTGACTCGTACTCTCCCTTCTCCGAAATCAGTACGTAATTTTTATGGTGTTATAACTTTGGACAGCAGACCACCATCGTAGGTATATGTGGTTCTGTAGCTATATCTACATTTGAATTTAGGGCTACATTATGGGACTTGCATAGAATTGGGTACCGTATATCGCGCTATACCTACCGGACGAAGTGTCACAGATCGTGGTCTGTAATTTACTCTGTGTGTCTTATTTAATCCAACCTATCCTTTATACTCCCACATATTCCTTTGACCCACAGTCGCATCAAACTATTTTTGTGTTGTGTTACAGTAAAAGTGTGCTTTAGTGTTACTTCGTTCTATCAAAGCTTCTGGGAAGTATAGTGAGTAAATGAATCGTTTTCTTTGTCACTAGTAATCAGGTCCTTGCAGCCTATGTCATATGATTATGTCAGACGTGAACTTTAGTCCTCACCGAACGAGGCCGCTGAGAGTAAGAAGCGAATTTCGCACGAGGAAATCCTCTTTATCTGCCACCATTGTTTGCAGAGCGCTAGTAGTCGCCTGCTTAATGCCTGGGATCACAGGAGTCATAAAACCACCTCCCTATTTCACTCTTCGCAAGACGGGTAGAGATATTTTGATGTTTTGTTCTTATGACAGCAAAATACACAACGCTTTCATTTCATTGAGAGTTAATTTGGACCGTTTATCAATTTTAAATGATCGAAGTTATCAAAAAGTGTTCACTATGGGGAAATGTTAAAATGAGGTACAGACCTAAAATAAAATTTATACAGTATGAAGCAATTATATATACCTAAATTCCATTGACAGCTAGGTCATTAGATGCAGTAGGCTTCTAGGGATAGATAACGCTGGGACACGAACTGGACGATCCATTTAGTGAGAAACTCTAATGGTGCTATCATAATGTCCCTAACAGTATGGCCATGATTATTGCTCACAGCGTTTATAAGCGACGTGTTACACTACTTTTAAGCTCTCTGTCTTTTCACGGATGATGCAAGCACATACAAGCAGGTCACATGGAGAGTTGCTAAGAAACTTGGAAATCGAGGAGGGTAATGTATCTATCGATCCTCCAGCACACTGTACAAGTTCCCGCCACTATTCGGCGTTGCAACCGCCAAAAATTACAAGATGACACTTGCAGAAAATTCAAAAATGCAAGATGACAGTGACAGGAAATTTAAAAAATGGAAGACAGAGATGGGGTGAATTAAAAATGTGCAGGATGGAGGTCATGGGAAATTTAAAAATGCAACATTGCAGTGGTGTGGGGAAATTAAAAAAAATGTAAGATGACAGAACTAGCCCAGCTGTGTTTTGTAGCCATCCTCCATCTCTGGCCCCCTCCCTTTCCCATTTCCAACCACTTAACAGATAGCATTTTAGTGGCCATTAAAATGAGACAGCCAGTCACAATGCAAACGTCAAATTACATATGCTTCATTTGAGTTGCATAAAAATTATTATGGCCAGTCACAATGCAAACGTGAAATTACATAAGCTTCATCTGAGTTGCATAAAAATTATTATAATATATTACAGAGGAAATCAAAGGGACTAAATCACAGATAATTCTGACTTGCAACACAAATCGTTTGCCATCTTATGCTGTCACACAGTGGAAACATATGAATTTAATCACCGTCTTCAACGCTGTTTAGAATATCTTCTACTGCAAACAGTAGGTTGTTTCATGTTGAGATATTTCCATCAGACAATTACGCTTTGACTGCTGCACTGCCTTAATAAAATCGAAACGACAGTGGACTTCATTTTGTGGGAAAACTGTATACAGTATGAATTATATATTCTTAATATAATAATCAACCCATCTATCAAACAAAAACAGAAATCGTTCTGTGCAATAGATACTTATACTTTCCACACACTTCAAAAACAACTATGTGTGCAGAAGCTGTAAAATACTCTCTCTTGAGGAAGTATATTATTTTCACATTTACTTCTGAAAAAAGAGTTTAAATCACAAACAGAACCAATTACTTTGATGTACGAGCTAAACATTCTTTCGAATAAACACAAAGCCACAATAATATTCTTTTAGAGAGCGAATATCAATATATTCTATAGTTCAAGTGTATGATACTTAATGAATAAGAACTGAGCCGGCCGGAGTGGCCGAGCGGTTCTAGGCGCTACAGTCTGGAACCGCGTGACCGCTACGGTCGCAGGTTCGAATCCTGCGTGGGGCATGGATGTGTGTGATGTCCTTAGGTTAGTTAGGTTTAAGTAGTTCTAAGTTCTAGAGGACTGATGACCTCAGCAGTTAAGTCACATAGTGCTCAGAGCCATTTGAACCATTTGAATAAGAACTGACGTTTGTATACAGGGTGGTCCATTGATCGTGACCAGGCCAAATATCTCACGAAATAAGCGTCAAACGAAAAAACTACAAAGAACGAAACCTGTCTAGCTTGAAGGGGAAAACTAGATGGCGCTATGGTTGGCCCACAAGATGGCGCTGCCATAGGTCAAACGGATATCAACTGCGTTTTTTTTTTAAATAGGAACCCCCATTTTTTATTACATATTCGTGTAGTACGTAAAGAAATATGAATGTTGTAGTTGGACCACTTTTTTCGCTTTGTGATAGATGGCGCTCTAATAGTCACAAACATATGGCTCACAATTTTAGACGAACAGTTGGTAACAGGTAGGTTTTTTAAATTAAAATACAGAACGTAGGTACGCTTGAACATTTTATTTCGGTTGTTCGAATGTGATACATGCACCTTTGTGAACTTATCATATCTGACAACGCATGCTGTTACAGCGTGATTACCTGTAAATACCACATTAATGCAATAAATGCTCAAAATGATGTTCGTCAGCTTCAATGCATTTGACAATACGTGTAACGACATTCCTCTCAACAGCGAGTAGTTCGCCTTCCGTAATGGTCGCACATGCATTGACAATGCGCTGACGCGTGTTGTCAGGCGTTGTCGGTGGATCACGATAGCAAATATCCTTCACTTTCCCCACAGAAAGAAATTCGGGGACGTCGGATCCGGTGAACGTGCGGGCCATGGTACGGTGCTTCGATGACCAATCCAACTGTCATGAAATATGCTATTCAATACGGCTTCAACCGCACGCGAGCTATGTGCGGGACATTCATCATGTAGGAAGTACGTTGCCATTCTGTCATGCAGGGAAACATCTTGTAGTAACATCGATACAACATTACGTAGGAAATCAGCCATTCGATTGCCATCGACAAAATGGGGACCAATTATCCTTCCTCCCATAATGCCGCACCATACATTAATCCGCCAAGGTCGCTGATGTTCCACTTGTCGCAGCCATCGTGGATTTTCCGTTGCCTAATAGTGCATATTATGCCGGTTTACATTACTGCTGTTTGTGAATGACGCTTCGTCGCTAAATAGAACGCGTACAAAAAATCTGTCATCGTCCCGTAATTTCTCTTGTGCCCAGTGGCAGAACTGCACACGACGTTCAAACTCGTCGCCATGCAATTCCTGGTGCATAGAAATATGGTATGGGTGCAATTGATGTTGATGTAGCATTCTCAACACCAACTTTTTTGAGATTCCAGATTCTCGCGCAATTTGTCTGCTACTGATGTGCGGATTAGTCGCGACAGCAGCTAAAACACCTACTTGCGCATCATCATTTGGAGCAGGTCGTGGTTGACGTTTCACATGTCGGTAAACACTTCCTGTTTCCTTCAATAACGTAACTATCCGGCGAACGGTCCGGACATTTGGATGATGTCGTCCAGGATACCGAGCAGCATACATAGCACACGCCCGTTGGGCATTTTGAGCACAATAGCCATACATCAACACGATATCGACCTTCTCCGCAATTGGTAAACGGTCCATTTTAACACGGGTAATGTATCAAGAAGCAAACACCGTCCGCACTGGCGGAATGTTTCAAATGGTTCAAATGGCTCTGAGCACTATGGGACTTAACATCTTAGGTCATCAGTCCCCTAGAACTTAGAACTACTTAAACCTAACTAACCTAAGGACATCACACACATCCATTCCCGAGGCAGGATTCGAACCTGCGACTGTAGCAGTCCCGCGGTTCCGGACTGTGGCGCCTAGAACCGCACGGCCACCACGGACGGCCTGGCGGAATGTTACGTGATACCACGTACTTATACGTTTGTGACTATTACAGCGCCATCTATCACAAAGCGAAAAAAAGTGGTCCAACTAATACATTCATAGTTCCTTATGTACTATACGAAATGTAATAAAAAATGGGGGTACCTATTTTAAAAAAAACGCAGTTGATATCCGTTTGACCTATGGCAGCGTCATCTAGTGGGCCAACCATAGCGCCATCTGGTTTCCCCCTACAAGCTAGACGAGTTTCGTTCTTTGTAGTTTTTTATTTGATGCTTATTTCGTGAGATATTTGGCCCGGTCACTATCAGTGGACCACACTGTATACAGTGTTCTATTAGACACAACTGAAAAAATACGTTAGTCTGTGTCACCATCTTCGAAATCATCCATGTCCATGCTATTGAGAAAGTCAA
The DNA here is from genome assembly GCF_023898315.1 of Schistocerca nitens. NCBI lineage: Eukaryota > Metazoa > Arthropoda > Insecta > Orthoptera > Acrididae > Schistocerca > Schistocerca nitens. The sequence goes on from NC_064616.1 coordinate 486,495,645, forward strand.
GTTCCTCATCACTGCTAGTCGAGAATCTTGATAGCAGATACATTTAACATTTAGCAGTTCTTCAGATAAACTAGCACTGTCGCTGCTAATTTGGTGCTGATGTGCTCAGTACTGCATGGTGCTGTCCCTTCTCCAATGCCGGCCGGTGTGGCCGTGCGGTTCTAGGCGCTTCCGTCTGGAAGCGCGTGACCACTACGGTCGCAGGTTCGAATCCTGCCTCGGGCATGGATGTGTGTGATGTCCTTAGGTTAGTTAGGTTTAAGTAGTTCTAAGTTCTAGGGGACTGATGACCACAGCAGTTGAGTCCCATAGTGCTCAGAGCCATTTGAACCTTCTCCAATGCTTATAGTCTTTTTGTATATATTGTGCTTCTGCCCTTGACTACATGACCGAGCGAGGTGGCGCAGTGGCTAGCACACTGGACTCGCACTCGGTAGGGCGACTGTTCAATCCCGCGTCCGGCCATCCTGATTTAGGTTTTCCGTGCTTCCCTAAATCGCTCCAGGCCAATGCAGGGATGGTTTCTTTGAAAGGGCACGGCCGACTTCCATCCCCGTCCTTCTCTAATCCGATGAGACCGGTGACCTCGCTGTCTGGTCTCCTCCACCCAAACAACCCCAAGCCCCCTTGGCTACATACTTTCAGTTCTGTTATATGCAAGCAAAAAAAACCTGCTTTTCTGTATTACAGCAAGTTACTGATAAGCAAAGTATACAAATTTGTATTGGTAGAAGTAGTATGTAGTGCATATCATACTTATATTTTTGTTCAAAAATGAAGAAAGCAATGAACAGTGGTGACATCTGATGACCACGATGCTTATAGTCTTTCTGTACATATTGTGCTTCTAACCTTGGCTACATACTTTATTACATGCAAGCAAAAGAAGCCCTGATTTTCTGTATTTCAGCAAGTCCCTATGATGGAACGGCAACGATGACGAGCTAATTGCTTTGAGTTTATAAAGTTTGAGTTTATAAAGATCAAACAGGATATAATTTCTCAGTTCACACAGTGTCCCTTTTTATATTTTTCACTGTTCATACACTATTGATTCGGGTGTTTTATGATAATCTTTACAGTCCACTGTCCTCACTATGGATTTAACGTCTCACCCAGTTCACAGTTCTCGTTAATGGATAGTAGCCTCTTCTTTAAATACAGGTTCCCCACCAGGGGTGCCAAGTATAAATTATGTGTCCCTTTGGAAGACAGATCTGGAAACTGGAGAGATAGAATAAGAGTCTCTTACTGTTCTTTCCACCAACCTGTCGTCTAAAGTTGCGTCCCCAGCGCAGAAGACGACTCGTCGGTCGTGGGATCTTCTTCGGCGGAGGCTGTTGCGCTGTCAGTTCGAACCTGTGATTGTGCTTTTGGCGGGATGCCACTTGCCCAGGTTAGTCTCTGTATCTACAGAGGGCATGATGTGTAGTACTGACAATGATGGTAGGCGACACTTCTCATTAATGTATCCTGTTTGGTTATTATACAAATATTCACACATTTACACCGTCTTTTCCGACACTGGACATAGCTTTCTTAATTGTGTAATAATTTTTCCATCAAATTTCCGAAATATTACACACGTCTGGTTCTCTGGCACGCACTAGACATAGTGAGTATTAGATATTCACAACTAAGTTACTCGCGATATGGAGTACAGCAAGTCCGGCTCTGAAGAATACCTGAAACAGAGTAACTAATACATATTCACATCTAAGTAACGCACAATACTTAGATATGCATCTGACTCTCCAGAACGCCAGAAACAGAGATACGTGTCCGGCCCTCCAGAAAGCTCGAAACAGAGTGACTAGCGCAGCGGAAGTACTTAATCTCCCAGGCATGTCAAAGTGACCTAAAGGTGCAATATCGTTACTCTTATGTTTCTCAAAACTAGTGTAATTTAATAATCAAAAATGACAGACTCGTAGGGTAACCATGAGAGATTGTCATACGAAAAACTGGATTAAATACAATGAAAAGTATATAAAAAATTAATAAGAGAAGTTAGACACTTTGGCACCTAGCACCTGAACGTGCCGATCAATCAGAAGCAAGTTAAGTGCAATTGGCGGATTTTCGCACGGGACTAGTACATACTGTACCATCTGTCACTTGTACCTCACTCCACTTTTGCACCATATGCTACTTCGCGTGTATTAAACTGCACCAAGGCGAGCTTCTAGCAAAATAAAATACTGGTGGCCACAGCCAATAATATCACAATATGTGTTCAAGTACTTATGGATTTTCTTCTTTTTAACAGCTCTGCAGTAGCAGCCTTCTGATTTGGCATTAGCTGCTATGGTGGAGCAGGATACACATCTGTCCGAGCCCCTATTAGCCTAACTGCCACTCATCTGGCAGTAGTTAAGTGTACTACACAGAAATTGGCTACCAGATATATGTAATCAGGACACAGAACCATTCATCAAGCTTTATTCAAGTGCTTTTACTGCTGTTTACCACAATGTATGATTTGACTGCCTGTAGATCTAAGGCCCGCATCTCGTGGTCGTGCGGTAGCGTTCTCGCTTCCCACGCCCGGGTTCCCGGGTTCGATTCCCGGCGGGGTCAGGGATTTTCTCTGCTTCGTGATGGCTAGGTGTTGTGTGCTGTCCTTAGGTTAGTTAGGTTTAAGTAGTTCTAAGTTCTAGGGGACTTATGACCACAGCAGTTGAGTCCCATAGTGCTCAGAGCCATTTGAACAATTTTTTGTATATCTAAGTGTGTGAGTGTAGTCATAAAATCAGTGAATGCCAAGTAGTAATGAAAACTGAGAACATCAGTCACAGTGTTAAAGTACAGTTTGGTGAGATGGATTGAAATGAGTTATGTTATGCGATACCATTCACCGATGCTCATATGATGACAGAATATGAACGATCTCATTCTCCTCCTCCTAACATCTGTTGCTTTGGTTTGAAGCTGTCTACCTTGGAGATAGCATCTGAGGACTCACCTGTTTATCTACGCCATACAAGTGTTATGAACTTATGTGCCATAGAGGGCGCATTATGGAGTGTGTTGGGCAGACTGTGTGGGTGGTGATATACGAGTATGTTAAAGCGGCATTAAATTATGTTGTGCGTTACTTGCATGAGTACAGTGTACATGTGAATGACTTAGAGCAGTGTTTAAGATGATGTGTCTGTGCGATGCCAAACTCTGATGCTATTAGCTCAATTAGAAAATTACAGCGAAATGCAGGAAGATCTGCAGCGGATAGGCACTTGGTGCAGGGAGTGGCAACTGACCCTAAGAATAGACAAATGTAATGTATTGCGAATACATAGAAAGAAGGATCCTTTATTGTATTATTATATGATAGCGGGACAACCACTGGTAGCAGTTACTTCTGTAAAATATCTGGGAGTATGCGTGCGGAACGATTTGAAGTGGAATGATCATATAAAATTAATTGTTGGTATGGCGGGTGCCAGGTTGAGATTCATTGGGAGAGTCCTCAGAAAATGTAAAAACCATAAGCGACTGGAACAGGAAAGGAAGGTAATGACAGTGGCACGTAAAGTGCCCTCCTCCACACACCGTTGGGTGGCTTGCGGAGTATAAATGTAGATATAGATGTAGATGTAGATAAGTATTAACTCCATACAAGCTGAATTTATTGATGTAATACCAAAGATTTATGTTGCACTTATATGTCTGCATGCAATACAGGCCGAATTCAAACATAGTTCGTAAAGATGCACAGCCATTGTAGCCCAGTGAGTAAAGTAGCAACAGAAATGAAGTCACTACCAAACTGGTTAAGATACAGTGCCTATGTATTTTTAAAAGAAAAAAATGTTTTATTTGGTCCTTTTTACAGTGGATTCTAATAGGTGGAGATCCATCACTTTGACATCAAGCATTCAAATCACAATATTTACAACAAGTTTCATATAATGGCACGTATTATACTGCCACAATTTCAGAATAACTATCAGACAGAATAATTACTGATGGAATTAAACTAGACCAATTGGTACAAAAATACAAGATAGCCATACTAGAACATAATAATAGGGGCGATCAAAAAATGGTTCAAATGGCTCTGAGCACTATGGGACTCAACATCTGTGGTCATAAGTCCCCTAGAACTTAGAACTACTTAAACCTAACTAACCTAACGACATCACACACATCCATGCCCGAGGCAGGATTCGAACCTACGACCGTAGCAGTCGCGCGGTTCCTGACTGAGCGCCTAGAACCGCTAGACCACCGCGGCCGGCATAGGGGCGATCACTGTGGTTAATAATTCTATAATTACGCAATATGACACATTAAAAGAATTTCCTGCACACAGAATGAAACATTAATGTACCACTAGCAAATACATCTTCATTTAGAGCATGTGCCACACAGTACATGCCTGGAGCCATGACGGCTGGACTTCGTGGGCAGCAGCGCATTCGCACACATCTGCTGTAGTTGTAGGCGCAACACTGCACTGCCTGGTTTGGCACTTGGGGACACTATGATGCGTGCGCTGCTCACTGCCTAGTTCCCCACAACACCACCCGTCGTAGTCTGTGCAATCCTGCTTTCCCACACTGTGTGACACCCATTGCTGCTGTAGGGTGTATAATAGTAATGTATAATAATTACGTGTCATTTATGGTTATTCAAAGCAGAAAAATAGATAAAGACTTGTTATAGGTTAAGTGAAAATTTTAGAGACTTTGACACATTAAGCCACAATAATCGGAAGCAGCAGGAGTCGAACAAGGGAGCCAGCACGTGCGTCAACATTGGTCATGTTTCTGCCCAACGTGAGCAGGCCGATGACCAGCGGACTTTGCGCAGCAGTAGTCAGCACTTCGACAGATCAACGACAAAGCAGACAGGAAATGCTTCCAAGGAGAACAACGACCAGCGCTATTCGCACATCAGCGGTCAATGGTCCAGAAACTGTCAGCATACTGAACTCCCGAGAGTGACATATCTGGCGATACCCTAGATACTTCACGACGTTGGCGAAGACATTGAATAAATATCTCCGACAAACGGGTATGAGGTGGTCCTTTGAGGGAGAAAGAAGACACAAGGAAACGTTGCCTGGACGACGGACCGACGGTTTGTCAGCGGACATCATACTTCGCTACAACGACTTAGCACCTGTGCTGCTCGACATATGACGTCGACACTGTGCCAAAGGTTCAACGCAGAAGATGCCATACCAGATGTTACGAAAAATGGCTCTGAGCACTATGGGACTTAACATCTCTGGTCATCAGTCCCCTAGAACTTAGAACTACTTAAACCTAACTAACCTAAGGACATCACACACATCCATGCCCGAGGCAGGATTCGAACCTGCGACCGTAGCAGTCGTGCGGTTCCGGACTAAGCGCCTGAACCGCCCAGATGTTACGAGAAGGAAGTTCGTGTGGTACTTACTCAGGTGGCTGGTGAGGTTGAAGGGACTGCTGCCTCACCAAATGGGTCACCTGTGAACCTAGGGCCTGAGAACTCCGCCAGAAGACGCCAAACCTGAGGGTCGCTGGTTCGATTCCGGGACGGAGCACTCCGCGCGACGCCGTAGCCGCTTGTTAATAACGCATCGAGCAAATTCTCAAAGAGAAGGGCGCGCCGCCACCACAGTGCGTCACGGGTACGGTACTGAATGGAAGAATACGCCACCGCTGCTGCAACACGAGCCATCGCCATATTAGCGGTCACTGGAATGTGCACACTACGACTGTGCCGCTCCGCAGCCGTGAGGAATTGAGCAAGTTAAAACACATTGTATTACTCTGTTTAAAGGGTCTTATGTCTCAGTAGTGTCAGTGGAACCACCAATGTGTCACACCTCACCCTCTCAGCCAAGAAAAGAGCCCACTCCACCGCCCACAAAGTGTCGTTTTCCCTTCCGCCATCCCTGACAAAATAATGACCTTTGCTCCCCTCTGTCACTGACGATCAATACCTCATGTCACTAAACCCCAACCCACTTCACTGCATACCATGATAAAATACAAAATGGCGAGTATGACGTGAGATAATTGGTGGCGCTGCAGTCACTCAAGCAAGTCACTCATATTCTGGTCACTTTTTCTTTTCAGGAGCGCATCACACACTGAACTATGCATCTCAGAATTTTAAAATGCGTTTTGAACGAGAACAACTTTTCAACCACCAGTTGTGATGAGAAACTTCACACACACACACACACACACACACACACTTTCCCTGAGTCAATAGAATGCAGATGGCCAATAGAATACACCACAGCATGCAGACCATAAAAATCACTTCAGGACCGGGATCTAATCCCAAGACGTCCAGTTTCACAATGCACTAATATTAAAATGGACCGTCACAAAAATATTAACATTAAGAGCCGTGGGAGCCTCTGTAAAATTATGTGAGCACGTTATTATTGATGGAAATTGTTATTGTAAACACTGTCAGGACATACATAATATGTATGTAGAAAACGAGGCAGTGGTAGTGGCAAGAGCTGATAATACTAATCATACGAAAGGTATGAATTACACACTATATGATCAAAAGTATCCAGACACCTGGCTGAAAATTGCTTAACAAGTTCGTGGCGTCCTCCATCAGCGATGCTGGAATTCAACATGGTATTGGCCCACCCTTAGCCTTGATTACAGCTTCCATTCTCGCAGACATACGTTCCATCAGGTGCTGGAAGGTTTCTTGGGGAATGGCAGCCCATTCTTCACGGAGTGCTGCACCGAGGAGAGGTATCGATGATGGTCGGTGACGCCTGGCACGAAGTCGGCGTTCCAAAACATCCCAAAGGTGTTCTGAATGGTTCAGGTCAGAACTATGTGCAGGTCAGTCCATTACAGGGATGTTATTGTCATGTAACCACTCTGCCGCAGGCCGTGCGTTATGAACAGGTGCTCGATCGTGTTTAAAGATGCAATCGCCATCCCTGAATTGCTCTTCAACAGTGGGAAGCAAGAAGGTGCTTAAAACATCAATGTAGGACTGTGCTGTGATAGTGCCACGTAAAAAAAAAAAAAAAACACAAAGAGCGCAAGCCCCAGCCATGAGAAACACGACCACAATATAACACCACCACCTCCAAATTTTACTGTTGGCACTAAACACGCTGGCAGATGACGTTTACCAGGCATTCGCCATACCGACACCCTGACATCGGATCGCCACATTGTGTACCATGATTCGTCACTCCACAGAACGTTTTTCCATTGTCCCATCGTCCAATGTTTACACTCCTTACACCAAGCGAGGCGTCGTTTGGCATTTACCGGTGTGATGTGTGCCTTATGAGCAGCCGCACGACCATGAAATCCAAGTTTTCTCACCTCCTACCTAACTGTCATAACACTTGCAGTGGATCCTGATGCAGTTTGGAATTCCTGTGTGATGGTCTGGATAGATGTCACTCTATTACACATTACAACCCTTTTCAACTATAGGTGGTCTCTGTCAGTCAACAGACGAGGTCAGCTTGTACGTGTTTATGCTGTACGTGTCCCTTCACGTTTCCACTTCACTACGATATCGGAAACAGTGGACCTAGGGATGTGTAGTAGTGTGGAAATCTCGCGTACAGACGTGTGACACAAGTGACACCCAATCACCTGACCATATTCGAAGTCCGTGAGTTCCGCCCCATTGTGCTCTCTCACGATGTCTAATTACTACCGAGGTCGCTGATATGGAGTACTTGGCAGTAGGTGGCAGCACAATGCACTTAATATGAAAAACGTATGTTTTTGGGGGTGTCCAGATACTTTTAATCACATCGTGTATATCGTGAACTTAATTTTTTTTGCAACAAATTATCTTTCCCACTTGGACTTAGCCAAATGATATGCCATAGATTCCCGATATTGATGTGTTGGAGTCAACTGCATGCGGATATGTTCCAAAGTGTTTAGAATTTTGATTCGTCTTTGTTCAGAGATAAATTATATGGCACAGTCTGTGCGCAACGTTATGATCGCTGCGTGTCGGTAAACTTAACATCTAAATATAAATTATGGTTTCCTGTTCATATGGTAGGGGAAACTGTTTCAAATGGAGGAAAGCACGACCAACAACTGAGTCCAGAACAGGAAAACATAACATTATGTGTTTTAGGTTCGTGGTCCGCGACTTAGAGCTAATGCCTTCGGCAGGAACCTTGATGTTCAACGTTCATGGATTTTTCTTTTACTCAAGACATTTTCATAAAATTTCTACTGTGGCCGACCCATAGTATTGGTAAAACAAAAGTACTCTCAAGTACATGATATAGATTTCTTGAACTGAAAGTTTGCTTTCTTGTGTTCACAGCGCAATTCCCAAATCTAGCAGCGAATCATACATAATCTTTTCTCAGTAGGTAGAATGGGACGTTATAGTACTAAAACAGGTTTTTGTTCATATCGGCAGCTCTTTAATTCGAGAACTCGGATGAGAAGGGTGAGCGGAAGAGAGATAGAATACACCGTGCAGTCAAAAATTTTTAACTTTTTTGTGGATTGTCAGTGGTGTTACTCTCCTGGCTGTGCCTTATTATAGACGATGTACGTATCAACAAAACCGGTGAAGTATAGTTAAAGATTATATGTGTATGACAAACGCCAGGACCCAGTACTTATACAGGGTGGACGATTTCGGACACCGAAACGAGTATTTTTTCTACAGTTGATAGTACGAAGAGGGGCATGAAATGTTTTGTATGGCTAATGCTCTGGATTCTGGTACCAACTGAGGTACTGAAACAAGTATGGTTTTTTAATGGAACTGTGTACTTCCCATAACTGCATTCAGTAGCTCCTGAAAAAAAATTACAGTGATGTAGCACTTGCTATAATTGACGCTGAAAGCTTTCGTAAAGACACAAAGAAATATATTAAATTTGGAAAACGATGTGGCCAGAGTTGGCTACTGCGATATAAACACCGCCAAGCAGAGCTCTCAGGCGAGGCTCCGTCGTTATGCTCATATGTAGCAAGACAGGCCTACGCTAATAAGAACAAACCTTATCTTCTATACAAAATACATGCAGGGCCAGCTACGAGTTTAGTATATAGAACTACGACATATTTTAGCTTCCGGCACATCAGATGAGGCTTAGGAGTATTGTTGCAAATTTATGTGTAAGTTCCCAGCTTTTTGTGGAAACAACTACAGTTTCGTCGTGCAGTTTCCCACTTAAGCCCTCCGCGTTGCTCCTTACTTGTCAAAGCTGAAAAGGCGACGTTGATATTTCTCTTTTCATATTGATAAATAGCCTTATTCACTTCCTCACCTGCCTTTGCTCTAGTGCTTCTTAAAGGTAAAACACCAGCTGTCTGACAGATGTGTGTGTCTATAGATACCGTTCAAAATACTAACTAAACGGAATACACTTTAAATAAACTAAACATTTTATTCAGAATGGCTTATATGTCACCCACAAAATAAATACACTACTGGCCATTAAAATTGCTACACCACGAAGATGACGTGCTAGAGGCGCGAAATTTGACCGACAGGAAGAAGATGCTGTGATATGCAAATGATTAGCTTTTCAGAGCATTCACACAAGGTTGGCGCCGGTGGCGACACCTACAACGTGCTGACATGAGGAAAGTTTCCAACCGATTTCTCATACACAAACAGCAGGTGACCGGTGTTGCCTGGTGAAACGTTGTTGTGATGGCTCGTGTAAGGAGGAGAAATTCGTACCATCACGTTTCCAACTTTGATAAAGTATCGTATCGCGACATTGCTGCTCGCGTTGGTCGAGATCCAATGACTGTTAGCAGAATATGGAATCGGTGAGTTCAGGAGAGTAATACGGAACGCCGTGCTGGGTCCCAACGGCCTCATACCACTAGCAGTCGAGATGACAGGCATCTTATCCGCATGGCTGTACCGGATCGTGCAGCCACGTCTCAATCCCTGAGTCAGCAGATGGGGAAGTTTGCAAGACAACAACTATCTGCACGAACAGTTCGACGACGTTTGCAGCAGCATGGACTATCAGCTCAGAGACCATGGCTGCAGTTACCCTTGACGCTGCATCACAGACAGGAGCGCCTGCGATGGTGTACTCAACGACGAACCTGGGTGTCATTTTTTCGGATGAATCCAGGTTCTGTTTACAGCATCATGATGGTCGCATCCGTGTTTGGCGACATCGCGGTGAACGCACATTGGAAACGTGTATTCGTTATCACCATACTGGCGTATCACCCGGCGTGATGGTATGGGGAGCCATTGGTTACACGTATCGGTCACCTCTTGCTCGCATTGACGACACTTCGAACAGTGGACATTACATTTCAGATGTGTTACGACCCGTGGCTCTACCCTTCATTCGATCCCTGCGAAACCCCACATTTCAGCAGGATAATGCACGACCGCATGTTGCAGGTCTTCTACGGGCCTTTCTGGATACAGAAAATGTTCGACTGCTGCCCTGGCCAGCACATTCTCCAGTTCTCTCACCAAATGAAAACGTCTGGTCGATGGTGTACGAGCAACTGGCTCGTCACAATACCTCAGTCACTACTCGTGATGAACTGTGGTATCGTGTTGAAGCTGCATGGGCAGCTGTACCTGTACACGCCATCCAAGCTCTGTTTGACTCAATGCCCAGGGGTTTCAAAGCCGTTATTACGGCCAGAGGTGGTTGCTCTGGGTATTGATTTCTCAGGATCTATGCACCCAAATTGCGTGAAAATGTAATCACATATCAGTTGTAGTATAATATACTTATCCAATGAATACCCGTTTATCATCTGCATTTCTTCTTGGTGTAGCAATTTTAATGGCCAGTAGTGTACTTTTCTTAAGCGAACGTAATTTTATCGACTGCGGAGCTCATTTGAACAAAGGAAAGTACATTGGACAATATGCCGTTGCGTGCTATGACGATACGATGGCGCTGTACACGTCAGAATGATAACACGGGCTCAGGTGGGCATCTGGGGAGATTTTCCTAGACGTAAAATGAAAAATACCAGGATTCTGGGCAAAATGGGTTTTATTCCCAAGAACTACCACTAATGGGAATAATATTCATAAAACTGGCTACAGCCATGGAGTGAGCAGCACATGGTACGAAAAGAGCATTTAGCCCTAGGACCTGTGGACACGTCCAGAGGGTAAGAAAGCTGGCAGGCAAGAGAGCGCCCCGCTGTTGCCGCCGCTACCTCGCCGAGCCTCTCGTGTACCTTATGTGACCGCACCTCGTTCTCCCATTGGCAGATTTGTGGCAGAAAGTTGGCGTCTCTCACTCAGGAATACCGTGGTGGAGTCCCTAGCTGCTCATTTTTGGAACACAACCTACGATCAGCTGTTAATTTTTGGAACACAACCTATGACCAGCTTAGAGACAGAGGCGATGACACTTTCTGCAGGACCTGACCATCATTTTCCAAGACAATGCTCAAGCACGTACAGTGCAAGCTGTTACTGATTTGTTTGACTGATGGGGCTGCTAAGTGCTATACCACCTACTGCACTCCCCTGACTTAGGCAGTCGCAAGGTCAACTAGATTTCTAAACTGAAGGGAACACTTCACGGCATTCGCTCCAGAACTGCTAAAAATTCTTCGGGCAATAGACCGCGCCGCTCGAACTGTCAACACAACTGTCACTGCTATGACTTCCACATCGCTGGCAACGGGTTATACACAATGCTGGTAACTATTTTGAAGGTCAGTAAAACTTTGAAACACGTATCTATTTTGTACGAGCTGTAAATAAATAGTTGCCACTATTAAAGTTCCAACCCTCGTACATTTACACACAGAAAAGAACTCTTTCTTTAAGTTTCTTTCGTGTAGTTTAAATAACATCCAGCTTAATTTTCATCTTATACCTAAAATCCACAGATGAGTTAGCTATTTAATCCGCCAGCCAGTAATCTGTCAGGTTCAAAAAAGGTATGTTCTCGAGTTCCAGCATATATCTAATTTTTTCTTGTAAACTAACTCTTTTGTAGCTTTAACAGGTAGTCCTGTTCCTTCTGACAGTTCTTCTAGACGAGAACATTTGGGAATTTTAATTTTTCCTTGTATAACACTGTTGTTATAACACTCCATATCTTCTTGGATATAGGCTGCCAGTTCTTCTGCTGCACAGTCTTGTGGAATTTCGGTATAGAGCTTTAAGTTTACAACTTCTGCATACATGCATACGAATTGCCATTAAAGATTGTTATTCCGTTCGTTTTAAACACTGCAAGTGGTTGCTCTGCTGCTAAGTGTATGAAATCAAGCCCACCACATTTCGATGTAATGTAAAAACCCTTTTTAAGCAGGTCCAAGGAGGAATGGAGTTTGATAATTAGATTTTTCGTGTGTCCTTTAAGGTAGTGAACGTGCTCCAATCCGCCATTTTCGGTGAGGATTCCAACATACGGCCATGCTGTTCACATTACATGCCATTATATTATATCCCCCGTAGCCAGATTTATCCATCCACTATGTTTCAGTTTACAGCTTATATTCTTCCTTTGTGGCAGTCGTCTTCTCCATATCCTCCAGTTTTCTTTTTCTTTTTACTTCGACGTCCTCCATCTACAGTTCCTTTTTCAGTGTGCATAACACACTAACTTTACTGAAAGGTGTAATTTCTTAATTGGTAATGCTTTAAATCTGTGTGACACATTTACTCTTTTTCTTAGGACTTGTGGAATAAGGTCACTCGTGTCAACCAGTCTCAATTTTGCAGTATCTATATTGGACGATATTGTGGAGAACAACGTTTTAGACTAAGAAAATTAAGTTTCTCCTGCTTTAACTCAACACCTCTGTATAATACTGATATCATCTTATCGTACAAGTAGTATTACAATGTGTTCCACGTTACTCCGTGCCACTTGCTTCCATGTGGCGTCAGTTAACAGATAACATACAGAACAACTGTTGTGTGTTGTTTAATAACGTTATGCAGTTTGTGTACTGGGATAATAAGAATATCCGAAACATATCAGGTGTATAAGTAAGTCTTCCAAACACTCAAGACCGAGAAAAGTTTATCAGCTATGTTCTTTCTACATATTGTTTTAATTACCTAGCTATAAATACGTGGTGATTCTTAACTCCGACTCCAACAAAGACGATATCAGTATTATACAGAAGTGTTAGGTTAGCAGGAGAAATTTATTTCTCTCAGTTTAGAATATTGTTCTCCACAATACCGTCTGATAAAGATATTGCAGAATTGGGACTAAGAAAAAGAGTAAATGTATCACAAAGACTTAAACCATTCCCCAATTAAGAAATTACGCCGGCCGAAGTGGCCGTGCGGTTAAAGGCTCTGCAGTCTGGAACCGCAAGACCGCTACGGTCGCAGGTTCGAATCCTGCCTCGGGCATGGATGTTTGTGATGTCCTTAGGTTAGTTAGGTTTAACTAGTTCTAAGTTCTAGGGGACTAATGACCTCAGCAGTTGAGTCCCATAGTGCTCAGAGCCATTTGAACCAATTAAGAAATTACGCCTTTAAGTACAGTTACTTTGTTATGCACACGGAAAAGGAAACTGAAAATGGAGGACGTCGAAGTAAAAAGAAAAGTGGAAGATATGGAGAAGGCAACTGCCACAAAGGAACAATATAAGCTGTAAACTGAAAACGAAGTGGCTATTGCAAATGTGCAAGCCAGGTTTGCATATGGCTTTAAACACAGTTCATAGAGAAATCTGGCTACGACTGAGGAATACAAGATAATAGCATATGCTGTAAACAGCAGTGGTACGTGACCGTATGTTGGAGTCCTGGCCGTAAATGGCGGACTGGAGCACGTTTACTATGTTTAAAGGACACACGAAAAACTTGTTTATCAAACTCCATTCCTTCCTGGACCTGCTTAAAAAGGACGGTTACATTCTATCGAAATGTGGTGGGCTTGATTTCATACGCTCAGGAACAGAACAACCGCTTGCAGGGCTTAAAACGAACTGTATAACAACCTTTAATGGCATTTCGTATCCAAAAGTTGCAAACTTAAAGTGCAATACCGAAAATCCACAAGAGTGTGCAGAAGAAGAAAGATATGGAGCGTTATAACAACAGTGTTATGCAGGAAATAAGAGGAAAAATTAAAATCCCCGACTGCTCTTGTCTAGAAGAACTACCGGAAGAAACAGAACTAATTGTTAAAGCCACAAAAGAGTTAGTTTACAAGAAAAAAATTAGATATATACTGGAATTAGAGAACCTACCTTCTTTGTAGACTACCTGTCAGATTACTGGATGAAGGAGAAAATAACTGAATCAGACGTGGGTTTAAATTATAAGATAAAAATTAAGCTGTATGTAATTAAAACTACACGGAACAAATGTAATGAAAGAGTTGTTTTCTTTGTGTAAACGTATATGCAAAATTTAATAAATATGTTGTATTAGAATATTTGTTTGTCTTATTCGCTAACCTACCGAAAATCCTAACACATTTCCTATTTACAACGCTACATATGCCTGTATTTCGGATGGGAAAAGTGGGGTAGTCGGGTGACCTTGAAAAGTAGCTGAAACCAGGTAGTCAGAAGTACAGTAACTCCCTTTTCATACATATATGAGTGTTGGCTCTGATGGTGTACGAGGGGACGGGTGCTAAATGTGTGGACTTCTGGGGTGTGAGTGGGTTGTATGTACCAGTGTTTTGAGCAATCTCAGGCATCTAGCCGTGACCACTACTAGTATTGTGGTTTAGTGCTTCTCAGTACATCGCAGTGCATTCTCTCTTGTAGTGTATTTGTTTCTGTTACTGTCCTATTGCGCGCTAGACCCTTTCCTCCTCCTTCTTTGTCCTGGTGTAGCTGAGAGAACAAATTTAGGAATTCTATAGTGCTTTATAAAATAGATTTAGCAGACCTGTAGTGGCTTGGAATTGCACAATCTGGACGGTATGAATTCACTCCAAAATTTGAAATTCCAACCATCGTTTTATACAGCATTTCTTCCAATAGAGATGTATAATTCGCAGTTGGACAGTTTATTGTTTCCAATAGTGGTACTGAGAGCACACACATCAATCCAACCCCTCTGCAGATCGTTTAACGATATAACAAGCAACTGAGCTGAAATTTGAAATTCTCAGCTACCTCCAACGCAATGTACCTCCTGCCAAATGACCTAACTGTGCCATTATTCACCAACATCTACATCTACATCTACATCTACATTTATACTCCGCAAGCCACCCAACGGTGTGTGGCGGAGGGCACTTTACGTGCCACTGTCATTACCTCCCTTTCCTGTTCCAGTCGCGTATGGTTCGCGGGAAGAACGACTGTCTGAAAGCCTCCGTGCGCGCTCTAATCTCTCTAATTTTACATTCGTGATCTCCTCGGGAGGTATAAGTAGGGGGAAGCAATATATTCGATACCTCATCCAGAAACGCACCCACTCGAAACCTGGCGAGCAAGCTACACCGCGATGCAGAGCGCCTCTCTTGCAGAGTCTGCCACTTGAGTTTATTAAACATCTCCGTAACGCTATCACGGTTACCAAATAACCCTGTGACGAAACGCGCAGCTCTTCTTTGGATCTTCTCTACCTCCTCCGTCAACCCGATCTGATACGGATCCCACACTGATGAGCAATACTCAAGTATAGGTCGAACGAGTATTTTGTAAGCCACCTCCTTTGTTGATGGACTACATTTTCTAAGCACTCTCCCAATGAATCTTAACCTGGTACCCGCCTTACCAACAATTAATTTTATATGATCATTCCACTTCAAATCGTTCCGCACGCATGCTCCCAGATATTTCACAGAAGTAACTGCTACCAGTGTTTGTTCCGCTATCATATAATCATACAATAAAGGATCCTTCTTTCTATGTATTCGCAATACATTACATTTGTCTATGTTAAGGGACAGTTGCCACTCCCTGCACCAAGTGCCTATCCGCTGCAGATCTTCGTGCATTTCGCTACAATTTTCTAATGCTGCAACTTCTCTGTATACTACAGCATCATCCGCGAAAAGCCGCATGGAACTTCCGACACTATCTACTAGGTCATTTACATATATTGTGAAAAGCAATGGTCCCATAACACTCCCCTGTGGCACGCCAGAGGTTACTTTAACGTCTGTAGACGTCTCTCCATTGATAACAACATGCTGTGTTCTGTTTGCTAAAAACTCTTCAATCCAGCCACACAGCTGGTCTGATATTCCGTAGGCTCTTACTTTATCAGGCGACAGTGCGGAACTGTATCGAACGCCTTCCGGAAGTCAAGAAAAATAGCATCTACCTGGGAGCCTGTATCTAATATTTTCTGGGTCTCATGAACAAATAACGCGAGTTGGGTCTCACACGATCGCTGTTTCCGGAATCCATGTTGATTCCTACATAGCAGATTCTGGGTTTCCAAAAACGACATGATAATCGAGCAAAAAACATGTTCTAAAATTCTACAACAGATCGACGTCAGAGATATAGGTCTATAGTTTTGCGCATCTGCTCGACAACCCTTCTTGAAGACTGGGACTACCTGTGCTCTTTTCCAATCATTTGGAACCCTCCGTTCCTCTAGAGACTTGCGGTACACGGGTGTTAGAAGGGGGGCAAGTTCTTTCGCGTACTCTGTGTAGAATCTAATTGGTATCCCGTCAGGTCCAGTGGACTTTCCTCTGTTGAGTGATTCCAGTTGCTTTTCTATTCCTTGGACACTTATTTCGATGTCAGCCATTTTTTCGTTTGTGCGAGGATTTAGAGAAGGAACTGCAGTGCGGCCTTCCTCTGTGAAACAGCTTTGGAAAAAGGTGTTTAGTATTTCAGCTTTACGCGTGTCATCCTCTGTTTCAATGCCATCATCATCCTGGAGTGTCTGGATATGCTGTTTCGAGCCACTTATTGATTTAACGTAAGACCAGAACTTCCTAGGATTTTCTGTCAAGTCGGTACATAGAATTTTACTTTCGAATTCACCGAACGCTTCACGCATAGCCCTCCTTACGCTAACTTTGACATCGTTTAGCTTCTGTTTGTCTGAGAGGTTTTGGCTGCGTTTAAACTTGGAGTGAAGCTCTCTTTGCTTTCGCAGTAGTTTCCTAACTTTGTTGTTGTACCACGGTGGGTTTTTCCCGTCCCTCACAGTTTTACTCGGCACGTACCTGTCTAAAACGCATTTTACGATTGCCTTGAACTTTTTCCATAAACACTCAACATTGTCAGTGTCGGAACAGAAATTTTCGTTTTGATCTGTTATGTAGTCTGAAATCTGCCTTCTATTACTCTTGCTAAACAGATAAACCTTCCTTCCTTTTTTTATATTCCTATTAACTTCCATATTCAGGGATGCCGCAACGGCCTTGTGATCACTGATTCCCTGTTCTGCACATACAGAGTCGAAAAGTTCGGGTCTGTTTGTTATCAGTAGGTCCAAGATGTTATCTCCACGAGTCGGTTCTCTGTTTAATTGCTCGAGGTAATTTTCGGATAGTGCACTCAGTTTAATGTCACTCAATGCTCTGTCCCTACTACCAATCCTAAACATCTGAGTGTCCCAGTCTATATCTGGTAAATTGAAATCTCCACCTAAGACTATAACATGCTGAGAAAATTTATGTGAAATGTATTCCAAATTTTCTCTCAGTTGTTCTGCCACTAATGCTGCTGAGTCGGGAGGTTGGTAGAAGGAGCCAATTATTAACCTAGCTCGGTTGTTGAGTGTAACCTCCACCCATAATAATTGACAGGAACTATCCACTTCCACTTCACTACAGGATAAACTACTACTAACAGCGACGAACACTCCACCACCGGTTGCATGCAATCTATCCTTTCTAAACACCGTCTGTACCTTTGTAAAAATGTCGGCAGAATTTATCTCTGGCTTCAGCCAGCTTTCTGTACCTATAACGATTTCAGCTTCGGTGCTTTCAATCAGCGCTTGAAGTTCCGGTACTTTACCAACGCAGCTTCGACAGTTGACAATTACAATACCGATTGCTGCTTGGTCCCCGCATGTCCTGACTTTGCCCCGCACCCTTTGAGGCTGTTGCCCTTTCTGTACTTGCCCAAGGCCATCTAACCTAAAAAACCGCCCAGCCCACGCCACACAACCCCTGCTACCCGTGTAGCCGCTTGTTGCGTGTAGTGGACTCC
Organism: Schistocerca nitens; assembly: GCF_023898315.1. Classification (NCBI taxonomy): domain Eukaryota; kingdom Metazoa; phylum Arthropoda; class Insecta; order Orthoptera; family Acrididae; genus Schistocerca; species Schistocerca nitens. The sequence continues at coordinate 486,513,698 of NC_064616.1, forward strand.
TGACCTATCCAGCGGAACCCGAAACCCCACCACCCTATGGCGCAAGTCGAGGAATCTGCAGCCCACATGGTCGCAGAACCGTCTCAGCCTCTGATTCAGACCCTCCACTCGGCTCTGTACCAAAGGTCCGCAGTCAGTCCTGTCGACGATGCTGCAGATGGTGAGCTCTGCTTTCATCCCGCTAGCGAGACTGGCAGTCTTCACCAAATCAGATAGCTGCCGGAAGCCAGAGAGGATTTCCTCCGATCCATAGCGACACACATCATTGGTGGCGACATGAGCGACCACCTGCAGATGGGTGCACCCTGTACCCTTCATGGCATCCGGAAGGACCCTTTCCACATATGGAATGACTCCCCCCGGTATGCACACGGAGTGCACATTGGTTTTCTTCCCCTCTCTTGCTGCCATATCCCTAAGGGGCCCCATTACGCGCCTCACGTTGGAGCTCCCAACTACCAGTAAGCCCACCCTCTGCGACCGCCCGGACCTTGCAGACTGGGGGGCAACCTCTGGAACAGGACAAGCAGCCATGTCAGACCGAAGGTCAGTATCAGCCTGAGACAGAGCCTGAAACCGGTTCGTCAGACAAACTGGAGAGGCCTTCCGTTCAGCCCTCCAGAATGTCTTTCGCCCCCTGCCACACCTTGAGACGACCTCCTACTCTACCACAGGTGAGGGATCAGCCTCAATGCGGGCAGTATCCCGGGCAACCACAGTCTTAGTCCGATCGGGGGATACGTGGGACGAGCTGGCCGTCCCCGACAAACCCCCATCCGGACCCCCACAGTGATGCCCATTGGCAACAGTCTCAAGCTGTGTGACCGAAGCCAACACTGCCTGAAGCTGGGAGCGAAGGGATGCCAACTCAGCCTGCATCCGAACACAGCAGTTGCAGTCCCTATCCATGCTAAAAACTGTTGTGCAAAGAACGTCTGAACTAATCTACAGAGAGCGCAAACAAATCGACAAAATTTAAACGGTTATTAAAATACAAGATTGCCTAGTAAATGCAGTAATGCTGCTACTTGCGCACTGCTGACACACTGCTCGGCGGCGGAAGGAGACTACGCGATTTTACACTATTCATGTACTAAAACGCGATGCTACAACTCTCAAATACTATAATACGCCCGAAATTTATGAATTAAACAATGCAAGTACCAAAAACACGCAAAGAAATTAAGAATTGAGCACACTGACTGTGACTGGCCGTTCAAAACAAAAACAGAAGACAAACGACTACGCGAATTTACTATTCAGGTACTAAAACGCGATGCTACAACTCTCAAATACTATAATACGCCCGAAATTTATGAATTAAACAATGCAAGTACCAAAAACACGCAAAGAAATTAAGAATTAAACTATGTAACAAATGAGTGAGCTAGGAGTATACGACTTGCTGCTGCAGCTGCTTATCCAACGGCGGCAGGGAGCACACAGGAGACATGGGAGAAAAATCTGGAAACGGGAAACTGCAGGATCGAATCCCACCACATATACTAGTATCGACCAATAGAATGCTAGGAAGAACTGCCCACTTAGAAAGGGTATCGATTTAATTAATTAATCAGTCAATCAATCTGATAGTGTGAGGAAATATTTTCAAGATGTCCACAGTGGGGATTTATCAGCTATCCGCTTCTTTGTTTAGGACAAAGGAATAGTTAGTGTGGCACATGAAAGACGCTTTATGGGCAGGAAGTGGCCACCTGAGAGAGAGAGAGAAAGAGAGCATATATTTCGAGAGGAATTTCCGAGTTATCAATATCAAAGAGTTGCCGCCACCTGATGTTTTGTCCGACTGAAGGTAACCGGAGGGGTGAGGGAAAGGAGTGGAGGGAAATGGAGGGAGGAGGGGTGAGTTGGCGGTTGCTTCTCCCAGCGCCCCGAGCGTCCTCTGCCAGTGTTATGGTGAACTGTCTCAGACAGTATCTGCACTGCAGGGTGAGCACATAGAGCAACTGCTTCCACCTACCTGGTATGGAAGGTGTGTGTTTATATGCAGATTGTGTGGGTACTGCAAACAGAAGTAGCCACTTGAGGTGGCTGAGGACACAGCTATGAACAAAGGGGACCACAGTTGTGGGAGTGACCTGGCTGCCAGACAATCACAAAAATGTGAGCTTAGTATTCTGAGACACTATGGTCTGCTGGTTTGGATGGGTTGGTAGGAATTCTCCCAAGCAGTGGCACACAACAGGAAGTAGTCATTTGGGGTGTTCTAATACTGTGTGATGGCTGGCAGTGGAGTGGCCGACAGCAGTTGCAGGGTCCTAGCAGGCATAGCACAGTCTCTTGGACACTGACACGTGGTGAAGCCAGGCTAAGCAGTCGGCGCTTTGTGGGCAGTGTTACGGCCAGCGTGTCTGCCCTATGATTGGTGCAAAGATGCAATCGAAAGATTTTTAACAGTGTAGTTAGATGTGGTAAGTTACGCTGACATCGATTTCGTGATGGTATCCCTTGCATGATCGGAAAAAAGGGCTCTATTTAATTACTTCTTTTCGATGCAATTTACAGTACCTGTAATTTCCCAAACAGCAGATAATGATGAGCTTTTCCCACCAAACAAAAGAGAGACCCAACCCCAGTGAATTGAATTTTATAAATAAACAGTGTATCCTTTACTATATGATTGACATTGATTAGAATTTCCTGTAATCAGATCCTTCCTCTTCAGCACAAACGGAGTCCTTTTCCCATCAATTGGCAGGTGAAATTGGGGAGGGGGAGAGGGAGGTGGGAGGGGAGGGGTGGGGCATTTCACAGAGGGGGAGGATTTAATTAATTTATGGATTTAATTAATTGGTCAATCAATTTTCTATCAAAAGTGTTGTTTTACCGGAGAGGGGAATTTCCAGTGGTAGGAGGAGGGGGAGGGGGGACAGATGGGGGTTATCAGAAGGACAGATTATCCTCAGGAGGTCATAAATCAATTAATAGATTGATAGGTTAAGGAGAGGAGGAGGGGGTCATAAATCAATCATAGTTGCTCCTGAACATATGCAGTCCTCACTAACAAAAAGTGTACTGATACCAGCTATGTCCCACTAGTATCAGGTAGAATGTTCGTAAGAAATATGCATACATCTTTCCATTTAACATTCCTGGGATGAAGTAATATAGATCCCACAACAGGGTTTCCTATGACACCGCAATACAGTAGCTGTTGTTATACCTGACAAAGCCAGCATGAATGTCATGTCAATGAAGTCTTCTGAGTTAACAAGTATTATATCACAGTGATTGTACTTTCAAGAGCTTTCGGATGCTGTTAAAAAAATATCATTCTGTTTAAAGAAAAAGTCATACTTGTGTCAATATCCTGATCTACAAAAGGATTAAGACCTTTCTCACATAACAAAAGTATATGTCCCTTTCCTTGGAAGAGCCAGCTATGATAAAACTATTCCATCTGGTGTGCAAGATGCATGGTATGGATTTTAGGAAGAATGTAATGATGCCAACACCAAAGAAATCAGTTGTGAATATGACCAAACTGTTGGTTTAATATTTTAATATGTCATGGTTGCGAAATCAATTACATATGAATGGAAAAAAGTGTTAGAGGCCTAACTCAGGAACGATCAGTTTGGATTCAGGAGAAATGTAGGAACATGTGAGGCAATATTGGCCCTATGACTTTTCTTTGAAGATAGGTTAAGGTTAGGCGGCCCTATGTTTATAGAATTGCTTACAGGCTCTGAAATCCTGAAGGTGATAGGGGTAAAGCACAAGGAGAGAAGAGTTATTTACAACTTTTTCAGAAACCAGACGAAAGTTATAAGAGATAAGTGGCATGAAAGGGTTGTCGCCTATATTTAGGGAGAAAAAGAGATTTGTGGCTCTAAAAGATGGGATAGCTTAGTTAGACACCTTATAATGTATACATGCAGCTGCCTGACATGTTTCAACCATGATATCAATGAGATGCATTAGTTACATGTTATTGCATGGTTACATCTGATTACAGACTGATGTTAGGAAAAATCGATACTTACATAGGAACTGAGATGCCTGCAGTTTTGGGGCAGGCTGACTTAGCTCGATCGTATCCACATGATATTCAACAAAAATCACCAATATCATCTCCAGCGTATTATCATCATACATCAGGGTATCAACATCACCTACATCAACCATTGTGAATTCATTAGATTACATCCGTAGGCGTGAATAAGGACAAGTGTTCCCCATAATTCATAGCTCTAACTTTGTCGACGAAAGACGTCTGCTTAATGTCATCAGCTTTACCAAGCTGACCTGAGCTACTGCAAGCTGAAGACGATGACGATTTCTTCAGTCCAGAACTAGGATATTTCTTAGCTGGCAGTGTTTGGGTATTTATACACAGTTCTGTGAGGCAGGTGCCGACCAATTATGTGAAAGCAAAATTTTGACACGTTTGAATGCTTAAATAATGTAGTCCTTCCAAAAACTCATGGGAAACATTCAAAAAGTTATAGGCACGTGCTGCCACACCTGGGGGCTGCTGTGAAAGAATACAGTCCTTACAAACCTGCTAATGAAATATCGTAGGGTCTCCAGTGCTGTCCTTACAAAATTAGTACCTTTAACAATGCATCTGACGTGTAGGTTACGTCAGATCCTATGCTGTGTGTCACGTCTGTCATTTCATTGTAGGATAGATCCCAGCAGCTGCGCAGGTGTTTATACCTATAAGGTGGAATGTAAACTAGGGCTTGCGCTAAAATATCGATATACCGAAAACTTTTCCGAAAAATATCGATACATACTGCCAATATTTTTTCCCGGTATATCAATAACGAATTGGCAATATCGAGTGCGGATATTTTTATTTCATATTATTTTTTTTCGAGATTATCGGTAAATATTTGAAATTGTTATTTTGAAATTGTAGTATAACATAATCTTACTATCACTGTGTGAAGGAGTCTTACTACTTGTTGAGCTTTCATCACGTCCAGTCTTTCTCTTTGGCACAAAGATGATGTATGATTGCACTGGAGAGTGGCAGTGTGAATGGAATAACAAGATTTCCGATGTGAAGAATTAGCACACCATTTGGTCGGCGCTCTTCAAAACCAGTTGCTGAAAATGATGAACAAAAATTTAAATGACAAGATTGGTCTGACGTAATCGGAGCTCGGCGCTACAAACGGAAACTGCAACGATTACCTTCACCACACAGTTTTGACACTACAACTGCTAGCTCGCCGGCGTTCGCCGAAATGAAACAGGAAGTAGGCATGAAGTGTTCTGGAAAAATCCGACATGTGACGAAACTGAACTACGGATCCATCGGACACCTTTTACTGTGCCACTTACATGCATTTACCATTGCGGGCAAAGTGGTTATTGCCAAACATGAATGTGCATCGTTTTCCTTTAAATTCTTGTACTATGAGGGATAAGCAGGCTGTTAGCTTGTTGACGTACGAAATATCTAATAATAAACCAATACTTAAATACACAGCTCTAAAACATCTACATCTACATACATACTCCGCAATCCACCATACGGTGCGTGGCGGAGGGTACCTCGTACCACAACTAGCATTTTCTCTCCCTGTTCCACTCCCCAACAGAACGAGGGAAAAATGACTGCCTATATGCCTCTGTACAAGCCCTAATCTGTCTTATTTATCTTTGTGGTCTTTCCGCGAAATATAAGTTGGCGGCAGTAAAATTGTACTGCAGTCAGCCTCAAATGCTGGTTCTCTAAATTTCCTCAGTAGCGATTCACGAAAAGAACGCCTCCTTTCCTCCAGGGACTCCCACCCGAGTTCATGAAGCATTTCCGTAACACTCACGTGATGATCAAACCTACCAGTAAGAAATCTAACAGCACGCCTCTGAATTGCTTCTATGTCCTCCCTCAATCCGACCTGATAGGGATCCCAAACGTTCGAACAGTACTCAAGAATAGGTCGTATTAGTGTTTTATAAGCGGTCTCCTTTACAGATGAACCACATCTTCCCAAAATTCTACCAATGAACCGAAAACGACTAGCCGCCTTCCCCACAACTGCCATTACATGCTTGTCCCACTTCATATCGCTCTGCAATGTTACGCCCAAATATTTAATCGACGTGACTGTGTCAAGCGCTACACTACTAACGGAGTATTCAAACCTTACGGGATTCTTTTTCCAATTCATCTGCATTAATTTACATTTATCTATATTTAGAGTTAGCTGCCATTTACATCAATCACAAATCCTGTCCAAGTCATCTTGTATCCACCTACAGTCACTCAACGACGACACCTTCCCGTACACCACAGCATCATCAGCAAACAGCCGCACATTGCTATCCACCCTATCCAAGAGATCATTTATGCAGATAGAAAACAGCAGCGGACCTAACACACTTCCCTGGGGCACTCCAGATGATACCCTCACCTCCGATGAACACTCACCATCGAGGACAATGTACTGGGTTCTGTTACTTAAGAAGTCTTCGAGCCACTCACATATTTGGGAACCAATCCCATATGCTCGTACCTTAGAAGTCTGCAGTGGGGCACCGAGTCAAACGCTTTCCGGAAGTCAAGAAATATGGCATCCGTCTGATACTCTTCGTCCATGGTTCGCAAGATATCATGTGAAAAAAGGGCGAGTTGCGTTTCGCAGGAGCGATGCTTTCTAAAGCCGTGTTGATGCATGGACAGCAACTTCTCTGTCTCAAGGAAATTCATTATATTCGAACTGAGAATATGTTCGAGAATCCTGCAACAAACCGATGTTAAGGATATTGGTCTGTAATTTTGAGGATCCGTCCTTCTACCGTTCCTATATACAGGCGTCACCTGCGCTTCTTTCCGGCCGGTGTGGCCGAGCGGTTCTAGGCGCTACAGTGTGGAGCCACTCGACCGCTACGGTCGCAGGTTCGAATCCTGCCTCGGGCATGGATGTGTGTGATCTCCTTAGGTTAGTTAGGTTTAAGTAGTTCTAAGTTCTAGGGTACTGATGACCTCAGAAGTTAAGTCCCATAGTGCTGAGAGCCATTTGAACCTGCGCTTTTTTCCTGTCGCTCGGGATTTTACGTTGGGCAAGAGATTAGCGATAAATGGAAGCTTAGTAAGGAGCCAATGCAGTAGAGTACTCTCCGTAAAGCTGAATTGGAATCCCATCAGGACCTGGAGATTTATTTATTTTCAACCCATTCAGCTGCTTCACAACCCCAGGGATGTCTATCACTATGTCCTCCATACGGGAATCTGTGCGAGACTCAAACGGCGGTATGTTTGTACGATCCTCCTGCGTAAAAGATTTCTCAAATGCAAAATTTAAAATTTCAGCTTTCGTTTTTCTTTCTTCCGTTGTCAGGCCAGACTGATCAGTGAGTGACTGGATGGAAGCCTTCGACCCGCTTACCGATTTTACGTAAGACCAGAATTTCCTTGGATTTTCAGCAAGATCTTTTGCTAAGGTATGACGGTGGTTGTGGTTGTATGCTTCGCGCATCGCTCTTTTTACAGCAGCACGAATCTCTACTAACTTTTGCCTGTCCTCATTCTCCCGATCTGTCTTTGCTTCCTGAACATTTTCCGAATTGCGCTGTTAAACAACGGTGGGTCTTTTCCGTCCGTAACCCACTTTTTCGGCACATACTTCTCCAATGCGTGATTTAGAATGTGTTTAAAATTTGCCCATAGTGCTTCCACGTCCATCGTACCGGAAGTAAATGAAGTCGATTCATTTACTAAGTGGGATGCTAACAACTGCTTATCTACTCTTTCTAGTAACAATACTCTCCTAGCCTTCTTGACCGACGTTTTATTAAGTTTCGTAACCATAGTCGTAATGACAACATCATGATCACTAATCCCTGTGTCAACACTGACATCTTCGATGAGGTCCTGTCTGTTCGTGGCTAACAGATCTAAAATATTTTCATTACGCGTTGGCTGTCGATTTAGCTGCTCAAGACAGTTTTCGGATAATGTCTTCAAAAGTAATTCACACGACGGCTTGTCTGTACCACCTGTAATGAATCCATAGACATCCCAGTCTATACTAAGTAGGTTGAAGTCACCTCTGACTAATATAGCATGATCCGGGTACTTCTGCGATACAGAGAATAGACTCCCTTTGAATGATTCTAGAACTGTCACGGTGGAACATGGTGGCAGGTAATAACACCCAACAATTAACTTTATTTCTCCTAGCCCTGTTAAACGTGTCCAGATAACTTCATAATCACACTCTATTTCGACCTCAGTAGACACAATATTTTTGTCAACTGCAATGAAGACACCACCTCCTACATACTTTCCGATACACGTTCCAACCCTCACTAAATATTTCAGAACTTCCTATCGCATGGTTCGGCCAGGTCTCAGTTCCGAGAATAATTTGCTCGCCACACGCTTCCTGGAGGACAGTAAATTCAGGAACTTTATTCCGAACACTCTGAAAATTTACTGCTAACATCTTGATAGCTGAAAACCGGCAGTATGTTTACACTGTGCAACCGATTTTCTTATAGGCCGACACGTCAATGTTTTTTCTGTCGATATATCGAGGGCGACGATGATTTTTTAAAAATATCGATATATCGGATTTAAAAATATCAACAGTCCTGTAGAAACGCAACTGGGAAAAAAGTCGAATCCTTTCATGTTCTTCTAGCAAAGCAAATCATCAGCATTTTTGTAATATATCTTCATGTTTTCGATTCATAAAGGGAGGTGCAAGACACCCGCGCCAGCCTGCCTCGCGAACACATTTCTTTGATATATTTTCATGTGGGTTGCATTCTTTTCGAATCTTTCTACCATTTTCTTTTGCATGACTTTGATTCGTAAAGGGAACCTGTAAAGTGCTCCAACGTGAATGTGTGGGGTATTTGAGCACCACTACAAGCTCGTGGTTTGACAAAAGACGTTCCGCGCTGCGAAGCGTGGCAGTAGCAAAGTCGCCTGAATACACCGCAGGTGTTGTGGCTGCAAACAGGGAGCGTGTCAGCCAGGTACGCCAAGCGGAGAAGAAAGAAGAGCAGGCGACAGCGCACTTTGCGGAGCGAAGGGAGGGAAATGAAGGGAGCAGCGATGGCCCGGCAGCTGCGTGCGCAGACTCACTTTGCCGGCTGGCTGCAATGGGTGAGGGTCGAGCAGCTGCGCTCCGCTGTGCCAGGCGCCGCAGAAGGCAGACAGGCGGAGCACCGCTACACGGCCATGAAATAAAGATGTATCTTCCTACCCTGCAACAACTCCTGGTATTGTTATGTGCTTAACCCTCTCGCATCGTTTTTCGTAATAACTTCTTTTTCCTTGGTGACATTCGTATAGTAAAAACTTCGTCAGGGGGAAACTTTCTTTAAATTTTCGCTACCGTTATTGCGCAAAAATTGTGTCGGATCGTTTTTCATAATATTTTTTTTTTGGTCAGTCGTGATCGTTTTTTCGTAAAAACTTTAACTTTAGAGTGTTTCCAGAATGAGATTTTCACTCTGCAGCCGAGTTTCCACTGATATGAAACTTTCTGGAAGATTAAAACTGTGTGCCGAGACTCGAACTCGGGACTTTTGCCTTTCGCGGGCAAGTGCTCGACCATCTGAGCTACACAAGCACGACTCACACCTCGTCCTTGCAGCTTTACTTCTGCCAGTACCGCGCCTCCTACCTTAGGAGGCGAGATACTGGCGGAAGTAAAGCTGTGAGGACGGCGCGTCAGTCGTGCTTGGGTAGCTCAGATGGTGCCAGCATGGTAGCTCAGCGTGTTCGGTCAGAGGGTTAGCTACCCTCTGGAACAAAAACTGATTGAATGTATCAACGAAGAACCTAAACGGCTGTCATCAGACGTCCGCCCCGCACAAATTCAACGAAGAATATAGAACAAAATGATACAAGAAAAAAAAAGCCATGGTAGGGCACTTGCCTGCAAAAGGCAAAGGTCCCGAGTTTTAATCTGGCAGGAAGTTTCATTTCGAGTGCTTGTTTATATGTAGCAATTACAGCATAATCATTCTCATAGTTAGACTTTTCCTGAAATTTTTTTGTGTATTGTACGAGATCAGACGACCAAGTGATCAGTTGTTAAACCGTTTCGTATATAGTTCCTATGATGGTAATTCAAATGTATCTCATCAGTTTCCGATTATTGCGTGATCAGTTGCTAAGCTATATGAAACTCTTTTGTTTATGATTCTTTTTGTTTCTTTTTTGTTTAAATTTGGTATATAGCCTCCTGCGACGGTAATTCGAACGTATCTGATCAGTTTTCGATGATCACGTGACTGGTTATTGAGGTGTATATCACTCTACAACATGTATTTATTGCTCTTTTTTCTTAAAATTTCACATGTCACATTCTATGATGGTCATTCGATCGTGTCTGATCGGTTTTCGATGATCAAGTGACTCGTTGTTGATTTCCAATTCCAGCAGGATAATCCACGACATTTTTTTCTAAAATGCGCAATTGTATGGACCTGTCTTCTACCACTATCATGTGTGTGACGCCATAATCCAATGCAATCTTTTTATGCTGTCATATTTTTTTCTACTGCCATCTTTTTTCGCCGCCATATTGGGTGACGTCATCTTGTGACCTTTGAGGGGTGTGAGATCTGGAAGCAATGCAGAGTGTCCCAGGTCTTGGAAGCGGGTGACCTTCAGAGGGCGAGGGTGGTGGGGGAAATCTAGCAACTGTGCAGAGTGTCTCACGACTGGGTCTGCTCCAGTACTAACAACGTCCTCATTCTAGGCACTGAGGCATATGTGTACAGTGTCAACTTCCTCACACACTAAGGTCCGAGATCCTACAACTAATTCTTTGTATGTAATGGAGAATGTTGCAGATGAATGCCCTAGAGAGACCACCCAGTTACCAGCTATGCTTGAACAGGGATGTGGGGGCCATGGCATGAAGCTATTCAGCATGCACTTGGCAATGACACAGTGCCACACCATTCTTTTGCCTGACGACCTAACTCAGGCCAGTCTCAAGAAGGTATCCATCTGGACGTCGCAGGCTCATTCCTATGTTTGATTTGGATACTAATAGCAGACGCCTACTCAAAATATCCACACGTGGTAATCATCGCATCCACTGCAACAGAAGCCATAATAACCACACTGTTCCATGTTCTAGCGATCAGAATGCTTCTCCATACTAAAGCGCTTGACAATGGACTCAAGGTCACCATAAACGCTTTCAAATAATTTTGCACACACCATAACGCACCTTTTTAATCCCCCATTTCACTCATTGTCCAACAGCAAAGAGGAGTGTATAGTGAAGACATTTAAACAGAAAATGTTGAAAGCAGTGGAAACGACCACGACAGCAGCAGTGCTCCCACTTTTCCTTGACGTATACAGGAGCACAACTGTCAAGGACTACGGCCCAGCAGAGTTCCCCTATGGGAGGCAACGATGAACGCTCATTCATCTCCTAACCCCATTGCCGTAGGAATTCCAGGTTGGGCATGCATGTCGCTACACAACAGGAACAACAGTGCGGGCACTCTCCTGCGGAAAGAATGGCACGTGTACATCAGCAACCGTGGTAGACACCTATGGATGGCGCAACACCTTAGTCGACACAGCGTAGAGGCTGGAACGCCGCTATACAAACCAACTCCGTCAACGCTTACCAACAGCACTGCCGCCACGACCAGAAGTGTACCAAGAACCAGAGCGCCCCTAAGGGCTAGTCCCACTAAAAGGCGGCAGTCACGCCATCCTTCAGTTGATTTTCGTAACTTTGTCATGTTCTGAATAGTGTCTTTCCTCTGTCTACGTTCTCTTACAATATTTACCAAGCCAGGGGAAAATATCATGCTTGGAAATGAATTGAGAGAGAGCTTTACTTTCAGTCTTATTACGTTTGATGTGCAGCACACCATGTATAAGGCGCAGCCAACTGAAAACGATTGAGATGGAAAAAAAGTAAGTAAACTGTTTATTATTTTAAAAGTAATCGCCGTAAGTGTTAATATATTTTTACCACTGTGAGACCAGATAGTCAATGTCTTCATGAAAAATATATTGTGTTGTCTGGGTAACCGTAATTGTACCCAGGCATGCACCTCTTCTTCTGAAGCACGTACACGGCAACGATTGTCTTTCTACAGGGCTTCAAAAATCTGGAAATCGCATGTGGGAGATCGGGACAGTGCAGTGCAGTCGAAACACCCCTAGCAACATGTGGGCTTATCACATTAGCTAATCTCACCCTACAGTTTCTCGCTCTTCCGCTGACAAGTCAGTTATTTTCTTCATTGCTTGTTTCCCTACTGCTTCCTTGCATTTCGGTTGGATGTCATTACTCTCATTCGGATAACATAAGGAGGAAACTGCTTAAGAGAATGTTAATAAGACTAACATGTCTTAAATTCCATACATTAGACACTGTTTATGTTACAAAATTGTTAAGGCTTTTCGTGGCCACTTGTTGACAAACTGCCTATTGGCTTCTGTCTCGGGTTCTTCGGCCGACGTTCATCTAATGATTTTTCTGACGTTTCGCCAGCACGAGTGGCTGGCATTGTCAAAGCTTCACCCTCCATTGCCGGTGGTGAACTGGAGGCGAGCTCGCGGCCGCAGACTATATGTACCTGGCGCGCCAACGTCCGAGGGCTTCTCAGCGGTCATTTCCGGTGCGGTTCTCCTCTTGCTACCTGCGACGGTCGTTCGCTGCAGTACGGGAAGCCAGGATCCGTTTACCTTAAGGCTTTCCTCTTTCTTGTTGAAACTGTTCGCGTGTTTTTGGATTTCTACAGCTTCTCTGAACAAGCGCGTGTGATAGTGCTTCTCTACAGCCAGAACTTCCGTGTCGGCGAATTTTATTACGTGGTCGGTCTCATTCAGTGCGTGTTCTGCCACGGCCGATTTTTCCACCTGCCCCAACCTGCAATGTCGCTTATGCTCTTTGATCCTGGTGTTAATGGATCGTCCAGTCATTCCGACATAAACTTTTCCGCATGTGCAAGGTATACGGTATATTCCCGACATTGCAAGTGGGTCTCTTTTCTCCTTCGCCGATCTAAGACACTCTTTGATCTTCCTTGTCGGTTTGAAAATCGTCTTTACGCCGTGTTTGCGCAATATACGGCCGATTCTGTCCGTCACTCTGGGAATGTATGGCAGAAAGGCCGTACCCGACATTTCTTTTTCTGGTTCCTTACTTCGCTGAAGAAACTGAAACTTGCACCAAACGACATCCTGGTCAGTTTTGATGTTGTTTCGTTATTTACGAAAGTGCCACTCAGCGACGCTCTGGAGCACATCGGTTCCATGTTCCCGCAAGACATCAAAAAGCTCTTCCATGCATGTCTCACCACGAGCTATTTCACGTGGAATGGCGATTTCTACGAACAGCTGGAAGGCGTCGCCATGGGTAGTCCTCTCAGTCCAGTGGTGGCCAACTTCTTCATGGAACAATTCGAAGCACAGGCACTGGACTCGGCGACTTGCAAACCTAAGGTGCGGTACAGGTACGTCGATGATACTTTCGTGGTGTGGAGCCATGGTGAAGAACAGCTCGGTGAATTCCTGAGACACTTGAACAGCCTCCATGCCAACATAACATTTACCATGGAGGTAGAAAAGGACAGGAAACTGCCATTTCTAGATGTGCTGGTCACAAGGGACGGCGAAAACCTGGGACACAGCGTGTATCGAAAACCGACACACACGGACCGATACCTCCACAAACTGTCAAACCACCACCCGAGCCAGAAAAGAGGCATGATTAGTACGCTCGTAACGAGAGCAGGACGAATATGTGAGCCTCAACACCTCAAACGAGAAATGCAACACCTGGAAACTGTTCTGAGGAGCAATGGGTACTCCACAAATTACATTAGAAGTGTAACAGAGCCAAACACTCGGCGAAGTAAGGAACCAGAAAAAGAAATGTCGGGTACGGCCTTTCTGCCATACATTCCCAGAGTGACGGACAGAATCGGCCGTATATTGCGCAAACACGGCGTAAAGACGATTTTCAAACCGACAAGGAAGATCAAAGAGTGTCTTAGATCGGCGAAGGAGAAAAGAGACCCACTTGCAATGTCGGGAATATACCGTATACCTTGCACATGCGGAAAAGTTTATGTCGGAATGACTGGACGATCCATTAACACCAGGATCAAAGAGCATAAGCGACATTGCAGGTTGGGGCAGGTGGAGAAATCGGCCGTGGCAGAACACGCACTGAATGAGACCGACCACGTAATAAAATTCGCCGACACGGAAGTTCTGGCTGTAGAGAAGCACTATCACACGCGCTTGTTCAGAGAAGCTGTAGAAATCCAAAAACACGCGAACAGTTTCAACAAGAAAGAGGAAAGCCTTAAGGTAAACGGATCCTGGCTTCCCGTACTGCAGCGAACGACCGTCGCAGGTAGCAAGAGGAGAACCGCACCGGAAATGACCGCTGAGAAGCCCTCGGACGTTGGCGCGCCAGGTACATATAGTCTGCGGCCGCGAGCTCGCCTCCAGTTCACCACCGGCAATGGAGGGTGAAGCTTTGACAATGCCAGCCACTCGTGCTGGCGAAACGTCAGAAAAATCATTAGATGAACGTCGGCCGAAGAACCCGAGACAGAAGCCAATAGGCAGTTTGTCAACAAGTGGCCACGAAAGCCTTAACAATTTTGTATTACGCCTCTACGGGGAGGAGATTTGCAGATTGTACCGACGCCTTGACCAACGACGGAAGAAGAAAGCGCGACTGATGTCCTCTCTCGCCTTTCTGTCACGGTGCCGAGATGAATGTGCTACACCGAAGTTCTTGAGATGCAAGCGCCTATTCACCACCGCCCAAGCACATCGTATCTACGACAGAATGGAACGAGCTTTTCTTCGTGAGCGAATACATACAACACAGAGAGACTTGGCAAGAACGGATCAGGAACTTCTGGACATTTTCTATCAACTAAGTAGCAGAATGCATCGAGACGACTGGGACAAGATCGACAGCATCACTCACAGGAGCATGCAGAACGAACTCGAGCGCTGCACCGAGCGGCAAAAGAAAAAGTTTGAAAGATGCCGGAAGCAGACCGACAAGGCGATTCCCGACATGTCACACACAGTGGTCAACCTCACTGAACGACAATTGACCGAAGAGGAAGTGTCAGTCCTTCAAAAAGGAGGGAATTTCGCTATCATCCCGAGAACTATACCTATGGAGGACATCATTGCCAACACTGAAGCAGCCATTCGGACCCTTCCTTGTGAAAGGGCAGAGGAAATACGCACTGAAACAGCCAGGATACTGCGCCGAGCAAAACCACCAGCTTGCAACCTGAAGAAA
Source organism: Schistocerca nitens (assembly GCF_023898315.1). Classification (NCBI taxonomy): domain Eukaryota; kingdom Metazoa; phylum Arthropoda; class Insecta; order Orthoptera; family Acrididae; genus Schistocerca; species Schistocerca nitens. The sequence continues at coordinate 486,528,955 of NC_064616.1, forward strand.
GAAGAGGAACAAGCCATTAAGAATCTCAACGCCGACAAGAGTATATTGGTACTGCCTGCCGATAAGGGGAATGCGACCGTCGTAATGAAGACCGAAGATTATGAGCAAAAGATCCGAGACCTATTAGATCCGACGACGTACCGAAAACTAAGCGCAGATCCGACGCAGCGTATCACTCGGAATACGAATCGATTAATCAAGGCGTCTTCTCTGCCGGCGGACATACAGAGAAACCTGCGCAACACAGAAGCCCTACCACCTCGGCTGTATGGATTACCCAAGATCCATAAGAACAACGTTCCACTGAGACCGATCGTTAGCGCTCCTGGCTCACCAACGTATAAACTGGCGAAACACTTGGCCTCTCTGCTACAGCCACACGTGGGAAAGACCGACACATACATTAAGGACTCAGGACATTTCATTGAGAAGCTGAAGAAACTGAAACTTGCGCCAAACGACATCCTGGTCAGTTTTGATGTTGTTTCGTTATTTACGAAAGTGCCACTCAGCGACGCTCTGGAGCACATCGGTTCCATGTTCCCGCAAGACATCAAAAAGCTCTTCCATGCATGTCTCACCACGAGCTATTTCACGTGGAATGGCGATTTCTACGAACAGCTGGAAGGCGTCGCCATGGGTAGTCCTCTCAGTCCAGTGGTGGCCAACTTCTTCATGGAACAATTCGAAGCACAGGCACTGGACTCGGCGACTTGCAAACCTAAGGTGTGGTACAGGTACGTCGATGATACTTTCGTGGTGTGGAGCCATGGTGAAGAACAGCTCGGTGAATTCCTGAGACACTTGAACAGCCTCCATGCCAACATAACATTTACCATGGAGGTAGAAAAGGACAGGAAACTGCCATTTCTAGATGTGCTGGTCACAAGGGACGGCGAAAACCTGGGACACAGCGTGTATCGAAAACCGACACACACGGACCGATACCTCCACAAACTGTCAAACCACCACCCAAGCCAGAAAAGAGGCATGATTAGTACGCTCGTAACGAGAGCAGGACGAATATGTGAGCCTCAACACCTCAAACGAGAAATGCAACACCTGGAAACTGTTCTGAGGAGCAATGGGTACTCCACAAATTACATTAGAAGTGTAACAGAGCCAAACACTCGGCGAAGTAAGGAACCAGAAAAAGAAATGTCGGGTACGGCCTTTCTGCCATACATTCCCAGAGTGACGGACAGAATCGGCCGTATATTGCGCAAACACGGCGTAAAGACGATTTTCAAACCGACAAGGAAGATCAAAGAGTGTCTTAGATCGGCGAAGGAGAAAAGAGACCCACTTGCAATGTCGGGAATATACCGTATACCTTGCACATGCGGAAAAGTTTATGTCGGAATGACTGGACGATCCATTAACACCAGGATCAAAGAGCATAAGCGACATTGCAGGTTGGGGCAGGTGGAGAAATCGGCCGTGGCAGAACACGCACTGAATGAGACCGACCACGTAATAAAATTCGCCGACACGGAAGTTCTGGCTGTAGAGAAGCACTATCACACGCGCTTGTTCAGAGAAGCTGTAGAAATCCAAAAACACGCGAACAGTTTCAACAAGAAAGAGGAAAGCCTTAAGGTAAACGGATCCTGGCTTCCCGTACTGCAGCGAACGACCGTCGCAGGTAGCAAGAGGAGAACCGCACCGGAAATGACCGCTGAGAAGCCCTCGGACGTTGGCGCGCCAGGTACATATAGTCTGCGGCCGCGAGCTCGCCTCCAGTTCACCACCGGCAATGGAGGGTGAAGCTTTGACAATGCCAGCCACTCGTGCTGGCGAAACGTCAGAAAAATCATTAGATGAACGTCGGCCGAAGAACCCGAGACAGAAGCCAATAGACTGTTTATGTTGTTTATTCTTATGCTTCTTATTATTATTATTGTCATTATATATTACTTACTTTTAAATGAGTAATGTTGACTCACAAAGTTAATCTGGTTAGCTGCAAGAGAGGGCCTGAAGACCCTAATTTTGCCGGATGAAATACAAACATAAGTAAATAAATGTCCAGACATGAAACGACCATCTCTGTCAGTCCAACTTCGGATGAGCATCCCAACAATTGTGTACTTGGAAACTGTTCCTATTTTTGGAACGCACCCAGTCAAGGAAGAAGAATGCACCCTATCAAGGGACAAAATTCATAGAAGTACATACGTACGGACTTCAAAAAAAAGTTACATATGTCGTTCCACGCTAAGACCATTGTGTAACAAGAGTCGTGCATTATCAGAAGGAAGTACACTTTCTGGGTTTCTTGAAATACACAGTTCTACTGCGGTACAGATAACAGATGCATCGCAGAGTGCAACTGAAACCGCACGACAACTGGAAACATACTACAAAGTTGAAGTACGCGAGACAGCGTGATTCTTGTGGACATAGGTCTAAATTTCACACAGACTCGCAGTGAAATTCAGGCGGTATATTGAGTCCAGCACTAGTGAAATGGTGCCAACAATTTGACCAAGACAGCACAGACGTGTGGTATGCTGATTGGGAACTCCAGATCTTACATCATGCGATTTCCATTTATTCGGCAAGCTGAAATAACATCTGGAGGGAAAGACATTTTGCAACATGCAGCGGTTATCGAATGACTCCGTGAGAAGAGAGCTTTTTTATGTCGTTGAGGACTTGAACGATCAGTAGAACGTCCCGATCGACGTTTACAGAGACTTGGTGGCTATGATGAAAAATAGTGTCATGTATCTGTGAAACTGTCAAGCACGTGGATGTGAATTGTAGAGTAACGATGTAGATGTGGTTCGGTATTCAATAAAAGTTACTTGGCCTGCGATAATAACGCGTAACTTACTGTCTGAAGTACCGTCGTACATATACTGGTACATAGGGCCTATTCTTAAAGAAAGTAATGGCAGTATAAGTACGGTTCGTGGATTAAAGTACCCTGTATGCGATATTGGGAGCTCATTATGGCGCCGTGCAACAAAATTATACCTCATTATTTGCCGGCTAAGAGATATAAGACGGTTGTTAGCTCAGTTAAATCGTGTGCCTCTCAATATAGAGTAATAAGGATACACAGGATTATACGCCTAATGAAATGCAAATGCTCCATTGCATGATGGACTTTTTCTACATCATAATGCTAGCAATGTCACTAGCTGCAACGATTTTGTGTATCTACCACTACAGAGAAAATGAAGGAGGCCAGCTTTCTGGTATGAAGGCGTCCGCGGAACAGCCACTCCGCTTGAGGCCTAAAATACCCACAACATGCAAACTGATGGCAGCAATCACGTGTACGACATAAGCGGAAAGGGCAGAACGTCACTAGCCAGGATATGAACCCGTTCGTCTCTGCCAGAAGATACTATAGAATGCGAAAAATAGTGCAACATTCACTCAAAGAATCGGGTTATGCTTAAATGGGAAAATGCTAAGAAGCCGACCCATGCAAAATATTAGCAAAGGCCTATTGACTAGTGCATGGGAATTATAGGTCTTGAATAAATGGTGTTACACATCGCAGAAACCAGATTGTTGGCGACAGTGTAATAGTAATCTGGAAGTAAAACAACTTCTGTGTCACCATGATGCCGTGTGTCGTACGAATGTTACTTTTCTTGCAAATACACTTCTTGATCAGTCTCGTCTTGCAGCAGTGACAGCAGCAACTACCACCACCTGAAGATGTCGCATTTACATTGATGAAATATTGTGGGATTTACACAATACGATCCGGCGGCAAACCCGAGAATTGTATTTGCAACATATCCGTCGGGAAAGCCTGAAAAGTCGCTACTTTCCTTCATTAACGAATGAAATCTGAACGCACTTGCATATTGACCAATGTTTAATCTTGCTTAGCACTTTCAGTAATTTATCGTATACCATTTTCTCTAGACTGCTGAGAATTTTATTTATTTATCCATTAATTGGAAAAAAGGAGAATGAATATGTGCTAATGGGGCATACATCAACCAGCTCCGTTTTTCTTACGACATTATAATGTTTGTAGCTCTTGCAAGAAAAACTGAACAACGAAAGTAAAGATTTAATAGAAAAAGTTTATAAGTAGGAAAGAAAATGATTTATAATAAGACTAGGTAATTTGTAATCCTTGCATCGAAAACAAAATAGTAAAAATTAACCATGAAGTTCTAGAACCACTTGATTTGTTTACATATTTAGGTCAGTTAAATACAACAACTATATGGACAGTAAATGAGGCGAGAGTTAAAATGGTCTGAAATGTTTTTGGTAAACTCAATAGAGTTTTCGAAACTAAGCTTCCGATTCATCTGAAACTAAGTGTTAGCAATCACTGATATAGGGTGTTAGGGAATTCCAGTTACAAACTTATATAATTGTAGACGGGTGTGGTTGGTTGGTTGTTTTGGGGAAGGAGACCAGACAGCGAGGTCATCGGTCTCATCGGATTAGGGAAGGACGGGGAAGGAAGTCGGCCGTGCCCTTTGAAAGGAACCATCCCGGCATTTGCCTGGAGCGAGACGGGTGTGAGTACATAATATTTTGAATAGGAAGCCATGTCCAGGAACGTATGGTTCCATCAGTACCGAGTATTAAGAGCAACATGGTTGAGTACATTTTTCAGAATACACTGATAAAATTCGTCTGAATGGCGAAACTCACCGTGATGGACGGACTGCTCGTCGCCTTTATCGGTATCGTTCTCCACAACATCACACATCACATATCCCTTTCGCGACAATTACTCAACGGCGTCGAAAAAGAGTAGCTTCACCGTCAGCACGCGTGACTCTGGTGTTCCAAGGAGACGTCGAACACGACTTGGAAGAGGCCGTAATGCATCACGTTGGAGAGAACCCGTCAACGAGTACACGAGCAATTTCTGTGGCTAATAATGGGTGGAACTGTAAAACAAGTGATGTGTCGGGTCACGCCTGATGAATTACTTGTAAAAGATGTCGCATTTTAAGGTGGCATCATTTTGAGCGACATTACAACTACCACTCCGGAAGTATAAACATCGAGACAGGAAACCATTAACGATACTGACATCGGCTAGGGATCTGAATTTCTAGCAGAATATCTACACGTTGGGCGACAGTGAAGCGGACGGAGACGGGAGGCTGGCAGGAGAACGGGAAAGACACAAGCGTGGCAGGCAGGCCTGAGAGCTGAAGACAACAGCGCCCGTAAGCTACTCTGGAAACCCCAGGTGGGTGGACCGCGGCTTAGCTGGAGCCACGTGGCCGAGGACAAGGAGAAGACACAAGGGCTCGCTCACAAAACGCGTGGCGGCGTGTAGGTGGTTTTCCCAACGGCCGGAGCGGAAGCTTCTGGAATAGTCTGGAAGCTTCTAGAAGCTTCGGTCGGTTGCAAAAATGAGATTGGTCGGCGCTCGGAAACGAACGCCTTCCAGCAGTGTGATTGGCCACACACATTAAAAGGGGGAAGAAAAAAGAACAGGAGCTACGAAAAAGCGTAGCGACTGAGAAACACTTGTTCCTGGAGCGTCGAGGAGAGAGGTTGGTCCTGGCGAGTCGTGCAACCTCGTTACTGGGACAGAGTACTTGTAGCGAGAGCCTGAGGATCGTCTGGTGTTCCACGGCAGCCGTGGAGGTGCCCACGGAAGCTTTTGGTGAAGTAGAATTTATGTTATCTCGCTGAGCCGAGAACCTTTGCAGCGATAAGCGTCAGATCACTGTAGTGGTCGTGCGAGGGAAGTAAAGTAAATTGCTGATCACGTGTCTTTTTCGTTCTATGCTGAGGCTTCACGTTGCTAGTCGCGAGTGTAGTTCTAAATATAATTGCAATTGCCATAGCTGATTTCAGTATTCCGCACTTGAATGAACGACCGCGATTATATATCACAGGACAGTGCCAGACAGAGCGATTACCAAATGTGAATAGGCAGAACTATAATGTTGCTCGTACTGTGTAATCTTGAATAGAGTGAATTGCAAAAGAGTAAAGAATTTAACACTACTGAGTGTATAATTTCATAGCTAGTACTTTTCTTTGTCATTTTATTATGTCCTTATTTGTGTATTTCATGTTTGCAACCACCTGATGGAGGCAGTGTTTGTAGGTCAGCACATCCGAACATTCTAGCGTATACTGAGGATATGGTTAGAAACTAATCAGATTTGCATACGACTAGTTAACGTCACATATAGAGCAAAGGATAAGCTTACCCTTCTGGAGAGCGTATAAGTGTCAGGGCGACAAATTAGCGTTATAAAATCCGTTGTGCAAAATTTTTCACTTATACGTTCGGCTCTCAGGCTTAAGCATCAGCAGAAAAGAGCAAAACAGAAGCGGTAGCTTACAGCATAACCAACATATTTTCAAATGGTCGCAGCACGGGAACGGTATTTTTCCGGACATGCATTCCGATTCAAGTGGTTCAAGTGGCTCTGAGCACTATGGGACTCAACTGCTGAGGCCATTAGTCCCCTAGAACTTAGAACTAGTTAAACCTAACTAAGCTAAGGACATCACAAACATCCATGCCCGAGGCAGGATTCGAACCTGCGACCGTAGCGGGCTTGCGGTTCCAGACTGCAGCGCCTTTAACCGCACGGCCACTCCGGCCGGCTCCGATTCAAAATATTATGTACTCACTCCTCTCTATAAGTCCTATTTCCGAACACCTTGTATAACCAATTTTACTTACGTCAGATACACACTTTTAGGTCCTCTGTCGTTTTACTTTGGTTTCAATCTCCTGTACAGCACTTTGTAGTATTTCTTTATTGTGTTAGCACGTATGTTAACATTTTCGCCATTTTATCCACATTTGTTTCTTTTAATATGTGTAATGGCGCTGATAACTTCCCCGTTCAGCTCCCGTAAGCTCCAAAAACACACACACACAGTTATACATGAACACTGCAAATCGGGCGGCTGCTCATCGAGTCGATGAATATATGAATGTTGGGAGTTACTACGACATACCAGAGAACAATCAAATACACTGTCTGATCAAAATCATCTGGACAACCTTATGTAACGCTGAAATGAGCACTATTTGTCACAAGAATCGGACCCACCATTATAAAAGGAGGCAGCTATTACTATGTGGTCAGTAGAGAAGCGATAACGGAAGAATAGGTCTGTCAGGAGAACTGGATGACTTCGAATGTAGATTAGTCGTTGCATGTCACTTGAGTAATAAATCAGTCTTGGACATTTCCAGCCATTCTAAAACTACAAAAATCGACTGTTGGTGATGTAACTGTGACGTGGATACACGAAGGAACAACCATAGACAGACCAAGACGAGGCAGACATCGCCTACTGACGGACACGGATCGCAGTGCACTCAGGAGGGTAGCTGTAAAAAATCGCATAAAACCAGTGGAAGGAATCACTCCTGAATTCCAAAGTCTACCAGCAGTCTAGCTAGCAAAAATGTTTCAAATGGCTCTGACCACTATGGGACTTACCTTCTGAGGTTATCAGTTCCATAGAACTTAGAGCTACTTAAACCTAACTAACCTAAGGACATCACACACATCCATGCCCGAGGCAGGATTCGAACCTACGACCGTAGCGGGTGCGAGGTTCAAGACTGTAGCGCCTAGAACCGCTCGGCCACCCCGGCCGGCGGCACAATCACTGAGCATCGAAATTGAAAAAGAATGGTATACAACGGTCGAGCAGCTCCTTATTAGGCACACAAGCGACGCTTGAGATGGTGTAAAGAGCGACACCGTTGGACAATAGGTGACTGGAAACGAGAGGTACGGAGCGATGAATCACGCTGTACCTTGTGGCAATCCAGTGGAAGGGTTTGGATTTGGCGATTGTTTAGAGAACGTTACCTCACATCACGTGTAGCGGTAACAGTGAAGTACAAAGGATGTGGTGTTACGGTATGGGCGTGTTTTTCGTTGTTTGAGTGTGGTGCCCTTATCGTCTCTAAGAAAACGCAACATTCGGAAGAACAAGAACACAGTTTACAGTACTGCGTACAGCACGTGGTGGTGGTAAGTTCCTATGGGACCAAACTGGTGAGGTCATCGGTCCCTACTTTTACACATTACTTTATCTAACTGAAACTAACTTACACTAAGGACAACACACACACCTAAGCCCGAGGGAGGACTCTAACCTCTGACAGGGGGGGCCGCGCAAATCGTGGCAAGGTGCCCTAGACCACGCGGCTACCGCACGCGGCTACAGTGCATGTACAGTTCGTACACGATGATTGTTTGAATGAACAGGACAGTGCTCCATAGCACAAATCAATATCTGTGAATTAATGGTTTTTGGGCAGTAACATTCCCAACATGGACTAGCCTCTCCAGAGTCTCGAACTGAACTGAATGGAACGCCTTTGGGATGAGTTAGAACGTCGACTTTGTTCCATATCTCAGCGTCCAACAGCACTAAATCACTGACTTCGGCTCTTGAGGAAGAATGGGCTACCAGTCCTGCAAAGACGTTCAGACACCTCGTTAAATGTGTTTCCAGCAGAGTTCAAGCCGTCATAAAGGCAAAGAGTGGACACACTCCATATCAGTGTCCACTAATAGGTGTCCGGATACTTTTGATCAGATAGTCTCTGTCCGGCAACGAAATGGAGCGGGAAAGGTAATTGCGACCGAAGTGTGATTGAAATGAAGACGGGTATGTACCCAGGCATAAGGACAGCAGGTCGATTAACTAAGTTCTTTGCTTAATGCGAAATTATAATAAGAGTAGGTTTAACGTCCTGCCTAAGAGATCATCTCGTTCAGAATGGGATAGGTTAGGCGAAGGAAGTCAGCTGAAAGGTAACATCCGAGCATTTTCGTTCAGCGGTTTACATTACTGGCCATTAAAATTACTACACCACGAACACGTTCCTAAACAGACACAAAGATGAAATCGCCGTTCCAGGTGAATGGACTGGACGGACATATACACTATTGGCCATTAAAATTGCTACACCACGAAGATGACGTGCTACAGACGCGAAATTTAACCGACAGGAAGAAGATGCTGTGATATGCAAATGATTAGCTTTTCAAAGCATTCACAAGAGGTTGGCGCCGGTGGCGACACCTACAGCGTGCTGACATGAGGAAAGTTTCCAACCGATTTCTCATACACAAACAGCAGGTGACCGGCGTTGCCTGGTGAAACGTTGTTGTGATGCCTCGTGTAAGGGCCGGCCGATGTGGCCGAGCGGTTCTAGGCGCGTCAGTCTGGAACCGCGCGACCGCTACGGTCTCAGGTTCGAATCCTGCCTCGGGCATGGATGTGTGTGATGTCCTTAGGTTAGTTTGGTTTAAGTAGTTCTAAGTTCTTGGGGACTGATGACCTCAGATGTTAAGTCCCATAGTGCTCAGAGCCAGCCTCGTGTAAGGAGGAGAAATGCGTACCATCACGTTTCCGACTTTGATAAGGGTTGGATTGTAGCCTATCGCGATTGCAGTTTATCGTATCGCGAGACATTGCTGCTCGCGTTGGTCGAGATTCAATGACTGTTAGGAGAATATGGAATCGGTGGGTTCAGGAGGGAAATACGGACCGCCGTGCTGGATCCCAACGACCTCTTATCACCAGCAGTCGAGATGACAGGCATCTTATCCGCATGGTTGTAGCAGATCGTGCAGCCACGTCTCGATCCCTGAGTCAACAGATGGGGACGTTAGCAAGACAACAACCATCTGCACGAACAGTACGACGACGTTTGCAGCAGCATGGACTATCAGATCGGAGAACATAGCTGCGGTTACCCTTGATGCGGCATCACAGACAGGAGCGCCTGCGATGGCGTACTGAACGACGAACCTGGGTGCACGAATGGCAAAACGTCATTTTTTCGGATGAATCCAGTTTGCAGCACCATGATGGTCGCATCCGTGTTTGGCGACATCGCGGTGAACCCACATTGGAAGCGTGTATTCCTCATCGCCATACTGGCGTATCACCCGGCGTGATGGTATGGGGTGCCATTGGTTACACGTCTCGGTCACCTCTTGTTCGCATTGACGGCACTTGGAACAGTGAATGTTACAAATGGTTCAAATGGCTCTGAGCACTATGGGACTTAACATCTGAGGTCATCAGTCCCCTAGAACTTAGAACTACTTAAACCTAACTAACCTAAGGACATCACACACATCCATGCCCGAGGCAGGATTCGAACCTGCGACCGTAGCAGTCGCGCGGTTCCGGACTACAGCGCCTAGAACCGCATGGCCACCGCGGCCGGCGTGGATGTTACATTTCAGATGTGTTACGACCAGTGGCTCTACCCTTCATTCGATCCCTGCGAAACCCTTCATTTCAGCAGGATAACATCTGGTCAATGGTGGCCGAGCAACTGGCTCGTCACAATACGGCAGTCACTACTCTTGATGAACTGTGGTATCGTGTTGAAGCTGCATGGGCAGCCGTACCTGTACACGCCATCCAAGCTCTGTTTGATCTAATGCCCAGGCGTATCAAGGCCGTTATTACAGCCAGCGGTGGTTGTTCTGGGTACTGATTTCTTAGGATCTATGCACCCAAATTGCGTGAAAATGTAATCACATGTCAGTTCTAGTATATTATATTTGTCCAATGAATACCCGTTTATCATCTGCATTTCTTCTTGGTGTAGCAATTTTAATGGCCAGTAGTGTAGAAAAATCACGGGAAACCTAAATCTGGGTGGTCGGATGGGGATTTGAACCACTGTCTTCCCTTCTGTGAGTCCAGTGGTGATGTAAGAATGGGTCCACACAACGACCTAATGGGACATAGACACATGACGTTACTTAGTAGCAACATAGATGAAGGCCTCGATACATGGAGAAATCTGAAAGACGCCTTTATCCTACAGGGAACTTCAAATTGCTGATAATGATTATATACGCAGAAATATCCACGAAACTGAAAAATAAAATTTATTGTGTGTTTTTACATATTTAGTTGTCATAAAATACAGTCTTGCTTTTAAGTATAAAAGCTTATGTACGCAAAAATAAATATCGATAACTGTGAAAACAGTGTGATGTGGCCGCAGAATAATTCACGAGCATTTCTCAGTCTACTGAGGAGGCCATAACATCTCGAAATATTGACATCAATTCACGTTTTAGACGATGGAGTTCCTTCGTGTGAATAAACTCTTCAAAACATTGCTCTTCTCCACTTGCATCTTCGTGTGATAACACATATTCAGTGAGCCGAAAGCTGGCTTTCCGTGGGCACATTCTGTAAGGTGCGACGTGGCCTGTCAGTGATGGCCGTCGACTCTGAAGCTGTTTTTGCGAGCATCTTCTGTGTCCTTGCGATCGGGGTTGTTGGCGGCGAGAGAGACGTGGTGTCGGCGCAGGTCTTCCCTGATGAAGACGGTGACGAGGAGCGCGACGAGCAGCAGCGCGCTGAGGAACACGTTGGCCCACAGGTCTCCCACGGCGCCCAGCATCCAGCCGTACAGCACTGTGGCTGCCGAGCTCGCCGCCTGCACTGCGATCATCATCACGGCCATCGCGATGCTCTCGGGCTCTGGGTACGTCAGCTCCGACACGAACTCCATGCCCACCGGGAAGTAGCCGCCCGATGAAAACCTGCAAACCAACCAACGACCTGTCAAGGACTAGAAGCTGCGCTCTATTAGCAGCTGAACGTATACACCTTCCAGCATCTTGTAAATACAAAGATAAAAGACTCATTGGTAACCTGAAACTCTCTAGTCAACTGGACGGTGGTTTATTCGCAGGGAAACTGTAATCCAAAAGAATAGATTTTTACACTGCTCAGACAAATTACTTTTGAGTAAGTAGTCAGGAATTATCTTCAAGTCTAAGAACCAATATTTTCAAAGCGAGGTCCCCCTAGAAAAGTATAGACCAGGGGCGGTCAAGAATTTATCTGGGGAGCCGTGCCTTGCACGAATGCCACAGTGCTCAGCCTCGCTGCACATTTCTCCCACCGCCATGGCACGCTAACTGAGCGTTAGGAGAGGTAAAGAGGAGGAGCTGCGAACGTGCCACATTTAAATGTCTGTGCAGCCGCACTGCATACGACTTCATTTTATACTTCACATTTCGCAACAAAATAGATCACAAGCAAAATAAATTTCCAGGTTCTTTTTATTTATTTATTTTTATTTTGGCGCACTGAAGGCATACCGAGCGGTCTGGGGCGCTGCAGTCATGGACTGTGCGGCTGGTCCCGGAGGAGGTTCGAGTCCTCCCTCGGGCATGGGTGTGTGTGTTTGTCCTTAGGATAATTTAGGTTAAGTAGTGTGTAAGCTTAGGGACTGATGACCTTAGCAGTTAAGTCTCATAGGATTTCACACACATTTGAACATTTTTGAACTGAAGACATAATATAATTCTTATCTGGCACAAACTGTCGCCATGCGGACAGACGCAGACAGTTTCCCAAATTTCGCACTCAGGTTCATCTACATCTGCATCTACATGGATACTCTGCAAATCACATTTAAGTGCCTGGCAGAGGGTTCGTCGAACCAAATTCACAATTCTCCAGTATTCCAATCTCGTATACCGCGCGGAAAGAATGAACACCTATATCTTTCTGTACGAGCTCTCATTTCCCTTATTTTATCTTGGTGATCCTTCCTCCCTATGTAGGTCGGTATCAGCAAAATATTTTCGCATTCGGAGGAGAAAGTTGGTGACACTCTCTCCAGTATTTCGCGATAGTACAAAACGTGCTGCCTTTCTTTGAACTTTTTCGATGTACTCCGTCAGTCCTATCTGGTAAGGATCCCACACCGGGCAGCAGTATTCTAAAAGAGGACGGACAAGCGCAGTCTAGGCATTCTCATTAGTAGGCTTGTTACATTTTCTAAGTGTCCTGCCAATAAAACGCTGTCTTTGGTTAGCCTTCCCACAACATTTTCTATGTGTTCCTTCCAATTGAAGTTGTTCGTAAATGTAATACCTAGGTATTTAGTTCAATTTACGGCTTTTAAATTAGACTGATTTATCGTGTAACCGAAGTTTAACGAGTTCCTTTTAGCCCTCATGTGGATGTCGTCACATTTTTCTTTATTTAGGGTCAACTGCCACTTTTCACACCATTCAGGTATCTTTTCTAAATCGTTTTGCAGTTTGTTTTGATCTTCTGATGACTTTATTAGTCGATAAACGACAGCGTCCTCTGCAAACAACCGAAGACGGCTGCTCACATTGTCTTCAAAATCGTTTATATAGATAAGAAACAGCAAAGGGCCTATAACAGTATCTTGGGAAACGCCAGAAATCACTTCTGTTTTACTCGATGACTTTCCTTCAATTACTACTAACTGTGACCTCCCTGACAGGAAATCGCAAATCCAGTCACATAACTGAGACGCACGCAATTTCACTACGAGCCACTTGTGTGGTACAGTGTCAAAAGCGTTCCGGAAATCCAGAAATACGAAATCGATCTGAAATCCCTTGTCAATAGCACTCAACACTTCACGTGAATAAAGAGCTAGTTGTGTTTCACAGGAACGATGTTTTCTAAACCCATGTTCACTGTGTGTCAATAGACGGTTTCCTTCGAGGTTGCCACATAGTCATGACTTATTTATTTTCGTAATTGAGAAATGGTTTTCCACACAAATATGTCGATCCAAATATCGTAGCAGTTTTCCAACTCATTATGGAGACATGGAAACACTACCTGAGGAAAGCAGTTCCCGGAGACTTTTAACGCAAGAGGATTTGTAATTAAAACGAGAATTACCTTGCAGGTCAATCAGGTACATCTGCACATACACAGGCGTGCTTTCAACTGACACTGCAAACGGTCTCGAAAATAGCTGGAAAACAGATGGAAGATTCACAGTGTCCTCAAAAGGTTTAGGAAACTAACCTTTTTATTCTTTCATGACCACAATGAAATCTTCAAACTTAGCGTTTCCTTTAATGCCAGCGATCTTAGAGAACTGGCCTGTGTTTGTCAGATATGTCCCTTCTATAACGCGATTTTCTTTCGAAATGCATCCCCGTAAAACCAGAAAAAATTGTTTCTCCCCTTGCAGTGTCTTAATGTGGGCCGTGTGCAGTGAAGTCCACTTAAAATGCGATGTCTGCAGTTGTTCCTGGATGTTCTAATTTTCATTCCTGCACTCCTTTTTCCTTCATAAATTTAACAACATGTCCCTGCACTAGCCCTCACAACACCTGCTCGAAGTGAACAGGGTGCTACACGTCTTTACAGATGGCGTACAGCGTCGTGAATGTTTCGCAATATACAGATTACATGTCTGTAGGCTGCTTACATCTGCTTGCCCGTAGCAGAATATCGTATCTGCCATCTCTTGTGCTGAATAGTAGGCGCTCATTGGGAGCTGAACATCCAGTGACGTAGACGGAAACAAATTACAGTAATGTGCTGCTGTGCCACAACAAATAATGTGCCATATGAACACTACGAGTACGCCAGATGAAAATAACATGGAAGATATAAGACTTACGACCATTGTTGATGGGAAGTTTTTGTTTGTCCTTGATGCATACTACATCCCCTGTAAATATTGGAAGATTTTTTCCGGACAGAGTGTATAAAGTCTCCAGACGATTCGTTCAGTTCCATAGAAAGCTGTTGCAACTTACAGCAGAATACTGCGTACGACCTCAGAAATGTTTGCTATTCACTTCGCCAGTTTCTTCACGTGCTGCACGCCTGGAAATTTAGCACAAAGTGCTTCTTGGTGAACTTGTCAACTTCATATTTAAATTCTTTTGCTTGGTATTATAATGTCGTTTCACAGCAAATTTGCAGCACCTGCCGCTTATACGACTGCATAATACATACCGAGAATTCTCATCCCTCTCTTCAATCATTCCCATTCATTTTTGAAGGACTATTACGATAGATCGTTAGACTGCCTCTTTTTATGCAAACAACCACTAGACTTGTGAACGTCCTCCTTGCCGCGAACAAATGGCAAAGGTTCAACAGCGCTAAGCCACAATTCTGTCGAACTGAAGAGAGTTGTGCCGAACGAAAAATGCCACATAACAATACTAAATGAATGTCGCGCTGTACCGACTACTTCTGGGAAGGAAGCTCAGACAGGCCGAGCCTTGGCCCTTCACGCATGAAGCCTGGCATGCCGTGGGCAGCTCTGGTATAGACACTCAAGGTGCTACATAATACATGGACAAAAGTCTCTTGTGTACGAAGACAGAAAAGAAAAATCTAGGCGCAAGAATACTTACAGCGAGCGAGATGATTATAACAGTTTCCACAACGAAACTTTGTCTCGAAACCTGGCAGAAAATCCAAAGAGATTGTGAGCGTATGTAAAGTATGATAGTGGCAAGACACAATCAGTGGCTTCTATGCGCTATAGCAATGGAGATACTATCGAAAACAGTGTTGCCAAAGCAGAGTTACTAAACACAGCCTTCCGAAATGTCTTCACAAAAGAATACGAAGTAAATATTCCAGAATTCGAATCAAAAACAGCTGCCAACATGAGTAACGTAGAAGTAAATATGTTTGGAGCAGAGAACCAACTTAAATCACTTAATAAAAGCAAGTTTTCTGGTCCAGACTGTATACCAATTAGGTTCCTTTCAGAGTATGCTAATGCAATAGCTCCACACTTAACAACCATACACAACAGTTGGCTCGACTAAAGATCTGTACCCAAAGACTCGAAAGTTGCACAGGTCACACCACCATTCAAGAAAGGTAGTAGGAGTAATCCACTAAATTACAGGCCCATATCATTAACATCAAGATTATTATGGAGCTCCATGCAATGATTTTATCGACATTTTTCCTAAGATAATTACACTCAGAAAATGTATATAAACATCTGTTTCCAGCTTATTAATTTTCCTGGACAATTTATTATTGCTTACATTGTTGACCTTTTAAGTAGTGGCTCCATTTATATGGATAAGAATATTTAGTATAAAAATTGAAATTTATTCTTTAAGAAAATTAGAAAAATAGTCAATATAAAGATACAAATTTATTATTAATGGAAAAATAAAAAAATCTTATTAAAGTTGTTTTTGTATATGGACTCAATAAACAGGACACATTCTCTAGGCAGCTTTAGCTGTTTCAAAAATGAACAACAAAAATCAAAAATTTATGCACTTCAAGAGATCATAGATCTTTTTAAAATTTCTAGTTTATTTAATAATCCAGAAAATGATCAAAAACCGAATATAAAAATCTATTTCTATTGATGAAGTTGTGGAATGCAATAGAGTAATATTAAAAGAAAATACGAATTTTAAGGAATGTAAAAAATTAAGAAAAAATTAAAAACTCTCTGGCAAAATTCTTTGTTGAGCACCATATGTTAGATTCTTCTTTTCAAAACATATTTATGTACATGTCAGCATCAACATTAAAACTAACACATAATTTATTTTTCGTTTTTTGGTTGCTACAATATTTTTGGTACATGTCTTTTTAATTACATAAATAGGAAAATTTGAAATAAAAGTATATGGATTTATATCAGTATGTCTTTTAATTGTGTAACTCATTGTGTAATCTTTCAAAAAATCATGTTGTGGCTCTATATTCTTGCAGATATACTTCATTTCTTCCATTTATCTAATGTCATGTACTTAATTTATAATGCTCACATAAAGATAAATCAGTCATCTGATTATGTTTACGATTAGTTTGAAACATAACAAAAACGAAGTAGCGCATATAATGATTTGTGATATCGATCACAAAGTTTTTACTACCACTTAGACCAACTACTTTTATAGTCATAAAAAGAAATCGGTGTCTGAGAATTTTTAAGGTAATTTCTCATTGTTCTAGCTCCTAATTGCCATCGCATTTAACAACTGTAACTCAAACATCATTATTCTCAACTATAATTTATTCTTCTGTTGTAAGGAATCTTTTATTTGTTCTCCATCATTACAATGGACCAAACAAAAAATAACATCACTTGAACTCAAGCCCCTAGTAAATAATACTGTTCAATCTTCTTCCCACATTACTTCTTTATAATCTTTTAAAAATCTCCAAAAATCCCAAGTGCCTGTAACACTTCATTTTTCTTCATCATTATTTTCCCATTGTCAGTTATATGTCCTCCCATATAAAGCTGAATGTGACAAAGCTAATGATAAAATGAAAGGAAATTCAATTCTAAATAAAATATTGTTTCTTTTCTGTATGGTGACAAAACGAAGTAATTTTTTCTGTATAATTATCAATCAATTTTTATTATATTTTCCATCATACATTGGCTAATATGTTTCATAAACTGTTGACAATTTCTAGTGCTTTTGATGGAGCCAACTATCACAGATATTTATGTTTATTTCTATGTCTTTGTTAGGAGTATGTAATTGTCTTTGTGTTTCTCCTTAGAAGAAAACAATATATCTGATAGCTCACAATCTTGTTGATTTATGTATAACATATTTTATTCATTCGTTTCTAAAATAGCTGTTACAGTAGCAAAATATTATTTATTTTTCAGTTTTGAATTTTACCCTGTATTGAAACAATAATTTGGTTCATAAATTATTGTTGCACCAAATTCGATATTAGGGTTAAAAGAAGCAATAATTTTCGTATCAGATGAAAGAAAACCATTTTTTTACAAATATTCCCTCAGCTAAACAAAAGTTAACATTAATTAATTCAAATGCCATAAATTTCATAGTATTGTTTGCAACAGTTTCTCCATTACCTCCAAAAATGTGATGAGGAATTCCTAACAAATTTCTGTTACTATCTTTTATTTTCACATACAATTTAACATCATTACCAATTATGAGTATTTAAAATTTCTTCCGCTTTAATGTATATATTATGTTTCTTTGTATGAATAAATTTTTTCTAAGCTTTTAAAACTGCATTAACAAACAGAATTTCTATTCTTTCTCTGTCACAATGCAGTTTATTATTTTGTAGTATAATATTTGAAGATAAAAATGTGATGTAAAAACTAACCACTGGCACTTTTTAAGTCTGTCTCTTATGGATAAAGGTAATATTACTTTGAGAACTGATGATTCATTGCCTAATTCAAATCAAGCCTAATTTACTAACATAAATTTTTACTAATTACATGAGGAAAACAGGTTGTGATCCAAAAATAAGACTTTGAGATAACAATATCAAATACATACATGGTAAGCTTTTACCCAATACAGTTGTAGGACAATTGGTCATACCAGATGGGTAATAGCAAAATTGATGATTGATAATTAGATTTTAACTGAAGGATGATTAAAGAGGAATAAAAACAATCGTTTATATGTTTAGTCTAAAAGTATAGATAAATTACAATATCAAGAATTAATGAAAACATGTAAAAAAGTTGAAAAGAATATTTCAAAAATTTTTGTTACATTTATTGCTAATAATTATGAAAGTATACAACTGGATAAATGTGAAGATAATTCAATTGTTTTATTTCATGCTATCATTCTTGAGAATCAAGATACAGCTAAGGTATATTTTACTGGAGATAAACATAAAGGAATAGCTTGTTTTTCGTAGCTGATACATACTCGAAAATACCTAAAACTTGGTCAGAAATAATTTGAATTTTTAAGATATATTTGGGCAAGATAATAAAAAAAACTAAATATTTACTATGAGAATGTTGATGGAGATTTAAATTTCAATATTTGAAAACAAATATGTAGTAAATGTTGGAATGAGGGTCAGTTTGGAATTTTGACACTAAATATCATAAGAAAAATAAACAAATCAAATTGTTGAAGTAATATTAGAAATATTCTAACATGTTCCAACTTAGCTACATAAACATAAATGTAGGTGGAATGTATTAAGTCTTGAACATGGATATGAA
Organism: Schistocerca nitens; assembly: GCF_023898315.1. Lineage (NCBI taxonomy): Eukaryota > Metazoa > Arthropoda > Insecta > Orthoptera > Acrididae > Schistocerca > Schistocerca nitens. The sequence continues at coordinate 486,547,697 of NC_064616.1, forward strand.
TGTCGAAAATTTTAATATACTTTATCCTAATTAAATGAAAGAGACAAAACATGAAAAATTAAAAAATTGGTTAAAAAATGGAAAAACCAACTGAGAACAAAATATGGAATTTGAAAAAAGAAGATTAACCAGTTACTGGAGCAATTGAAAAAGTTAAAGAAGGAATTGAATGTTTAGGTGATAACATATTAAAAGATACATAAGTAATGTAGAAATTGAGAATCAAATTGTTCCTGTCATATAAAGCTTACTCTCATTATTTAGAATAATTTGGTGATATACCACTAATGGGTTACACATTAAACGAATCAGAAACAGAAACAGAATGGAATAAAAATAGAATTAAAAATAAGTATAAGTGAAAGAGAGTGGAACCATTTAAACAGTACTGAAGATACAGTTTTAGTTTCAAACATGTTGGAATGTTTAAATCTCTAAGTAAATTACCAGTAAAATTTCATGAAGGTAAATTAATTATTGGTAAAAGAAAATTTGTAGGTACAGATGAATTAAAAAATTCTTTAACTAAAGAACATGTTACTATAAATCATATAATTCAAAATTTCATTCTAGCGCTTTGTCAAATTATGCAAATATATTATTAAACTCAAAAGCACTACATTATGAAAAATCAAAAGGAAATCAAATAAACGTATTAAATATCGTTACTTGAAAAAATTAATTGCTGAAAATTATTTTCCAAAATTAAGATAATCAATTACTGATCATTATGGAAGTGAGAAAATAGCTGAATGCTTCATAAAGAATATATACATAACATACACTTGATTATATTTGGATGAATGATGTTAGAGATTAAATCTTTGAATAAATGATAATTCATAGGCAAGAATTACCTGAATTATTATACAGAAGACGTTGGTGTATCAAAAATGTTAACTGTCGAATTTAATAATTTTATTATCAACAATCCAAAAAGTACACCTTATTTAATTAAATTTTTGAACAGTTTACTGAATACATTGTAAAAGAATGAAAAATAAGGTAATGGATTATTTAACAAATTGATTAACAAATTACCATTTCAAATGAATCAATCTGGCTGTAAGTATTGGGGTCCAGGAACAAAATTAAAGAAAGATTAGCTTAAGGATATCAAGGAATAAATATATTAGACAAAGCTTGTAATGAATATGATATTTTATACACAGATAAGAAAGATTTAGAATCTAGACCTGAAGCAAATGAATAGCTTCAAAAAATCACAAAAGAGAGAATGTTTGTTGTTTCTGCATCATTTGCAGAAAAATTAGCTTGAGCAGCAGTTATAGAAATAATGTATAGAAAGTGAAAATCATGCCTAGGATTAGAAATTGACGATAATGATTAGGGATTACAAAATATTTTAATCAAAATTAAATAAGGTAATTTAGGATTACTAAAGCAGTATTAAGTGAGTACCAGAAACAAATTTTTAATGCATATAAAATATTGATTTCAACATGGATTAATATTTGCCATTGAGTGGCATAACTAAAGCTAAATCAATTAAAATTAAACTCAAGAATGCAGTGTTAAAGAGCATTACAAATACTTTAACTGGTGCTCAAAAAAAGTTAGATGGATAAAGAAATTGGTTGAAATTAGCTCCTAACATTAGTTACAACTGTTATGAAATAAAATTATTGACTCTGTAACAGAAAAGAAAGAAGAATCAGTTTTAAATAGACATGTGAAGTCTTTTAACTATTTAATTTGCTTCATTAGGAACAAGTGGTGCATTACCTGGTAGAACAATAGCTATTGTTACATCAGCTCATGATAAATAAAAAATAATTATGTAGAATTAGCAGAACAAAAAACACAGTTTACCAATAGGGAGAAAACGTACATGAATTACAAAATTGGAAGAATTGATTAAGAAATATAAATATTATTAAAAAATTAGATATAGAAGAACTTGTTAAAGAAATGAAAATTAAATAATTTGTAGTATTTTTATGAATTACGATCTGGAATAGTTAATTTTGCTTTTTGACATCATATAGATGCACAGTGGTATTTTTATTATAAAACAAAAAATACAAAAAATGCTTTTAGTTCATTTGGAGTCAACATATCAAAAAAAGTAGTTAAATATTTGGCTCAAAATCAATTGTATTGGTGTACTGACAGAATACTAGATTATGATTAATTAATATTTGGTAATTTCTCTATATTTGTGTTAAATCCACTTGGTTCCAGAGAAGACCTTCTGGCCAAAAGCTTACATGTTTAGTAGTCTTTTTCTTGTGCCTGTTTGCAACCCAACATCTCTGCTATATGGTGAGTAGCAATCTATCATTTTCATACTAAAGTCATTAGATAATACACAAGTATTTTATAACAGTTCACTGTAATGATAACAAATCTTAATGGAAAGATAAATGGCTTTCATAATTATATTTATGTGACTATACCAAATGTCAAAATACAAAGAGAATTAGAATGAAAAACAACTAAATTTTCAATGTTCACAGCAAATAAACAACAAATGTAGAATTTCGAGTATGGTTCTAATCTGAACAAATTATTATCTGTGGTAAAAACATAAAAAAGATTAAATATTTACCGATTTTTTTAATTCATTAAGTGTATATGAGAACCTATATGAAGTAAATAATAACAATCTACTGTTAATAGTGGATTATGAAATTATCTAACTGTATAATTAAAAGATATAGTTCAAACTCTAACTGCAGATTTAAAGTAATTTTATTTGGTGAAATTTAATCTACATAAATTGACAATCATTGTCATATTTGGTGTCTTCAACGAAAAAAATTTACTGAAACTCAGCATCCTCAAAGAGCAATAATTAACAGTGGATGAGAGAAGGATTAAAATAATATATTTAGTGTGTACAATTAAGAACTGTAAATTCGTTTAAAAATTATAATCACACATGAAAAAATTATTAATGAATTAAAAATCCCAATCAAAAAATTTTTGAGAACAAGAAATGTAATTTCACTTAATTTAGGTAATTTATGGGAAGCAAATTTAATAGAAATGGATTCTGGACAAATAAAAATAAATTCAAAAATAAGAAAGGATGTAAATATTATTTAAGTGTAACAGATGTCTTTTCAAAATTTGGTTGGACTATTCCAATTAAAGATAAAACATGTGAAAATCTTTCAGAAGAATTTGCTGTAAAACACTTTACAGAGACTGCCTTAGCTATCTATAGAACGCAAAGCAACCTCCAAACAGGTAATGGAAAAGAAATTTTCACCAAGGGTTTTCAAGAAGTTATGAAAAATATAACATTAACCATTACTAAACTTTTATAGAATTGAAAACATACATTGCTGAAAGACTAATCAGAACACTGATGGAAAAATGTCGAAAATTTGCATTTGAAGGTAACTGCAAGGAAATTGATTCAGATGAAAGACTGAGTCACAAATATAATAACACTAAATTCTGTCGGTGAAAGTGAAGCTAAAGTTCATTTAAGCCTGACAAAAATTTTCTCCACTGATTATAAACCAATCTTTAAAATAGAAAATAAAGTCAGAGTAAGTAAATTGAAAGGAATTTTTGAATATGGTTTCCTGCTAATTGGTCAAACAAAAGTTATGACATAGAAGATGTTATATTTTCAGATGTAACTGCATAGAAATTAAAAGACACAGGAGAAAGTTTTCAATACCAAGGACTTCAAAAGAACAAAATTCACTGATGCATATCTCGTTCAGAAAGCTTTGTGAAAAAAAGATGGTAAATTTTATGTTAAATCGTTAGGATTTGATAACTCACATTAAAGTTGGGCATAAAGATAAAATAATTTTGAACAAAATGTTTTGTTAAAAAATGGCTAATGTCTCAATAAAGGTGTCTGCACTCTCAATTTAACTATTTTGTATCCATATGGTGATGTATCTTTATTCCCAATTAAAAAGAAAGATAATTAGGTCAGTACTACTTATGTTGAAATATGTATTGCTTATGATTATTTCAAGTGACACCTGAAGCACTCTTGACTAAGTAGCAGCATACTGATATATGTACATAATTTTAGCCCACAGATTTCCTTAACTTATATTATATATAGCCTCCTTTATGTTTAATTTATAATCATTATCATATAAAAGTTGTTCAAAATCTCTTATTCTTTTTATCTTTGTTAGGAATAGTTGAGTAACATTTTATTATTAAATGTTTTCTTTCACCTGAACTGGGATTATCTAACATCATTTTATCAGTAACCATAACGTTAATTTCAGTGCTAATTTCTAGAGATTTTTTAATGGCCATATTATTTTTTAAGTGATAGGAAAAATTTGTTAAAAATTTCACCTCCAACATAAATTAATTTTAATTAATTTAACAAGATATCTTTTTTTATATGAATAAAAGTATCTTAACAAGATTTATATAATCATAATTTACATCATGAGGCTCTTCATCGTCTTCTCACCTTTGTGATTCAAAAGCTGACTTAATTAAGTCTTAAGTAGCATGACAATGATCACAGATATTCATGCAATAATATTCAGATTTATTATTGGGATGTTTATCACGATTACATATAAGTAATCCATACTTAATTTTGGATTTTGAGAATGATAGTAACACCTAAAAAGCAAATAAATCTGTTTTCAGTATTAGTATTAGCTGTACAACATACAGAAGTTACTGTATCAATTATGTATTCACATAATAATGGAACAAATTTACCTTTATCTCAAGATGACATTGATACTACTCAGAAATAGTATGGTAAAGTATCAGTTCAACTGACACAATCACCTGTATCAAAAGCTACAGCAGTTGTATCATTTCCACAAGCTGAACCAAATGACTCATTACGTCAAATTAATAATAGTGATCTTTTATTATTTGTGAATGGTATTTTATATTTTTTATAGGAAATAGATGTGGCTAGTTGATTGTAATTTTAAGCCTGCTGTTGATAAAAGTGCTTATAAACAGTACTTAATGGCGAAACTGTTAACACTTTCACCACAAAATACACAAGAATTAAATGGTGTGTATGAAAGACTGAGCACTGAAGTTGTTTTATTTGTTTATGACATGATATGTATGATATATTTGAATATATCACAAAAAATTGCAGGATATCCAAAATCGATAATGAGTACATGGTTATGTCAAATTTTTAAATTAAATGGTTTAGTCAACATACATACAAGTAGAGCAATACTCTAATGATTTTTTTATGTAGAGGTACATAAGTGTGGCTTTAAATAAAAATTGTGTAGTGTTTGAGCAGAAATTTTTCTGGAATGCCTGCAGGAATGAATGATTTGTTAAGGATATATGTTTTAGAGTATAATAACTTTCCAAACAAAGTAATATAAGGTGGCACAACTATTATATGGTATCAATTTATTAAATCATCTAAAATAATTCTTGAAATAATAATGGTATTAAGAAATACATTACAGAATCTAAAACATTTTACTACTAAACTTTATATCAAATGTAAATGATTAAACAACTGTCAAAGCAAGCTTCCAACTGTGTCACGTTTAAAAATGGTAAAAGGTGTGAAACTGTTCAATCAAGTGATCATTTTAACTTGGAGAAATATACAAAAGATGGCTATAGGACAATACATAGTCAATGTTTTAACGAGTGTCATAAAAACTGTATAACAGCAAATGAATTTCGTGTACATATTGAAAATACACTTGTAAATGTTAATAGAGTGAACATTTAAAATATGTATTCAATGATGAGCATTCGAAGATATTATTATTGATGGATAAATATAAAGCAAATGAGTTTGGTATAGAAAACTAAACTGTATTAAATGTCAAAAAGTTAAAAATTTTGATTGCTTTCACTTAACTCCATCATTTAAAGACAAATATTCAAGTAGGTGTAAAAACTGTTTTCTAGAATCTATCAAAACTAAAAAAGCGATAATAAATTCAGCTTCAAATCAAGAAAATTTAATTCAATATTTATTACTAAGTTTACAGTTCACTTTTTTTAATGTTTGTTATAAATTTCTTCTGTTATAAATAATAAAGTAAGAAAGTGATAGGAAAATCAGCTTGGAGTAATTAAAAAAAGCTTCAAAATTTTAACTTCAAATCAATCCCTCTTTACCTTGAACTTGATTAAATTTACCTTTATTAAATTTTCAATTAATTTTCCATAATTTGTTGTAATTTTTTACTTTGTCATTTTTATTTTTCTACTAAATTTTTTCACTTTTAAATGATGAAAACACGAGACAGGTCACAGTTCTTTAGCTTCATCTTTATTTTGAAGAAGTAATTAGGTGGATATATTAGACCGAGAAAAGATGATTAAATTTATAACTCAACATCATAATATTAAGATAAGTACTTGGAAATATTTAACTTATTTTGAAACTGAAAGTGATGATAAGGTTTTCAAACATGTTGAAATTACACAATCAAAAGAAATATTTCCATTTTCTAGTGATGTATTTGAGAAACAAAAGAAGACAAAAAGCAGTTAATCAATTTCTAGTTAGTTACTGTTAACATAGAACCATTCTTAATCTCTTCCTCCAAATTTCTCTTTGAAAGCACTTAAATAAAAAATAATTTGAAAACTGACAGAAAACATAAAATTACACGATGGGTTGAAACTAAATTTTTAGTATTTTTGTAAACAGAAAATTAAATCATCGAATTCTGAAAAAACTATGGAATTTAAATTTAAACACATAATTGTACAATCACAAATGATAAAGATTTGATGAAATGTTATAAAAATAGATGAATTAATTAACATCAGAGGGAGGTACAAAATGTAAGAACGTTGGGCAAGATGTTGTTCAGATATTTGACAAATTAGAAAATCGAGCTGAAAATTAACCTATTTTATTAATGTTTATTCATTTGATGAAAAATAACAAGTATGTCAAATGAAAATAACTATATGAAATCAAACGAAGCATATTAATATATTGTTTTGTAAACTGAAAATGGTTCACATTATTGTTGGATGAAAATCTCTCAAGCTCAATTTAAGGTCAATTAACATAACATACAGGAGTAAAATTTGAGTGTAAAATTTCTTTGATGCATTTTAATAATGAATGAGGCATAGAGAGTCAAATTCAAATTGTTTATTATCAAATGATTTAAAGCTTATTTATCAGTTAAATTACATATAAAAGTTTTAAATATTTTCATCATACAATGGAAGTTCTGTTTGTAATTTATTCTGGTTTGGAAAGTAACATTTAATAATGTATAGTTGTCAGCAGATCCAGAAGAATCAAATACAACAAAAAATCAAAAATATGAAGTGAGTGGTTTTTGTAATTATAGCCAATGTATGGATGAACAATACGAAAATACAATTGCATATCAAGAACTAAATTGTCATAAAGCGTTTATCGAATGTATGAAGACAGAAGTTGAAGAAACTGGTAATTTATATTCTGCAATTGAAGAAATTATATAAACAACAAGCTGTAATAAACCAAAAAGTTAGTTAATTATGTAGACATCTTAATTCACAATCAAAACAAAAATATTTGTCATAATGATCATTTCTTCTCCCATGAACCATGGACCTTGCCGTTGGTGGGGAGGCTTGCATGCCTCAGTGATACAGATGGCCGTACCGTAGGTGCAACCACAACGGAGGGGTATCTGTTGAGAGGCCAGACAAACATGTGGTTCCTGAAGAGGGGCAGCAGCCTTTTCAATAGTTGCAGGGGCAACAGTCTGGATGATTGACTGATCTGGCCTTGTAACATTAACCAAAACGGCCTTGCCGTGCTGGTACTGCGAACGGCTGAAAGCAAGGGGAAACTACAGCCGTAATTTTTCCCAAGGACATGCAGCTTTACTGTATGATTAAATGATGATGGTGTCCTCTTGGGTAAAATATTCCGGAGGTAAAATAGTCCCCCATTCTGATCTCCGGGCGGGGACTACTCAAGAGGACGTCATTATCAGGAGAAAGAGAACTGGCGTTCTACGGATCGGAGCGTGGAATGTCAGATCCCTTAATCAGGCAGGTAGGTTAGAAAATTTAAAAAGGGAAATGGATAGGTTAAAGTTAGATATAGTGGGAATTAGTGAAGTTCGGTGGCAGGAGGAACAAGACTTTTGGTCAGGTGATTACAGGGTTATAAATACAAAATCAAATAGGGGTAATGCAGGAGTAGGTATAATAATGAATAAAAAAATAGGACTGCGGGTTAGCTACTACAAACAGCATAGTGAACGCATTATTGTGGCCAAGATAGACACAACAGTAGTACAAGTTTGTATGCCAACTAGCTCTGCAGATGATGAAGAAATTGATGAAATGTATGACGAGATAAATAAAATTTTTCAGGTAGTGAAGGGAGACGAAAATTTAATAGTCATGGGTGACTGGAATTCGTCAGTAGGAAAAGGGAGAGAAGGAAACGTAGTAGGAGAATATGGATTGGGGCTAAGAAATGAAAGAGGAAGCCGCCTGGTAGAATTTTGGACAGAGCATAACTTAATCGTAGCTAACACTTCGTTCATGAATCATAAAAGAAGGTTGTATACCTGGAAGAATCCTGGAGATACTAAAAGGTATCAGATAGATTATATAATGGTAAGACAGAGATTTAGGAACCAGGTTTTAAATTGTGAGACATTTCCAGGGGCAGATGTGGATTCTGACCACAATCTATTGGTAATGAACTGCAGATTGAAACTGAAGAAACTGCAAAAAGGTGGGAATTTAAGGAGATGGGACCTGGATAAACTGAAAGAACCAGAGGTTGTAGAGAGTTTCAGGGAGAGCATAAGGGAACAATTGACAGGAATGGGGGAAAGAAATACAGTAGAAGAAGAACGGGTAGCTTTGAGGGATGAAGTAGTGAAGGCAGCAGAGGATCAAGTAGGTAAAAAGATGAGGGCTAATAGAAATCCCTGGGTAACAGAAGAAACATTGCATTTAATTGATGTAATGAGAATATATAAAAATGCAGTAAATGAAGCAGGCAAAAAGGAATACAAACGTCTCAAAAATGAGATCGACAGGAGTGCAAAATGGCTAAGCAGGGATGGCTAGAGGACAAATGTAAGGATGTAGAGGTTTGTCTCACTAGGGGTAAGATAGATACTGCCTACAGGAAAATTAAAGAGGCCTTTGGAGAGAAGAGAACCACTTGTATGAATATCAAGAGCTCTGATGGCAACCCAGTTCTAACCAAAGAAGAGAATGCAGAAAGGTGGAAGGAGTATATGGAGGGTCTATACAAGGGCGATGTACTTGAGGACAATATTATGGAAATGGAAGAGGATGTAGATGAAGATGAAATGGGAGATATGATACTGTGTGAAGAGTTTGACAGAGCAATGAAATACCTGAGTCGAAACAAGGCCCCCGGAGTAGACAACATTCCATTGGAACTACCGACGGCCTTGGGAGAGCCAGTCATGACAAAACTCTACCATCTGGTGAGCAAGATGTATGAGACAGGCGAAATACCCACAGACTTCAAGAAGAATATAATAATTCCAATCCCAAAGAAAGCAGGTGTTGACAGATGTGAAAATTACCGAACTATCAGTTTAATAAGTCACAGCTGCAAAATACTAACGCGAATTCTTTACAGACGAATGGAAAAACTGGTAAAAGCGGACCTCGGGGAAGATCAGTTTGGATTCCGTAGAAATGTTGACTGGAATACTCTCTTTCAAATTCTAAAGGTGGCAGGGGTGAAATGCAAGGAGCGAAAGGCTATTTACAATTTGTACAGAAACCAGATGGCAGTTATAAGAGTCGAGGGGCATGAAAGGGAAGCAGTGGTTGGGAAAGGAGTGAGACAGGGTTGTAGCCTCTCCCCGATGTTATTCAATCTGTATATTGAGCAAGCAGTAAAGGAAACAAAAAAAAATTCGGAGTAGGTATTAAAATTCATGGAGAAGAAGTAAAAACTTTGAGGTTCGCCGATGACATTTTAATTCTGTCAGAGACAGCACAGGACTTGGAAGAGTAGTTGAACGGAATGGACAGTGTCTTGAAAGGAGGATATAAGATGAACATCAACAAAAGCAAAACGAGGATAATGGAATGTAGTCAAATTAAATCGGGTGATGCTGAGGGGATTAGATTAGGAAATGAGACACTTAAAGTAGTAAAGGAGTTTTGCTATTTAGGGAGTAAAATAACTGATGATTGTCGAAGTAGAGAGGATATAAAATGTAGACTGGCAATGGCAAGGAAAGCGTTTCTGAAGAAGAGAAATTTGTTAACACCGAGTATAGATTTAAGTGTCAGGAAGTCGTTTCTGAAAGTATTTGTATGGAGTGTAGCCATGTATGGAAGTGAAACATGGACGATAACCAGTTTGGACAAGAAGAGAATAGAAGCTTTCAAAATGTGGTGCTACAGAAGAATGCTGAAGTTAAGGTGGGTAGATCACATAACTAATGAGGAGGTATTGAATAGGATTGGGGAGAAGAGAAGTTTGTGGCACAACTTGACTAGAAGAAGGGATCGGTTCGTAGGACATGTTTTGAGGCATCAAGGGATCACAAATTTAGCATTGGAGTGCAGCGTGGAGGGTAAAAATCGTAGAGGGAGACCAAGAGATCAATACACTAAGCAGATTCAGAAGGATGTAGGTTGCAGTAGGTACTGGGAGATGAAGAAGCTTGCACAGGGTAGAGTAGCATGGAGAGCTGCATCAAACCAGTCTCAGGACTGAAGACCACCACAACAACAACAACAATGATCATTTAATTGGAATATATAATTCTAATTTTTATAATATTTGTTTACATATTTTATCATGATAAATTATCCATCTTTCATAAAAGAACTTAGTTATGATGAATAAGAAACAGATTTAATAGCAAATAATTAGTTTGGTTAAAACCAGAAAATTTGATAATGAGATTTTAGATGAATTTAAATTTGTAGCTTCGCCAAAGTTTCATGAAATTTTAGAAAAGATCAAATGAAATGCAGTGGAAAATCCTTTCCAGAAATTGGGTAAATCTAAAAACTATAGGAGTTTACCCTTATGAGTATATGGATAGAAACAGAAAACAATTACACATCTTCCGTCTAAAGAAAAAATCTATAACACATTAAGTAAATGTGATGTGAGTGATGATGATTATAAACTTGCAAAATGAATTTGGGAAAAATTTTATATAAAAGATCTTGGTAAAAATAACGATTTATATCTCATTCTGATGTTTTGTTTTTAACCTGGAGTTTTAAATAAATTTAAAGGACTTGTACAAAATGTAATGATTTCTATCTATCATTGCGATTCGATGTGAAAAGTGACAAAAGTTAAAATATAATTATTAGATGATTATGATGCCTTTAATGGAATTAGAGATGTTATTTCTTAATTTTGTAAAAGATACATTATAGGAAATAATAAATACTTGAAAGATTGTGATTCAAATAAAAAGTCAATTAGATCCAAATAATTTATATGGCTGAACTAAGAGTTAGTTTTTACCATATGACTAATTTTAAATCTTGCAAATAATTTTGATACTAAACAAATAAGGAAATTCCAAATAATCATGAATATAGATATTTTTTGAAGTAGATCTATAATTTCCAAAAATGTACATGATAAACGTAAAGATTTACCATTAGCTGCAGAAAATTTCTAATACCTTTCTGCAAATTACTGAATAATTCAGTATTTTGAAAAGCAATGGATAGTATAAGACACAGAGTGGGTACAGAAACAGTTTCAAATGCAAAAAATATAAAAAAGTATAACAATATCAAATTTCAAAGGAAGAACAATATTTAATGAAAATCTTGCTGTGTTTCATATGAAGAAGACCAAAATTATCTCCATCAAACCCATTTATTGTGGAATAAGCATACTCTGAACTGATGCATATCTATGGAACTCATGCATAATTTTCACTATAAAGTTAGGAAAAAAAATGTGAAAAGACTTTTTTATGAAGTTACTGATAGTTACATTTTTAATAAAGAAACTGAATGTTTCAATGAAGACATGATGAAAATTCTTAATAAAACAGAAACAAGTGACTCTCTTATCGATAATATATACAAATTCCACAAATAAATGAATTGTGTTATGCAAACTGAGTGATAAATGTATTGGAAAAATAATGGAAGAATGTTGTGGCTTAAGATCAAAAACAAAAGCTTATAAAACAGGTGATGTTGAGAAGAAAGAAGTGAACAGGAGTTAGGAAATATACTGTAAGAAATAAAATAAGCTTGCAAGATTATATAGACTCTTTGTTTACTAATATTGAACAATACAGAACCTTCTGCTTAATTCAAAGCCAAAAACATGTAATTTATGCTGTTGAGGTTAATACAAAACATTTACTCCAGATGATAAAAAATGCATTTTGGGCAATAAAGTAGATACATTACTATAAGGACATTATAAAATTATATGATTACATAAGATTTACTTTTAATATTTTTTGATTTTTATGAATTTCACATTTAATATATTTATGTCTTCCACTGAAAAATAATTAAATAAAATGCGCTTGGATTTTGGAGCTGTATTCAATGCCATCTTAACCTTTTATTTTCAAATTAACAGCATCAATAAAATTTGGAAACCCGTTTTTCATCATAATTTTAACTATAGAATGTGTATATTATTTTTAACATTTTTGTATATTTACCAAATAATGCCTTTGATGTTTCTCTTAAAACAAAGTTAATGTTCAAATTTTCTAGCTCTTCCAAAACGTTTAAGATTCCCATTCATAATGAAAAATATTTTTACTGGAATATTTTTACAACTTAAATGAGTGATAGAAGTGAAAAAAGTTATAACTTGTTTTTGCATTTTCTTACACACACTGTTTCAAAGAAAAAAGAGGTGGAAATGAGGATATGTTTTAAACTTTTGTATCTAGATTCTATGCTTGAAATTTCATGAGTTTTCTTTGAAATATTTGGAAAATATTTGATAATTTTTGGACAATTGATGTGATTGATAGAAATTATTGGAGAAAATAATTTAAAGATGATTAAAGAACCATAAAAAATGCTGAAAATACTTCAAAGAACCACTTATTTACTTTCATTTACTGTTGGGATCCATGTAGTGGAATATACAAGTATATTCTTGACAAGTGTGTTGGAAAATATCGTGAAATTCCATGGGAATTCGTAAGAATTCAGAATTTTTGACATTTTGGGAAAAGTGAGCTGAAACACACATTTATATTCTACTTGTATTCATTCAGATTTGCCATACTTTTTTCGTCACTTCTGCAACAGTGTTCTGGCCTATTTCGTGTAGCATGATGGATCACTACCATATCTCATTAATTTATTTGATATAAATCTCTCAACTGCCTTAGATGCTATTTCTTTGAATGCAAAGCACATCTGCTCTACACTTCCATAATTGTATGAATGCATGGTGTCTGTTCTTTCAGACATATTCAAAAGAAGATACAAGACATGGGATTCCTAGCTGTGCACATGTTATGTATTACACAATATACACTTACATAGCTAGTTCTGAGGGAGAGAAAACTGTCTCTTAGGAATGCATCAACTGAATTTTTTTCTCGTATTTTAAACAGATATATGTTGCGTTTACATTTGGTGGATTTGGATGTTGCAATGGCCTGCCTCGCTTCAGCAAGCTTGTGGTCAATAACTTCTGTGTTCATCACGATGCTCGCTATTTGCTCAGGATTATTTGTTGCTAAGAGATCAAGTACATTGATCAACCAGAATATGACCACTTACATAATTGTTGGTATGTCCTCTTTGGCATGGATAACAGCGGCGATGTACTATGGCATGGAAGCAATGAGGTCTTGGTAGGTCACTGGAGGAAGATGGCAACACACCTGCAGACACGAGTCAACTAATTCCTGTAAATTCCTGGGAGGGGGACGATGAGCTCTGACACCACTTTCATCCACATCCCAAATGTGTTCGATTGGTTCAGATCAGGCGATTTGGAGGGCCTCCACACCAACTGCAACTACCCACTGTTTTCCTTGAACCACTCTATCACACTCCTAGCCTTGTGACATGGTGCGTTATGTTGCTGAAAAATGCCACTGCTGTCGAGAATCATGATCGTCATGAAGGGATGTACGTGGTCTGTAAGCAGTGTATGATACTCCTTGGCCATCACGGTGCCTTGCAGAAGCTCCACTAGACCCATGAATACTCATGTGAACGTTCCCCAGAGCGTAATGAAGCGGACGCCTAATTGTCTCCGTCCCGCAGTACAGGCATCAAGAAACTGTTCACCTGGAAGACGATGAATTCGCGCCATCCCATTGGCATGATGAAGAAGGTATCGGAGTTCGTCAGACCATACAAATTCCTGACACTGTGCCAACGTTCAGTGCGGGCGGTCGTAGTTGCCGATGTCGTGGTGTTAACTCAGGCACATGCATTGGGCGTCGGCTGTGGAGGACCGAGTTTAGGAGTGTTCGGAGCACTGTGTCTTCAGACACACAGGTACTATGTCCAGAATTAAAATCTGGTGTTTGTTTCGCCACAGTTCGCCACCTGTCCTGTTTTACCAATCTGCCCAGCCGCCGATGTCCGACATCTGGAATGAGGGGTGGTCGCTCTAGCCCGAGAAGTCTGGGCATGGTTTCACCTTGGTTGCCCCAGGTGTTGAAGATACTCAACACAGCGCTCCTCAAACATCCGACAGGCTGTGTTGTTTTCGAAATGCTCGTGCAAAACTTCTGGGTCATCATAAACTGCACTTGGTCAGATTCAGGTAGATTGCGCGCCTTATTCTACACACTGACAGCACGCTCACCGATAATACACGCAACATGCGTGTGTCTGACTAGCACTCACTTCTCGCCAAGTGACACTGCCATCGTCTGGACTGGTTTATATCGATATTAGGTGGGTGGTCATAAAATGAAGAGCTGTAGAAGCGTGCATGTCTATGTGAAAGCTAGATAACGATTATAGGAAAACCAAAGAGACCTTCGGAGAAAAGAAAAATACCTGCGAGAATATTAAGAGCTCAGCTGGCAAGTATGTACTAAGCAAAGAGGAAAAATTAAAAGTTGCAAGCTATACATAAAAGGGCTGCACAAAGGAAACGAAACGAACTTTAAGATAATATTATGGAATTTGACGGTGAAGTAGATGAAGATGAGATGAGCAATATGTTACTGAGATATGATTTCTGACAGAAAAATGATAGCGCTAAGAAGAAACAATGCACCCACAGCTGACGACAGGCGAAGTACATATTTATGCTTATTTTGAATGCTAATGCTTTCTCCTGTGTTTTCTTTCGTTACCCGTGTTCTGTAGAACGTGGAAGTGTGGCCACTACTGTCGGATTTTAAGTGATTAGCTTCTTTGACAGTGTTTCTGGTATATGGTATAGTGGCACACAGTAGATTTCTCATGTGAAACATTCTTGGAATTATTACTTTAAGGGAATTTTGACGCTTTATCGCATTGCAGAACACTGTACTGGTGTGCTAGGGTTTCTCTTTTTGGAATATGATGGGTGTCTGAATATAAGTTGATTGAAGTAGCCTGCTTCTAATGCCATGTGCATGAGTGTTTAATGTTAAAGTTGGTAATTTATGAAAAATCGTGTAAATATTTTGCTGCAGAGTTTAAATGATGTGTGGTAGGTTATGTTTTGTCTATGTAAATGGCTTCCTCTCTTGTAATTTGTCTTTGTTTGGTTAATTATGTAATGCCTGGCTTGGTACATATGCTTCTATCGATATTTTGATAGCGTTAAGTGTTACTGAAGTGGATAAATTACTCTTAATGGTTTGTTTTGGATTTGTCTGTTGCTTCGTTGTTCATGTATTAAGGAACAACCAGATCAAGAAATGCGAGTAGAGATATAGGTGATATCGCATCTGACGTTTTCTTGCTACTAGAGGTGGTGCGAACATGTGGCACTTCCAATATCCATCGTTCAAGTGAGGTACTTGTCACAGAAGTAGGTGGACGTAGAGAGCAGAGTGATGACATTCCTACAAATATGTCGGAAGGGTTAGCATTTGTTGGAATCAGGGGCAGTCAAATGAAAACGAGACAGATGGAAAAAAGTAAGTAAACTGTCTATTGTTACAAGAGTAATCGCCACAACCGTTATTGCATTTATCCCACTGCGTCGATGTCTAAATGGAAAAATATTTGTTGTTATCTAGGAAATCATGATTGTACCCAATCGTGCACCTCTCCATCCGAAGAAAATGGACGGCCATCAATGTCTTTTTTAAGGGTTCCAAAAATATAGAACTCACATGGGGAGAGATCGGGACTGTATGAAAGATGTTAAGGGATCCCCAGCAAAACTTCTGTAGCGTAGTCGAAATAACCTTGGCAACATGTGAGACGTGCTTACAGGACGTTTTACGTATGAACGGTTACAGCAACCGCCAGCTACAATGTGCCTTAAGTCAAGACCACAGCCTGCTGAAGATGAAGGTAAAGCGCTTGCGACGGCGATTATTCCATTCGTCTGGAAAACAGCCGCAAAAATTGGAAGGATACTCTGGAAACATAACGTCAAGTGGGAGTTCCGCCCACCAGCCAAGACGAAAATTTTATTAGGATCAGTCAGGGACGAACTAGGACTCAGAAACCCGCGAGTCTAATTCATCCCTTACCAGTGTAGGAAAATGTATTAAGGCAAGCCAATACGAACAGTACAGGAGAGATGCACTGAGCATAAACGTCACACTGACAACGTTCAGCCGATAAAATCTGCTGTGTCAGAGCACTGCATCTCCCAAGGACATCCTATGAATTATTACGGCAGCAAATTGTTGCGACAATCCAACACCTTCTAGAATTGTATTCTAAAAGAAGCTGTAGAGATCCGAATGCGTGATGGATTAATAAATGGCAGCGGTTTTCAATTAAGCAAGACCTACGACCCAACCTTCAGCATGACCAAAGCGCAGTGGCAATCTGTATGGAGATCCGCTCCCTCATGGCAACTGAAGAGGACGAAGAAGCTCTTTCAACACACCGGCAGAGATCCGCGTCTGGCACCGGCGGCGGCGCTGATTAAGACCCCACATCGATATCTTCCCCCCACCACCACACCAGGTCAGCGGGGGGTGAAGACGGTTGCAGTGGGGGAGAGGGTATTAAGACGGGACACAGTAGATGTTAGTCAGTCGTCAGCAACATCTGAAGGGAGCAAGAAGCCGGCTTGCCGAAAAATTGCTTCTTTTGGATGGTACCACATGACTGCATACCCAAGAAGTGTTCAAGAGTCCCTATACCGGGAAAATCTAAAATCATGTAAGGAAAAGTCCATTAATCATAATTTTTTGGTGTGTACAATGGTCCATTTCGCATTCGTTAATTGCACAATCTAAGGCTACCAAAGTGAAGACTTAATTCACGCGTAACTTTCAATGTATTCATCATGCCTCGAATGTAAAACCATTGATTGAGTAAGTGATATGGCTCGTGGTGATCGGCAAATCTATAGACAGATCTACGAGAAGATTTGTCTCTGTTCGGTTAGACGCACTTCCTGAGCAAGGAGTTGATATGAGATGGTACTTAAGAAATGAGTGAAAGTGACGAGACTTACTGCATCCAAATAGGTCTACAAATTAATCACGTCACAGAAAATTAAGACTAGTTAGATGTACAAAAATGTTCAAATGTGTGAGAATTCCTAAGGGACCAAACTGCTGAGGTCATCGATCCCTAGACTTATACATTACTTAAGCGAACTTAAACTAATTTATGCTAGGAACAACACACACACCCATGCCCGAGGGAGGACTCGAACCTCCGGAGGGAGGGGCCCCTCAAACCGTGCGGCCACTTCACGCGGCTAGTTAGATGTCTGGGAATCAAAAACTAGAAATTTATGTACAGATGTGTTCCTTTGAATCTCATTTACTGGAGTATAATTGTCTTCAGTGACGAGTCCCGCTTCGAATTGAGCTCCGATGACTAGCGAACACGTGTCTGGAGACGCCCCAGACAGTGGTGGGATACTAACCTGTCACCCACCATACTGCCCGACAGCCAGGAGTGATGATCTAGGGTGCAATTTCTTTTCATAGCAGGACCCCTTTGGCTGTCAACGCCTGCACCCATACAGCACAGCGTTGCGTTGACGATGTTCTACGCCCTTCGTGGCAAGTCATCCTCGATTTATATTTCCACAAGATAATGTCCACCCGCTCACGGCGAGAGTTTCTACTGCTTGTCTTCGTGCTTACTAAACCCAGCCTTGGCCAGCAAGGTCGCTGGATAAGTCCCCATCTCAGGACGTTTGGAGCATTATGGTCATAGTCCACCAATCAGCTCGGGATCTTGACGATCTAAAGGTCGATTTGGACAGAATATGGCACGATATCCCTTAGGATGTCATCCAACAACTCTGTCAATCAACGTCAACCTGTTGGCATAAGGGCCATAGCTGGAACAAACACGTTATTCACTTGTTCGGTTTGTGAAACTCTTTCTCTCGAATGAATCATCCAATTTTTATGAAATTCTAATCAGTTGTTTGTTTGTACAAGAATATCGCATCAACCAATGTCCGTCCCATTTGGATAATTCATTCCTGAAGGGTCTTCTATTTTTTGTTAGAGTGTCGTTCTGTGTGCAGGAAAGGTGTAAGGTTGTATTGATTGACTTTATTCTGTGAATCTTATTATTTTTTGTGTTCTGTACCTCAGTCGATAAAAACGGAACCCTTATAGGATAACTTTGTTGCTCGTCTGCCTGTCCGACTATTAAGACCCTTTTATCTCGGGAACAGGTACAAATATCATGTTGACGTTTATGTCAAATACTAAGGTCTGTGGTTCCTTGGTGGTGTAAAAAATGTAAGCATCTAAGTCAGTGCAACCAAAAGATGTGGCCATATACATCAAATATTTTGTTACGTAAATAACAGATTTCAGATTTCAGCTATCAGTCGTCCTTTTGAAATTTTTATTGGCAGATCTACAATTCAACTAGAAACTAGCCATTCTCAATGCACTACCATTTTTGATCAATGCAAGTAATGCCTGTTGGTCGGGCTTCATCCACAGTTCAGAAAAAAATTAGTTCAGCCTTTTAGAGGTTTCAGATTCACACAAGATTTACTACTGCTACTGTCCACATGTGGTTCAAGAAATGATTACATTTTCAGATCAATAGCAGAAATGGTTCTGACGTACCAGGTACCAGTCCATGCTCCTATATTAATATATGGTGTACCCTCCACAAGTGGAAATGCAGCCTCTGACTTTAGCACCCAGTCAATGGTGAATACTATCCTGGGATACAGTATGCCACGCCTGCTCGACCTATTCACTTAAGTGTTGTTGGTTGACAAGTTGCACGAGTCTCATCTCTCCTATCATGTCACACACGTGCTCGATCGGGGAGAAGTCCTGAGATCATGATGGGCAGGAAGTTGCTGCATGTGTTGCAGAGCGCCTTGGATATCATGGACAGTGTGATGGTGAAAATTATCCTCTTGGAACAACACATCACCTTCCTGTTGCAACAACGGCAAAAGAAGAGTGTACCTACATTTTGCATGTATCGAGCGCTGGTTACTGTCCCCTCCAGAAACACCAAATGTGAACGCGTGGTGTAGCTTATCCACCCCAGACCGTTATGTCTTGGATGAATGGACTATACGAAACAGCTCTCACCAGGTCTACGTCGTATGTGCAATCGACTATCACTTGCGTGCAGGCAGAATCTGCTTTCATCGCTGAAGACCACGGCGCACCATTCCATCTTCCAAGTGACCCCCTGACGGCATCAGTCGAGCTGTGCACGTCGACGCTGTGCCGTGAGTGGAATACAGGCTAGAGGTGTGCGTGCCTGTAGTCCATCTGCTAATAACCGGTTCGTAACATCTCGTCTTGACGCGTCTGGGCTAACAAGCCCTCTTATATGTGCTGTGCTAGCTCTTCGATCTACCACTGCTGCCCTTACAGTGCGACGACCCTGGCGGGCGTCTGTGATGCGTCTATAGGTGTGAGAATGTTCACGTGACCACAGTTGTGTTTGACGCAGCACGTCCAACTTGTGAGGACCTTCACCCTACTCGGAAGGCCATATTTTGACCCCTTTCAAACTCGCTCAGTTGGCTGTAGGAAGAACGATCGCGTGTCTGTTGCATGGTGGCCTGCTTGCTTCACACGTTTGCACCCCACTGAGCCTTCTGGCTGTTAGCATTCTCCGTGAAAAGGTAAATACAGATGGCGTCGTGGTAGCTATCCTACAACTCAATCTGTTTTTGGACGATGCTGAAACCATTATCAGTACATCCACTATCTCCTAGGTGACATATGGTGTCATCGGTTCAAAATCGACGTCGTCTTTCTAGGTGTAGTATTTTTTTCATGTAGTCGGGTCTGTTGGTCCAGCAATAAAATGCTTGCGTAGAAAGCGAGAGATTGCGGGATCGAACTCGGTTGGACCACGGATTTATCTGTCTTCGTCTTAACCCAGCCTTGACCTCTCAACGATGTGAGGAGCTGTGAGAAAAAACACCTGGTTCGGAATCCACGTTAAACTGTAAACCTCCTTTCCCCAGTTGGGTAACTGAGTTAGAATAGGGACACACACATCACCGCAACTGCGTTTTTGCAAAACCCTCAGAGTGGAAGTTGCACTCACACTTATCCTTTTTTATTGTTAAGTGTTAGTAGTTACATGATTTTGCTAAGTCTCATTTTCCTACTTATCCTGTTGATTTTCCTTTCTCGTTAACATTAGTATCAGTTGTGGTGTTTGCGTGTAATGTCATAGTGTAGGTGACAAGGGCCTATGAGGAAGACAAATACTATGTAATCTTCCCCTAGAGGATAGTGTTTTGGCTATAAACATATCTGTATAACTGTTGCAGCAGAAGAATATGATTGTGAGTAGATACAGTGCAAGAAATTAAATACAAATTATGAATGAAAGTAAATGTGGAGAATTCATTATATTCTTAGTTCATAATGTAGTCTTATTGGTTGATAACAGATAAGGAAGTTATTGTCTATAGGGTCTCCACCAGTGAAACATTTTGGGTTCCTCTGTTAAATATTACCATTGTTCTGCATTATCTATAACTTTTTTTCCCTTAGAAAAATGACCTATAATGAAAGTAAATTGACGTGTTTGTCTCAATTATGTCTCCCAAGAGTCCTAGTTGTTAATCAGAACCAGGATCAGTTATGGAACGCTGAATCTTTTGGTGTGAAAGGGTGTCCCTTAAAAACTGTCGCGATGTTTTTGGGCCTGGCATGTGATAGGAAAGTGTACTGTAGATGCAGTCAGGTAGTGGTATTATTAATGGATCTGATAATACTGATTATTATTATTTTGAGATATTTTAGAGCTATTTAGTGAGAGATATTTATGTGATGAAGTTTATTTTAGTTATGACCGAGTTGTTTTAGTGATATCAGTTAGTGTTGTCTGACGACTCCAGTTCCCTCCAACAGTGACACAATAAACAGCTGAGAGAGGGAAACTGAAGAGTTTGGATAAAATTTGAAGGTCTGAATGTTCCTGCATAGCCAGCTATTTACCTATCTTTCATTAAACGGTACTTGCTTGTTTCTTTCATATGTCAAGTAACTGCAGTAGATACCACTGGTTTTCGTTTTTGTGTGTGACTGATCTTTAATTGCTCTCATGTTAAGATATTACTGCTGTGTATGTGTTTCATAAAGTGTGCAATTATTTACATTTAATATGACTTAGTCTGCTGTTTCGTTAAATTTGGCTCATAACTGCCTAAAATGTTTGTGACTTTACAGGTAAGTGGGAGGAAGAGCTGTGTACATGTCTTCAGATTATAATCCTATTATATGTGATACTTAACTAATCAATAACTTTCTGTTTTTCAGACATGTTTTCAGGGATGCCACGTGGTGGATTTTGATTGTGTGTGGTTGTTCGTGTATTAGTTCCTGCTTTTCCAAATTGGGTGTTATACTTAGAAAGAATCTGTGATCTTTGAGGAAACAGAGTGGTGTGATGTATATATGCTTCACTTATTAATCTACTGGAATTATTATTAACATCCGATACTGGAAACTATATGTAGTGTAGGCTGAGGTAGCTTCCCAACCCAAGAACGCTGTTCTATTTATGGCTCTGATCCACTTTTAATGCTAGTATAGAATTTGTTATATTTATACCTCACACCTAGATATTGCATATAGACCACACGATTACAATCCTGATAGTGCATGCTGATGGTTGTTCTATTATTTTAACACTTCTCTTTTGTAATATGACAAAAATGTCCTGTTGGTGACTGTTTATGGATTACAAACCCAAAGTGGGTTAAAGGTATAGGTGCCACATAGTTGATACACTTACCTATGTAAATTTATTTTTTGAACACCAGCTCTAGATTTGATGTAGAATAGTCATCAAGTGAAGACAACAGCAGTGAGTAGTGGAGTAGCATCAATGGTAAATGTAGTGACATAGTAATTATTCGCATATTGGAAGAAACTATGCCTCCAGATCTCTATTTATTTAATATGTCTGTTAAAATACAAGTGGAACGAGCACTATAACTGGCATTGTAATTTTGTTGAATGTTAACTCCTGTTAAGTTTAATATTAAGAACTTTTCTATATTCTTATTTGATTTTGTAACAACTTTGATTCCACTGTATGATGTTCGTTTGTTTAATTTTTTGTACACTTGAACTCATTTCTGTAAGAGTTTATTTTTGTGTAGAAAGATTTAATTTTTTCATATATCAAGTAATAGCAATAGACACCACTGGTTATTGTTTTTGTGAGAGACTAACCTTTAATTGCCCTCATGTTAGGGTGTTACTACTGTTTATGTGTTTAATAAAGTGAGAAATGATTTACATTGAATAGGGCTCATTCTGCTGTTTCATTAAATTTAGGGCATATGTGCCTAAACTGTTTGAGTCTTTGAAAAAGCAATGTATTCAAGAGTAGTCTCACATTTAAGTAGAAACAATTTACTTAGCACACAATAATTTGGATTCCAGAAGGGTTGTTCGACTGAGAGTGCCATTTATATATTAATAAAATATCTCCATCTGGTATTTTTGTAATCTTTCCAAGGCTACTGACTGTGCAGCTCTTAGAAAAACCTAAGTCTTATGGAACTGATAGGTTTAAACACAACAGATTTGATTCATACTTAACAAATATGATGCAAAAACGTT
This sequence comes from Schistocerca nitens, assembly GCF_023898315.1. Taxonomy (NCBI): domain Eukaryota; kingdom Metazoa; phylum Arthropoda; class Insecta; order Orthoptera; family Acrididae; genus Schistocerca; species Schistocerca nitens. The sequence continues at coordinate 486,570,796 of NC_064616.1, forward strand.
GTGCTGAATAATTCAAACTGTGCTTGGAGGAGAGAAAATTTTAGTGACTGGGAAGAAATCACAAAAAAGATCCCACAAGGTTCAGTTTTGGGTCCACTCCTATTCCTTATATAGGTACTTTATATAGATACTGGTACTTTTTGCGGAGTATACCAGTGTTATAACAAATTTCATAGGAAAGAAAGCAACAGAATACATTTTCAATTATGTTTTTCAAAGAATAATGTAGTGGTTATCTGAAAACGGACTCTTCCTAAATTCTGAGAAAATGTACTATAATCACTCATGTACAACAAAGCGAATATTATCGAGAATTGATGTGACATGTGTACAGGAGCCAGTAAACACAGTAGAATGCTCCAAATTTTGGAGTGTATGTATTGCTGAAAACTTGAACTGGAAGAAGCATATAATGGAGCTCCTCAAATAATGTAGTTCAGCTATTTTTACCGTCCACGTAAATGCTGTTCTTGGAAACAAGCGAGTCATCTTCCTGAGGTACTTTACGCATTTCCACTCAATAATGTCTTATGGAAGAAGGTAAAGTACTGATTGCACAAAAGCTATCAATAAGAACAATATGAGGTGTTCTCCTGTGGTCGTCTTGTAGGTACCTCTTCAAGGAGTTGGGCATTTTAACTGCACTATCACAATACATAAATGCGCTAATGAAATCCGTCATAAATAATGCATCATAGTTTAAGCAGAATGGCAGTGAATACTAGAGGAAAAAATACTTTTATTATCTATTATTAAAGCTTTCAGGGGCTCAGAAAGGAGTTCAGTATGCAGCAACAAAAAATTTATATCACTTTTCCAATAACAAAGAATGTCTAAAGGCTGCAAAGCAAGTATTAAATATAACCTACAATCTTTTCTCCTGGACAACTCGTTTTACTCTGTGGACGAATCTTTATTTAAAAATTAGTAACCTGAAACATCGTGTTTACATATCCTGCAAACTCACTCGCACCACGTCATTTCGATAAAAGAATGGTTCGTTAATGTAATGTATAACTAACTAGCACACCTCGTACATAAACATTCCTTCTTTCATCATAAGAGGTACATTGTCGCTGCATGAATCTGCGTAATGCTGAACAGTTGCACATAGCGATTCCTGTAGCATAAATTATTCCTTGATTCGTTTCAGAGCTATGATTTTAGAACTTTAAAATGAAATGTTAATGCATATAAGTTACAGGTCTCATCCGGTAAAGTAATAAAGGTAGTGTCAATTCTCAGGAAGCAAGGAAACGAGTGAAACCACGAAAGTTTCAGGTATAGAAATTTTTGTGCGTTACACTTGACAAAGATTTAAACATGTTTCGCACGAAAGAAAGCCAGCATTAAGGTGAGACAGTTCACTTTTGTACCTCCTGTACAGTTCAACAAATAGACATATCCATGAGAATATCTACCTGCGTTCGCAAAATAATTTTTGTCAGTTACAAAACTTTTAGATTTTGCAGGATAAAATTCATTATTTTGGATTAAAATCTGATATTTTTGCTTATGTTTAGTATTTTTTAGGTGCTACCTTTGTTCCCTCTTTTTTATTTTACCAATTGGTCTCCATTCTTCCCTAACACACCATCTTCATGTTCCCCATCGATCGCCATCTCCAGCGTGAGCTCTTTGGCCACACATTTCAGTTTTCGTTAGTGTCATCAATGCTGCCAGCCATCTGATGTGTCCATGTAGATGTTGGAAATAGGAATATAGTCAAAGCGAATATTTCGTCTTGAGATCTTTTTATATCTGACCCATAGACCGCCAGGACCAACACGTTTCTGTTGGCGATTCTTTCAAAGTAAGAACAATTAACAGGACGACATTTTCGCGTGCATTGATGAATTCACTACTGTTAACATATCTGGAGTAATCGCTGTACATGCAGCAATAATCGCTCTCTCATGTCCATCACAGTCGTTGCAACTTTCTTGTAGACAACGTGCTTTGCATAACGCCGGAAGAAGAAATCTAATGGATCAGGTCTGGCGATAGAGCTGGTTACTTCTGATCAGGGCTGCATTTTACCACCCACCGATTTAGAAACAAGCGGTTTAATACAACTCTTGCTAGAGAATTATGAAGAAGAAATCCATCATGTGGGACCACATAATCTAATGAGTTTTCAAGGATATATTTTCTAATAACACGGATAAAGCATATGACAAAAACTGTGTCCACTTTTCCCTGTTCAACGTACCATCAACGAAATATGAGCCGATCACTTGCAGTCAGATATGCCACACAACACGTTCCATCTTCACTTGAACACCTAACGAATCTACTGTGGGTTTTCCATTGACAAGTAATACACCATTCTCAAATTTTCATTCCTGTGATTTGTGAACATAGGCCCTTCAGAAAACAATATTTTATCCATAAAATTATTGTCTTGCTGAAGAACCCACCGATAACATAGAAAAGATGTTGCAAATCAATGCCATACAGCTCTTAATGTAGGGAAAAATGAAAAGGAACGATATTATGTCCAGGAAAAATTCACAGAATGCTTCTTTGGCTGATACCAACCTCCTTCTGTATTTGAAGAGAACTGGCGTAAGGATTTATTACAGCAGCTGCAAGAACTGCTTCTTCTGCAGCATCGTTGGTACCAGTCCTACTCTGTATACGTTTTCTTGGGGCAAAACTTCCAGTCCCACGACATTTTACGATGGTATTAAAGAAGGTGGGATGAGTTGGAAAACAGTCCGTAATGAATCAACAAAGAGTTGGAAAACGTCTATCTGGAAACTGTTCTGCTGCTCTTGATGCATTTTGGTTACATGTGCCCTGAATTAAGAGCACTTCGACAGACTTTTCGTTAGTAGGTAGCATTGTACTCCTGAAAATGGTTTATGGGTTACTAACAATCTGACTGTGTCGATATTTTACAAGTAACATACTGTAAATGAACAGCAGCTTTCCCTATAACAAATCTGATCTACGTAGACAGTGGTTCCACTGAACTCCAATTAATTCCTCCGAAAGTAAACATACAACCGACGACGTATCTCTAATTTCAACACTTGTTTTCGTAGAGAGTACCGTAAATATCACGTACGTATTGCCTCGGCTGCGCAAGTTTCTTTGGAGAGTGGAGTAAACTTCAGGTGGTGGAACATTCAGCGGCTATACCAACAGCACAAAAATCCTTTTATTGAGTGCATTTTTGCTTAGTGATTTCTAGCTGGATCAGCAAAAGAATGGTATCACTCAGATTGGTTCGTCGAGGTCTGATGTTCTGGTGGCAAGAAATAGCATAGTACCATAAAAGTATCTGGGTTATTAACAAAGTTGCGAAACGTATTGTTGTTTTTTGCATGAGCTCCTGGTTAATGTTTGCCTAGATGAAAGCATATTGCAATTTGTCTTTAACGGATCAAAGTACTTTGAGATGGAAATATTAGGCGCCTCGCACCTAGCGCATATGCACTTTTTCTCGGAAACGGTAGTCTGATCTTTTTCGAGTAAAATGTGTTTTCGGCAAACCGATAAGGACGAATAGAATGGTGAATTTTACAAAGCCTGGGAGCCATTGAAAAATGAAGAAAACGATCTCAGCTCCAGAGTTTTAAATGAGGAGTAGGAAAAATTAGTACTGATGGAAAGAGCTCTCAAAACTCACCAAATTTTCTCTCTCTCTCTTTTTTTTTTTATTCTGCACCATTACTATGATATCAGCAATAAACTCTACCTGGCGATCCGTTACGCCACGCCACTCAACCGAAGCATGTGAAAACTGTTGACACTAGACAGCGCAACTCGTAGCTCCTCGATGCTCGTATCATTACTCGCGTAAAACATTCCTAGGTCTGTTAGAGAGACCTATGACTATGCACCGCCTCAGGCCTCTTGTTATGTTATTCATTGAGTTATCACATGCTACCCAAGAGGCATTTCGTATGGTCTAACGAAGAATCATTTCATATACTCTAAGGAAGGGGCATTTAATATGCTTATGGTACTCGTAGAATAATGCCAAAATTATCATCGAGGCGGTTAATCCAGAGAGATACTGAAATTGTTCACATGAGCCAGGATATGTTTTTCGGCGATTGGACGCATGCATTCGCAACAGTGCAACCGTCCCACACTTCTGCCAGACAAGTTAGTAGACGTTTTAGTCTTGCCAGATATTCTTATTGCAATAATCGGGTGCCACATTTTTCTACGGGAACTATAGTACGCGATTTCGATATGAGCATAATTTCCATCTGGAGACTTCTAGATGTTAATTGTTTATGACCGTATCACGTCCATATTCATCAAACATTAAGCGAAGATAATCTCGAGACAAGAATCACCTTCTTCATCTGGCTTCTAAATCAAAATCTGGACGTCACCATTGTCATTGTAGACTGATGAAGCCGCTTTCAAATCTAATGGAGAGGTAAATATCCAGAACTGATCATTTTTAGTGAGAAGTAAACCCTCACCGATTACGCCAGCAAGACAATGAGTTAATATTTCGTCCATAAAGGAGTGCTGCAACTGGTGCGAAGTACAAATAAAACAGTTTTCTGCGTGAGTCACTTATAATTGACTGACGCAGAAAACTGTCGTATTTCAAAACAACCAGTACATCTGGTGCATAAACACCTAGTCGAGCATATACATGATAAAGTTAACGGATCTTATTTTTTACGCTCAAGTTCTGCGTGGTATTCCGAATTTCTCCAGCATACACTGACAAAAGATGTTCTAGCAACACGGCTGTTAACATGGTTAAAGCAAGATGAGTATCTAGCACATTTTTGCTTTGTGACCTGGTGTATCTCAAATTAAATTCTTCCTGGTTGTTGGATTAGTAGAGGAAGGCCAGTGACTTAGCCACCACAATCGTCACATTTAATTTCTCTTGGTTATTTCTTTTGGTATTGTGTGTTCTACAACGCGAGATAGAATGAAAAACCGAATTCGCGAAATATGATAGTCGAGGTACTTGAAGTGCACAAATGCAAGCACGTCTGTGGTTAGAACAAGGCGGAAAGCATTCTCAACATGTCTTACAGCAAACAGAGACAGAATAATTTGATATGTTCGGTTAATCTGTTATACAAGGTGGTCATAAAAAGCCTTAAAAGCTTGTAAGGGTGCTCCAGAGTAGATGTGCAGAATAATAAATGTTAAGGGAAGAAAGTAGATACGTTGTGCCATTTCCGAGTTAATTAGCATTTACGTTAGCCAGTGAGGCTATTACACTCTCAAATTCAAGTGGTCCACCAGAGAGAGTGTCGCAAAACGTGTTCTTCCTTTGGTTTCCTAAAATCGAAAGAGAGTGATATAAAAGTTGGACTTGGTATATAATAGTAAAGGTCAAACCTGAGCCAAAGGCTGAGCAATCTCGTGCACTATCTTCTACGCTATGAGAACAGCTGGCACTAATTGTACATGGTTGGCCACTTAAATTTGCGCGTGCAACGGCTTGATTGGCTAACTTCAGTTCTAATTAACTCTGAAGCGGAGAAACGCCGTAGTTTACCGGCGGTGAGACGCACTTTTTAATTCGAAAAATGGCCTTCAAAATTCAGGTGCGTCGTGTTCTTGAAATTAATATAAAAATGTCTAGTGTTTGACTCAAAATTCCTTCCAGTCTTAGAAATGACCATATATTCAATGCCGGGTGAAACCTATCTTTATCTGGCAACATTGGCTTCAACTAGCAGCAGCAGTGCACCTATGCGAAGAATATGGGTTGCGGAGATTCACAAGCTTCCTAACAGAGCCTCCCTCCCACCCTGTTATCATACATCCAGAAAACTCCAGTGAACTTGAATTGAAAGTGATTTGTATTTTCGGTAACAGTACAATATTTTTTTAGTAGCTACTTTCGTAACGGAAAATAATAAAAGGTATTCACATGATGAGGACTGTAAATTAAAAGTGAGAGCATATGCAGAAGAACATGGATACAGAGCATCTGAGCGGCATTTCGGCCCTCCACCAACACAAAAAACCATTCTCTATTGGCAGGCTAGTAGAGAAGAACTGAAAGAAAGGAGGAACAGTAAATGTGCAAGTAGAAGACTGAATGCAAAACGGCCTAAACTAGAAGCTGACGTATTGAAATGGATTCAAGGACACCGTCAAAATGGCACTGGGATTAATGCAAAAATTATTCAAATACACGCTCGTAGGTTAACGCTACAGTAGAACATAACAGAGTTTAAGGGTGGAGTTGGTTGGTGCTACAGGTTTATAACGCGTCATGGATTTAGCATGCAAATAAAAACCAAAATACCTACAAAATGCCACAAGAGTATGAAGAGAAAATACACTCCTGGAAATGGAAAAAAGAACACATTGACACCGGTGTGTCAGACCCACCATACTTGCTCCGGACACTGCGAGAGGGCTGTACAAGCAATGATCACACGCACGGCACAGCGGACACACCAGGAACCGCGGTGTTGGCCGTCGAATGGCGCTAGCTGCGCAGCATTTGTGCACCGCCGCCGTCAGTGTCAGCCAGTTTGACGTGGCATACGGAGCTCCATCGCAGTCGTTAACACTGGTAGCATGCCGCGACAGCGTGGACGTGAACCGTATGTGCAGTTGACGGACTTTGAGCGAGGGCGTATAGTGGGCATGCGGGAGGCCGGGTGGACGTACCGCCGAATTGCTCAACACGTGGGGCGTGAGGTCTCCACAGTACATCGATGTTGTCGCCAGTGGTCGGCGGAAGGTGCACGTGCCCGTCGACCTGGGACCGGACCGCAGCGACGCACGGATGCACGCCAAGACCGTAGGATCCTACGCAGTGCCGTAGGGGACCGCACCGCCACTTCCCAGCAAATTAGGGACACTGTTGCTCCTGGGGTATCGGCGAGGACCATTCGCAACCGTCTCCATGAAGCTGGGCTACGGTCCCGCACACCGTTAGGCCGTCTTCCGCTCACGCCCCAACATCGTGCAGCCCGCCTCCAGTGGTGTCGCGACAGGCGTGAATGGAGGGACGAATGGAGACGTGTCGTCTTCAGCGATGAGAGTCGCTTCTGCCTTGGTGCCAATGATGGTCGTATGCGTGTTTGGCGCCGTGCAGGTGAGCGCCACAATCAGGACTGCATACGACCGAGGCACACAGGGCCAACACCCGGCATCATGGTGTGGGGAGCGATCTCCTACACTGGCCGTACACCACTGGTGATCGTCGAGGGGACACTGAATAGTGCACGGTACATCCAAACCGTCATCGAACCCATCGTTCTACCATTCCTAGACCGGCAAGGGAACTTGCTGTTCCAACAGGACAACGCACGTCCGCATGTATCCCGTGCCACCCAACGTGCTCTAGAAGGTGTAAGTCAACTACCCTGGCCAGCAAGATCTCCGGATCTGTCCCCCATTGAGCATGTTTGGGACTGGATGAAGCGTCGTCTCACGCGGTCTGCGCGTCCAGCACGAACGCTGGTCCAACTGAGGCGCCAGGTGGAAATGGCATGGCAAGCTGTTCCACAGGACTACATCCAGCATCTCTACGATCGTCTCCATGGGAGAATAGCAGCCTGCATTGCTGCGAAAGGTGGATATACACTGTACTAGTGCCGACATTGTGCATGCTCTGTTGCCTGTGTCTATGTGCCTGTGGTTCTCTCAGTGTGATCATGTGATGTATCTGACCCCAGGAATGTGTCAATAAAGTTTCCCCTTCCTGGGACAATGAATTCACGGTGTTCTTATTTCAATTTCCAGGAGTGTATTATCTTCCCATCGCTTTATTATACAACATCGAAAGAAAACCTGTGTGTAACTAAGCCAAATAGCGAATGTGGACGAAAACATTTGATGTGGCGAATAACAGAACAGTTGCCATGAAAGGTGCTAAAGCTGTAACTATAAAAACAAGTGGACGTGAAAAAATGCACTACTCTGTTGTCCTTTCGTGCTGTGCTGACGGTACTAAACTTAATCCAACTATCATTTTCAAGCACAAAGCACTGCCAAAATCTTCTGAAAATACCACTTGGTCTTGATGTTCATGTACATGGCAAGGGCTGGGTGGACGAGGCTGGCATGGAGTAACAGTGTGTGGGAGAGAAGGATAGGTTTTTTTTATTTAAGAAGACTTCTCTTCTTGTACTAAATCAGTTTAGTAGTTATTTGAAAAATTCTGTGAAAGAGAAATTGAGACAGGGAAATACAGAGTTTGCTGTTATTCCAGGCAGACTTTTTTCACAATTGCAACTTCTTGAAGTAGCGACAAATAAACCACTTAAAGTGTATATGAGAGAAGAATGGAAAGAATGCATGATGAATGTAACCCAACACGACTTCAGGTCAAAGGGAGCTTTAAATCGACCTACAATCAAACAAGTTGTCAATGGATAAAACCTTTCAAGACGTACAGCATTAGTAACTACTTCGATGGCAGTAAAGACCATCTTATATATGAAGAGGGGAACGATGACGACGAAGATGAAGAAGAAGAAGAAGAAGAAGACGAAGAAAAAGAAGAAAAAAATTCAGATGACGATTTTAAGTGATTTTAAACGCCAGTTCGGTTTTATGAAGTAAGAATGTTTTTAGTCTGATTTTGCAAGCTAATACCACAGATGACAAAAATGTTACTTTTTAAAAAAGTTGCTTAAAAATTAAGGTGTGTCTTATAGTGTATTATAGCCTGTAAAATGCAGTATCGAATTTTTTCTCAACGTTTCTTTCTCAGTGCAGCCTACCCTGGAACATCCTTACAAGCTTTTCAAACTATTTTTGTCCACTCTGTATATACCGGTTGATCAAAAAGTCAGTATAAATTTGAAAACTGAATAAATCATGGACTAATGTAGATAGAGAGGTACAAATTGACACAAATGCTTGGAATGACATGTGGTTTTATTAGAACAAAAAAAATACGAAAGTTCAAAAAATGTCCGACAGATGGCGCTTCATCTGATCAGAATAGCAATAATTAGCATAAGAAAGTAAGACAAAGCAAAGATGATGTTCTTTACAGGAAATGCTTAATATGTCCACCATCATTCCTCAACAATAGCTGTAGTCGAGGAATAATGTTGTGAACAACACTGTAAAGCATGTCCGGAGTTGTCGTGAGGCACTGGCGTCGGATGTTGTCTTTCAGCATCCCTAGAGATGTCAGTCGATCACGATACACTTGCGACTTCAGGTAGACCTAAATTCAATAATCGCACGGACTGAGGTCTGGGGACCTGGGAGGCCAAGCATGACGAAAGTGGCGGCTGAGCACACGATCATCACCAAACGATGCATGCAAGAGATCTTTCACACGTCTAGCAATATGAGGTGGAGCGCCATCCTAATAAAACCCCATGTCATTCCAAGCATTTTTACCTCTCTATCTACATTATTCTGTGGTTTATTAAGTTTTCAAATTTATACTGACTTTTTGATCACCCGGTATAAAGCAGAGTGTATGTGTGTATTTGCATCTGTCCAGGACCTCCTCCCAGATTCCTAGATTGATTTCAGTCAAATTTGGTATAGAAACATCAGGCCTCACGAGTATCAGCTCTGTGGAGTTTATAACCGCCTCGCTCCAATAGGAGCGGACATATGGGCGGAAATGTGGTTTTTCCCAGCGCCCAGTGTATAGGCTGCCCTACACATCAGGCTTTTTCTGGCCAGCCTATATGTCAGGGTCAAGTGACGTTTCAAAAAATGGTTCAAATGGCTCTGAGCACTATGGGACTCAACTGCTGAGGTCATTAGTCCCCTAGAACTTAGAACTAGTTAAACCTAACTAACCTAAGGACATCACAAACATCCATGCCCGAGGCAGGATTCGAACCTGCGACCGTAGCGGTCTCGCGGTTCCAGACTGCAGCGCCTTTAACCGCACGGCCACTTCGGCCGGCAAGTGACGTTTCTCCAATCCCCAACATGTAAGCTGCCCTACATAACAGGTGAGTTGCTTTCGAGTATTATCGGCCTGCTTAATTGACCTGTTTTGGATGGTGGCCCGGATGTTAGAGGCAATGATTTTCAAGCCTCTGATGTGTAGCTTGCAGTGCATGACACGCACATTGTCGAAGTAGTTTCAGCCTGTTTTATTGAAGTCTATTGCAGGGGCTACATGCACTAATCAGTATGGCTGGGAACAGGTTGAGATGGCTAGAAGAGAGGACAGAAAAAGCGATAGAATGAGGAAATGGATAGAAAGGGGCGAGGGGATGAATGCATGAGGCAGGTGGAAGGTGTAGAGGAGTGCTGTGAAGCTGGAAAAGGAATAGGATGAGGCAGAGATAGAAAGAGAGGAGGATATGGTCAGAGGGAGAGGGGAGGAAGATATGGTCAGAGGGAGGGGGTGACAGAAATGGACGATCAGAGGTGTAAGAGGAAATGAAGAGACAGAGAGAGTGGGAGAGGAGCAGATAGTGAGGTAGTTGGATGAGAGGGACAAAGGGAGGAAGAGGTGGACACAGCGAGGAGGAGGAAAAGGTGTGTTCAGTATATGTGTGTAACGCATATCTGGGCAAAGCAGCATTGAAGAGGTCAGTATGTTATAAACATTAGAAATTGCAAATAGAGTTTATTCAAAGAAACGTATAAGGTAACTTCTTCCCCTCACTGTAACAATTCAAAAGCACATATCATATAACCATATAAACTGTCGTTTTATTTTCTTAAACGTTGGTCAAATCATCAGTTTCAGGAAGATTTTATGATGAAATAACCGAAACATCGTAAGAAACCTTTTAGGCAGAAATGTTCGGTTTTGATAGCTCTTTTTAATGGTACTTATTTTCTCCGTAGGTCCGCGTGCTGAAATTCTGCAGTTTACTTTGTTTTCTATGTTTTCTAGGGGCTTCCAGGCGATGTAAGGTTTACCACTCTGTTCGTCCTTATCAGCCTGCCTAAAACGCGTTTTAGCGGAAAAACAGAGAAAAAAGTTCGTGTGCGGAAGAATAAATATACGATACAAAATTTGTGGGTATTGGTGCTAAGACGTAAAAAAGCAGCCACATCAGCCCCTAAGAGGTGATATCAGGGCGGTGAAAAAGACTTATACTAATGAGAAGTGTGTGACACCTGATGGAGGCCCTGTTGTAATGTTAGTACTATCCTGGTCCACTGTCACAAGAACAGCTCTCTAGAAAGATTTTCATCCAAGTTACAATAAAAATCGACATACATTTTGTCCAGCCAACCATGCATAATGGAGAACAGGTCTGTAGTTCGCTGTGAGGCCCTTCGTTTTTTGTTGTTTCATTCATGTGCGTGATTCCTAGGGAGGATACCTATTTGAAAAGGGGCAATCATCAACAGCCACCATCAGGACCTTTCCAAGATTGTGGTTCTTTGCTCTACACACCATACCGAGCTATAGAACTTCGGACTGAGACTGATGATTATGTTAACCAACAAAGTATGTATATAATTGATTTAGTTTTCACTTACCCCAAACACAATGAGACGACGTACACGACTGCATGATTTCCAAGAGACAAAGTGAACGTGAAAGCGACCATACTCACAAGGAGAATCACGACCAGGACAACGGATGTGTGCCTGTTAAACAGAAAAGCAAAGAATATTTAATTTCTGAACCTACATTCCTATTATTACTATTTATTTATTTTCCAGTATATGTATGGCCTATGTCTATTTACTGTGGCAAACCGTGCTGATCACTGCACAGAAATAATAGTGTACTATTATTTCAATATAGGATGCGACTTGTTATTTCAATTCTAGTCTAGTTCCTTATCTCTGTCCTTCGGTAGAGTGATCTCCACTCATCTCTACTTTAACATAAGCAGTGAAGTACGTACGTGCCTTTTTCATATGTGCGAATAGTCAGTTGAAAACAAATATCAATGTATAAGACGAGGAGGTTAAAGGACCACTACTTGACCTTTCTGATAGACACGGATTACGTACTTGAATCTGTGGGTTTTGTCCAGAATGAAACCACACACGAGACCCCCAGCGGTGCCCGAGGCCACAAAAAGAAGGCCAACGCGGCCAGCAAACGCCTCGCCGTTCTGAAACAAAATGAAAAGAGGACAAAGTTGCTGGGTAGCATACATTAAACTAAGAATTTAAACGAAAGAGTATCGCAGAAACGTATGACACAGAGGTCTAATTAACGAAGCACATATTCAGCATGCAACTAAACAGGTCACGGAATAGACAGACATCCAAATGGCAATGTGTACTCTGAATCTGCACATACATGTGCACTCTAAGAGACATCGAGCAGAGTCGCTTAGCGTCGAAACACTTACGCAGATACGGTTCTAGGCGCTACAGTCTGGAACCGCGCGACCGATACGGGCGCAGATTCGAATCCTGCCTTGGGCATGGATGTGTGTGATGTCCTTAGGTTAGTTAGGTTTAAGTAGTTCTAAGTTCTAGAGTCCTGATGACCTCAGAAGATAAGTCCCATAGTACTCAGAGCCATTTGAACCATTTGAACTTACCCAGATACATCGGTCGCAGCCAATATCACGAAGTCGGTCAAAGATACGTACCATAGTACAATGATCTTGTCACAATTTGAGAAAATCGGTGACGGATTCGCATCCCACGTTACTACAAATGTAGGGAATAGAAGATGGGTAAAAAGAAAGATATGAACGATGAGTTCAAAAAAGGCTGGTACAAAGTTCACGATTGTCTTTGAAATATCTATCGCTGGATTGGGGATTAGTAAGGACAATGTTAATGTCATCGTTCACTAATATTTACGTAAACGGAATATCTGTACCGAATGCTGCCACAAAATTTGACTGGTGTGTGGAGGGCGTCAGGAATGAAAAGTGTGGAGATTTCATTGACACCTTGTGACGCACCTTCTCCAAGCTTATAGGGAGATCTGGGCAGAGGAGTAATCGTTTGGTCCGCTTTTTATTCCATATAGATTCAGGGAAAACTTTAATTTCGAATAGGTACTGTCTCATCCAGTTATAGTTGGTGGCGACGTCAGCCTACTCTCGATATTTTGTCTAAAATACATGTTTAAAGTCGGTGGTAAGCATAAAACATCGACTGAAATAGTTGTACTAAATGCTTTCTCTGAAAATTATTGCCGGCCTCTGTGGCCGGTTGTAGGCGCTTCAGTCCGGAACCGCGCTGTTGCTACGGTCGCAGGTTCGAATCCCGCCTAGGGCATGGATGTGTGTGATGTCCTTAGGTTAGTTAGGTTTAAGTGGTTCTAAGTCTAGGTGTTAAGTCCACAGTGTTTAGAGCCATTTGAAAAATTTTTGAAAATTATTTTGAGCATTAAGCTCAGAAGCCTACATGCAGTGTAATTGTTTGCGATAACATACTAGCTCTCTTAACAACAAACAAACCAGAGCAAATGGAGAGCGTCATTATGGCTACAGCTGTTAGTAACCACAAGGCCGTTATAGCGAGACTGAATACCGTAACACCGAGATACATCAAAATTAAACACAAAACATATTTATTTAAAACATCTCCCATGGCCTACAGAACAGGTCAGAATATTGTTGCACGAGCGACGAAAAATGTATGTTCGACTTAAAAGGACGCAAACTCTCCTAGATGAGCGCTCTTCTATATCATTCGAAATTTAGCGCAGACTTGAATGCAAGATACTTTTAATAGTTACCACAAAGACACAGTCTCAGAATTTGGCAGAAAATCGAAAGAGATTCTGGTCGTAGGCAAAGGGCGAGACACATTCAATAACTTCATTGGGTGATAGTAATGATACTCTTATCGGTGACGACGCCGCTAGAGAGGAGCCACTGAACACCGTTTTCCTAAATTACTTCACCAAAAACAACTGCTGTAAGTATTAGGTAATTCCTGTCAAGAACAACAGCTATCATGAGTAACTTACAAGTAGACACTCTCGGTGTGGAGAAGAAACTTAAGCCACTTAATAAAGGCAAGTCTTCCCGTCCAGTTGATATACCAACCAGGTTCCTTTCGAAGAAAGCTGATGATATGGTTCCATATAGGACCATTCACTTGTCGTAAGATCCGTACCTGAAGACTGGAAAGTTATACAGTACTCACACATACACAAGAAAGAAAACAGAAATAATCTGCTGAATTATAGATCCTTACCACTGACATCGGTTTACAGTAGGATATTGAAACATGTAAGGTGTTGTAACATCATGAAATATCTCGAAGAAAACGATATATTGACGCATAGCCTACGGTCGCAGGTTCGAATCCTGCCTCGGGCATGGATGTGTGTGATGTCCTTAGGTTAGTTAGGTTTAAGTAGTTCTAAGTTCTAGGGGACTGATTACCTCAGATGTTGAGTCCCATAGTGCTCAGAACCATTTGAACCAATTTTTTACGCATAGCCAACATGGATTCAGAAAATATTGTTTCTGTGAAACACAACGGGCTCTTTATTCACATGAAGTAATGAGTGTCTTGACAGGGAAACTCAAGTTCATTCCATTTTTCTGCATCTTCAAAAGGGGCAAACTGATTCGTGACTTCCTATCAAAAACGCAACAGTTCGTAGTAATCTCCGGGAAGTCATCAAGTGAAACAGAAGTGAGATCTGGCGTTCCCCAAGGAACTGTAATAGATGATGCTGTAGTCTACGTTCTAGTAAAGTGATTAGAAGACCAAAGCGAATTTCAGAATGAAATTGACAAGCTTCTTGCATTACGATAAAAGTGTCAGTTGATTCTGAGTAATGAAACACTGCCCGATAAATTTTGCTTACGTGATAAATCAGACAAATTTAAAGCTTGTCAATTCCATTAAATATCTATAGATTACAGTTGTGGACATCTTAAATTAAAAACATCACGTAGAAAATATTATCGAGATGGGGAACCAAATATTGCGTTTTACTGGCAAAACACTTAGTAGATGCGACACATCTACGAAAGACACTGCGTACACTACTCTTGTTCGTCCTCTTCTGGAATGTTGCCGCGTGGTATGGTATCCTTACCAGATAGCATTGACGGAGAGAATCGATAAAGTTCAGAGAAGGGCAGTTGGTTTTGGATTATCGCCAAGTGTAAGAGAGAATGTAACGAATATGGTACACGAGTTGGGGTGGTTGGTTAGTTGGTTTATTTCGGGTGAGGACCAAACAGCGAGGTCATCTGTCCCAGCGAGTTAGGGAAGCCTGGGGAAGGAAGTCGACCGCGCCGTTTCAAAAGTTGGGGTGGCAAGGGCCGCTTCTACCATTAGGCAAGACAAGGTGGCTGTCCACATCAGTAAAATTTAATGGGAGGCAAAGAGTGGAAAATGTTAATTTCAAATCAAACAGTGAAAACATTTAGCAAATGAGGAGAAAAAATTAACAAGAGGAAAAATTAAAACACCAAATTGTTTCCAAAAGCATATGGAACAGTTACTTAATAAGTTTTTTACTTACTTTGACGAAAGTAAACACATTGCCTCTAACTACCTCAAAACTAAAGCAGCCGCTACTTAGTACGAAACGGTAACAGACATGACCTTGATTCAACATGACCTCGATTCTGCACAAGAGAAAAAAAGTGAAACCAGAAATTTACTGTACGAAAGAAGTAATATTCCAAATCCAGTAACTTCGCTTCTAGAAACAGCTTAATGGAAAATATGTACTTAAAAGAACTTTTTTTTCAGTTAGGGTGTAACGACCACCGTGAGCAATTAAATGGGCTATAAGCAGTCCCTAATTTAGGGCCACTGACTCCAGGGAGGGGAAAGAACCAGTGCCTCTAGACAAACACAAGATTCATGTCTCACCGGGATTCGAACCCGGACCCATGTAAGACGAATGATCAGAAGCCAATCTCTTAGACCTTTGCTGCACCGTGGTGGCTAATAAAAGTCATAGAATTCCCAATAGAAAATGTACATAAGGCGTCATTTATTTATTTACTCACAAGAAAGTGGATGCTGAAAAAGATGAGATAAATAGAAACGAAATAACACCACGATTATACAGCTGTCCTAGTCTGATGCTTCGGCATGTCCCCCATCAGTGTGGTATAATTTCTGCATTCAAGTAAAAATTCATTCGCACCAGAAAATAGTCCTCATCTTCATTAGTCCATTTTCTTGCAGTTAAACAAAATAATTTAAGAATGACCAGTCGACACCGCATTAATATTTTTTTATTAACCGGTTTCGGCTTTTATACAAGCCATCTCGATTTCTTTTTGGTCCCGTATGGCTGGTGCTGGTGGCTTCTCAGATTTTTCAAAAAAAATTCTGAAGATGGCTTGTACGTAAGCCGAAACCGGTTAATAAAGAAATATTATTGTGATCTCGACTGTTCATTTTTAAATATATAATCAGGTCGCTGCTCTCCGTGGACTGCGATGTCAAAATGTATATATGGAATAAGTAATTGATGCCAAATTAGGTTGTACTGGTATAGTCATCCATGTTCTAGTTTATAATGATCAGCACATTCTTCCTATTTCGATTGTTTTAGGAAATTTCAAAAACTTAGGACAAAAAATAAGAAAAGGGGGACATTTATTGTTCTCAATCAGTTTTAAAGGAATTGAGAACGAAGCATGAAAACTGTGGACTGTCCCCAGAAAATGTTTCATGGTTGAAAAGATAATGGGACATACAGTATGAGTTGCTGTGCCGTTGGTTGATGCAGTGGTGGAGGGGCGGGGTTGGAATCGGGGAGACCAATGGTAGGAAAAAAAAGACGTTTTTCTTTGGTCCGAGATATTTTCACGTAATTTCTATCACAAACTATGTGAAAATATTTTGGTGACTCCCACCTGCATAGGGAGAAGTCATCATTGTAATAAAATATGAGAAATCCGAGCTTGCGCGGAACGACGTAGGTGTTCATTTTTCCCACGTGCTATGCGAGAGTTAAACGGTCTAGAAATAGCCTGAAAGTTGTTCTGTGAATCTCTACGAAGCAATTAAGTATTAACTGCACAGTAATCATAAAATGTAGATGTAGATGTAGATGTAGTAATTTTATGGGTCTTAAATACTTTGCGAAAAATCACATTAGTGACTGCGACAAGATCAAACATACGCTGGAAAATCTGGAAGTCTTCAAAGAAGTATCGGTATTGCAGATTAATGTGGTCGAAATCTTGCCGAAATTTCCGCTGACAACAGTTCAAAAACTTTCATGTGAATTTCACAGAGGAAATTGTAGGTACACGTCGCTAAGTTGATACCGAAAGTAGCACGGAGGCGCATGCCATAAGTTGCGCATGCCATTAATTGCCGCTGCATGAGTGCCCTCCGTCAAGTTTCGCACCCTCTGTCGAATATTGCTCCATCTGACAAAGGAATGGCCCAATCCGACATGTCGAAACGTGACATGAAATTTTTCATGCAGGAAGAATTCCCCAAAAGAAATGAGCTGTCAAAATTTTAGTCGCTAAGACGCATTGCAAGTTTTTTTTTCCTTTTTCTTAAGTTGCTCATTTTTTCCCCACGAAGAACAGCTTAAAACAGCGATTTGTACAGCCCTTCCCGCCTAGCGAGCAAATAGGCGAATAAGTAGACGCAACCGTGACAAGAGATCGTAGCGCCACAAACCCGAACTTTAAGTACTTAAACCATACCAAAAATGTCTCAAATCATTAATTTTTTTTATAACTTGAAGTTCTTTGGCAGAACACTTAGAGGGTGCAACAGGTATACTAAAGAGACTGCTTACACCACGATTGTCCGCCCTATTCTGGAGTATTGCTGTGCGGTGTGGGATCCGCATCAGGTAAGACTGACGGATGACATCGAAAAATTACAAATAAGGGCAGATCGTTTTGTATTATCGCGAAGTCACAGACATGATACGTGAATTGGAGTGGAAATCATTAAAACAAAGGCATTTTTTGTTGTGACGGGATCTTCTCATGAAATTTCAATTACCAGTTTGCTCTTCCGATTGCGAAAACATCTGTTGGCACCCACCTACATAGGGAGAAATGATCATCACGATAAAATAAGAGAAATCAGGGCTCGCACAGAAAAATTTAAGTGCTCGTTTTTTCCGCATGCCGTTCGAGAGTGAAACGGTAGAGAGACAGCTTGAAGGTGGTTCATTCAACCCACTGCCAGGCACTTTCTTGTGAATAGCAGAGTGATCACGTAGATGTAGATGTAGATGTCATAGCGTCACCTAACCTGTTGCAGATGTAATTGTTACCCAAGTGACTAGCAGAGGAAAGAAAATCAAGGCAGCATATGATGTTACATTACAGACGACTTCCATGAATTGAGACTTTACTATGTTGACATGAAATACTTTATAACAATTTCTGTAGCATAGTTCTTATGACGATTTTTGAATAATGTATATTTTACTCGCTATGAAATAGTCCTTTTGATTATTTCCAGTAGTCATCTAAAAAATATGAAGTGGCTGTTGGATGAGGAAAACAAACATTTCCTTTAAACCAGGCACACCTGATAAAGGACAAATTAATGCATTTAAGCACGTCACAGTAATTACTAGTTTTATTTAGACAGAATTAGAATGGAGTAAGAAATGGTTGTGGCCGTTGTTCTGCTTATTGTGCTGTGTACCAGGCATACTTGACTAACTTTGTAAAACTTGGTGAATCAGACAGACATTGCAAAAACGACTGAAGTTTGACAATACTATTCCGCTGATAAACCTGAAATGGCAAAGAGCTATCAGAAATTATATTGTCTGACAATTATCTGAAAAATGCTTTACAGTGTCGAAACAACTCTTTGCCGAGAGGCCGAATCTTTTCGTCGTTCTTCCAGAGACAGATGTGATGTTATGTCTAGATGAAAAGTAAAACAAAAGCAATGATTTATTTGTTACAAATGCTAGGAAAACGTTTCGGATTTAATACTGAAAATTATTCCCCTCTGTTTTTCCAGATTTTGCTTGGTAGACTACAAGATTGTCATTGCAGTCATCAGCTGCACAAACTACTTTGTCTTTCTTTCTCTCAAACTTATTAAGAACTGTCTGTACGCAGTACTTGCATGCAAACTGACTGGCTGGCTTTATACAAAGTATTTTAGGGGGTAAACAAGAAGCTTCGTCTTTATGTCAGCTACAGATTACTCTGTAGTGATGCCTGTTAAATACATTTCCTCTCCACATTTACCTGAAGTAAAATTTGTATTATACCGACTTCTTTTTTCGTATAATTTCCTGAACCTGTTTAATTAGGTCGAAGAAGCCTGAAAACAGTAATGTCAATCTTATTCGCAATTCAGAGGACCCAGACAAGTAGATCTCCCTGGGTAACGGTGCATTGACTCTCACGAACAGTTCTAAATTTTTCAAACAGTTTTTCTTTTACAGTTTTGTGAATTTCATTTTGGCATGCATTTCGTATTTTGTGTAAATCTTTGTTCCATTTGTACAACTCACGTTCAGATTTTACTAAACGTAGCCGGCTTTGCACACTGCTTAACTTCAAACAATTTTTCCCTTCTTCGTTTAACCAAAAAATTTGTAGCCTTTCTTTTGGCAGTGAAAGCTATAATCGTACATGTTTTCTTCGGGCTAGGAAAATACTGTGTTTTTGTTCTGGACTTTAATTAGCACAACAGTCACTGTTCGAATTAGAATTCACAGAATTGTCAGTTATTTCCTGTTTCTTCTTATGTTTCCATAATTTCTATCGATACGTCGACATCATTCAGTGAATTTCCAAGAAATTAAGGAATGAATAATACGTAAGAAATTCTTTAGGAGAAGTAGATGATTTCGATTGCATACCACGTTCTTCACATTTCATCTCTGCAAGGTTCAAAACATTAGCTAGATTCCACATTACTGTGAAACACTGCAACCTACGCAAAGGCAAATGCTATTAGCTAGCATACACGAAGAAAACACAAAGAAAATTAATTCAGTTTTATCTCCATTGTTAATACCTGGCGATACTGCAAAAGCAACTGCCAGTTATTACGGATGTTAAATGAGTGGCAAATTTTGAGCGAATAGAAATTGCGAACAATTGTGTCAGAGAAACTATCAACGGAAACAGAAATTCACTTTACGAATTGCTTTCGCGATGTTCAGTGTTATCTGTTTGGCAATTTGCCGTCAACCAAGGCTATGCGTCCGTCGTGTTGAACATGCTCCGTCTGCCGCAGCTACGACAGGGATGCACATTCCTCCAGCACCCAGGTAAGCTGTGATACGGCGATTTTCAACATTTTAAAAAAATACTTCCAGTGAGTTTTGACAGCTAAAATTTTGACAATGTGTTTCTTTCGTTCTGTTCTTCCTCTATACAAAAATTCAGGACATGCTTCAACGTCTCAGGTTGGACAGTACCCTTGAGAGACGAGCAGGAGGCATACTTGGCGGCGATAGGGCTTTGCATGCACGCCCCGTGTCGCATTGTGGGCCTACAGGGTTAAAATTCATAGGCCAAAATAATGAAATTAATTCTAGCTAGATCTGTCGCATCGTAAGAAACATTATATTAAAGTAATATTCTGGCCACTGACAAAGACCTGGACTCTACAAAATACCATGCCAATGTGGTAAAGCCTGTAGTTGTCGGACGACACACAGAATCCAGGAAAGGTACGTGGAACAAGGTCACCATACTCACATTTCACAGCATAATAGATCATCCATAGCTGAGAATTGTATCCGACGGTACACTCTACCAATTATTCTACCAAGAAAATCTTGGCCACGACGACATCATTTTGGGATTCTATTACCAAAGAATCTGTGGAAATATGTTTCACTGGAAGGCGGCTTTCGACTTGATAAGGCATGGAACTCGGTGGTTCCTTTAATATCTTCAGAAATATAAAACTCTAAGCATAACGACACGCCTAGCGGCACTTAATTTTACTGTTTTGGCCTGTGAATTTTAACTCCGCGGGCCTCCAATTCGACAGAGGGCGTGTATCCAATGTCATGGTTATCGCATTCCCCTGAGCGTCGCAGATGGAGCATTATCCAACAGAGGCTCTAAAATCGAAGGAGGGCGGTCATGCAGTAGTAACCAATAGCGCATGCTCCTCCACGCTAAGTTTTGGTGTAAGGTTAGCGACGTGCACGACAGACCTCACTGTAAAGCTCACCTGAAGGTGGCTGAATGGTTGTCAGCCGAAATTTCGTGGCAAAATGTCGACGTTTTCCGCATACAATAGCGAAACATCATGGAATACTCAATTCGTCGGACAAATTTCAAGAATCATAATTTTGAAGTTGTTTGGAACTGCAGAGCAGCTTTAGAAAAGTAGGGGTATTTTTCTCGGATTTATAAGTCTGAGCGAAGTATGGCGACCGGAAAACATCCCGTTGCATGGAGCATTCACACTTGCTTACGGTGGTTGATGATGTATACGCTTATGACTTTAATATTTGAAGGTTCATTGATTTAGCACAAATGGTCGTTATCCGTGGCAGTAGTTTTGTGTCATATCAGGAAGATAGTAGCTGGAGGAGGTGCTAGTGGAATTGGGGTATTTAAAGGTGGATACAAAGAGCGAAGTATTTTATTCTGACTGGACTGTCTAATTTTCTTTGAAATAACGTGGCAAGATTTTTTTTTTTACTGAAAATGGCAAGGTTGTTGCTAAGACCAGTAATTAGATTAGATGGAGGTTGTTGGCGTTGTATATTTTCTGCCCAGTGGAATTTTTCTGAGGGCAATCAGACCGCTGCAGGCAGGTGCTTTGTACACTACACTCTTTCGCTAACACAGTAATACAGAGTGATTTGGATCAACCAATTAGTAGTTCTGTTACCTACAGTTACGGATCTGCAAAGTGTATCAGGATAGTCTACATCTCAAAGGCCTGGATAGCATCAACCACAGGTCGACAGCCCTGATTCCACTCCGTAATACCGTGTAACACCACTATAGGCTTGATAATGGCCACATCCAACTGAAGCTGGTCTGCTTCCAAATTGCCGATATGTTGACTGCTACGTTTCACACTCTTTTCAAAATACTTCCGAACATTTTCAATGGAATTAAGATCAGATGATTTAGCGGACCAGTCGAGGTGTGACAGGGTGCCGGAGTTAATATCAAACCAGCTAGGAATAAAAACACAGGAAAGTCACATTAATGTTACCACCGCCTATGTTCGACGTCAACGTGCAATAACTACTCACAGAGGGCAATGGCAGCACTATCAGTTGAGGGTATATAAAGCGTGTCCGAAAGACGTGGAAACGGTACAAAGTTGTCGTAATGCGGCAACGGAGCGATTTATCTGACGTCCAAACCCGCATGATCATTGGCTTTCGGGCCAAGTGTGTAAGCATTACCCAAACGGCTATGTTTGTAAAGTGTTCGCTTGCCGCTGTGGTTAAAGTATATCGTGCTCGGCAGAATGGAGTTATCCAAAACGGGCGCCGAGGTAAATGTAGTGCACCACGAGCCGTAGGCGAAATGAAATGAAATGATAGTGTGGCATTTTTGGCAGGGAGACCCGGTATGGGATTGTTCGGTCGGCTAGACCAAGTCGTTTTATTTGACACCACTTCAACGCTTTGCGTGTCGATGATGAAATGGTGATGAGGACAACACAACACCCAGTTCCAAAGCAGATAAAGTCTCCGACCCGGCCGGGAACCGAACACAGGTCCCCCACATGGCAGTCAGCCGCACTACCCAACTTTTTTATTGGGGCATTAAGGGTATCTAATAAAAGAAAATAAAAAAAAGAGTAGTACTAACCCTAAGTGACACCACCACTTGTGACCCTACCAAACAAGAATAAACTGATCTCTCTTCAGACATTGCCTACACCTAAATCTCGTCCCCTCCATCCCCTCCCAACCTAAGGAAACTAAATCAAAATAACTAAACCGGGCAATCGATCGAGCTCCGATCCTTAACGGTGTTAAGAATGAGCGATAAGAGATCACAATTAACATGAAACAAGGTTTATTTCGTTTGTTCATATTATATCCATTCGTTAGGTCGTACGTGTCAGTGCACGGTACTGCGGACGGTGATCACGGATGACTCATGGAATGAGGAGAAGGGGCACACCGGAACTTTGGGGGTGGGGGGTGGGGGTGGGAGGGGATTCAAGAAAGACATTTTGGAGATATCCTTCGAAGGTTTGTCGGTGATGGCACGACCGAGAGCGTACTGTGCGCGATCACAACCCGATTCCAGAAGTCGAGAACTGTATGTGGACTACCGGGGAAGAAGTTCAGAAAATGGTTCGAATGGCTCTGAGCACTATGGGACTCAACTGCTGAGGTCATCAGTCCCCTAGAACTTAGAATTACTTAAACCTAACTAACCTAAGGACATCACACACATCCATGCCCGAGGCAGGATTCGAACCTGCGACCGCAGCGGTCGCGCGGTTCCAGACTGTAGTGCCTAGAACCGCTCGGCCACTCCGGCCGGCGGAGGAAGAAGTATTCTAAAGCCGGTCTTCTAAAGCAGGTGAGTGCTTAGTGTCTCGCAACAGGACAGTGTGAGATCTGGAGCAATAGCATGATTCCGGAGTAATTGTTTGCGGGGGGCGGAGGTAACAGCCCACAACGCGATGGATGTAGAGCCAAACATCCCGTTTCATGGGGTATGTAAGAGGATGCTTCTCGGTGTGGTCGAGCTGGCAGTCAGAGAAAAGTGGCGAAGTGCCAGTCCTATATGCAGAAGTCCACGATTGGTCAGGAATTTACCGTTGGCAACTACATACCAGAGTGCAGACACATTCGACGGTAGAAAGGGTGCGTGCATGCAACCCCAAACCGTCCACCAGTGGACGTCTGAGTGCTGTAACTCTATGGCGTTTGGAAGGGTGGACAATGTAAACAAAAGATGGAAGCCCTTCACACGGGGAGGGAGGATGACTGAAAGATCGTTCCGAACGTAGATGGGATGCGTACTGGTAGCTGTTGAACAATTGATGGCACAGATGAACCACAGGGTCCACCAACAGCGTCTCGTCAATGACCTTTCAACGAGCTTTGCTGCGTATGGGCCTCCGCAACAGCCACCTGATTCACGCACCCATGCTGATAGTTGTTTATTGATGACGAAGGCTGGTATCTGCACGCCAGTTCCGCATAGGGCCGTCCACTGAGTGGTGACAGGGGGCCTTTTCAGATTAATCACGTTTGACGCTCCATCGGCTTGAAATGTCTGAAAGGAAACACTCTGCAGCAAGCGTCGGAACGGCCCAGGCTCGAAGAGGGAGCTTTATGTTCTGGTGAAACTTTTCACGGCATTCCCTGTGTGATCTCGTCAATCTGGAAGGCACAATGGATCAAAAAAGTATGCATCTATGCTTGGGAACCATGTCCGTCCCTACATACAGTTTGTGTTTCCACTGCACCATGGCAGCTATCAGTAGGAAAATGCAACGTGTCACACAGCTCTCAATGAACGTGCATGGTTTGAAGAGCACCAGGATGATCGTAGAGTACTTACCTGGCCACCAAACTCCCCAGATGTAAACCCAATCGAGAATCTGTTGGACCACCTCGATCGGGGTGTTCGCACCATGAATTCTAAATCGAGAAACGTCGTGCAGCTGGCCACTGCACTGGACTCTTAATGACTTCACATCCCTGTCGGTACTTTCCGGGCCCTCATTAATTCTGTTCCTGCTCATCTCGCGACGGTACGCGCTGCAAAAGGTGGTTATGCAAGCTTCTGAAAGATGGTCATATTATGGAGAGTGTACGTACAGCTCTGAGTACGTGAGTGTTACCAACTTGACGTGAGTGTCCACAGCATACTCATTATGAGCTGTAGAAGAAGTTGTTACAGTTGATGACAGAGAGTTAAAATTAATATCCTGGTTTAGGGCAACCTGAGTGAGTGGGCAAATGTCATGGTACGAACACCGCTACAACACCACAGAACCACTTTAGGCCTGAACTATACACTCCACATACTGCGGTTTGAAACCAAATTGGGCTGTCAGTGCACTCGACGTCTTGCGTCGTTAGAAAAGAAGCAAAATCACCACTCGGTAACCACATTGTACGCCTCCAGACAGCTAATGGCATTTTTTTGTATTATTTGGCCCACTGAAGACGTGAAATTTCATGTGCTGCTATGAACGATGAACTTTACTATGTAACCGACTCCAAATGTCCTTTCAAGCAGTTCCCTTACCTACGGTAGCTTGGAAATTGGTTGCAATAACCCGGCATTCACTGAAAGCAGCAAGTACTGTCTCCGACTGTCATTAAGAAGGCGTGTACTCGTCTCCGGTCCCTCTTGGTTAGAATCTTTTTACGACCACTGTTCTTACGCCAAGTTACATGACTCTGTAATGACAAAATGGCTCTGAGCACTATGGGACTTAACATCTGAGGTCATCAGTCCCCTAGAACGTAGAACTACCTAAACCTAACTAACCTAAGGACATCACACACATCCATGCCCGAGGCAGGATTCGAACCTGCGACCGTAGCGGTCGCGCGGTTCCAGACTGTAGCGCCTAGAACCGCTCGGCCACCAGTCTGTAATGACATTAACTGATTTTTCACAAATGGGCTATCTTCAAACTCCGTAATACCATAGCTCACACAGGTTTGTAATGTTTAATGTAACCTATCACTTATTAACTTAGTGTACCAACAACGAATAATAAATAGGGGTAAGTGTGTTAAATTACTGGATTTGCACATTGACTACTTAAACCACGTACTACAGTGCTTGACAACATGGCAGTATGAGCCCACTTATCAGTTTGAAGTTGCACCCTTTGTGGCCTGGGTGCATGCTCTGATTCCTATCGGAAGGATGTCATGAAGCCGTTCTATACTCTTCTGAGGCGAGCTAGCCCATAATTGTCGTAACTGGTCCTTGATATCCTGGATACTGGCACTGGGACGGAGTTGGCGTCTAAGCTGGCCCCAAACACGTTCTCTCCGGGACAGATCTGGGGATCTTGGTAGCCTCAGGAGTATCTCAGAAACACGCAGAAAGTTCATAGACACATGTGCCGTATGTGGAGGAGCAGTACTCTGTTGAAAAATAGCATCACGAACTTTCGCATGAGAGGTAACACATGAGGACGCAGGATGTCCATGACGTACAGTTGTGCCGTCAGAGCTCCCTCAGTCACTATCAACCATGACTTGAGGTCATACCCGATGGCTCAGCACACCATGATGTCAAGTGTAACGTCGCTGTGCCTCTCCAAAACTTTAGAAATTTGGGACCTCTCCCCAAGTCGCCATTAATTTCGTCGGCGATCATCGTGTGTAGATTCGCGATTCACCGCTGAACACAATGTGACGCCATTGTTCAGCAATTCATACTTTCCTGCCACTGCACCACTCCAAACGCAGCCGTTTGTGTTGTGGTATTAATGGCAATCTGCCCATTGTGCGGTAATTCCGTGGTCTGACTGCTGCTAGTGCCTGACCAAAGGTACGGGATTACAAAGAATATTGCGTGGGGCCCATTATTTGTTCTCCTACGCAGGTACAATTGGGAAGGGTCTACGATGTTCTTGGTGCACAATACGGCGTTGCTCCCTCTTGGGGTTCAGATGTGGTCGACCAGAAGCTCGACGACGAGTATACCTGCACTCACGTTTCAGTGCAATCCAAACACTGGGCTACTGTCACATATCATCTGAATGGCCAAAAATCTAGATACTGTGCTGTTTGACCACCTGGTCAGATAGAGACCCACGACGGGGCCTCTTTCAAATTCTGCCAGCTGTCTCACACGAGTACGCAGCATCAACATCCGACGCTGTTTACGCGTCTTATGTTTCTACCAGGTTTGGTAACAACACGAAACACGAACAACACTAATGCACTCAGGTGGTCGTTGTGCCTGTCATAGAGATATGCAACTCTAATCATTTACATAAGAGCCAGTGACGCGTACGTTTACGAAGTTACGTTGACATCCGACCATGTCTCCTGAGTGCTTCACTTCTTTGTCAGGTAGTTTAGATCAGCTAAAAGGCTTAGATTCAGTTATAGTTGCCAACTTTGGTGTGTAAGAGAAATACTTTGCATATTTTCATTCACTGTTGTCCAACGATATAATATTCTGAGGTAAATCCTCCATTTAGCAAAAAAAAAAAAATCATTGCACCAGAGACAGTAATTCGAATTATGTGTGATGTTAACAGAATTGTATCTCCCAGGTAACTGGTTAAGAAACTGGGAATATTGACGGCACCTTCACTGTACAATTATTCACTTGTCAACAGTCCACAGCAGTTTCAGTGTAATAGATGTTCACAAATAAAATAGCAGAACGAAAAATTACCTGCACTTCCCTCTGGCGAATATAAGTTTGGCACAGAAAGTAGAGAAAAATATATAGCTGAAAAACTCTTTGACAATCTGCACATCGAAATAAAATGTTTGACAAACAGCCTCAACTAATGGTTCAAATGGCTCTGAGCACTATGGGACTTAACTTCTGAGGTCATCAGTCCCCTAGAACTTAGAACTACTTAAACCTAACTAACCTAAGGACATCACACACATCCATGCCCGCGGCAGGATTCGAACCTGCGACCGTAGCGGTCGCGCGGTTCCAGACTCTAGCGCCTAGAGCCGCTCGGCCACTCCGGCCGACAGCCTCAACTAGGAAAAGATTTTCCTCTCGCTCATTTCTATGTGAATGGTGGCTTTAACATTGCCATTTAAATCCCGGTTACTCCTATAGCAAACTCAGAGGCAGTCCTCGTTTTTGTGCCAGTTCCTGTCACACAGCCGCGCGGGATTAGCCGAGCGTTCAAAGGCGCTACAGTCATGGACTGTGCGGCTTATCCCGGCGGAGGTTCGAGTCCTCCCACGGGCATGGGTGTGTGTGTTTGTTCTTAGGATAATTTAGGTTAAGTAGTGTGTGACCTTAGTGACTGATGACCTTATCAGTTAAGTCCCATAAGATTTTACACACATTTTTGAACCTGTCACACATTCTCGATGTTGTCTGCCGTTCTCAGTTCCGAGATGGGCTAACAGAAACAGTTTTCTTTCTGTCCCGAAAAAAATTGATCCATTCACATACACAACTTATTCTCACTACCCCAGTTCCATACATTGGAACCAAGATCGAATGGGCCTCCGTCAACCTAATTTCCAAATTTATAGAAAAAAATCGATATTCATGTGTTGGAAGATTGCTCTGTAACTCAAGTATTCACTCTCCATATGTTCAACTGGCCCATGCCGACAAGTCTGCTTCATTATGGTGCGCTCGAAGTTTCACGACACCTCTCTTGGAGCGCTTCCGCATACCCACAGTGTTAACACACTTTTGCATTTATATATTGGTCAACGTAATAGATGTACCTTTCATACAGGGCGGACCAAAATTATGTCACGAAATTTTAACCCTGAATACCTGATGCCAATAGGAATCAAAATTACTAATGTTGTGTAGGTCGACAACGCACAATTTTTAAACTACGGGAACTCTGTGCCACGCGCTCCGATTGGCCGCGGGATGGCCCTGTTGCCGGCTACTCTTGGCAAAGCACGACTGCGGATGTTTTGCCTGCCACAGATCGCGATTTATCCAAGGCGGCTCGCACGCTCGGTGGTAGCGCGCCAGCCTTCCACTCTGGGGGCCTGGAGGCGAATCCGCCAGGGTCCCGACACATCCAATGTAGTTTCATGATAAGACGTACCAGGAACAAATCCGTCCTGATAGTTCGAGTACAGGAAGTCTTTTAAAAATTGTGTCGGACCTGAAAAGGGCCTTTCTTGTAGCTAGGACATTGTTTACTTTAAGCAGTAGCGCGAACTGGTGACCCTCTGACGCGACACAAGCTTGGTAACGTCGAACGGTGTTTTGCCAAACTCTTTCAAAGATTCCTAGCATTGCCCTGACGTGATTGGCGGCATGTTGAATGCGATTAATTAATTCCTCTTCGTTTCTAGGTGGTTCGCGTCCGGGTCGGTTCAGATACAATTTTTTACGCAAACAGTGCGTATTTCAACATTGATACCAACACTAGAGCTGCCAACAGTACCAGGTAGCAAAAAGTAAAGTAATCTTCGCGAGATATTTCTCTCTGCCCTGTATCAATATTAAAGCATTCTACCATAGCTTCAGGAAATTTTTGACTTAGTTAAAAATATATGCTGCACTGCAGACACAACGGCAACACGATTCCTTATTGTACCTCGAATATTTCTCATCGCAGGTGCAGCACAACGATTCTCATTATTATTGGTATTGTTAATTTCCAAACAAACATGAGTTGTTGTAGCAGTTCAAGACAAGGTTGGAAGATTAAAAAAACGAAGAGTCTCGAACGCAGTAAGGGCAAACATCAAGTCTGCTGCCTCAGTCACTTGCGCTGACGTTGCTACTCGTTGATTGGCGCTCTCTAATGAAAAGCAGGCTAGTAAAACTTCGAACCTCGATTTCTCGGAAACGCTTCAGAAGCGCACTGTAGTACAGAAGCAATTGCTACATATGATTATATATTAGAATCGCGCGAAAAATGTTCAAAATCGGTGCTTTCCATGTCAGGCTACTAGTGCCGCGGTAGCCCTGTGTCAGCTGGCCAGTGTTCTACACCTCGTTGAGGGAGAGGCAGCAATTCCTTTCCCTGGTTGACCCAGAAGAGGCACCAACGTAACTGCAGCCTACACCAAATTTATCACCGAGTGAGGTGGCGCAGTGTTTAGACCACTGGACTCGCATTCGGGATGACGACGGTTCAAACCCACGTCCGGCCATGCTGATTTAGGTTTTCCGAGATTTCCCTAAATCACTCTAGGTAAATGATGGAATGGTGCCTTTGAAAGACCACGGTCGATTTCCTTCCCCATCCTTCCCTAACCCGATGGGACCGATAACCTCGCTGTTTGGTTCCCTTCCCCCAAACCTACCAACAACTAAATTTATTAGTCCTCTTCCCTTCAGTGCGTCGGGTAGCCACACGTGTTGCTTGTAGAATTCGACAGAAGTCCTTTTAATTCGTTCTTTCGCTTGAGCTGATATTTTGGAACATCTAGAGGTTACAAAATGAGCAGTTACCGCGTAAATTGGAAGACTTTTACCTTTATGGACAGATATATTCCTTTAACTCCCTATGGAATATCATCTTGCTGGCTACTTTCATGAGCAGATTTTCACATCTGAGCGTTAGCTAACGTTCTATACTGTGTGAAGCACTGTAGGTATATATTTTAAAGAATTTTCAGCATCTCATGAGCCCATCGCACACACGAGTATATTTGTTACAAATTAGGTCCATAATTTCAGTATGACGTGTTTTTCCCTCTGTAATGTAATAACACAATATTTATATTATCCTTCATATTTTGTAATTGTAGTTTCATGTCGATTATGACCTGAATAAGCACTTTCTTTAAAATAGTACGTAGCTTGTATTGTACATGTTACGTGTGTGTAATATCTGTTAATTGTCAAGCCAATGTTCCCAGTGATGAATACAGCCACTTTCCCCGGGAGAGGAGGGCGAGGAGAGAGGACAAAGTTATAGGCTTAAAATTTAAGTAATAACGTTCTAAAGACGTATCAGCGCTATTAATATTTAAAAATTTTCATGAATAACTAATATATAATTTAATAATATGTAGGTTAAGTACTAAGCTGTTAGGCAAAGCCTAAGTTAATTATATTAAATAATAAAATAATTTTACTGCATGCAAAAAAACTCACATTTACATCAAACTAATACATCGAGGCTTTTTTACAGCATATCTGTTGATGACGTCATCAATAAAACTTTCTGTTGGCTCGTAGTCCCCTTCAGTTGAAATCTTCACACATGCTTGGAGCGTTTCCTCACCCATCCTATTCCTTAATTTTTGTCATCACGCTGTTCATTGTACAAAATGACCTTTCCACACTGCAAGTCGAAACGGGAATGCACAGTACACATTCAGCTAGTGTCCGTAGTGTTTCGTAGCCGATGTCGGCTCTCAGAATGAAAGAAGCAACATCAGAAGACGTACCGCCTAATTTATTACTAACAACGTACCTAAAAGAATGCAAGTCTGCAATAACAGCGTCGACGTTTGTAAGTCCCAAAATCAAGCACAGTTCTTTACAACCATTATCACTAAACTCTAGAAATTTTTTAAAACTTTCAAAATATGCACTTAGTTCTATCACTTTTATTGCCTTCTCATCAAACCGTTGCTCAATTTCATCAATCATACTTTTGACAAATTTCCTTGCGCTATTCATAGCTTGAATCTGCTCTTCTACGTTCGTGAATAGCACACCTTTAACTTATGTTGCGTCCTCCTGCAGTTTTTTCATTTTATTAAGAGTTTCATTTTCTGCGCTATGTCCATCGCAGTCACAAAGACAGTCGATTTGTCTTAAATGTTCCAGAGTTCCAGAAACAAGTAGAGGGATTTGCAAAATTTTAAGTGATTGTCTCTGCAAAACCTTATATAGGTTTGAGACTGCATTTAACGTATCGTCTAAAATCACTAAACCTACAATGAAATTGGAATTCATCATTTCTAACAAGATTCCTCCAGCTAAACTTGTTAAATCCGCGCCGTCCTTGTGTATATGTTCACATGCCATTATAATGGACTTGTAGGTTAGGAAAATAGCGTGAACTGTGCGGTAGGTACTTAACCATCGGATGTCAACAGCTTCGCGAATTTTTAAAACAGGTTGCTCTAAAGCACACTGAATTTCATGCAAAACATTTTCTCGATTGGAAGAGCCATGAAAAAGTTTGTAAATGTCTTTAACAACATGTAATGTGCGTCTTATAATGGGGTGTCTATTCCTAGAGTTGGTGTTGCAGCAACTGACAAAACATGTGCTCTTCAGTGAATGTATGGCAGCTTATGGCCCTTCCTCTCTGACAACCGAGCTCGGACTCCTGAGATAGAACCACTAAAATTAGCAGCACCGTCGAAAGAACAAGATAATAATCTGTCGTAAGAAAGTTTTCTTTTCTGTAGTTCAGTATCAATTGCTGTAAATATGGATTCAGCTGAAGTGCTTTTCAACTCAACGAGACATAAAAACCTTTCCTTCACTTCAAACGATGGAGACGGTGCAACATATCGAACTACTAAAGACAGTTCACTTTGGTCGGAAACATTTGTAGATTCGTCTGTCATTAATGAAAAATATTTGTCATGGAGAAGTGTTTCGTGTTGAAAGTGTAAAGACTCTCCCAAACAAGTCAACAATTCTGACGCAGTATACTAACTAAGATATGTGGACCTTTCGCTCTGAAATTTTAACCACTTTTCAAGATTAATGTCGCTTTTCAGTACTACCTTAAGAATTAGAGGTTCATATTTTGTTGTGTGGTGTATTTCTTCCTTAGTAAAGAAATACGGACTTCGAATTAACGATGACAATGCTTGGCGGTTTAAAGCTTTTTCATTTCCATTTTGTTTAAATATCTGTGTATGAATTGGAGCATTTAATCCCTGTAATCTACAGTTTTCAAGTGCAACGGCTCATGCATGTTTTTCTGAGTTGGCGTGCTTTTCTAGTTTTCCCGTGCTTCCGGTAGCTTTTCTAAATTTAGTGAAAGGTACAGAAATGAACACTCCTCCTGTTTTCTGTAGAGCTTCCATATCGTTTTTTAAATGCATTTCACACAATTTGTAGAAAGCCCCACCCCGCTCGTGATCAAAGTACAACCAGTTGTACTTAATTGATACTTAATCTCGCGTTCAATACTTTGTTTAGAATTGCAATTTACGGATGCACCAGAAATAGCACATTTATCGTTTGAAAACTGTAGAAGGGAAACTGAAGACTTGGTAGACCTACGCAATTCATCGTCACAATCACTAGCACTTCTTTCAGTAGACTCACACTCGTATTTGTCTTTTGCAATAGACTGTCCTTTATTAGAAAAGAAAGAAATTAAATTTTGTTGTTTCGACATTGTATTTCGGCGCTAACACTTCTTTTTATGTTATAAAGTGACGAAGACTGCACGTAGTACACTACATAATCACATCACACTTCCATAGTAACCTGTCGACTGACTGTTACAACCTTATAACAGTTTCAACAATGCATTGAGTTTTTATACAACAATGAAAACGTAGATTATACTGTTAGAGCAGCGTTGCCAAACGTCCCACTCATGGTGGAATGTACCACTTCTTTAGGCAAAAATTGTGTATCCCCATTGACACTGCGAAAATCATTGTCAAGTGTACACAAATATTTGGTTTGAGCTTTGGACTCATCGATTAGGAAAAATCTATACGGCTATTAAATCTTGGAAATATTCCCAGTAATGCAATAAAAAAATTAAATCAACCTTTTATAATGTCGGATGCTACTTCCAATTCCGTAGCAATACCCGGGGACGTGTTTTGCGACATCAGGTTTATTCTAAGGGCAAATAAAGTATAGATACGAGTGACGGATAAGAATAAAGTTCGCAGCGAGGGTGGGCTGCGTAGCTAAGGGATTAGCTTACACGTTAGGCCGATTGGAGGTGCGGTGAGGGAAGACATGAGAGAGGAAAGGCTGACTTATTCCACAATCGGCGTTGCCAACACATCTTGCAACGCTTAGCTTTACCGTACACTTATTATACAGCAACTGCGAATTTGTTGGTGTTGGCAATAATAATAATAA
Source organism: Schistocerca nitens (assembly GCF_023898315.1). Classification (NCBI taxonomy): domain Eukaryota; kingdom Metazoa; phylum Arthropoda; class Insecta; order Orthoptera; family Acrididae; genus Schistocerca; species Schistocerca nitens. The sequence goes on from NC_064616.1 coordinate 486,604,203, forward strand.
TAACAGAACAATCGACGCTAAGTGTTCCAAACCGAATCGATAAGTAACGAAACCAAACTATAGGGACCCTGCCACCACCTATGTAGGTTGTGGACAGTTGGGAATGTGGGTCTCAAGGGAGGCGTGCAAGGGATAAGTCCCTGTAGCCGTGCTATCCTCTGTGCCCTCGGAGGATCAGATGGATAGCGTGTCTGCCATGTAATCAGGAGATCCCGTGTTCGAGTCCCGGTCGGGGCACACATTTTCAGCTGTCCCCATTGATGTATATCAACAACTCTTGTAGGCAGCTAAGGGTTTCGATTTAATTATCATTTCATTATAGAGAAGCTGCACGGTCATCAATGGTATCTGTTCTTTCGGGAACAGATACCATCTTCATATCATTTTTAAATGTTCGTTCAGATATTATCCGCAGATGTGTAGGGGTCCGCTAACGATTTCCATATCTCTAAAGTGCGACTTGTGTACCTCTTGCACTAGCCAGCTAGACATTATGCATGCACAGTGGAAGTACATATCGTAAGTGTCGAGGAGCATACCGGGAAGTAGAGTAGGATGAGGGGGTTGAGCATGGTGCCCACGGCGTTGAAGACGATGAAGCAGAGGCTGAGCGAAGCGACGAGCAGCAGGAAGGGCGGGCAGCGCAGCAGGCGGCGCAGGACGCTCAGCGACGAGCCGCCGCCAGCCTCGCCCTGCTTCGACGCAGACATCTCGCGTACCGCCACGGCCACGCTGGGCGGCGTCGCCGGCTTGTCCTGGAAGACTGAACACTCTCTTCCCTCAGCAGAGCATCGCATTGCAAAGCGCGCATATTAATCACTGCTACTATTATTTCGGTTGGATTGCTTGAGAACTTTAATAGCATCCTTTATAAATAAACTTTACGCAGTAGTTATGAATGACATGTGGTCAGTTTATTTTCAGTATCCTTATGTTTGTGTGTGAGGCAATCCCAGTTCCTAAATAGACACAAAGACGATATCGACGTTCCAGGAGAATGGAATGGACAGACATATACCTTGTGTTTCGTCTTTAGCTGCACTATAGATGTAGTCGCAAGGACCTGACAAGCTGACGACTCGAAAGGACATGTAATTTCGAAGATAATGGATAACTGCACGCCGACCGCTGTGGCCGTTCTAGGCGCTCCAGTCTGGAACCGCGTGACCGCTACGGTCGCAGGTTCGAATCCTGCCTAGGGCGTGGATGTGTGTGATGTCCTTAGGTTAGTTAGGTTTAGGTAGTTCTAAGTTCTAGGGGACTGATGACCACAGATGGTAAGTCCCGTAGTGCTCAGAGCCATTTGAACCATTTTTTTGGTAACTGCACCTACATGTAGTTATGAAGGAACTATTTTAGAAAGTAATAATTTTGGTTAACCTGTTTGTCTCTTCACGGGGGGAAAAAAAGAGGTTGTTATGCAACAGATGTGAAAATTGCTGAGAAACAATTCTATTGTCGAGACCAAACATTCGACCTGGCCAATCAAATGTATACATTCTGAGCAAAAATATCGAGACACCAGTAAGTAGATGTTAATATGGGGTGTGTCCACCCTTCAGCTTTATGAGGGGTTGAACTCTGGTGCGGACACTTTCAATGAGTTGCCTGAACGTCTGTGAAGGCCATTCTTCCTCTGGGGCCAAAACCAGAGAAGGTAGTGACGTTGGACGTTGGGTTCTGGAGCGAAGCTCACGTTATAACTAATTAATTCATCCCGAAGGTGTTGTATTGAATTTAGGTCGGGACTCTGGTCAGTCCAGTACATTTCAGGAATTTTATTGTCCACAAACCGTTCATTGCCTCACACATCCTGCTTCATGCCAGGGGGCATTGCCATGCTGATACAAGCTATCATCGTCTCCTAACTGTTCCTCTACTGTATGCAGTACGCAGTGCTGTCTAATGTGTCCATATCTTTCCGCATTTAACATTTTCTTAAGCACAATAAAGCGACCTCACGCTAACCACAAGAAACATCCCCATAACGTAACACCACCTTCTTGTACTTAACTGTTGCACCACACGTGATGGCAGGTTACGTCCTCCAGACATTCACCGAATCCAAACCCTTCCATCGGATTGCCACAGGGTGTAGCGCGATCCACAACTCTAAATCTCTCGTTTCCAGTCATCCACTGTCCTGCGGCGTCGATGTTCACATCACGTTAATCGTCGCTTACCATTGCCTACAGAAATGTCTGTCTAGGGCAGAGCTACTCAACCACTATACCACATTCTTTTTAATTCTCTACGCAGTCACTTTGCTAGCTGAACTGCTGGAACCACTTTGGAACTAACGACTGCTTCCATCCGATTATTTCATGTGTTTTTTTTTGACAAGCGCCCTCCATAGCGCTCAATGGTACCTGTCCGTCATGACGTCTACCCTGTATTGGTTTAGCTGTGGTCGTTCCTTCGCGTTTCCATTCCACAGCCAGATCACCAACAGTCGACTTGGACTATTCTACACGGGCTGAAATGTCCCTAATGGATCTGTTACTCAGGTGGTTTATAATGAGTAGTTCACGTTCGAAGCCACTGACCTCTCTTGACGACCCATTGTGCTGTTAGTACTTCTCTACTGACAACGCAGAAATCACCACCTCGTTTTATACAGGAAGGTCGGCCTCTCGTGATATCTAGTGGTTAGCTCCACATTAAATATTGGTGTCCAGATATCGGGTAGTGTACGAACACAACCGTAGCAAATTTTGCGAAGTGCTATGAGATAGTCATTACTCCTAGTGTGGAAGACTTTACAGGAAAGCTTGGTGAGGCACCGCAAAATGTTCTGCAAGATCATAAAAATCTGGTTAGGACTAAGTAATGAGCATTAGTTAATCAGTACTGTTAGCCATCTAACTAAATCGCACCTGGTCATACAGTCACAGCCTTTGTGCGATGTCTGCTGGCTCTAACATGGTGACCACTGAATCACACAGGCAGTGCGAATTGCTTATCGTTGCCGAAATGTCGATAGCTGCCTCATAATCACATCTACTAATGCACTCCAGTAAAAGTCCATCTGTCAATGTTCTGTTTGTCTTGAAATAATAACTAATACCCTGCAAAAGTGACTTTGAGATTATTATTAACGTAGTCGGTATACTACAGTTTTTCTTTTCATAGTGATATAGTGATCAAAAATTATCAATTATGTAAGAATGAGTTTTGTAAAGTGTAACTACAGTCACTAAAGCTGTGTTTTATAACACACATAGTTTGTGACAAAACAGAACGATTGCCATGTACGCTACCTAAATTCCTGCAGCTGGTACACCTTGTTTCTTTACGTTTTGTCAATTACAAATGTCACACTCAAGCATAGAAATTATTTTATAGCTGATACATATAATTAATATTAATCGGCTTACCAGTGTGAGGCTCAACAAAGCCAACACAATATAAATGACTCCCAATGTGGGGCCTTAAATGTACCACTGCAATTTGGTTTTGCTGAAAATTTGATTGAGTAGGATTTACAGAAAGTATTGCAACATATGAAGCTAGTGTCGAAAGACACGTCATATACAGAATGCCACTCTGCAATAGTGAATGTGTCATAGTGTCATTTCAAGGCTTTGGTGACATTTTTGAGATACAAGCTATGTTCGTCATAGGGCAGTAGAGCACCTATGAGACGTAAACACTCAAAAACACGTCTAAATCAGGATTTACTTCCATAAGAAAAAAACAACATCAAGAACCTGAAGGCCATAGTGTTGGCAGCTTCTCTGTACCAGTCGTTGCAGTTCCCAGTTTTCCGACACACTCTGTATAGAAGACTCGGAACAGTTAATATGTACGCCAGAGTATTAGATGCTCCGTCAAACTGTACTTTTTTTCACTTAGGTCATCTACCAGACAAATAAGTTCATCCACATATCTATACCAATATGTGATTTTGAAACATTCATTAGTGGTTATCTTTTCAAATATCTGATTTTCCATATGATTGATGAAAATGTTTGCTAATATTCCTGATACTGGGGATCCCATGGGCAGGTCCATCACCTTATAGATAATATTCACTCTCGAACTGAAAGTAGTTTTGTTCAGTTGTCAGTCTGAGCATATTTGTTATTTCATTTATTGCTTCTGTGGTGGAGCTGCTGTGGGATGAGAGATTTTGTTGTATGATTTCTATTGTTTCTGTGATAGGGATGGAGGTATACGATTTTATATGTCGAATGAAATCAGTGATGTGTGTGGTACCTGTTGTTCTGTGTGTGTTCTACACTACTGGCCATTAAAATTGCTGCAGCACGAAGATGACGTGCTACAGACGCGAAATTTAACCGACGGGAAGAAGATGCTGTGACATGCAAATGATTAGCTTTTCAAAGCATTCACACAAGGTTGGCACCTGTGGTGACACCTACAACGTGCTGACATGAGGTAAGTTTCCAACCGATTTCTCATACACAAACAGCAGTTGACCGGCGTTGCCTGGTGAAACGTTGTTGTGATGGATCGTGTAAGGAGGAGAAATGAGTACCATCACGTTTCCGACTTTGATAAAGGTCACATTGTAGTCTATCGCGATTGCGGTTTATCGTATCGCGACATTGCTGCTCGCGTTGGTCGAGATCCAATGACTGTTAGCAGAATATGGAATCGGTGGGTTTTCCACAGTTTTTACTCACAAAACAGGAACAATCAAGGGATTTCAATACCAATTTCGTGTTCGTGAGCATACTAAATTTTGTGTAAGACCATACGTAATTCCGGCACATTATAGGGACCGTGTTAGAACAGAAATACAATCTATGCATGACGAGGGCATTATTGAGACTGCAGTAAGCTCATACAACAATCCATTACATGTTGTTGAGAAAAAAATGGATCGATCAGGCTTGTCTTAGATTCGAGACAAATCAATACTATCATCATTCCTGAAACAGACAGGCCGCAAACGTTGAAAGAACTTCTTCAGAATTTTAATGGTGTAAAAGTGTTGTCTTCTATTGATCTCAGATCCAGCTTTTATCAGATCGAGCTTCATCCAGAATGTAGAAAATACACAGCTTTCCTTTGTTTCGGCGTTTGTTATCAATTTCGGAAACTTCCTTTTGGTTTGAACATTTCTTCGGCAGCGTTCATTCGCGGGCTAAATTCCGTATTACCTGAGTTCTTAAAACGTCACATCACCTTATATGTGGACGATATTCTGATAGCAGAAGCCTCATGGGAACAACATAATCGCATCCTCAACAGCGTGTTACATATTGTTGCAGAATCTGGAATTACAGTTAACTTGGAAAAGTCCGAGTTCGGTAGGACAAAGGTGAAGTTTTTGGGACATATTATTTCTTCTGAAGGGATTCAGCCGGATCCTGAAAAGTTAGAAGCAATCAGAGCCATTCCAGTTCCATCCACAAAAAAACAAGTCCGAAGTTTTCTAGGTCTCGTAAATTTTTACCGCCGTTTTCTGAATATGCAAATTCTAGTTACACCAAAACTTTGTTCTCTCACTGGAAAAAATACTATTTGGAACTGGGACGAACAAGCACAATTGGAATTCAATTCTTTGAAAGAAGCGTTACTTAACGCGCCAATACTAGCTCATCCAGATCTGTCACAAGATTTCTGCCTTAGCACGGATTCTTCTAGAGTCGGTCTTGGTGCCCATTTATTTCAAGAAACCACAGAAAATGACACTACTGTTCAGAAAACCATTGCTTTTGCTAGCCGAGTGTAAACAAAATCTGAAAAAAATTATTCCGTTACTGAATTAGAAGCTTTAGCTATCGTTTGGTCATTTAACAAATTCCGTTTCTTTCTTTCTGGTAAGCACGTAAAAGTATACAGTGATCATCGTGCATTACAATTTCTTATGTCTTCAAAATTAAATCGTGACAGGTTAAAACGTTGGGCATTGTTTCTGCAAGAATTCCACTTCACAATAGCCTACATTCCCGGCAAGGAGAACATTGTTGCGGACGCACTGTCACGCGCACCGGCTCAGCTCGAGAAAAGTAACACAGAAGGCAACCTCGAGAAAAATTTCAGTATTCTTTACATTCAGAAAGTCGCCTTTGAAAACTTCATCACCACATCTTTAAAGGACATTGCTCATGAACAAGATAAAGATCCGATTTGGCAAGACATCAAAAGTAAATGGCATGAAAAGACACACACTCAGATTCGGCATTATTATCTTGTTAGAAACAACATACTCTTCAAACGCTGCACTGTTGATGACAAGCTTTGGGTACTTTGCATTCCAGACGATTTTGTTAATAAGCTCATTTGGTACAATCATTTCAGCTACGCACATTTTGGTCCACGAAAATGTTATCATATTCTTCGAACGACTTGTTATTTTAACAATATGAAAAAGAGAATTCGAAGAGTCTTGTCTATTTGTAAACTTTGTCAAAAGGCTAAACCATCTACTGTCTCACATCGTGCTCCGTTGTTTCCTATCATTCCTTCTAAATTAAAAGAATTTGCTGCTGTTGATCTCTTGGGACCCCTTGTCAGAACATCGAAAGGATTTTCGTACGTTCTAGTCGCTGTTGAACTTACTGCAAAATTTGTTTCTTTCACTCCGTTACGTAAAGCCACTAGACGGTCTGCATCCAACGCCTTTGTTAAAACTTTCTTACGTGAAGTTGGCCACGTTGCTAAAGTCATTTCAGATAACGGACCGCAATTCAGATCTGCTGTTTGGTCACGCATTCTTCGGAATCATAAAATCAAACCTGTTTTTATTTCATTGTACTCGCCACATTGTAACCCGTCTGAACGAATTATGAAAGAAATCAATAAACTTTGCAGACTTTATTGTCACAGAAAGCATCAGCATTGGGACAGATATTTACACTTATTTCAAAATGTGCTGAATGAAATGCCTCATGACTCCACTGCTTTACCACCTACTCTTGTACTGAAGAATGAAGAACCACCGAACACAATCAGAGAGCTTCTACCTTTCCCGAATACACGTAAACTTCGACACAAGGACATAACTGATTTGGCTATTAAAAATATAAAATCTGCAGCAGACAAAAGGAGAAAACTACACGGTAAAGCAAATGCAAAGAAATTATACATTGGTCAGAAAGTTCTCATTAAATCTCATTCATTATCACATAAGAAGAAACACTTGAGTCACGAATTCTTTCTAGTTTACAATCGACCTTATAGAATCCGACGTATACCACATGATAATTGCGTTGAAGTTGAAACTCTGCGTACTAGGAAGAGTAAAGGATTGCACCACATTTCACATGTAAAACCGTTTATTGAAATATAATCTGATTTTTAACTTTGTCTTTGCCATAAATTTTTTCACTTCACATTTCTAGTATGCTTTGTCAGACTTAAGAAACTGTTAACATGCAACAATGTTTGAAGTTAAATAATCAGTCAAGAACCAAGAGAACATATTTAAACAGAAATTACGAATGCATTGTTATGGTGAACAGACGACACAGTGTTATTGTGTGTGTACATTCTTGCTTGATAGTTGCACGATTACATAACGACTATAAGACTTACATACTTAGAACATATACTGGTACTGCTAATGAGATTTTAATGCAACATTTTGGTTTACTTGAAAATACATTCTGGATTTAAAGTACTTTCTGTGAGATACCAGATGACATAGTGGTTAGTTTATGTGACAGCTACACGATTTTATCACGACGCTACTAATGAGTGACAATTTACAATGTTGCTTTTGCGGTGTTTCTGTTTTATGTCTGCACAGTTTTATGTATTATTCTGGAAAGTAAAACATGTTTTAGTAGTAACTTGTGTGGTATAGCTACAATGAGACAGCCTTTTCCGTAGCACAACAATATGTTACATTATAGTACTTTCTTGATCACGGTAAGGTATGTAATAACTACATTATTTATACGCAAGGCATTTCACTTTCGTTTATGATGAGGTAAGTACATTGACTTCAGCAGAATTTTGCTTACAGAGGACGATAACTACGACACTTCCACAGAGATTATCTTACAACAAGATGCACAGTTTAGCGCTACAATACACGTATTTGAGTGATTAATTTTGTACTTAAAACATTTATTTTTAAAGATATTTGAAGTACAATGATACAAAGGTTTTCCGTGATACATTTCATTCCATTGCTGTAATCTGTAACACCTGAGGGTATAATTACATTAATCCTCAGGGGGGTACACGCCTACTTTGTGTACCATGTGTTTGGCAAGCACAAGGAGCCCTAGCTAATATGGTATTTGCTTATACAACTTTACACATCGGTACCATATTCCTCTAACACGGAATTACACAGCTATCTGATTATTTAACAGAGAAACAAACATTTTTTTTTACTACGTCAGTGACAGATGTTTACACAATTACACAGTTGGATAACTTCACACTTATGAAATTGTATTTCGTCTGTACTTTGTGAACTGTTCATATTTTTTCGGAACCATTGTGATACTATGAGAGCTCTGAATGATGTATTTGGTATGGGACCATGATTTTTAAAGTACGTTTGAGGTAGATGACTTTATTGAAGGTCTTGAAATTATTGAAAGAAGCTGCGACGATTCTGAGATGTGATTGATCTGTTATGATGTTGTTATTACGATGACTATGTGTATTATGCTGTTGAGGTATGTTTATGAACAATAAGCTGATGCTATATGAGAAATTTGATTATGCTACATATTTAATATGATGAAATACTGAAGAAGTGTCAACGAATATGTATATGTGTAATAAGGTAAGGAATAATGAGTAGTGCTTAGGGATTCTGATTTGTGGAAAAGGATGTTGGAAACCAAGAATCGTACTTTAAGAGTTATGAAATGTGTGTAAATGCGTGAATGTACCACAATGCCGACGAAAACTTTTTGAACACTGTTATATTCATAGGATTTTGTTTCTACACATTTGCAACGCAAATTCTCGACCTGCGAAATTTTTTATATGAGACTGTCACTATAATGCAAACTGGTGCCGTAAATATTTCAGTAAGAAAGTTAAGCGACCACCTTCACGTAATGAGTCGTGGGCACCCAGCTGCGCAACAGTCGCCTGGAAAAAAGCCATTAGTGTGTGCCTTTCAGAGGCACAGGTGGAGAAAAAAAATAGGGGCCATTATCTTCGCTATTGACATTCCTTTGTAGAAAGCATCGCAAATACGGCGCGCTCAAACCTGAAAACATATGATAACACTGTGGAGCTCTTAATTTATGATATTTACTGAAATGCCTAATGAAATGATGAGAAATATTTTTATGTCTATACACCTGATTATGACTACTGTCTTTCTAGTTGAGAGATTTTTTTTACTACCTTATGAAATTCCATATGGCTAATGAATGATGTTTCATGCCTTCCTTTGTACATATTTGCTCATTTTCTTTAATATCTAGTTTCTAGCTGCATTGCAGCATTGGTTATTATAAAATTTAATAGATGTACTAATATCACTATTTTCCGTCTACAGACCCAGTAAAGAATACGTTTATGATATACTTTCTTAGAAAAGAGAGCACAAATAGACATTTCCCTTCACAGGAATTGCATAAATAATTTTTTAATGACTTGGTAACTTTCTTGCAGAGTAAGTTTTTGTGATGCATCGCTCTAGTATTAAGATGTGACATAGGTATTAGACATGGCCATCTTTAGCGTAATATTTTTTCTGCTTGAGCTTTGTCATGTTTAGATATAAGTTATTACATTTGCTGCTGCTGTTTGCCAGGCATAGTGCTACTAAATTTCATTTTTCATTACTCTGTTAAGCCAGTTTTACTACTGATTTATTTTTCTTGTTTGCTGCTCATTGCCTTATATTAGTTGTAATATTGCTGCTTGCTTTGCCAGTTTGAATATTTTGTCATTGCTGTTTGTGTTAATTGTTTTGTGCTGCTGCATTGACTCGTCCCTTAGTTTAGCAACTGAGCTCAGTAGATTTAAGTTAGCTTAAGATGGGGTAGGCTATATGAGAGAACGAGTTGTGATGAATTGGGAGAAATGCATTGAGAAGTCATATGAAAAAGATTTGGGCCAAAATGAGTATTGTACATGGAGAAATAATTATTTTGAAAGAAATATGAATTGAATACAGAAAGCAATTATAGAAAAGGACTTTTTGGGAATAATGATGAATGAAGGGAGATCTCCAAGAAGTAAAGAAAGTTTTGTTTGCAAAATACTGCAGTAAAACAAACCCTGTCCCATCCTTTTGTATCGTTCTGCTAAGTGTTTGTGTACTCTTGTGAATTTGTGTTTTTCCTGTCTTTATGTGTTTAGCTGATCAGAGTTATGTTGTAGAATTTTTCTAATACTATGTTATTTACTTTGTAAAGATGTTTAGACATTATTTATTCTGTTTTGTTTTGATGATCATGTGTAAAGGTGATGTTTCAAAAGTTATTCTGATCTTTATGTATGTCCTTATGTCATTATTTTTGTAACACTGATGTATATGTTTATTTCTATTCTTTTGTAAAGCCTGTGTTACTATAAATGTTATCTGTATTGTTATGTTCTTTAATGATGTATTTTGTACCTTTGTTGTTGTATTTTTATGTTATCAAATTGTAATTGTTACCAGTTCTTAAAATTAAGTATCATTTCACTGCACACATTTCTGTTGGTCATAATATATGCACAGTATGTGAGAAGTTTGGACTGTTAGTGCTTGCACGTGTGTTGATAATTCAGCAAGGACTGGATAACAGCATTGCTGGTTCTAAAGACATTTCAAAAAAAATTTTTGTGAGTGCACAAGTTGTGGTTTATGGACTTGCTATATTGTCCGCAAGACTCTTCGATGGTGATTGTGCACTTGCACAGTCGCAACAGATGGTTGCTGGCCGTCTCTACAAGGACTACAGTGGGTCTGCATCTCTGGTGGCCCACCAATACCATTATTTCTACAAGGACTGCAGTGGGTCTGCACCTATGGTGAGCCACCAATACCACAATCTCTACCAGGACCACAGTGGGTCTGCTGTGTGATGACCTACCTACCAGTATTCTTCAAAACTTCGACTGACTCTGCTGTGGGTTTGCTCTGTTGTGGCCCATTACCTGTCTCCATGTCGAGAGTCAGCAGTGTCTTTCCGTTGGAAGGACACCGCTACTTCTTCAAGACTGCATGGAAATCCACTACTTCCATGTGCATTTTCTTTTACTGCTGAGACTTTGAGAAAAACACTGCAATTTTACTGTGATGAACGATCAGGACTGTCTTTATGGACTGTAAAAAAAATTTAGGTTTTGACCAACATTGTATCAATAAGTGTGTGCAGTTGATATCTTTGTTATTTTAATTATGAAAAAATTTTTCAAATCTGTATTGGCCACTGCCCAAAACAATTTGTAAAATTTTTTTTTGGGAGCATGGGGCTATGTAAGTAGGCTGTTTATGTTTTCTTATTGGTAACGCCACGTAGCGCTCTGTATGAAAATCACTGGCTGTGCTGTGTGCAGTCTGTGGCTGCTTTGCATTGTTGCAATACTCGCCATTGTAGTGTTGGCCAGCTGGATGTTAACAGCGCGTAGCGTTGCGCAGTTGGAGGTGAGCCGCCAGCTGTGGTGGATGTGGGGAGAGAAATGGCGGAGTTTTGAAATTTGTAGGACTGGATGTCATGAACTGCTATGTATATTATGATTTTTCAACACTATTAAGGTAAATACATTGTTTGTTCTCTATTAAAATCTTTCATTTGCTAACTATGCCTATCAGTAGTTAGTGCCTTCCGTAGTTTGAATCTTTTATTTAGCTTGGAGTAGTGGCGCTCGCTGTATTGCAGTAGTTCGAGTAACGAAGATTTTTGTGAGGTAAGTGATTTGTGAAAGGTATAGGTTAATGTTAGTCAGGGCCATTCTTTTGTAGGGATTATTGAAAGTCAGATTGCGTTGCGCTAAAAATATTGTGTGTCAGTTTAAGCACAGTCATGTATAATTTTTCAAAGGGGACGTTTCACTGTAACTGATCGTGCAGCCACGTCTCGATCCCTGAGTCAACAGATGGGGACGTTTGCAAGACAACAACCATCTGCACGAACAGTTCGACGACGTTTGCAGCAGCATGGACTATCAGCTTGGAGACCATGGCTGCGGTTACCCTTTACGCTGCATCACAGACAGGAGCGCCTGCGATGGTGTACTCAACGACGAACCTGAGTGCATGAATGACAAAACGTCATTTTTTCGGATGAATCCAGGTTCTGTTTACAGCATCATGATGGTCGCATCCGTGTTTGGCGACATCGCGGAGAACACACATTGGAAGCGTGTATTCGTCATCGCCATACTGGCGTATCAACCGGCGTGATGGTATGGGATGCCATTGGTTACACGTCTCGGTCACCTCTTGTTCGCATTGACGGTACTTTGAACAGTGGACGTTACATTTCAGATGTGGTAAAACCCGTGGCTCTACCCTTCATTCGATCCCTGCGAAACCCTACATTTTAGCAGGATAATGCACGACCGCATGTTGCAGGTCCTGTACGGGCCTTTCTGGATACAGAAAATGTTCGACTGCTGCCCTGGCCAGCACATTCTCCAGATCTCTCACCAATTGAAAACTTTTGGTCAATGGTGGCCGAGCAACTGGCTCGTCACAATACGCCAGTCACTACTCTTGATGAACTGTGGTATCGTGTTGAAGCTGCATGGGCAGCTGTACCTGTACACGCCATCCAAGCTCTGTTTGATTCAATGCCCAGGCGTCTCAAGACCGTTATTACGGCCAGACGTGGTTGTTCTGGGTACTGATTTCTCAGGATTTATGCACCCAAATTACGTGAAAATGTAATCACATGTCAGTTCTAGTATAATATATTTGTCCAATGAATACCCGTTTATCATCTGCATTTCTTCTTGGTGTAGCAATTTTAATGGCCAGTAGTGTATTTGGTTTCCTGTGTTTATCACTGTTCTGTTGTTTTCTACTTTGCAGTGGTTTGTAACTAACTTTTGAAAGTGTTTGGCTATGTGGTATATTGGGGCTTCCTTGAAGTTTGTAGCAGCTCTCATTAACGTTCCATTTTTATGTACCTTTGGTTGACTGCGGAGTGTTGGTGCTTATGGGTTTTTCTGTGTTATGTAGTATTTCAGTTTGTCTGTGCGTGTGTGTTCAGTATTTTTTAATGTTCATTTCATGTTTGCCTGTAATCATGTAGTTGCTTCTGACTATAGTTTTTGAATGGCGTTGGTGTTTATGTATTCCTTGATACCCACACACACACAAATGCATACACAAACAGATCACAGATAATTCAATAATTACACTCGAAAGTTGGCAATAACCTCTGCCAGTCGGCAACACAAATCAAAGCATTGCATCAGAACAAGTGTTCAGTTCCTAGTGCTATGACATGAGGGAAAAAATCGCAAATTGGCATTTATAAGAAGAGGAACAACACCAAAAATGGAACAGGAGCGTAATATGCAGTAAATCGTCCACGCAACCTATCAGTACAGTTCAAAAATATTACTACATAATTGCAAAAACCAACCACCAGAACTGTTAATAGCCTATACGTACATTGACCAAAATGTAAATAGCAAAAATATATTCAGATTCCAGGCCACTGAAGATGCCTTGCAGAAAATAAAGGCGAAACGCGTATGACACGAAAATTGTGTTTCATTCAGTTGTAGTCAGACGGTCCATAAAGTAAATATGAGGGCCGTTCAGAAAGTAACCTCCGGTTGATTTAAAAAATACACCAAGTTAAATAAAAATATTTTAATATATACATCTTACAACTACATCTTTGCACTATTTTTCTACATAGTCTCCATAGCGATTGAGGCACTTATCGTATCACTTCACAAGCTTTGAAATTCCTTCTGCATAAAAATCACCCGCTTGTGCCTGGAGCCAGCCTGTGACCGCATCTTTGACCTCTTCGTCGTCATCAAACCGCTGTGACCCTAGCCAAATCTGTGGAAAACCAGTAGACAACTCCGACATTGAGAAACGTCGATTTTCACGAACTTTTGCATCAACTGTCTGAACGAGTTCGTCAGTCACCAATGATGGTCTACCACTCCTCTCTTCATCATGAACGTTTTCTCGTCCACTTTTAAATAAACGTACCCATTCACGGACAACTCCTTAACTCATAACTCTTGGTCCGTACACGGCACAAAGCTCACGATGAATAGCTGCTGCAGAATATCCTTTGGCTGTAAAAAACCTTATGACAGCACGCACTTCACATTTGGCGGGGTTTTCTATTGCAGCACACATTTCAAACTGCCACAAAAACTAAACTAGCGCAGGTACGACGTTCACTAGACCACGGCTTGATGCCGACTGACCTGTTGAGTGCGTGAACGCACAGATGGCGTCGCTACTCCCCCCACAACCCGCACTGTGACCAATCGGAGGTTACTTTCTGAACCGCCCTCGTATTATCAATATATCGTAATATTACAAGCACCTGAGGAAGACAGGACTACAAAAGTTGAAGCTTCTTGTGACGCATTGATCTAGCGTGAAAGTGGTAGTAGCCTAGACAAGGTAAGGAACCAATTTTTTGTGATGGGAATCATGATGTGGGACACCCTGTATGCGAAGGAACTTTTTTTTTCCTTTATCGTTATTTCATCACCCTTGCCCCATATGGGCGGGGGCGGGGCGATGGGCAGTGGCCGGGCTATCAGTCAGCAGTACAATTCTCCGCTCTTCAATCAAGTACATTAGAAAATTTTACACTGAGAAAGTTTAAATTAAAAATCAAAGACAGACAGTTAAAAAAAACGGAAATACAAGTACATACATTTTACAAACACGTCGCAGGAAGGTGAAATTCTCATGAAAACACCAAACCACTGCACTGTCACATAAAAACTGTAGGACCTGCACTAGGGTTACAGATACTGCCAGAGAAAATAGTGTGTTCCCTAGGGTTGAGGGTTCTATCGAATATGAAAAACTATGGAGATGAGAGATAGGAGCTGAGGTGGAGAGTGAGAAATACAGTATGTGGGGAAGACAGATGGTGAGGAAAGTGTATCGTATGGATAGGACAGTGGTTGCAAGATGATATGGATCGGGATGGATGGAGAGGGAAAGGAGAGAGGAGCCCTGATGTAGAGTGGGATAGGTGAGAAAAAGATAAAATTGGTAGGAGAGATAAATATCAGGGCGGATCTCATTGTCTGCGAGAGGGAATTGGTTGAATTTGCTTTGGCATAGGATATGGAGCGTGTAGAGGTGTAGTGATGGAGGGATGTGTTTTTGAAGGCGCAGCAGCATACCAGGGTTGGTGATCAGAGGGGAGACAACGGTGTGATTGGAATCTTATTTGCAGACAGCATAGGAGATGCAGAAGTGTTCGATGTGGGTGAGGAGGGTTGGAAATTTGATGAGGTGGTAAAGGGTCCAGATGGGAGAAGATAAACAGATGTGCAAAGGAAGACAGAGTGTGTGGCGTTTGAGGATTCAGAGGGACTTACAGAACTTTGGTGGGACAGAGATCCATTTAGCATTTCCATAGCAGGGATGGGGCAGTTCAGGGTTGCGTAGGTGTGGAGAATAGTGAAGCGGTGTAATCCCCAAGTTCAGCCTGTTACTAGTTTTAGTCTATTGTTGGTTTTCTGTTGGATGGTTAGCAGGTGAGGTTTCCGCATTAGTTGCTGATCAAAGGTTAGTCCAAGATATTTTAGTGTGTTAGTTAGCTCGATAGGACAGTTATAAATGGTATGGTAGAAGTCATGGAGTTGGTGCAACCTATAATCATTGCCTGGGTGTTGGAGGGGTTGTTCTTGAGGAGTCATTGGTTAAACCAGGAGGTAAACTGACTGAGATGGGTTTGGAACGATCGTTGGGATTTCTGGAGTGTAGGGTAGAGGGCCAGAAAATGGGGTCATCAGCATACTGAAGGAGGTGGACCGGCGGACGTGGCTTGGGCATATCAGCAATGTAGAGGAAATAAAGGAGAGGAGATAGGACAGAGCCTTTGGGCACATCTGCAGTGGAATGGAATGTATGGGAATTGGTAATTTTAATAGTGACAAAGGCGGAGCGATTACAATGGAAGGATGCAATAGGGCGGGCATACTTAATTGGATGTGCTTATATCTGTAGTTTGAATAGTAGACCGGAATGCAATACACAGTTGTAGGCCTTTTCGAGGTCGAGGGAGACAAAAATAGCGGATTTATGGGAGTTGAGTTGATGGGAGAGGAGATGGCTGAGGTGCAGGAGGTGCTCATCAGAGATGAAATTGGGATGGAAGCCACACTGGTTAATAGGAAGAAGGTGGTGTTGGTTCAAATGTTGCTGGATGCATCGGGAGAGGATGAATCTGAAGACCTTGCTAAACAATGAGGTGAGACCGATGGGGCAGTAGGAGAAGGTATTAGTAGGAGGTTTGGGGGGGGGGGGGTTGAGGAGAAGCAGGATTTTCGAGTTTTCCATTGCTGAGGATAATAAACTGTGGAAAGGATAGTGATATAAAGGGTTGCAAGGGTGATGAGAAAGGAGAGGGAGCATTCTTTGGGGTGTCGATAAGAAATGCTGTCGTGACTGGAGAAGGCATTGCATTTTTTGTGGAGTACTTGTTTTATACCCCTTGCTGCAGCTGGTGTACTTAATTCTGTTTGTGATATGTTCTCCATGTACTGGAATCTGGGAGCCAGGAGTGGGACAGCGCTATTTATACTTTCATGGGTGGTAGGGAAAAATGAGTAATCAAAATGTTGGTCATCAGGGATGGAGAAAATGCCATAGAAATAGGACGCAAAATGGTTAGCTTTGCTCAGGTTGTCAGGTAAGGGATGGTTATCACGGAGAAGCACTTAGTAAGGTTATTGCCAGTGACCTGATGGAAAGCTTTCCCGTACTCGGAAGAGTTAATGGGGAGTGTAGCATTGAGTGTGGTGCACGTCTGGCACCAGTCCTGTGTGTGTGTGTGTGTGTGTTTTGCATTCAGTAAATTCCTGATTTTTCTATGTATTTGCCAGTTGCGTGTGAGTGTATCCTGATCACGAATATGCAAGAAGGATCAGTACATGTGATGGGATTGTTGGAGGAGTTGTAGGGCTTGTGGGGGGGAGGTTAGGGTGGAGAGGAATATTGTCTTGGTAGGAATGTAGGGGTCTGCTGCAGGAAGAATCTGGCCTGAAAGATATCATCAGGTTGCTGGAAGGACAGAGGATGGCTACCAGTCTCGGTCTCTATGGGTTCCCAGTTGGCCCAGAAGTAGTCTTGGATGGAGTTGGGATGGGGTTCACAGGGCTGAAGCAGGGAGTAGGAGATGGTGAGGAGCACAGGTAGGTGGTCACTTCCTATAGAATCGAGGACTACTGCACTGATGTGTCCACGGAGGTTGAGAGACACTAGGATGACATCAGGAGCGGTGTTGCTTCCAGGACAAGTGTGATATGGGAGGAGAATAATGTTACCTTGCTGGGAGGCGGTAAACTGTAGCCACTGTTGCAGTTCTGCAGAGGATCTACTATGGATGTTGAGGTCTGTGGCAATAATATAGGTGGAAAAAGTACAGTCTATGTGGGTGAAGAAGTCATAGGGGATGGGGTGATTAGGTCTGATGTACATGGTGGCACAGTTAATGGTTAGGGAGGGGAAAAAAGCGGATAAGGATAATGTGGTCGGTGGGAGTATTGTATAAGGGTTGTGGCCGAACAGGGATGTTCTTTTTGTATTCAACAGCAACTGTGCCTTTGGCCAGGAGAAGGGGGTTACCTATGCAATGGAGGATATAGGAAGAGGTTTGGATGGTCTGATAGGGTTGGAGGAATATTTCATTAAGGATAAATGTATGAATTTTGTGTTGGGATAGGGTAGGTAGTGGGGATTGATGTAAGGGGGTGAATTAGAAGACGTGCTCCATGGGGTGGCAGTGGAAGCGAGAGATGGATAAGTGTAGTTGGGCGGTCCATGATGGTGGAGAGTGATGAACGGCGTTGATCGTGATGAGCGGCCTCCGAAGCGGCGCTGGGAAGACGGTGACGAGTTGTGGTGAAGTTGTGCAAGATGAGAATGTCTCCGATGTGACAAGGATGGAAGCAGCTATGTCAGGAGTAATGCGATGACAGCGATCAACAGATGGAGGCGGCGACGATGACAAACAAGCGATGAAACTGCGGTGACGCTGACGGAGGTGAAGACTGGCAGTGAAGATGTGAGCTGGCGATGACCAGTGATGAGGGCGAGATGTCGATGCGAAGATGATCACAGGCAGCGAAAGTGATTATGGTTAACAAGCGCTGACGGTGACCCGCAGCGAGGCCTGGCAGCGAAGACTTGAAACTGTTCCCTATCGGAAATTAAACCCTGAGGGCATCCCAGGCACTTCTTACTCCCGAGAGAAGGAGGGGCTGCAGGTCTCGAATGTCTGCGGAGGAATACTGCTAACGTTAACAGGTTCAGAGATAAGATGAAATTTCAAGTTTTCTCAGGTTAAACAGGAACAGTCTTTTGTCTGAATGGTCAGCTAATCAAGATGACGCAGTGGTTAAGATTTAGGACACTAGACTTTCTTTCAGAATTAAGACGAATGCCAATTTTTGCGTTCCCAGTCGCTTTTGACTCCCTTTAACACCTATTCCACCTCATACAAACGTTACTAACAGCATAGCTGAATGTATTACGCAATGTGACGGTGCTACATGAGTTACGGAAGGTATTAGAAGAAGAAAGATTACGTTATCCGCACAAAGTACAAGGCAGAATCCCTAAATTGCCTAAGCAGTTTATGTAATAACGGAAAGCAGATGCCAAATGGCGGCAGAAGTAGTTCCCAACATTAGGTATAAAGTCACGAAAATCACTCAGTTATGTGATGAATACGCAATAGTTGTAAACGCTGTCCCTGTTGATACTAGTTGGTTTATGGATAGTATGTACTTTCAGCACTGTGGGGAAGTATCAGTACCTATCAAAAAATTAAAACACATCAGTCAGGTGCTTTATGGTAAGTTTGTTATGGATAGTGTTGATGCAGATGCTCAGTGTATCACGTGGCACAGTGGAACATCTCGTAATGGAAATCATGAATATGAAGAGGCGAGTCTGAAGCTGCGATTGTGTATGCTTAGTTCGTCAGGAAATCCATATACTTACCAAAAAGTGCGAGAGCAAGCCCTATCATAGACGTTACCTCTACAAGCATCTCAACTTGTAACTAAGTTCAACACTCGGAGGTTACCTCAGGAGGGACAATTATCTACCATAATTTGACAAAGTACAGTCTAAGCAGGGAAACCGAAAGGTAATCCTTAATTCATTCGTTAAGATATAAGATAGTAAAAAATTTAAAAATGGCAGACTGGGAGCTTCGGTCAGATTCTATACCGAACTTTCAATTGAAATAGGCCCTCTGTTACCCATAAGCCCCCCCCCCAAAAAAAAAGCCCAACAGTTGGAAAAAGGCAACGGCCTTGCCACAGTGGATACACCGGTTCCCGTGAGATCACCGAAGTTAAGCGCTGTCGGGCGTGGCCGGCGCTTGGATGGGTCACCATCCCGCCGCCACGTGCTGTTGCCATTTTTCGGGGTGCACTCCGCCTCGTGATGCCAATTGAGGAGCTACTCGACCGAATAGTAGCGGCTCCGGTCACAGAAAACCGTCATAACGACCGGGAGAGCGGTGTGCTGACCCCATGCCCCTCCTATCCGCATCCTCACCTGAGGATGATACGGCGGTCGGATGGTCCCGATGGGTCGCTTGCGGCCTGTAGACGGAGTTAAAAAAAAAAAAAAAAAAAAAAAAAACAGTTGGAAAAAAGCACAGCTCACACACGTCTGCAAAAGGCAGCAGAAGTGTACCACAGAACTACAATCCAGTATCCTTGACATCCATTTGTTGTAGCGTCTTAGAATATGTTCTCAGATCATAGGTAATGAGGTATCTTGAACAGATGCCAACAGGCATGGCTTCTGTAAACATCGATGATATGAAACCCAACGCGCACTTTTCTCATATGATATCCTGAAAGCCACGGATTCAGACAGTCAGGTAGATGCAGTATTACTTGTATTCCGAAAAGCATTTGACTCAGTACTACGCTTATGCTTATTACCAAAAGTACCAAGTAAAATTTGTTTGTCATTGTATTCAGGATTTCTTGGTAGGGAGGACACAGCATGTTATCTTGGATATAGAGTCATCTACATATGTAGAAGTAGTAGTGGCCCAGGAGAGTGTGTTGATACCGTTTCTGTTCATTTGTATATTAATGACCTTGCATACAATATTAATAGTAACCTCACACTTTTCAAAACATTTTTAGTTATCTATAATGAAACACTGTCTAAAAAGCTGGGCAAATGTTCTATCGGACCTTGATAAGGTATCAAAGCGGTACAAAGATTGGCAACTTCCTTTAAATCTACAGAAATGTAAAACTGTGCACTTCACAAAACGAAAAACATCGTAGCCTATAACTACCGTATTATAAAAGCACAGTTGGAATCTGTGAGTTCTTACGAATACCTAGATATAACACTTTGTAAAGATGTGAAACCGAACCATCACATAAACTTAGTCGTAACTAAAGCGGGTGGCAGACTTCGGTTCTTTGGTAGAATACTACGGAAATGCAATCATTCTGCAAAGGAAATTACTCAAAAAACACTCGTGCAACTCATCATAGAATATTGCTCAAGTGTGTGGGACCCCTACCAAATAAAGCTAACAGTGGTACTGAATGTATAAAGAGAGGGGCAACACGAACGTTCACAGGTTTGTTTGACGCGTGGAAGGGAATCATAGAGAAGCTGCCGAAACTGAATTGTCAGACACATGAAGGTAGATACAAAATATTCCAAGGAAGCCCAATTACAGGGTGCAGCGCTTAAATCCGGACAAATTTCATTTTGAATTTCCACATCGTAGCTATTGTCGTTCTTGAACGCCATAGGCATCTAGTAAACAGTCATAAACTCAAAATGACAGAAGTGTTACGGACAAGTGTGGAGTTCAAACGAAATCCGCGATTATCGAAAGTCTTCGTGCAGGGCGTTCACCCATTGAATTACTACGATTCTTTGGGTACCCGAGATCAACTGTTTACAATATTGTGCTCAAGTATAATGCTTCGGAGAAGACGTCTGAGGTTCACGTTCTAGGTGTTGTGTCCAGTGAGGGTGATATCATGCCGTCACATTTCTTTGAAAAGGGAAAGACTGTCACAAAAGAAGTTTATCTGCAAGTTCCGACGAATGTCGTGAAACCGTGGATGGTAGCTGTGGCCTCAGGGAGACTATATGTCTCTCAACAGGACGGCGCACCGACTCATATGAGCCATTTACTCCAAAACTGGCTCTCAGATAACGTTGACATGTTCTGGTCAAAGGAGTTCTGGCCCCCAGATAGCCAGGATTTGATCTCCCTCAACAACTATGTCTGGAGCGTAGTCGAGAGAGTTACCAATAAGACGCGTCACCCTAATGTCGCATCTCTACGCACCGCTATCAACGCAGCACTCCCGAATATGGACAGCGCTGTTTTAAAGAGTGCGTGCGATCGCTTCAGGACAAGATTGGAGGCGGTCATTGTGACTGATGGGGGATACATCGAGTAATGTTACTCTTAAAAGACACGAGTACTTACAGGTAAGAGGTTTTTCATTTTCATCTATATTTTGTTTTACTACATTTGCTTTAAAAAAAAGTTGCATTTGTCCGGATTTAAGCGCCTCACCCTGTAAATAATTTCAAGAAACAAGTTTAAATGAGAAATCTAGAAATATGCTACCTCCGTACCGCTCCCGTAGGGATCATGAGAACAAGATTAGATTAATTACAGCACACCCAGAGGAATTTAAACAGTCATTCTTCTCGCACTCCGTAAGTAAATGGGATGGGAAGAAGCCCATAAAACGGGTAAAGTGGGAAGTAACATCTGGCACGCATTGCACAGTGGTTTAGAGACTACGGATGTAGATGTAGGTGTAGATGTCACTCTTTCGTAACTGAATTTTTGTTTATCCGGAGGAATCTCCGGAGGAATCTCATCTGCAAATCAGTGTACTACGTCTTTTGACAAAAACATGCAGTTTGGAAAGCGTAACGGGGCTTTTTCATTAAAGTAAACCAAAGGCAATTTGCGTCTGGTCGCAGAAGGTTCTGTTGCGCGAGTTTCACCTGCTGCTAGTTTTCTCGGTGCATGATTCAAATTTAGTGCTCTAAATAATCCGTAACCCTTTTTATCAGCTGTTCTCTTGCCAGTGATGAGGCGCGCTGACGATTATATGGCAAGTATTTTCGGCTCTGTGATCAGATGTCCTTCCTGTCGCCATGTCAGCTTAAGGGAGGAAATCTTCAGGGCCAGTCCACAATTTGCCTATGAGTCGGCTAAACTTTGTTCTGTGTTAAAATCTTTAATGTTGTTGGCCTGTCTATCCCAGTTGCTAATAATGTTACAGTAATTAATTTTTGGTCATATGTGAACTGAATAAATTCCATTTGTTTTGACATACTCGTTTCGCCTCATTTTATTGAGGCATATTAAGTAGCCTGGAATACAAATACCCTTTTTTTTATTACATGCAGCAATTCTAATTTTCATATTTTGCATTGTACTCATTAGTAACAAGGAGATATGGCATGCATTTTCTTGTGATTTATAATTTACAGTTTGTGATAATGTCTCGCTACACGTCTCCTCACTTCTCTGCTAGTGACGCTGTTTTCTGGCCTGCAACGCCACCAACACTTCACAGGACAGCGCGCAAACTGCACATACAGACACTTTTGCAGTATGTTATTGCGTTCAGTTTTCTGTAGTGTTGTTAACACCAGTATGTATTTAGAGAAAGAGAGAGAGAGAGGAGTCAGTGTTATACCTATTTCATATCTTCAGAGAGGTTCATTACTCAGTAGTTGTTTACGTGTTTTTGGCCATTTATAGGGTACCAGCATGGCTTTTAGGGTATAAATTTCAAAATGAGGTATTTCATATGATCATACTGTATGTTCTCATACTATTTGTGTCCTACTCTATATGGAGAGAACGTCGTTATCAGGAGAAACAAAACTGGCGTTCTACGGATCGGAGCGTGGAAGTCAGAGCTCTTAATCGGGTAAGTAGGTTACAAAATTTAAAAAGTTTGATGGCAGAGGGAACAGGACTTCTGGTCTGGTAAATATAGGATTATAAATACAAAATCAAATGCGGGTAATGCAGGAGTAGATTTAATAATGAATAAAAAATAGGAACACCAGGAATCTAAAACAAACAGCATAGTGAACGCATTATTGTAGCCAAGACAGACACAAAACCCACCCCCACCAGAGTAGTACAAGTTTATATGCCGACTAGTTCCGCAGATGAGGTAGAGATTGAAGATATGTATGATGAGATAAAAAAAATTATTCAGGTAGTTAAGAGAGGTGAAAATTTAATAGATACGGGGGATGGAATTCGATAGTATGAAAAGGAAGAGAAGGAAAAATAGTAGGTGAATGTGGACTGAGGGAAAATAATGGAAAGGAAGTCACCTGGTAGAATTTTGCACACAGCATATTTTAATCATAGCTAACACCTGGTTTGAGAATCATGAAAGAAGGTTGTATAAGTGGAAGAGACCTGAAGACCCCAGAAGGTTTCAACCTGATTATATAATGGAAAGACAGAGATTTCGGAACCAGGTTTTAAATTGTAAGACATTTCCAGGGGCAGATGTGGACTCTGACCACAATTTATTGGTTATGAACTGTAGAATAAAACTGAAGAAACTATAAAAATGTGGGAATTTATGGAGATGAGAACCCCCTCTAGGCATGGATATATCGTTGATGGTTACAATGTCCGTGTTTGTACAGTGTCTGTATTTTCCCATTTCAGTATCCCTCACGTCATAAGTATATCAGGTGCCAGACTTCGGTTCATTGGTAGAATACTACGGGGAGGCAATCCGCCTGCAAAACTAAATTGCTCACAAAACATTCACGTGATCCATTATAGAATGTTGCTCAAATGTGAGGGACCGTAGCAGATAGAACTAACAGGGGATATTGAACGTATACAGAGAAGGTCAGCACTAATGTTCACAGGTTTGTTTGATCCATGGAAGAGTGTTACACAGCTCGAACCTCAGCTTCAGACATAAATGCATGCATGCACGCATGAAGGACACAGCAACGTGAGGATACAGACATGGTATAAACAAAGACATTATAAACATCAGTGATAATTGCTGTAATACTTCCAACGTTTAATTTGTTCCTTTCAAGTTGTGCTAAAAATTCTGCTAGGTATTCTTACACACACAGCGTTGCAGCCTTGCCGACATTCAAGCTGATACATATCTCTCTCTTTCGCTTTGTCTCTGTTGCGTGTTGAGCTGTATAAATTTGCTTGGACGATGTTTATTGTTTTGTATGCTACACAGAGATGTATTTCTTTATAACATGTAAAATAAGGCCTTATGTCTTTAGAATTTTTAAAAATCTATATTTCAGGTTATGTATGCATGTCATTACTTACAATATCCATCAATTTCTTGTTGCGTAATCGTCATGTGGATACGTTGTCATTGTGTGTGATCTGTTGATTTCTATCTGTGTCGTTTTTATTTTGCATGTTAGTTTGTACTGCCATACCTATTGCCCATTGCTATCTATTTTATCGTTTGTATATTTTTTCTCTTAATTTCTCATTCTAAGTGGAATAATACGTATTGTCTCAGTGCAGCCTGCTTTTGGTTGTGGGAATGAATGGATGTGGAGTATGATATTTTATCTGTGGCTGTAGGTTTTCAGGTAACTGATGATGCTACACTACTGTAATTTGAGGCAAAACCTATATGGAAAATGATGAATAAACAAGAATTACATTTATTCAGTTGCATCCAGACGTAGATTCAATGTCATTAATTAAATTTTTTCTCTGTGTTTAGTCATTACACATATGTGTTTTCCTGCTATTTGTTTCGATAAGACGAGATGCGCACTTATTAAGAAACTGTGATTTTGATGGAGAGCACCGATCTTCAAATCTGCTTCTAGTCATCCTTATTTGGGTTTTCTATGGTTTCTCTAAATCACACTGGGACTATGTTGTAAAAGTTTCTTATATAAGTCAATAATAAGTTCATTTCCTAAGCCAACAATGATGAAATTCCTGCTTGCCCTTAGCTAACAGATCTCAAAGCAAGAATTCGTGTTCAGTCCCTCACATTCGTTTAATCACTACCGCAAAATGTTCTCTGAAGTGTCCTCTGAAACTACTAACGGATTAGAAGCTCGAAATTAATGAAGGAGAGAAAATGAAAAGCGATTAGCATGTTGTTGTTGTTGTTGTGCTCTTCAGTCCTGAGACTGGTTTGATGCAGCTCTCCATGCTACTCTATCCTGCGCAAGCTTCTTCATCTCCCAGTACATACCGCAACCTACATTCTTCTGAATCTGCTTAGTGTATTCATCTCTTGGTCTCCCTCTACGATTCCATTATCCTCGTTTTGCTTTTGTTGATGTTCATCTTATATCTTCCAATGCTAAATTTGTGATCCCTTGATGCCTCAAAACATGTCCTACCAACCGATCCTTCTTCTAGTCAAGTTGTACCACAAACTTCTCTTCTCCTCAATCCTATTCAATACCTCCTCATTAGTTACGTGATCTACCCACCTTATCTTCAGCATTCTTCTGTAGCATCACATTTCGAAAGCTTCTATTCTCTTCTTCTCCAAACTAGTTATCGTCCACGTTTCACTTCCATACATGGCTACACTCCATACAAATACTTTCAGAAACGACTTCCTGACACTTAAATCTATTCTCGATGTTAACAAATTTCTCTTCTTCAGAAACGATTTCCTTGCCATTGCCAGTCTACATTTTATATCCTCTCTACTTCGACCATCATCAGTTATTTGACTCCCTAAATAGCAAAACGCCTTTACTACTTTAAGTGTCTCATTTCCTAATCTAATTCCCTCAGCATCACCAGATTTAATTTGACTACATTCCATTATCCTCGTTTTGCTTTTGTTGATGTTCATCTTATATCCTCCTTTCAAGACACTGTCCACTCCGTTCAACTGCTCTTCCAAGTCCTTTGCTGTCTCTGACAGAATTACAATGTCATCGACGAACCTCAAAGTTTTTACTTCTTCTCCATGAATTTTAATACCTACTCCGAATTTTTCTTTTGTTTCCTTTACTGCTTGCTCAATATACAGATTGAATAACATCGGGGAGAGGCTACAACCCTGTCTCACTCCTTTCCCAACCACTGCTTCCCTTTCATGCCCCTCGACTCTTATAACTGCCATCTGGTTTCTGTACAAATTGTAAATAGCCTTTCGCTCCCTGTATTTTACCCCTGCCACCTTCAGAATTTGAAAAAGAGTATTCCAGTTAACATTGTCAAAAGCTTTCTCTAAGTCTACAAATTCTAGAAACGTAGGTTTGCCTTTTCTTAATCTTTCTTCTAAGATAAGTCATAAGGTTAGTATTGCCTCACGTGTTCCAATATTTCTACGGAATCCAAACTGATCTTCCCCGAGGTCCGCTTCTACCAGTTTTTCCATTCGTCTTTACAGAATTCGCGTTAGTATTTTGAAGCTGTGACTTATTAAACTGAAAGTTCGGTAATTTTCACATCTGTCAACACCTGCTTTCTTTGGGATTGGAATTATTATATTCTTCTTGAAGTCAGAGGGTATTTCGCCTGTCTCATACATCTTGCTCACCAGATGGTAGAGTTTTGTCATGACTGGCTCTCACAAGGCCATCAGTAGTTCTAATGGAATGTTGTCTACTCCCGGGGCCTTGTTTTGACTTAGGTCTTTCAGTGCTCTGTCAAACTCTTCACGCAGTATCTTATCTCCCATGTCGTCTTCACCTACATCCTCTTCCATTTCCATAATATTGTCCTCAAATACATCGCCCTTGTATAAACCCTCTATATACTCCTTCCACCTTTCTGCCTTCCCTTCTTTGCTTAGAATTGGGTTGCCATCTGTGCTCTTGATATTCATACAACTGGTTCTCTTCTCTCCAAAGGTCTCTTTAATTTTCCTGTAGGCAGTATCTATCTTACCCCTAGTGAGACAAGCCTCTACATCCTTACATTTGTCCTCTAGCCATCCCTGCTTAGCCATTTTGCACTTCCTGTCGATCTCATTTTTGAGACGTTTGTATTCCTTTTTGCCCGCTTCATTTACTGCATTTTTATATTTTCTCCTTTCATCAATTAAATTCAATATTTCTTCTGTTACCCAAGGATTTCTATTAGCCCTCGTCTTTTTACCTACTTGATCCTCTGCTACCTTCACTACTTCATCCCTCAAAACTACCCATTCTTCTTCTACTGTATTTCTTTCCCCCATTCCTGTCAATTGTTCCCTTATGCTCTCCCTGAAACTCTCTACAACCTCTGGTTCTTTCAGTTTATCCAGGTCCCATCCCCTTAAATTCCCACCTTTTTGCAGTTTCTTCAGTTTCAATCTGCAGTTCATTACCAATAGATTGTGGTCAGAATCCACATCTGCCCCTGGAAATATCTTACAATTTAAAACCTGGTTCCTAAATCTCTGTCTTACCATTATATAATCTATCTGATACCTTTTAGTATCTCCAGGATTCTTCCATGTATACAACCTTCTTTTATGATTCTTGAACCAAGTGTTAGCTATGATTAAGTTATGCTCTGTGCAAAATTCTACAAGGCGGCTTCCTCTTTCATTTCTTCCCCCCAATCCATATTCACCTACTATGTTTCCTTCTCTCCCTTTTCCTACTGAAGAATTCCAGTCACCCATGACTATTAGATTTTCGTCTCCTTTCACTACCTGAATAATTTCTTTTATCTCATCATACATTTCATCAATTTCTTCATCATCTGCAGAGCTAGTTGGCATATAAACTTGTACTACTGTAGTAGGCATGGGCTTTGTGTCTATCTTGGCCACAATAATGCGTTCACTATGCTGTTTGTAGTAGCTAACCTGCACTCCTATTTTTTTTATTCATTATTAAACCTACTCCTGCATTACCCCTATTTGATTTTGTATTTATAACCCTGTAATCACCTGACCAAAAGTCTTGTTCCTCCTGCCACCGAATTTCACTAATTCCCACTATGTCTAACTTTAACCTATCCATTTCCCTTTTTAAATTTTCTAACCTACCTGCCCAATTAAGGGATCTGACATTCCACGCTCCGATCCGTAGAACGCCAGTGTTCTTTCTCCTGATAGCATGCTGAAGGTGAAAGCAGCAACATGCCAGGAAAGATTTCATTTTTAAAGACGCATTCCACATTATGACGTTTATTGTGAGTGGAATCTATGGAACATGTGAAAATTAACTCATAAAAAGGGCAACCAATTAAAGTAACACATCAATGTGTAATTTCGCAACTCCAGCATGTCACGTAAAACCTCGAAAGATACTGAATAATTGCGTTATAATTAAAGTAAGGAAATGCTGTTTAGAGCAAAATTCGACAAATAAAAACCTTTTATTGAGTATCAGACATGGGAGGCAGACATGAACTCGGTAGGAACCTTCTCCACTGCAATACATCCAGCGATATACCCTAACATTCTATCTTAAATGTACCAAATGATGTCCTGAGGTAGTTTCAATATGACTAAAGTCATTTTCTTACCCCTGTTGTCAAAGTTATCTTTCGTTACAACTTAAAACCTATATGGCTCAGTTTAGAATGGCACATGGTGGGTAAGTGTCTCATAATGCACCACACATATGGAGTATTGTGTTATGTAACACTCGTCATTAGACTTATGCAGATCCTAGCAGAACTTAACAATTAATATGGTTAAGTTACATGTTAGTTGTTTACACTGCAACAGAGAAATCACCTATAACCAAAGAGAAGATAACCCACTTGTTTTATCCTGAAATTTAGATTTGAAGAACAATAACTGCGTGTGAAAATAACTGAAAATAAGTCGAAGCAGCAGCATAGCAAACCTTATGAACCCTAAACCTAAAAAAACTATGGCTGAAAACCTAAAAAAAGGAATTACACAAGGAGAAAGAATTAATAAACAGACACTCAGCATGTAGACAGATGCAGCAACAAACTGAAAGGAACCCACCAATTGCAGCAGTATACATAGGCCCTCGTAAGCCATGGTCGGCAATGTACTTGACCATTATCTATACACATGACAAGAAACTGCAGTCCTTGACATCAAAACAAAATAACAAATCCAACCTTATAATTATGGAGGAAAACACACACACATTCTGCAGCAGAGTGGTGAACAACACAGACATAAAATTTCACCAAAGAGAAAATAGTCTACTTCAAAAAGGACTAAAATACATCATAAAATCCAACATAATCAAACATTCTCTGAAACAGATCATAGTTGCAACTAAAAAGCAGCAGGTGGTATAAAGTTCAATTCAAATACAAAAGAATCAGTAGGCCACAAAGTAAAAAAGCTTCTTAACAATGACATGATAGAAGATACTTAAGATCTAAATAATTATTAAATGATACAAAAACCTTAAAATCCACAAAAAATATACTGAAAAGCAACCAGTCCATAGTTATGAAGTCAGACAAAGGCAATACACTAGTTGAGATGAAAGAAAAGGAGTATATAAACAAAACCATTAATTCTTTGACACTAATAATATTCACCACATTAAAAAGACCCAAGGAAACAATTTCAAAGTAAAACAAAGGAACAACGAAAGACCACACGTTTCGAGTTGACAGAAACAAATAAGAAATATCTCACATGCATGAACCCCAAAAGCACCACATTTAAGAACACAGCAAAAAATACACAAAAAACGTAGTTCGATAACAGTAGAGGTTAGCTCTATAAATAGCCCAGTATACAAACTGTCGCTGAAACTGAACCAAATAATGATGAAAAAATTAAAAACATGGAACCACATAGTCAATAAAAAACAGTGTGATACTAGATGAAGAACTCAAAGTCAGAAAACCTTCCCCATGATGCTCAGTTTTTACCACTTGGCATTAAAAACCTTTACTCAAACATACCTGCACAAGAATCTGTATCAGTAATCCTGAACAACTTTATGAGATACAAGAAATTTGCATACAAAGAGATTGTTCAATCTGTGGAACTCCTCCAGATAATCCTAAGTTACAACTGTTTACATTTAATGGTAATTTTTATAAGCAGCAAGATGGCCTAGCATGAGATCATGTATATCTGATAACATGGTTGACATATACATAAGCCATTTGGAACAAAATTATTTAATTGTCAAGAACCCAGCTTAAAGGAAATTAAATTTTACAGAAGATGTGTAGATGACACACTACTGCTAGTGAAAGAGGATGCCAAAGATATAACAGACATTCTAAATTCCTTCAACAGTCTATATGATACAATTACATTTACAACAAAATATGAACAAGACAAAAGCACCAGCCACCTGGAACTAAATATTATAAGATACAACAACACACAAAAAATTCAAAATTTATAGGAAAAATGCAAATGATCAACTTCACAATCCCTGCAACTTCATGTCATCCAAATATCCATTAACAGCCAGCATACAGGTCAGTGCTATATGGGGCAACTAAAATAACTTTGAACCATGGAAACATGCCACAGGAAATAAATATAGTGAAACAGACTGCAGTTGGCCATGATTATACTACTTATATGTTTGACACACTAGTAGACATAGTGATGAAAGATCCAGACACAAAACATACCACAGAAGAAAAAGACAAAAACTAATGTACACCTAGCATCTCATACATTGAAAATATATCACAGAAGATTGCAAAGATTTTCAAAAACCACAAAGTAAAAATAGGATTTTCTCCATCTAATAAATTACAAATGATACAAAAACTGATGATTTATACGACAGTGAAGCAATGGTAAACAATGTTAATTCAAGTGATCATCCGAAAGATAATATATATTAAATTCAACGAGTAAACAAGGAAGTTTTAAGAATAATGAAATACATAAATTGCGGGAAAATTATGTTATAACACATTTGTTTACGATTGAAAATGTATGCTTATTAAGAGAAAAATCAAGAATATAAAAAAACCTAGATCAGTTAAAAAATCAGTTGTAAAAATGAAATTACTTTACTTTATTAGAAAACTTGTTTAATTGACAAAATAAAAAAATGAATTTGATTAGATATTTTAAATACAAATACAAATATACATATATGATAAATACAAGCAGATGTAACAAAATTGCTGTAAGTTCCACTTATAATAAACAGATTGCATTACAGATGGAGTTAATACTATACCATATGGTAACTGCAAAGTGAACAAATCAATCACATATGATGAATACAATGATTTTCTTCATGAATTAATTAGTTGAATTAATGATAATCCAGAAAATCAAGTAAGAGTAAATGATTTCATATGTGAATTAAAGAGTTGTGTTAATGGTTATTCAGAAAACTAAATAAAAGATGATCATTATGTTTACATTTGTTTCTGATATAAATTAAACATTTACCGCTAAGATTAAATAAAACCAATTATCAAATAAATATTTATTCTGTGTTTAATTTTTTCATGACATGTTAATTTTTGATGTGTTTTGAATATATTATGCAAACAACTTTTCCACAAAAACTTTCAATCTTATACTAATATTTGTCATTTTGTTTTTGATAATCTATGAATATATTTAGAAGAATTTTAACTTTTTTAAAGATTTCACTAGGAAATGTTTCTTTGATTTGAGTTACTATTTTTTTGTGTGTTCTTGTATATTTTGCCTAAAACCTCTTTGTTCCTTTTTATACAATCAACACAACTCATTTTTGAAGATGAGTTCTGTGTTGTAACTTTTTTACCTTATTAATTTGTTTTTCATGTTTACACCCTGGGGAACTCGCTTTACTTTTATGTTCCATTTATTAATAAAAAATTTAATGAAATTAAAATATAAAAATTTAATAATTTTTAAAAAATATGTTTAAACAGGTGTTAATAAAATTGATGAAAATAATAATCCAAGATTTATAGCTATGATTTATCTTTTTGTCATTTGTGGTAACCAGAAGTTACACTTACATTTAGTTACAAATTTTATAAATGAGCCATGATTATATTCTTTAAATATAAAATCAGAGATGAAACTCATAAAAATTTTTAAGACTGGATTTATAGAGAAGTTTTACCATCTATTTATGAACATGGTGAATACAAAATAAGAAAAGAAATGATAGATTCCTATAAAAACTGAATACAACATTTACAGGAGATAAATAAAATTACAATTTGCCAAAAAAAGTCAGATGAAATATAAGACAGAGCAACAGGAATTTTATGTGAAAAAAATGAACAAATAACGAGTCTTTCACCACATATTGTTCCTCCAATACCTGATGAAGATTTAAGCCATGATTATGTTTTTTTTTAAATTAAATAATTATAATTTTGATTTGAACAAAATTTAAAAATATAAAATTACCAAATAAATGTTATCAGAAATGGACATCCAAATTATGGAGAATTTTTAAGTATTTTTATGAACCTAATTCACTAACATTATTCCAAAGAATGGAAGCAAAACGATAATGTTTATTACCGAACATATTTCAATCTTCAGAATATGTATTGATGAGAAGATTTGTTTGATGGCATCATATGACATTTCTTAGAAAATAAAAGTGAAATTCTAAGTACTCTTTCCATTATTGAAATTTATAAAACATCCATAACGGTTTTTATATGCATCTAATAAACGGAAATCATGAAAAACGTCATATTCAGTTAATTAAAATTTAAAATCCTGAAATAATTCTGACATTAGGTCAGTCTTACTAACCTTTATTTTAATATCAAAACATATTCCATCTTCTTTCATAAAACAATAAGCGTAATGAATATTGTAATCAGTGCCACACAAGTTTAAATTTTCAATAAGAAGGTCGATTTATATAAAAAAATTATATGACAATTTTATTTTTATCGATCCAACGTGTGTGAATTACCAAATCCTAGCCATTTAATTTATACTTTATTGCATTTCTTTCTCAAAACTTTTTCAACAAGATAAATTACTGCATATTTCATTTGCAATAGTTCTTGTTTACAAAAATTTCCTTTTACTTTTCCTCCTATAAAATCTCTTAAACTGCCAGGAACTGGATTTTCAGTTTAACGAATTCCAGAAAACCAGTTGGCATAATATCTTTCCTTCCCCTTTATTCCTTTCAGTTTATTTATTCTTATTTGTTTGGCAAGTTTATATTTTGTGTCAGTATCTGTAAATTAATTACATAAACAGTGTTCAATTAGGTTTTTTGTTTTTCCTTGATTATTTCTTTTGATCTATATGTTTCATTTTTATTGTTGAATGCTTTTTGTTATTATATTCATAGACTAGATATTAATCAAAATCGACCCATTTATAATGTCCTTGTAAGTCAAATTTTTTCCATGTCTTGTCTTTCAGTGTTGTATTACATCTGTCAGTAACAGATGCTTTTAATTCAGAAAAGGTTGAATAATGATTAAAATTAAATTTTTTATTAATTCCTGAAATTCTTTATTATAAAAGGTTATACCATTATCTGTCTGTGAATTTCTTGGTTTTCTTGACTTGAATACTTTTTGAAAAGGTCAACTATGTTCTTACCGGTTTTATCCTTAACTAGAAAGGTCCATCGAATGAAACAAGTTTACTGTTACCCGTTGCTGTTTGTGTATCTCCATTACACGTTTCAGAGGTTTAAGCCGCCATCATCCATCATGGAATGGACCAAGCAGAATTTGAAAATAACGTCGATAACAGTAAATAAATATTTATATCGTTTATTTATTTTTCGTAATCCTTTCAAACAATCAGAATCCATTTAGATTAAATCAGTGTGGCATAAATCATAAATTATGAAAGAAACAACGATTGTTTTTAATTTTTTTCTCTTCAGTTTACGCAGTTCATTAATACTTTCCTCATAAATATTAAATACGTTACATATAAAATTTTTTAACGGTAACGATCTTTATTTCTTTGTTTTTCAATTGTAGTTGTTACTCTATGAAGGTTATTTTTCCAGTAAATTTTTAAACTACAAACAGTAGATGTAATTATTCAATTGTGTCAAAATACTTGTGCACTCAGGTTTTTAAACATATTTTTTAAAATTCTTTTTCTTAATGTCTTTTATTGAAAACATTTGTTTTAGCGATTGGAACTTTTACACTTACTTTACTTCTACGATGACAACTAATGTAAATTTTACTTGAATTAAAAATCCTGCTTGATTCTTTTTGAAACTGTTTAATCTAATTTTCGTTTTTTTTAGGTCGACTTATGATTGAAAATTTAGGATATCTTTATATTTTGTTTCTAATGACTGTAACGACAATTTTTCAATTCTGAACTTCATTCTTCCTTTATTTTCGGTTCCAGTGATCGAATATCTCTGATTTTTGTTTCTAAGGACTCTATTGTCTGTTTCAGTTTTTCTTAATTTTTGGATCTATTTTGGCTGAAAACCATATGTCATATTTTTAATTTCTGATAGAAAATCTTCAAATTCTGAAGTTTTTTCTTCTTAATTTTTTGTTTTTAGTGATTGAATATTTTTGATTTTTTATTCTGATATTTTTATCATTTTATTAAGATCAGATTATACCTCATTAATTTTCAGTTCAAATCATTGAAAAACCATGAGTTTTTATATTTCACCATTGTCTTTAAGATTTAACTAATGTCCAAAAATGTCCATTAATTATATGAAAAAAATCTTGAATTTATGAATTTCTGATAATAGTTTTTAAGGTGAATAAACAATAACCATAAATAAATTTGTTAAAATTTTGTGTTCCTTTGTTGTTATAACATAGGTTATTTTTTTCCAAAGAATCAACCAGTTGTTCATGAATATTTGCACAAAATAAATCAATACAAGTTTCGTATTTTCTGATTTATAATAAAAAATCCAGTGAATACAAACATGATCAGATGTATCAGAATTAAGTATTCCACATTGAGTAATTTTTTAATTAGTAGGTAATTCAACAGTTCAGATGTTCAAATGTGAGGGAATTCCTATGGGACCGAAAACTGAGGTCATCGGTCCCTAGTCTTACACACTAGTACAACTAACTTGTGCTATGAACAACACACACACCTATGCCCGAGAGAGGACTCGAATATCCAATGGGAGGGCCTCACAGTCTGTAACATGGCGCCTCAAACCACATCGTCACTCTGTGCGGCTAATTCATCAGTCATGAATACAGTATGAAAGTGTTTAATTTTCAATTTTTCAAGCAATTTCTTCTATATCAAAATAAGATAAAGATTATTATATTTTTTGATTATTTTTGTATTTTTATTACTTTCCCTTTATTTTTCACTATTAGAGTGTATCTGCTTTGTTCTTGTAATACTCTATCGTTTCTTTGTTCGTAATGAACTGAATTTGCGACTGCTGCTGCACTACCAGCTTCATGAACCAACTGCAGATAATGATCGTAATAAAATTGGTAAAAATGTGGCGTCATGTTTTGTTAATCCAGACCTTTCATTCTTCTTCATTAAATGTGCAGTCTTCATTATTCATTCATCATTAAATATTCATTAAATTTCAATTACAACAGCAAGACCTAATTTAATGAATAAATTTAGTCAGCTTTTTATTGTTGTTTCTTTTTGGAGTATCGGTTAAGAAATTATGTATACTACTGACTTCTTCATTATTTAATTTAGCTGTAGTCGAATCTGGTTTTTTTATAGCATTTGGAAGTAAATTTTAATCACTACTAAATTTATTCAGATATGTAGATTAAAAATTAATAACGAATATTTATAAACCCTATCCTTTGCATCTGTTTGAATACCCATACCTCAGTTTCTTTTTTCATACATTATTAATCTATTTGCAGTTGCAGCAAACTTTTCAACAAACAAAGAAATGTTATAATGCATTCTTTCTTTTGCAATTAATTGAAGTCATCTATCAGCTTTGTATCTTTTTTCTAAATACTTATTATCTCATTAAAAATATCATGGTTTTTACAAGCCTCATTTAATGGATTAACTTCTAGATAATAATTCTTCTAATTTTTGTCCAGGCCCACAGTAACTATAACCAGGTTTATGTAATTCGAAAGATACTTTATTAATGTATTAACTAATATTTCCCCCAATTTTTCCGTTTTCCAAAAGTGTGAGGCAATTTATTTAAAAATAAAAGCGAATACCAAATTCCTTTTGGGTTATTAATAATAAAATCAATAATTTTACTTGTTAACATTTGAGTTATTGCAACGTTTTCATTATGATAATTTTTATTTCCTGATAATTCTTGACCTGAATTACTGATAGTCTGCAACTAACAGGCAGACATCACCCATCGAAACATATTTGATTGGTACTTCTGAATATTTTTTTATTAAAGCTTCAGCCATGTTTGCGTCTACACTTGAATCTGAATTTGATTATAAATTTACTGGTAATTATTAAAATAATTAACATCGACAATATCTTTTCTGAAGTAGTTATATTTATTACTTTTACTTGATTTTATTTTATTTTGATTATTATTGGAATATAATTCTCCCAAATTAAGAAATGTATCTACGTTATTTGATAAATCAGTAGAAAATGAGTTATCACCAGTTCCTCCACAGTTATTTGTTTTTTTTGTTAAAACATTCATTAAATCATTTGTCCCTTCTTTTCCAATTATTATCACATTCAAATCTTAATCGTAATATTCCAATATACTTAAATCTACTGATAGGTTTTAACCAAAAAATTTTATCAACACTCTTGTTGATAAATTGTACCATTCTATCACTTATCTTAATTTTTCCAATATTCGATGATTTTTAGTTATTTTTTTAAATTTTCCTATATTTAATGTATTCTTCATATTTATTCAACAAACGTTTATTTCTGATTCAATTTGTGTATAATTACATTGTGAACTTTATATCATATCATTGATCGCTAAATTCTTCTAAATAATTTTGATTGCAAGGAATCATCTTTTTCAACTTCCCCATTTTCTTCAGTCAGTTTTAACATAGTATAACATAGTCTTTCAATTCCTTGTTTTAACTCTACATCTGCGTTGATAAGTCTTCGGTCTTCTTTTCTGAATTTTTAATACTCCATTCTTGGTTGTTTTTCCATTTTTAATTTCTTCTTTTAATTATTCTTTTATTTTTCTATTTCGTCTAGCTTTATTAACAATTTCTGGGTCACATTTAATAAACATTTATTAAGGATAAAAAACAATAATCACTTACATTTTTATGTTCACCTTTTATGTTCAATATGTATATTCCATGTGTAGGTTCAATTTTTGCTTTCAATGTTTAACAAATTTTTAATCTTTTCTCTGTAGTTACCATTGTGTGTTTTCTTGTGATTCCTAGCCTAATAAAACTAAATTCAACAATATTCCATTTACTGCATTTGTTTTTTCTAAATTGTCAAATTTAAAATCATCTCCAAAGAGTTAATGATAAATATAATTTATCTTTGTGTCATTTGGTTAAATATTCTGTAACTACATCCTGATTTTCAAGAATGAAATCGTCAAATGTAACTTCTGACTTATCTTCACAGTCATCTAACGGAATGATCTCTTCACTATTTTCAATAAAATTACTGTTTTTAACCAATTTTATCTTCAGTTTTTCTCAAATTGTTGATATTTCGCTTGATTTAAGCTTATAGAATAAATGTACAAATCGTTAATTTTATTGAAATTCCATCATCCCACAGCTAGAATGTAGTTATCAACCATTAATGTTGTTTTCCACAATTGCTTGGTCGCACTATTGAACACTGAATAGAATTTGGTAATAGTTTACTGTCTTTATTTTTTAATTTATTTTCTGGAATTCTTTTTTTCTGTTTCCAGTCTGTCATCTATTTACTTAATTTTTATTAATAATAAATGGATCATATTTTTCAGCTGAGTGATAAATCATCTGTTCTTAAAAAAAGGTTAACTGTTACAATAAGAGAAACTCATAAAAATGCTCCATTTCAGTTTTATACAAGATGTTTAACACTGAATATTAGACTGAAATATAATAAGCTGAATTCTGATAACGAAATAAAGATAAGAGATGAAGAGAATTGGGACTTACCAGTTTTACTCTTTTCCTGTTAAGGAAAAGTCGAAGAATAATTTTAATGTTCTAATCAAAGAAGTACAAATTAATGTTAATAATGGTGATAGATAGATTTGTCCAAATCACCCACAATTGTATATGACATTTGATGCTATTCATACAGTTGGGAGAGATTTTTCAGCATATGACAGCAAATCAAATGTTAATCTAACTGATAATTACGTGGTAAATCTGTTCAATGTTATTACAGTTAAAATAGAAGCAATATCGTGTATAGAATAAAACATCCCTTTATTTCTGCACCAGTTCTTGTTTGATTGACTTTGTCTCTATCAAATGAATTAAGTATGGAACATCATATTCTTAACAATGGTAAAATTGAAAACAAGAAAAATGAAGCAATTTATCCATTATAATTGTTTGGCGATTTTTAAAGATTTTCAAGAAATAATTTGGGAAGAATGTTTAACAGTAACTTCTACTTGGAGCTCACATTCTGAAGATTCTATTCCTTGATAGTGTAGTAAAAATCATGATGGTACTGATATTCCTGGATCATGTACAAAAGAAGGTAAATAGTTGTACAAAGTATGGAAATCCATGTTCAAGTTGTTAAATATGAATCAGATTATTCACCTCAACTAGAACAAGGAGGATGGAAAAATTCGAAAATTCCAATTTATTTCTTTGAACCAAAAACCATAGTGTTTGCAGGATTGAATAGAAGAAGAAATTTTGAATCAGATATTTATTATGATTCTGCTGAATTTGATATGCCTTATTTTATTTTCATTGTTCTCCAAATGAAATGAAAAAATAATCAGTTACATTATTTGTCAGTCATGTTAAATTACAAATATCTATATACAGAATGGAAGAACAGAAATTTTTCGTTCAGAATTACGAAATCTTAATCCACTGAATAGCTTTTGGAAAGCTTATGATGCTGTTGGAGATTTTTAAAAGAATAACACAACTGAGCAGCAGTGTGAATACAAATCCCTTCAGTTCTATTCAAAATCATTCTATCTATGTAATAAATATCTCAAGGAGAATGAATGTGTTAAGCACACAAAAGCAACAATCAAATTATTTGCCTGTTTTATGCAAACATACCAAATGATACCCTTGCATGTGTAATTATACATAGTAAAAAGAATTTAAATTATGATTCACAACACAGGATACTAATCGAAAATTTTTAGCTGGAAAGTTGATTATTTTCAAGTTTTCGAAAGTATCAATTTCAAAAATTTTAATCTTACTTTTTGGATATAGATAAAGGAAAAGAAAACGAACATGAAGGACAGTATTGAACATTTTGTAAGAGAACTTAATAGTTATAGCAATGGTTTTGCCGGAGGCTTCACTAAATTAACAGAACTGAGAAAAGTAAAACTTAAAATACTTCAAAATCTGTAATTTTGGTAACTAAATATGACCAAAAGGTTTTATTATTTTTTAGATGATAAGTTTAAAATTACTTTTCTGCATTGTTATACTACATCTTTTCAGAAGATGAAGATAGAGGTAATTATTGGATTAAATTTTATATATTGAGGTAAAAAATAGCAAAAATAAATCAGTTCATATTATTGAATTTGAATGAATTTTTGAATTTTTTCTGTTTTTAAATTTTAACTCAACAGATTTATTTTCTTAAATATTATATTTTAATTGAATAATATTTATTTTTTCATTAAAAGAAAATACCTGTCATTGGTATAGACAAATTTTTTAAGAGGACATACAGTAAAATTAAAATGATGATTTCATTTTGGGAGTTTTTAAAAAATGTGCTCTTTGTCGCAGAACTCTCATACATATACTAATTTAGTGCATTCAGTAAAGAGCTGAAAAGTGTACTGTGTCTGCAAACAGTCTTGTGATACATCTTCTATGTTTCCCTGGCACATTGGCCACTGTGAGAACTCACATTGTGAACAGACACCTGTAGCTTGATAGCAGCTTTAGACATGAAGGTCAATTTTAAATTCTCACTAATGTATTAATGAATTACTCCCATTAACTCAGAATGGCTAGTCAGTCTGTACAGTGATTAGTACCAGTTGCTGATAGATATTTGTTTCATTTCATATCTTTTCCTGTTAGCTTGATTAAAAATTGTTCTTCTTATTTTCATTCAACTGCTACTACCAGCATGTAATATTTTTCTAGTTTAAGAGGTCTTACTTTTAAATTATTTGCTCATGCATCCTCTGTGGCAAGTAGATTTCAGTGTGATCTAAACCTTACATTCTTATATACTTTCAGGACAATATAACAAATTTTTGATATATGGGTGCACACTTCCTTTGCACATAGATCTCAATAGTTACTATATATTCAATTTTTATTTCTTTGCACTGATTTTGCTTATTGTTTGCTGAAACTTGTGTTTATTCACCACATTACATAACTGATTGCAAGTTTGTTTACTATAAATTACTGATGAGTAAGTTAAAATATTGTTGTATTCATTTCTGGAAAAGTTGGAACTATTCAGTACATTGTTGTTGATAGTAAGCTACTGTTTACGTTTATTTGAAGCGAAGAGTTTTGCTTGTAGTGAAGAGTGAGGAACCTTAGTTATATATGTGAACAGTCAACAATCCTTGTCTCTTTAACTGAAGCTGCATGACTGTGTTGTTACATTGATGTTGAAATTACACTTTGTGATTAGCTTGGGACCAGCTGATAATTCTTGTACTTTAACAACATACTTAAGTGGACAGGGCTCACTTTTACATACGTTTATTTATTTCCTTACAAACATTGAGTTTGGGATTACTTTCTTATAGTGTGCTGTACACTTGTTACACAATATATTGTGTGAGATTTGCATTTTGACTTTGCTACTGGCAGGAATTTACAGTTATATGTTGAAGCGCTTAATCGAGTCAAACTGGTGAGTAACGTTGCTGCAGTGGTAAAAATTCTTTTCTTGTGCTTAAATTAAAATTAGGTGTGTTACTGGTGATGCTGTAATGGAAATTCAGTATTGTAATTTGTGTTTAAATGTGTGTTGGGGTTTTTATAGTTTTGATGTTGTCTGGTACTGCTTGATGAAGTTGCACAGTACTGACATATGATAACTGAGAGTGAAACATTTTAGATCAAGGATTTGATGACAACTTGTTTAGCACTTACTGGCATACCGATTAGGGGTCAGGCACATGAAAGGTTTAACTTCTGTATATAACTTTATTTCTGTGTGGCACTGCATGTGTTTAAGGCATGTTTTCTGATCATATGTAATTAATTTAGCTCACTATCCAGTGAAAACAGCATTCTTTTTGTTGGTTTCCGTTCTGTGTCAATACAAGGCGAAATTACTGCCATAAATTGCACTGATGTGTTCTATACTACCATTCTATGTAACTGCCTGTGGTGTGAGAGATTGTCAGTAAAATGTATTCGATCATATGGGATATAAGGTATAGGAGTTTATCGCAGATTCATTTGAAATATTTATGCAGTAGAGTACACTTGTGGATTTACCATTTACGTGTTGGCTATCATTAACTCTGATATTTTTATGAGACATATTATTGGATATCTTTTGGCCTGCACAACAAATAATTTCATCACAGTGAAAGTTTGGAGTGATTTTGGTTACTTCTTCAGTATTTGGACAGTCTTGCAGTAAGAAATTACACTTGGAGTGAAGAGCAAAGATTTCTGCTCCGCTCTTACCCCCCACCCCTCTGTCATGAAGTTGAGTGAGTGTACAATCATTTTCATTTGTCTTATTCAGAGAAAGTGATCTCGAACTTTGGAAACATTTTGTGGTCTGTACATCGGTAAAGAGTTGTGAAGCTACTGAACTTTGTGTGATGAGATTTGAAATATTTCGTGCATCTATATGGTATATGTTTTACCTTTGATTTTATATAAATTTTGTTGATTGATCACTGACTTTTTATTTTCATCTGAGCAGAACATTGAATACT
Organism: Schistocerca nitens; assembly: GCF_023898315.1. Classification (NCBI taxonomy): domain Eukaryota; kingdom Metazoa; phylum Arthropoda; class Insecta; order Orthoptera; family Acrididae; genus Schistocerca; species Schistocerca nitens. Next base: position 486,646,165 of record NC_064616.1, read on the forward strand.
TTTGTTACATGCTGGTCTAGATTCATTTTTTATTTTTCAATATACTGTTGGTTATTGAAGAGGAATATTCCACATTACTCTCCTGTGAGGTTTATTTTAGGGTGCTACACTGAGATTTTGGAGGCTTGTTGCAAGATTATTTTTTTCTGATCAGTGTTATTCTCAGGAAGTTGATTATTATTTTAGTTCTATTATTCTGGTTCTGGAGAAGACTATTACAGTCAGAGAGAGATAAGAAGTAGTAGATGGAATAGAAGTTTAGGTAGAGGTATAAGTCTTGGTTGGTGGTGTACTTTCGTTGAAGTAATGTTATGTCTACTGTTGCTATTCAGGGTGGTGATACGCTGCTAATTCAGGTACGATTTTGGTCAGTCATGTAGAGTGTGTTGAGGTTAGTGGTATTAATCATGTGAATGAAGATGTAAGTGGTGTTGCTGTGAACGTAGATGTAGACGATTCCGAGATGGTGTTGCCACTTGAATCAACCAATAGTTGTGATCTTTTGTCAGATAATTCTGCAACTATTGCTGCCTGCCATTTTCACACTGAACAGCATAATATCAGTTCATTTGCAAAACATACTTTTGATAGAGACTTTATCAATATGTAGGTCGTATTCTTGGGTGACAGCACTGAGGCTAGTAACAGAGAGCAAAGTGAGTCACTAGACGCTAATTCAGAAGAGTAAAATGAGAGTTTAGAATCTCAAGGAACAAAAAGCTTTTAGTTAGTAAAAAAATAATCTGGGAGGTAGTTGAGTTTGAAGCTGTTATAGTTCACTTGTTTGAAAATAATACGCGCCTTTCTGATTGTACAGTTAAGACAAAGACTGGAATTTCAAAAGATACCACAACTTTACTGAGCATACACAAGGTTCACTTATCGCCAAGTTATTGTGCTTCAGAGAATCAATAAATCTGACCTCAGAGTTTTATCTTTTAATACCAAAAGTCACATTGTTGGGTGTGAATCGCTTCAGTTGTTAGACGGAAATTTTAATTTATTTATTTCTATTTATTTACACGTCGAGTTGCGTAGGACCAAGTTGAGGAGCAAATCTCTAAGGTCATGTAACATGTCAGTACATGAAATTACGGCGTAAAAGTAATAACACATAAAAACAGATAGTTTATGAACCCCAAAAAGTCATGCCATAAGTTTAAGTAAACGCAATCAACAATACAACAAGAATCAGCTTAATTTTTCAAGGAACTCCTCGACAGAGTAGAAGGAGTTACCCATGAGGAAACTGTTCAGTTCCGATCTGAAAGCGCGTGGATTACTGCTAAGATTTTTGAATTCTTGTGGTAGCTTGTTGAAAATACTTTTAGCATAAAAGATCCATACATTTAAAAATATCGGTACTGCTCTGTAGAAAACTGGGCCAACCACAATGAAACCCCTCTGTGCACGATATTTTTGGACATAGGTTGAGTTAGTTGCTGTTCGTAAGCAGTTCGAGTTTGTCGTGACTGCTGTCAAGCTGTCAAGCGACTGGAAACTGCTGCGAATGGGTATTCTGGGACGGTTACCGAGAGACATGTACCAGAATACCAGAGGCACCTCGGAAGCTATCCTTTCCTCTACAAAAGTGAAATATCTGTCACCGTCACCGTTGACTATGAAAGGCGCGAGAGTCGTCGGTCTAGAAGCCCTATACAGGATTGACGTGGACCGGGATGAAATCAAAGTACCGCACCCATCCAAGCTGTAACAGAGTCAGTAAGACTGTTGGGCAGCCTGCTCTGTCTCACGTCAGGGGCAGGAAGGCGCATAATGTTAGGGATCTGTTAATCGTCGTCAGTTTGTACATACGGCGAATAATGGTACCCCTTAGAGACATGGCAGCAAGTAAAAAATCCAAGTCGGTTTTGATTTTCTAGTCCTGTACAGTGTGAAGCTCTCACTTCCTGAAAGCAAACACAAAGACCGTGTTTAGCTTGGCAGTTATAGCCATTTGAGTATTGTCATACACTAAATCTCTGGCACAAAGTCATTTCAGTCAGATGAATTATTCTAGCGTTATAATTTAAGAATCAAGATACCAAATGCAAATAACCAACTGAAATGTAATGAAATAGGTAACAAAGGCCTGCAACATTTCTACCTTGGAATTTTGCACTACCAGTCAGCTGAACTGTGTAAATTGTTGACGACCAATCCATCACGTATAAAATGCATCTGTGGGAGTTCATAGCAACAAAAATAACATTTATGTTCACTGAAATTATGAATGTAAAATGAAAGTCTTTATTTTTTTGTACTATTAATGGTGATGCGATATAAGTAAGTTTCCATCGACAAGCAAATTAATTATGGTGGAGGAAATTAAAAAGGAACTAAGATTACGGCATACTGTCTCATCAACTTCGAAATAGTTAGCCGAATCACAAGCTCGGTTTGGGGGGAGGTTGGGGAAGGTAATCGATAGCGTCCTTTTCAAGGGAACTTCCCAGAATTTAATAAAACCATGAAAATAAATTGCAAGATGGGGATTTGAACCACCCTCTTCCTGAATGTAAGACTTACAAGTGCACTGGGGGAAACTGAGGTCAGAGGACAGCACAGAGGACCTATATAGTGCGTCTCCCTCATCATCACGATACAAATTATCAGTAATGATAGAGAAGAGCAAATGTATTAAAATAATAGGGGGGGGGGGAACCTTAACGACTGATTTGGAAACTAAAGACGAAATTGGAAATTTTCAAATCTGCACTTGGTCTGCTTGGGGCGTCCGTCTTAATTCAAGACTGTTGCCTGAATAACAGTCTTTTTTAGCACTCACTACATGCTCGGTGAACTATAGGCACAAGGGAAGTTGTTAAAAACGAACCATCCGGAGTCTTCTTACTCAGTCGACATCCGTACCACAAGCAAGTTTTCACCACTTAAAATGTCCGCCTGCTTAGCTGAGTGGTAATGTGCTTGCCTCCCATGCACTGGGCCTGAGTTCGATTCCCGCCCGCGTGGGAGATTTTCTCCGCTCGGGAAAAGGGAATTGTGTTGTCCTCATCATCATCTCATCCTCATCATCATTTCATCCTCATCATCGGCCGCAAGTCGCCCAATGTGCCGCCGACTGAAATAAGACTTGCCCTTGGAGGCCGAACCCGAATGGGACATCCAGGCCAACAATGCCATACGATCATTTCATTTCATTTACCACTTACCATTCGGTGTCCTCTCCATTGCTTGTTACAGCCAGACCACGTATTAAAAGCAAACCGACAGCTGTTGCTAGGAATGCGGATAAGCTAACACACAAATAAAGAAACCTGGTTTCAGATCGTCACATTTATTCTGCAGCGTGCCTTGTGTATGAGTACTAGCAACAAGATTCCGTATATACAGACATAACTTAGCCAATCACAGCAAATAAAAAAATTCTATGAAAACTCACAATTAATAAAATGTGCCAGGGTGCTGTGGGCCGGCTGCTGTGTCCGAGCGGTTCTAGGGGCTTCAGTCGAGAACCGCGCTGCTGCTACGGTCGCAGGTTCGAATCCTGCCTCGGACATGGATGTGTGTGATGTCCTTAGGTTAGTTAGGTTTAAGTAGTTCTTTCTAAGTTCTAGGGGACTAATGACCTCAGATGTTAAGTCCCATAGTGCTCAGAGACATTTGAACCATTTTTAAACTGTTCCGTAGAGCAGAAAAACAGGAAGACGAGCAGGCAAGCAGGAGTCCTTTAGCCTGCTTGGCTTAGACATAGCTTGGCTTGGATAGGAGTAAAGCAGCCTGTCCGTTCTGTTTGTAACGTACGACAGCTTGCCTGCCTGGCTAACAGTGCAGGCTAAAAGCAGAATGTGTACGCTATGGCACGGCTCCGAGCCGCATGTGCCTGTCACGAAGCGTTCCGGCACTACTAACAACCGTCCGCTCCGCCCATCTCACACGCTGCCACCCGGCGCTCCGACTTCCGGTGCTCGCCTTCTTCGCATGACAGGCACCAGCAAAATCGACGCTTCCGGCCACAACCTCACTGCTGGAGGGCGCCGCTTAGCCGGTACCAGCTTTCATCGTCGCCACCTCGCTCATGGCCCGAGCTCCGCTCTCGATAGGGGGGCCGGGGAGGGAACTGTGTGGCGGCCAGGCAGCTAATAAGGCAGCCAGTTCCCTTGAGTTGGTGACACATGCATGGAGTGACACTTGTACGGAGAGGGAATATGTTGATTTGCAAGGAGCCGACACCGTAGGTAGTGGACAGGATGATCCAGTAGTAGGATACACCGACCTGCACACCGCTGCCTGCGGCGTGTTCTGGGGAAAGCCGAACCCCAATTCCTGTACAAAGTTCCCTGTGCTCGCACCAGTTCGTAGTGTGCGTGGGGTTCTCCCAGAGTTCAGTACTGTAGGTGACGTCTGACTGGCGATTAGAGTTCCGTGTTTTAGTGCTGAGATAATGGAGTTCACCTAGACCACCAAAAGGAAGCCTTAACTGATTTACAACGGTGGATTATACAAACAAACAAGAAGTGACTTACGGGCGCAGTGTTAACTTTGCCAGCCGAAGTGGCCGAGCGATTGTGGTGCTACAGTCTGGAAGCGCGCGACCGCTACGGTCGCAGGTTCGAATCCTGCCTCGGGTATGGATGTGTGTGACGTCCTTAGGTTAGTTAGGTTTAAGTAGTTCTAAGTTCTAGGGGACTGATGACCTTAGAAGTGAAGTCCCATAGTGCTCAGAGCCATTTAAACCAAAACTTTTAAAAAAATGAATGCAAAGGAAGATTATCCACAAGAAATAACACAGTTTCAGGGGAAGGTAGCCATGTTTTTATTCCAGATGAAGCACAAAATAAAGTGCGAAAACATTTTGTCAGCGCAAAGAAGCGGGCAAAAGAAACAGATGCTACAGTTTCATGAGTTTACGTTGAAGAAGCAGATCAGCTTATCGATCGAGGCTACGACTTAGTAACGTCATTACCATCACGCAGATGTGCAAAACAATTGTCACTTCGCAGTAGGCGAAAATATATGGGAACTACACAAGATCCCATCTATTATGGAGGATTGATTATTCTTCCAAGAAAATAATTTACTGCTGACTGATGATAGCATGGCTAGCTGAATCAAATGCCGTTTCAGAACTACAAAAATTAATCATAGAGGCATGCGGTATTCGTTTGCTCTGCTTATCACTTCCCAGGGAACAAAAATATGGCATAATGTGATGAAGCTGTTGTGGATTCAAGCCTGCTCTATGGGTTGATCTGCGTCAAGGATAAGACTGATACGATTTTACAATATTCTTCTAAGAGCTTCGTACAAAACACAGATTAGGTACATGGGACGATAGTTTTTATGTCGTGAATTCTTCCTTTCTTGTGGAGCAGTACTATCATTGCTTCGTTTTATGAGGCTGGGATTGATGCATGGTCAATAGACAAAGTAAATGTTTCTGACAAGTGTTCGTAAGTTTCCTTATCAGCAAAGTTCATAATATCTACATACTACTCATCATAAGTAGGATCAGTGCCCTTTGAATTCTTCCTTTCTTTTGGAGCAGTATTATCATTGCTTTGTTTTATGAGGCTGGGATTGATGCATGGTCAATAGACAAAGTAAATGTTTTTGACAAGTGTTCGTGAGTTTCCTTATCAGCAAAGTTCATAATATCTACATACTACTCATCATAAGTAGGATCAGTGCCCTTTTTAAAGGTATCAGTAGCATATTTGACTTCCGAAGGAGGTACATCCGGATCTCTGGGTGCATTGTACAGGTCAGCTTATGCTGTAATTAGCTTTAGTTTTGCGTACAGGTGACTGTGAAAATTCCTGATGAAATTTAATATTTCCACTTAGTCAGTAAGTCTACCATTTTCTCTATCTAACGTAGTAATCTGCTTCTGGCCAATCATGAGCTTTCGTATAACGTTATTTAAGCTTTTTTTGTTCCCTAAACTAGGTATTAGAATTACCTCATTTCAGATTGAATTTTAACTTCGCTTATGAGTTTAAGTAAATTTCTAGTTTCATCACTAATATTTTCTATGTTGATTGATAGCATTTATCTTTAATATCGGAAGTTTACTCCATTGTATTACCTTGATTCTTGCTCCTAATAGTTGTGGTCACACCCGCCAAGATAGCCATCGTGTTCAAGTGCTACTTCCGGGAGGGAATGGGGTGGGGAGGGGGGGGGGGAGGTGCAGGTGGTGCCCCGGCCCCGGATCGAATCCACCAGGATAATTAACGACTGTCGGTGAATAATGAATACCATTCTGGTGCCCAAGTTCCACCTCAGTTACATGATTCGCAAACATTTAGAAAATCTTCGTTCACTTTCACATGAATAATGCTACGTGCAGACAATCCCAGGAGGTGAATGGGTGGCAACAGAAAGGACATCCGGCTACCCTCTAAATTAACCATGCCAAATCCGTTACTAACCATGTCGACCCTACGTCGATGCTAGACAAAGACACAAGAAAAAGAAGACAAGTTGGTGGTCACTGTCAGTGTTGAATTTGTTTAAAACAGAGACATTTTAACAACATTAAAAGAATTCGACAGTATAAAAACTCTCACTTGTCTAATTGAAAGTGATTTTTCTCTGTGTCCACTTCCTGTTAGGATGCTTTTTGAAGAACATGTCCATTATAGATATTTTAGTAAATTCTGCAAATTGCACTACTAGGTCTCCTTTCCCATTTTTCTCCTCGTTCCCATAATTCCAAATTACTGTTTCACCCTGTTTATGTGACCCTATATTAGCGTCAGAATCATCAGTAACTAATCCAAAGTGACAATTCCTTCCTTTTCTACTCGTTTGGATAACGCTTTCGTTGAATGAGTCATTCTTTTCGTCTGCGTGATTTGAAGTAGGAACACAGACCTGTATCTCGACGCGGTTAAAGGCGCTGCAGTCTGGAACCGCAAGACCGCTACGGTCGCAGGTTCGAATCCTGCCTCGGGCATGGATGTTTGTGATGTCCTTAGGTTAGTTAGGTTTAACTAGTTCTAAGTTCTAGGGGACTAATGACCTCAGCAGTTGAGTCCCATAGTGCTCAGAGCCATTTTTGAACCTGTATCTCGACGAAATGTTTAAAGCCAATCAAACTATTCTACTGCATATCTCTTCTAATACCGATAACCTATCAGTGATATTTTTGTTTACTAACAAGGGAACCTCCCCATCGCACCCACCTCAGATTTAGTTATAAATTGACACAGTGGATAGGTCTTGATAAACTGAACACAGATCAATTGAGAAAACAGGAAGAAGTTGTGTGGAACTGTGAAAAAATAAACAAAATATACAAACTGAGTAGTCCATGGGTCACATAGGCAACATCATGGAGATTATGGGCTCAGCAGCGCCGTGGTCACGTGGTAGCGTGAGCAGCTGCAGAACGAGACGTACTCGGTTCAAGTCTTCCCTCGAGTGAAAATTTTACTTTCTTTATTTTTGCATAGTTATTATCTGTCCGTTCGTTCATTGACGTCTCTGTTCACTGTATAAGTTTAGTGTCTGTGTTTTGCGACCGCATCGCAAAACCGTGCGATTAGTAGACGAAAGGACGTGTCTCTCCAATGGGAACCGAAAACATTTGATCGCCAGGTCATAGGTTAACCGATTCCTCCACAGGAAAACACATCATATATATTCTATACGACACTGGTGACGGCATGTGCGTCACATGACAGGAATATGTTGTCGACCCACCTAGCTTGTACACTTGGCGAATGGGTAAAAAGATTCTTCTACCTTGCCCGATTTAGGTTTTCTTGTGGATCTGATAATCACTCCCAAAAAAGTGATGAAAACATAAGAGTTTGTCACATAAACTGAAAATAAAAAATTAAAATTTTTACTCGATGGAAGATTTGAACCAAGGACCTTTCGTTCCGCAGCTGCTAACGCTACCACGAGATCACGGCGCTCCTGCGTCCCCTGTCTCCTTGATGCTGCTTATCATATGATGAACTATTCAGTTTGTATATTTTGCTTAGTTTTTCACAGTTCCACACAATTTCTTCCTGTTTTCTCAATTGATCTGTGTTCAGTTTTTCAGGGCCTATCCACTGTGCCAACTTATAACTAAATCTGAGGGGGGTGCGATGGGGAGGTTCCCTTGTAAGGACCCGTCTACATTTTGTTTCCTATCGGGTTCACCGAAAAAGAAGGAGACAGCATTCTTGTTTGCATCGCGCAGGATACTCCAGTTCCTCCTTAATTTGTTCTAAACTGTCATTGTCCAACAGCAAATGGTGAGGATCTCTATGATCTGGATTGTGATAATCAAACACCTTTCCTTTCTTGATGCAGACATCAAAGTAGTTCCCCCCAGGAGATACGATTGTGGGGCTATTTTGGAACATTGATTCTTGATATAATTCATCATGAACGTTGATCTTGAAGGTAATGAAGCTTATCCACCACTCCTGCTTCTTTTACAAATTGACGATAAATAGTTTTGGAAAGAAAGACACCCTTAGGCTTCAAAAATTAATGCCCCTGGGATCTAAAAAGCAAGAGTTAGCCAAGGGAGGCCGAAAGGAAAGCGCATAGAAGGAGATCAGCAGAAGTAAGTGGAAGCAGTGCCTGATCCAGCTTGAGGGCTCGCAGCTCCCATCCGCACCCTCCCAAGATGTGTCTCTAGGACCTATTAAATCAATTAATAATCAGACAACCAATGTGCCTCCGACTGAGATGGAAGGAAGTCTCAGATAAGACCAGTACATGTCAATAGCAAAGTCAAGTCCAAAAGTCAGGATCAAACCCCAAAGTTCAAGTTCAGCAATGGTTGAGTTTAGATTTGATCCAGAAAACCATTGCTCTCCTACATATGTTGTATAGCGATGCTACTCGCCCTCTTTTCCTTAATCAACACAAAAGTCTTATATAAGTGGTGTTCTTCGTGTTTTCCTCGTGGGTATTTATCCCAATATCAGCTGTCAGCTTTCATATAGACTCCATTTGCTTGTCTCTGCTCGTCTCCACACGAAAATCAGATCTACTAACTATATATTAGGTACATGGTCATTTCATTGGCTCTGCTTGACAGTATACTTCAACTTGTGGGCATATATATCATCCCTACAGACTCTACATCAGGACTGGCCCCACCGCTCTTGATATGCATTTGCCATTCTTTATTATCCCTTATCATTTGCATCATCATCACTTGGTTATCACCTGAGGATAGAGGACGGGTTCCACAACGATTTTATAGTGCGTTAAAAGAGCAAAAACAGTGACTGGTGACATTATTTTCGTCTCCTTCATTATGAGTTAAAGTCAACAATCGTGCATACGATCTACATACATAAACTGGGTACCTGTAAGGGAATGACGCTGTTTATGAGCAGAAGGTATCCTTGCAGAATCTTCGCGACATTACCCAAGTAGAGAGATAGGTTTGCAATGTATTAGCCTCTGTACGACTGACTTATTACATAATGGTATACGGCTAAGGAATCGTCGTAACGTACTCTGTTGTTCTTGATAAGTGAATTTTTCTCGAAGCAAGAAAAGTATTATTGGCTCTGGCTGTTATATTATACTGCACAAGTGCTGTTGAAGGTGCAGACTCCTGCACGAGTTCCCAACACGTGCACAGAATTCCTTCCTACGTGTACAGGGACGGCACGCAATGCTTTAAGCCAGAGCCAACAAATCCATGAAACTTCGAAGTCTCTACAAAATTATTGCTCTGACATTTCTGGCAATTGGTCTAACAATACTTCACAAGCTTTTTTTAACCACTCAGGGGCTGCGTATAATAACGTTACTTATTGCTGTGTTTTGTAAGAAAGTTCCTACTTCTGAGAAATTACCTGGCGAAAGGGACCCAAAGTCACATGAAGCCCTAAGGAAGGAAGGGTTGCTAAAGTTCCCCCTGCCGACGTGGAATCCTTTAGAGATGAGCAGGTAATAGGAAAGGAACTCAGGTCTTGTTAAGCAAACCATCACAGCTATCGCTTGAGAATATGATGGCCAGCCAGCGATTTGAACTCCGCTGCTGCCAAGCACGGGACCAGTAACTTAAATCAGCGTGCCACGCAGCTCAGTCAACACGATCTGTCGAATATTTTATGGCTACGTAATTATTGGGAGCGTTTCGTAACATTTTAATATTATCCATTTTTAGGATGTGTTGTAGCGGTTGTTACACTTTATAAGTAAAGCTGATAGCATTGAACCACTTTAATCGCAGTTCACATAATTAAACAAAGTGTTTCAAGAGACATTGCTGTCATCTTCAGGTTTCCAACACTCAGCTCATATGGTTAAAACACTAAAAACTCAAACAACACACCTGCGGTGTTCATTAAAACAAAATAAAAACACATTGGACCATTTCATAACATCCTGACGTGAAAAGGCTGTCGTTTCTGTCACATGGGAAGAAAGTGAACGTAACAGAAAAAATACTAAGGTTTTTCATATAACGTCAAGAAAAGCTAACATGTTTAAGCAAATTAAAGTACAAAGAAATTGTAAATGAGAAGCATAAATCAGTGAACATCAAAGTTTCGTAAAGTTCGGCACTGGAAGATGCCCACTTAATTTAAGAGCCAGTTAGGGATAACAATATCGAACAAATTGAACTTTATGACTGGTCTCAAATGAAATACGTTTTCCAGGATTCGAAACCTCATACTTCCCGCATAAGTTTAGAAAAGCAAATAGCCCACTGGCTCCTTGCAAACTACACAGGCGCTGGGTGATATTTGTTTGGGTACCTGCATTTATACCGAAAAGACCTCAGATTTAACTTGTTGCAAATTATCTGAACAACTTATACTCGATCAAGAGCAAAGAAATTCTAAATTAGTATTTTGAAACTACAAGGTAGTTAAAACGCGAAAGTAATGTCGTCGAATTAGTATCGCCAATACATAATACAGTATAGGCAGTTAAAATCACAACACCATGCAGGCGGAATCCTTCAAACGTCAAATTGATATGAACTGTTTTACATGATTGGATACGCAAATGGTTAACGTTTCAGTGCAACTTTACATAATAGGTAAGAGTAATGTCATCTGTATTGCGTATACATTGTCGGTAAAAAATCACAATAGAAAAAAATAATTAACATAGAGCAATGTAATTTCGGGAATACAGTCTTCTAGGTAACATATTTGAGTGATTAACATTGCAACATCACAGGTTAATGTAAGTGCGAGATAAGCAATCGCAAATGAGAAATGCTTATACATTAACAACCGCTGTAGCCGCCAGAATGTTGAATGCACGCATTCAAACGCGCATGTATTGTGTTGTACACGTGCAGGATGGCAGGTTTTTGGATGGAGTTCCATGCCTGTTGCACTTGGTCCGTCGATATAGGAACGGTCAACTCTGTAGATGACGCTGGAGTCGCCGTCCGATGATGTTCCATATGTGCTCGATTGGAGACAGATGTGGTGATCGAGAAGGCCAAGACAACATGTCAATACTCTGTAGAGCATCATGGGCTACAATATCGTGGTATGTGGGCGAGCGTTATCCTATTGGAAAGCACCCCCCCCCCTTTCCCTGAATGTTGTTCATGAATGACAGCACAACAGGTGGAATCACCAGATTGACGGACAAATTTGAAGGCCAGGGTGAGTGAGATAACCATTAGAGTGGTCCTGCTGTCATATAAAATAGCACCACAGACCGTAACCCCAAGTATACGTCCAGTGTGTCGAGCACGCAGAAAAGTTGTTTGCAGGCCCCCAAATAGCCTCCCCCTCGTTAACACACAGCCATCACTGGCACCGAGGCATAGCCAGCTTTTATCAGAAAACACAAGAGGCCTGTACCCTGACCTCTAATGAGTTCTCGCTTGACATCCCTTAAGTCGCGAATTGTGGTAGTTTGATTGTAGAGGAATGCACGCTGCAGGGCGTCTGGCTCGGAGCTGTCCTTCAACTAACCGATTTGTAACAGTTTCTTATGTCAGTGTGGTGTCAACTGATGCTCAAATTCCGGCTGCAAATGCATTACAATGTGCCTTGAAGTAGAATGGGGTAATGTACCCACATTTGTCATTCAAGCTCAGTTCGACTGCTTGCCTCACCAGGTTAGAGCTATTCTTGCTGGAAAAGGTAACAGCTCTGTAGACTAAACTTCACAATCAGTAATTCCGAAATCATCTAAAAATTTTACCGTGTATTCTTTTGGTAGTGCTGTATATGCAGCATAAGTAAATTTAGTAATTTTTTACCTTTCTGGTACCACAGTTTTAATATACAGTAGTGTAGAACAAATTGAAAATAGCGGTGTTTTTGTGCCTCTGGCCAAAAAAGGATTTATTGGACTCTGTTCTCAAAACATTCCAGTAATAAGTACATAAAGCGCCAGAGGAAGTGTAACCGAGCTGACATCAAAGTGCAGAGCTTGGAAGAATGTTTTCCGAATAAGTAAGTTTTCACATTGTGGAAGAGCAAAGCAAGATTTGTACTGGGGTGCTTGTCGGTGTAGGAACATTCGTGCTGGAGTAATATGGCGTCTAGTAGCAAAAGCTATACAGGTGTAACTGCTGATTGCCATTCGCAGAGTTTTTTGCCCAGCTTTTCTGATACACCATTGGTTAGAGAATGACTTAAGGAAGTAATGAAGCCAAAGCAAAACCAGCACTCAATGAAAAAACCAAGGTATGCGCTCATCAGTCGGTGGAAATGAATTGCAATAGTTCTTGTAACAGGTCTGAGGGAGGATTTTGCAGGTGCCAGGCGTGCAGGTGAGCAAAATAACTTGCGCCTCTACTCCACGAACTAAATTCAGTCATGGAAGAAATATATTCGGAACTGTGATTACGATTAGACTGATACTGCATAATTTGTTAGTGACAAGTGAAAATCTGTGTCGGACCAGGACTCGAACTCGAATTTCCTACTTTACGCGAGCGTCCACCTTATCCACTTCGTCCATCCGACCACGCTTCCGGGACCGACCCAAATTTTCATATGTCACCGGATGTTTACGTATCGCACTCGCACAGTTCCTGTGATTCCCGCACAGGGCGAGACTTTATGGTTATTGTTGCAGCAATACCAAAAAAATAATTAATGTAGAGAAATGAAGCCGGCCGGAGTGGCCGAGCGGTTAAAGGCGCTACAGTCTGGAACCGCACGACCACTACGGTCGCAGGTTCGAATCCTGCCTCGGGCATGGATGTCTGTGATGTCCTTAGGTTAGTTAGGTTTAAGTAGTTCTAAGTTCTAGGGGACTTATGACCACAGCAGTTGAGTCCCATAGTGCTCAGAGCCATTTGAACCATTTTGTGTAGAGAAATGAAATTTCGGGAATACATTTGTCTAGGAAACATATTTAAGTGATTAGCGTTGCAAAATCACAGGTTAAAGTAAGCGCAAGATGCGTCATTACAAATGTGAAATGCTGATACGTTATAAACGGTATAACCGCCATCACGTTGCATACAAGCATGCAGACGCGCATGTATTTTGTTGTACAAGTGCCGGATGTCAGTTTGTGGGGTGGAGTTTCATGCCTGTTGCACTTCGTCGGTCAATACTGGGCCGGTTAATATTGTTTAAGGATGGCGTTGGAGTTGTCCGATGATGTCCGATATGTGCTCGATTGGAGACAGATTTGGTGACCGAGCAGCCAAGGCAACATGTAGACACTCTGCAGAGCATCTTTGGTTACAACAGCGTGGCATGTGGGCAAAGAAACACCCCCAAAATGTTGTTAATGAATGACAGCACAACAGCTCGAATCATCAGATTGACGGACAAATTTGCAGTCTGGGTGAGTGAGATAACCACGAGAGTAGTCCTGCTGTCATATGAAATCGCACCTCAGTCTGTTACTCCAAGAATAGGTCCAGTGTGTCTACTACGCAAAAAGGTTGGTTGCAGGCTCTCACTGGCCCCGAGGCATAACCAGCTTTCATCAGAAAACACAATAGGCCTCCTTCGTGTCCTTCCCCAGCGACAATTCACAGCCGCTTTACCGATGGTTCCTGTATCTAGGTTCTTCCTGTGTTCGGTCTGCACCCTTTGTGACTGAAGCTCTTTTTGTGTTTCCCAGAGACCCTCTAACCTAAGAAAAAAACCGGCCCAGTCAACCCCACACAGCCTCTGCTACCCGTGTAGCCGTCTGCTGCGTGTGGTGGACTCCTGACATGTTCAGCCGAGCCCGAAACCCAACCACCCTACGGCGCAAGTCGAGGAATCTGCAGTCTACACGGTGGCAGAACCGTCTGAGCCTCTGATTGAGATCCCCCCACTCGGCTCTCTACCAGAGGTCCGCAATCGGTCCTGTCGACTATGCTGCAAATGGTCAGCTCTGCTTTCATCTCGCAAGCAAGACTGGCAGCCTTTACCACTTCTGTTAGCCACTCGAAACCAGAGAGAATCTATTCCGATCCAAAGTGACACACATCATTGATACAGACGTGAGCCAGCACCTGCAGTTGGCTACACCCTGTGCTCTTCATGTCATCCGGATTGAGTTCTTCCACCTCTGGAAGGACTCCACCTGGTATGCACATGGAGTGCACACTGGCTTTCTTCCCCTTGTTTGCAGCCATGTCCTTTAAGGGGCCCCATAACGCTCCTACGTTGGAGCACTCAACTATCAATAAACCCACCCTCTGTGATTTCCCAGATCTTGCAGGCTGAGAAGTTTCCTCTGAAACAGGACAGCCGATGGCATCTGGCTGTGCGACGATCTCAGCCACAGACAGCTCCTGGAACCTGTTAGTCAGACTAACCGGGGAGACTTTACGTGTGGCCCCCTGAGAAGTCTTTCGCCACCTGCCACGTCTCGGCGCGACCTCCTACACGACCACAGGTGAGGGCTCAACCTCACTGCGAGCAGTAACAGGGCTGCCCACTAGTGAGGATCGATCAGAGGACTTGGACATGCTGGACGTTCGTTGGATCCTCACGGCCGACCCACAACAGTAGTGCCCATCCACTGCAGCGTATCTATACGTATCAGGGGTCCCATATCACTCCAACTTCACACGTCTCAATCCTTTACAGAGCTTCCATCAGCTTGAACAGTACCTTGCTGACATGCAGGGTCCATGGATTCATGAGGTTGTCTCCAAACCTGTACCCGTCCATCCACTCGATCCAACCTGAAACGAAACTCGCCCGTCCAGGCAACATATTTCCAGTCATCAACAGTCCAATGTCGGTGTTGATGGGCCCAGGCGATGCGTAAAGCTTTGTGTCATACAATCATCAAGGGTACTCGAATGGGCCTTCGTCTTCGAAAACCCATATCGATTATGTTTCATTGAATGGTTTGCACGCTGACATTTATTGACAACCCACCATCGAAATCTGCAGCAGGTAGCAGAAGGGTTGCACTTCTGCCACCTTGAACGATTCTCTTCAGTTGTCGTTGTCCCGTTCTTGCAGTATCTTTTTCCGGCCCCAGCGATGTAGGAGATTTGATGTTTTACCAGAATCCTGATAGTCATGGTACACTCGTGAAATGGTCGTACGGGAAAATCCCCACTTCATCGCTACCTCGGAAATGCTGTGCCCCATCGCTCGTGCGCCGATTATAACACCACGTTCATACTCACTTAAATCTTGATAACCTACCATCGTAGCAGCAGTAACCGATCAACAACTGCGCCATGCACTTGTTGTGCTATATAGGCGTTGCCGACCGCAGCGCCGTATTCTGCCGGCTTATATATCTCTGTATTTGAATACGCTTGCCTATACTAGTTTCTTTGGTGCTTCAGTGTATACAGTTCCCAAGGTGGAGCGTAATGTTCTCTTAGAGGGGACATGTCGCCTATAAGAGGATACATAGGGCTATACTCTACGATAAGAAAGTTGGAATTAACTGTTTAACGTGAATGACCTTCAATGGTAGAATAACATATATAATTAATATATATCGCTCTGAGCACTATGGGACTCAACTTCTCAGGTCATTAGTCCCCTAGAACTGAGAACTAGTTAAACCTAACTAACCTAAGGACATCACATACATCATGCCCGAGGCAGGATTCGAACCTGCGACCGTAGCAGTCGCGCGGTTCCGGACTGAGCGCCAAGAACCGCTAGACCACCGCGGCCAGCAATAAATATATATATCAAATCACAAACCCAGGAGTGAACAAAGTTATTGGTAAGCATGAGCGTGGCTTTGTGATAGTTCGTATAAGTGTTTTAAATGCTAATAAACCGTGTTTATAATGTAGTGTAGTGTCAGCTAACAAATAAACTTACAACCCTTTGCAATTTGTCCACTGGTGTACAGGTAAACCATCCAGTCAATCAATTATTATTATTATTATTATCATTATTATTATTAACTATGTTCTGTCTGCGTACAGTGAAAGGTGGCTACACTGAGTCACAAAAAAAAATGGTTCAAATGGCTCTGAGCACTATGGGACTTAACATCTATGGCCATCAGTCCCCTAGAACTTAGAACTACTTAAACCTAACTAACCTAAGGACATCACACAACACCCAGCCATCACGAGGCAGAGAAAATCCCTGACCCCGCCGGGAATCGAACCCGGGAACCCGGGCGTGGGAAGCGAGAACGCTACCGCACGACCACGAGATGCGGGCACCGAGTCACAGCGCCAGAGATTGCGCCAAAGAGTATTATTCAGCCGCCTCCACTGGCAGTGCTTGTCGAGACGTCATCGTGGAGATTGCTTATTGAGAAGTGGGCAGTAGGAGTTCTGATGTAGCCGTGACTAGTTGTGAGCATGTTGTATGCAGTTGTTCTGATGGGCTAGACAGCCGATGCTATTCGATTGCGGATGTTGTAATGTTCAGAGTGTATGTTTCGTCAATATATATGAAGGTAGAGAAATTTTTTTTTTATTTCAAATGTCCTAACTAACAATGTCTCTTGGTCACAGGTTCAGACAACAAAGCATCTGGCTTGTGTTCATGTATTAGAGTGTAATTCTGATTTTTATGTGCAATTATAGTATTTTTGTTTTTTTTTTTAAATTACTTCAGTGTAAATGGTGCTTAAAATACCTTGTCTTATTGAGGAAGAACCGTGCCAGATGTGTACGTTGAATCACACTTCCACACATAGAACAGTTACACGTGTGTTTTGTTGTTTCGTAGGTTTTATAGTTGCTGGGGACTTAATTAATTAATTGTGTTAACGGAAGTTTTCTTTCATTCTTTGTTGTTATTCTATGCAGTCAGATTGCGTACTAATACCAGTCAGGGCCAACCGTTTACGAGACTGCGTAACCGGACAGTCAGCTACAAAACTTGAAATTATTTGCATTCTATTTAATTAAGCCCCCATGCACGTGGCGACCGCTGCTTCGGATCGTCCCTTGGAATTCTTCTGATAGTAAAAATAGCAGACAGTAGTATTGTTGAAGTAATTTGTAGTTTAGTAATTGTAGTCTATATTGCATGTGTAGATTTGGTAACTGAACATTTGTAGTTGTCGTGTCATTCTTTTAAATGGTATATTGGCAGAATTTAATTTTTGGTGTCTTGTATACAGGTCTGACAATTTTGTGCAATTGTGAAGGTTTTAATTGTTCGTTAGGTGTGTTTGTCGGGAAGCATTTCGTGTGAATGGTATTGTTGGTGGTAAAGTGTTATATTGTGTGTAATTTTCGTATAGTGACGAGTTTTGTATGTTTTGTAAATGATTACGCTATCGATGAAAAAGGCAAAAATGATGGATAGTCAGAATAACGAAATTGTTGACATGGCGAACTCGCCAACACAGGAGAACAGGATGATGAATAATGAAGTGGAAAACAATTTAATAAGTCCGGAAAATAGTCCGGAAACAGTTCAAAATTTTTCACAATCAAAAAATTTTCAGAATATGAGATTAACGACAGAAGATTCTAGAATAGTATCGAACAAAGATAGCTTTACAGCTATGACGAAAGAAGTTGATTTTGCGGGAAATGTTAGGGGTGAAAAGAGTTTCGAACCAGTTAATATGGAGCAGTTGATGAGTGCAATATTAAATTTGGAATCACGGTTAGAAACCAAGATGAAAGCAATGGCAACACGGTTAGACTCACAAATAGGAACAATTAAAACCGAGATGGAAACAATGGAAACACAGTTAGGTTCACGAATAGGAACATGTTTCAAAAACATGAAAGATGAATCAAACAAAGAAATTAGAGAAGAAGTACAACCGATTTTGAATGCTCACAATAATAGATTAATTCAGACAAAAGGAACAGGATAGAGAACAGGAAGAAAGAGATCGCGTGATAGTACAAAAATTTTCAGAGTTAAATTTACAACATGCACACGATAAGGAAGAAATATTTGAAAAAATCGAGGAATCAGTACCTATTGACAGAATAAATAACCTAACACAACAGTATGAACAGTTAACTACTAAATGTGTCAATACCGAAACCCGAGTCGCGACACTTACGGAAGACGTAAATAAACAGAAAGAACAAATAGGTGACTTATCGGAAAGAGTTGAGGAGATTTCAGATAAATTGACAAGTCTTAGTTTAAATGGGGACAGAGATTCAGATGATACAGCTCCATTGCCATTTGCAGAAACCGAAGAGTACCAGAACATAAATAAGCATGTTGAAAATCAGGGAAAATTTAATGAACGCGTCAAAAGGGAATTTGAGGCATTACGAAAGCAAGTCAAACAAATTGAAGGCGAAATCGTAGGAAAAGACAGCAGAAGAAATTTAGAATCACAGATAGCAGAGGGGTTTGAAGAAAATAATTTGTTTCATTTACGAGATGCAACAAGAGAGCGCCAGGCGCGCGAACTTGACAAAAATCGACATTGGGACTGGGACAGACGCGGTAGGTCTTTGTCGCCACGAGGAGAAAACTTTGACTATAAACACTTCTTAACTGTTCGGAAATTTAAGATCTTTCGCAATTCTAAGAATGACATACATCCATGTTCATGGTTAGATCAATTTATGTACGCACTTCCACCAGATTGGCCACTAAGTCACAAACTGGAATTTATGTGTGGATATTTAAAAAAACGAACCAGCGACGCGGATGCGCGCACTTATTAGAGATTGTAATAATCTAAATGATTTTTATCATGCATTTCTATCGGCATATTGGTCAGAAAACACGCAAGACAGAGTCAAACATAGTCTTATTATGCAGCGTAATTTTAAACAGTCTGAGTTCCGCACGCCGGCAGAATACTTTGAAGACATGATTCGAAAGAATCAGTTCCTGTCCAACCCCTATAGCCCGACTCAATTAATTCGCATTTGTTTAACTAAGCTGCCACAATCCATAAGACAAATTGCTTTAGCCGGAAGATGTAAATGTCCTCAGGGGATTCACTACACTAAGTGAATATGTGCCTTAGCGTGCACAGGGCCCCGAGCTGTAGTGGTGCTATTTCCCTTTTAGTTTTCTGCACCGCTGCCTACTCTTCTACTATTCTTTGTATCTGTCAAAACAACTCTTCAACTATCAATCTATCTAGAGAGTCGGTAAAAAATAACCGGATATGACTATTTTACCCAAAAGTGATTTCAGAAATTGCCGTTTGGACTTCTGTATCTTCAGCAGCATTCATTCGTAGTTTAAACGAAATTTTACCTGTTTATCTTCGTGACAATATTACTTCATATGTTGACGATATTCTTATTGCTAAACGTTCTTGGAGTGAGCATAACAAAATTTTGGATTCATTATTACGTATTTTTGCAAGAGTTGGCATTACAGTGAACTTGGAAAAATCTGAATTTGGTCGTTCTCAGGTGAAATTTCATGGTCATATTATTTCTACAGAAGGTATTCTTCCTGATCCAGAGAAACTAGACGCTATTCGTAATTATGCTGTTCCTACCACAAAACGTGATGTTCGTAGTTTCCTTGGTGTCTGTAATTTTCTTAGACGCTTTGTTAGATTGGACAATTTGGCCACACCTCGTTTATGTGAACTGTCTGGAAAGAAATATAATTGGTGTTGGGATGAGGAAGCTCAATCAGAATTTGAACAACTTCGTGATGCTTTGGTTGCTGATCCACTTCTTTCACACCCGGATTTATCTAAAGATTTTTGTTTGGCGACGGACTCATCACACAAAGGCCTAGATGCACACTTATTTCAAGAGATAGAAGAAGACGGCGTTGTAGTACAGAAAACTATTGCATTTGGAAGTCGTGTTCTCTCTAAATCAGAAAAGAATTATTCGATTACGGAACTTGAAGCTTTGGCTGTTGTATGGGCTTTCACAAAATTTCGCATATTTTTGTATGGCAGACATACTAAGGTTTACACCGATCATCGAGCTCTGGAATTTCTTATGTCAACAAAATTAACTCATGGAAGATTGTCACGATGGGCGCTGTATCTACAGGAATTTGACTTTAGTATTGTTTACATACAGGGTTCTTCAAATATTATTGCTGATGCTTTATCACGTGCACCTATGGGTTTGAAACAAAGTGATGAATAGGACTGCAAAGAGAACAATTATTGTTTGATGTATATTCAAGGTGTTGCGTTTGAGAATTTTATTTCGTCTTCGCTCCAGGACATCGCTAAGGAGCAAAACAAGAATCCAATCTGGAAGGACATTAAGGAGAAGTGGAGGAGAAAGGACAGCGTAGCGATCAGACAGTATTATTTAGTTCGCAATGATATTCTTTCCAAACGAAAATCGGTCGACAACTTTGTTCGGTTAGTTTGTATTCCTGATGAGTGGGTTAATAAATTGATTTGGTATACACATTTCAGTTATGCACACTTTGGTCCCAGAAAATGCTTTCATAAATTACGATAAAATTGCTACTTCAGTAATATGGAAAAACGTATTCGATCTGTTCTTGCCAAATGCAAATTATGTCAAAAGGCTAAGCCGCCAACTATTTCTCACAGAGCACCGTTGTTTCCTATCATTCCAGCGAAATTAAAGGAGATGGCTGCAGTTGATTTGTTCGGTCCAGTGGTTCGTTCTACTAATGGTTTTGCGTACATTTTGGTAGCAGTGGAATTGACATCAAAATATGTGTGTTTTACACCTTTACGCAAAGCAACAGCTCGTTCAGTATCTAATGCTTTCATCAAACATTTTCTTAAAGAAGTAGGTCATGTTGATAAAGTTATATTAGATAATGGATCACAGTTTCGTTCTAAAATTTGGCTTCGTACTCTACGGCGTCGTAAGATTAAACCAATTTTCATTTCACTTTTTCACCCTAAATCTAACGCTTCAGAGAGATGGATGAAGGAAATCAATAAATTGTGTCGACTTTATTGTCATCAGAATCACAGAACGTGGGATCAGTATCTTCATATTTTTCAAAACATTCTGAATGAACTCCCTAATGATTCAACTTCTTTACCGCCTATATTGATATTAAAAAATAAAGCACCGACAAATCGCATTTCTGAAATCGTTCCTTTTCCGCCTATACGGAAACTGCGGCATTCTGAAGTTGTGAACCTGGCTCTGCAAAATATCGCATCTGCAGCTGCTAGAAGAGAGAAATCAGCTAAACGTCCTGGTCGTTTAAAAATCTTGGCAGTTGGTCAAAAGGTGTTAATTAACTCTCACCGTTTGTCTCACAAAGGAAAAGGCTTGTGTCGCAAATTTTTTCTGCTTTATAACGGTCCATATAGGGTTCGCAAAATCATTCATGATAACACTGTCGAAGTAGAAACTCTTAAATCTCGGCGCTCTAAGGGAATACATCATATATCGAACGTTAAAATTTTTGTGGAATGACATACTTTCGAGAAACCAATAGTTATATGTAAACATGCAGAGAATACAAGGATACCGCGCCGTGTTCCGGCGGCGGCACATACTCAAAGCAACAGTCAAGTCTGCGCGGCGCACAAGGCAGTCGTTGACCGCAAACAATTACTTCCTACGTCACGCATACCTACAGCTGATCGAGCGCTCAGTGCGAATGCACTGACACCCGTAAACAAATACACAATGTAATTCCTCCGCATAAATTCAGTATAGAGCTATAGTGACTTGATAAATTATGTTATTAACGTTCAGTATTTTTCAGGATGCGGTTGTATAAAATACTTAAGAACTTCAGGTAAATTCTGTGTGTGTCCGACGTTAAGAGGACTTGCTATCGAGAAAGTTTCAGGAAGAATGTAATTTCGAAGAAGAAACTAATAAACTAAAAAGGTCACTATTAGTTGAGTTTATTTTTCAGGTACCATATTTCCACTTAGGTACGTACTTTAGACGTAATATGCTGCTCGCGATTACGTGATTTATACTTTGTGTTTACTGATTTTGACAATGATTGATTAATGAACAGGGTTGTTACTTATGTAATTATGCATCGCTTGGCTGCACTGCTTTTTCGCTGATGTGACAGTTTTTGTACTATGTGCCTGCTGTGCTTATTTATTTAAATTATAATTGTCACCTGATTAATTGTGCTGACTGTGGTTATGTATGTAGGTTATACTTTGTGATTTATCTGCTTCCGCCTTCATGTTTACTTATTAAGATTACATATGAACATTTATTTGCTTATGTTGATATGATGCTAATGACCTATTTATTATGTAAGATACATATTTGCTGCTTGCTTATGGATTGCATATTTACACATTTCTGTTTTGTTGTCATAACTACTCTTTAATTTGGTATATAGAAATGCTGATATACTGTGTACGAACATAGAGTTTAGGTTACACTGTGGTATTAATTATAGATTTTTCGCTTGGCAGAGCCTCGTTATAGGGATTGTGCTACATCCACTTGTTAACATTCTGTTCTCTACTGGTATATTTACTCGCAATTGCATGTTTTGCTTACGCTCAGTGCCTTATATTTTAAGATAAGAAAATGAACTGCCATAATTCTACGAGCGACATTGGTACAAGAAACTTCATTGAAGTCACATGAGCTGGAGGTTTTATGGAAGCTGCATAAATTTATGCTAATAGGAAGGAAGCTAACGACATGACATACCAACACTAGGTTTAGACCATTGACAGCTATTATACTGCATTCTTCGTGAGCAATTGAAATAGCAAGTGACACTTGACACAAGAAATACTCCACATGTTTGCTTCTGTTTTGCCATGATTCTTAAAGTGGTGTACACACTGTGAAATATTACGACCATTCACACTCCGTAATCGTACTTACTTACTGAGAGTTATTTAAACTAAAGGCTGTTAGAGGTCATGGATGCATTTCTTTTGTTTAATGATGGACAAGGTAACCAAAATGTATTTTATAATTCATAATTAGTAGAAGATTTGGGTCAGATGGATTACGCAGAGGTTGTGTGTGGACATTGTGTCTTCGGATTGCATGGGATGATAAATTTAAGTTTGTACTAGGATTTTGTCTGTACTTGTTCGAGGAGACTGACTAGAGGAAAGAGTTGTTATGGAAGTGAAATGATATTGGTAATAAGGTTTATATGTATCGACGTATTGAAGAGGTATTATTCAGGTATTGAGATTGTGTGAAGTTGATGATTATTGGAGTTTTGGTGGACAGGAGGTAAGGTAAATGATATTGATGATAAGGTTTATATGTATCGACGTAAGAGATATCATTGAAGTATTAAGATTATGTGATGATAATGATTATTGGAGTTTTGGTGGATAAGAGGTGAAGTAAGTGAGGAGCATTCTTTTTTTTGGTCTATATGGAACAAGGAGGAAGGTTGTCTACGCACACACTTTGTTAAATCAATAAGCAGTATATATATATATATATATATATATATATATATATATATATATATATATATATATATATATATATATATATTTTTTTTTTTTTTTTTTTTTTTGAGAGAGAGAAAGTAATTGCATATTTTGGCACACTGACAGTTGTTCAGCAACCGTACATTTTGATTTGGCTTGGCAAACATTGGTCTTGACATGATGACTACGACGTTGACTAACTATTATTGACTGTTATACATTGCTGCCACTACTACTTGATACACAAGTTGAACATAACATTTTGGACAGAATTGTATTTACACAGTTAAGGGTTAGGTTAGCGTTGTTTAACGTCCCGTCGACAACGAGGTCATTAGAGACGGAGCGCTAGCTCGGGTTAGGGAAGGATGAGGAAGAAATCGGCCGTTCCCTTTGAAAGGAACCATCCCGGCATTTCCCTGAAACGATTTAGGGAAATCACGGAAAACCTAAATCAGGATGGCTGGAGACGGGATTGAGCCGTCGTCCTCCCGAATACGAGTCCAGTGTCTAACCACTGCGCCACCTCGCTCGGTTACACAGTTAACACTATTCAATTAC
Organism: Schistocerca nitens; assembly: GCF_023898315.1. NCBI lineage: Eukaryota > Metazoa > Arthropoda > Insecta > Orthoptera > Acrididae > Schistocerca > Schistocerca nitens. The sequence goes on from NC_064616.1 coordinate 486,670,339, forward strand.
ACAGTAGTACTTAATGTGTGGATGAAAGATGAGTGAGTGTGTTTTCCTTTCCTAATCCCAAATAATTGGTACCGACCTATCTCCTAAATATTATTTTACTTGTTTGTTGCGGCTTGCACTGACACCCATAAATATTATAGGTTTACTGATATTTGTGTATTTGTAATATTTAATATGACAATTATCTGATATCATTGTGTGTTTATTATTATTTTTATGTTTAGTGTAAGAGCATTGATGATAATTTTGTAAAAGCAATTGTGTGTGCATTCAAACTGTTGTTCGTGCTTGCACCTGTTTAACATTGGTGGGTGCCACTTGAAAATGTTTAATTTCTGCTAATGAACTCTGATGAACTGTCTGACTAGTGATAGTGAATATTATGGACTGTCACCTACACGAATTAACATTGGTGGGTGCCACTTAGAAATGTTTAATTTCTGCTGATTAACTCTGATGAACTGTCTGATTAGTGATAGTGAATATTATGGACTGTTACCTGCACTTGTTCAACATGATGGGTGCCACTTGGAAATGTTTAATTTGTGCTAATGACCTCTGATGAACTGTCTGATCAGTGATAGTGAATATTATGGACTGTTACCTGCACTTGTTCAACACGATGGGTGCCACTTGGAAATGTTTAATTTGTGCTAATGAACTCTGATGAACTGTCTGATCAGTGATAGTGAATATTATGGACTGTTACCTGCACTTGTTCAACATGATGGGTGACACTTGGAAATGTTTAATTTCTGCTAATGAACTCTGATGAACTGTTTGATTAGTGATAGTGAATATTATGGACTGTTACCTGCACCTGTTCAACATTACTGGGTGCCACTGATGGAACTGCTTCTACTGAAATGATGTCACTTGTTGCTGTCTGCACCTGTTAACATTACTGGGTGCCACTGATGGACTGCTTCTACTGAAATGATGTCACTTGTTGGTGTCTGCACCTGTTCAACATTACTGGGTGCCACTAATGGACTGCTTCTACTGAGATAATGTCACTTGTTGGTGTCTGCGCCTGCTCGCCATTTTTGGGTGCCAGGAACTGTCAACTACTCTGAGGAGTTCTACTTGTTTATTGAACTATTGAAAGGATTTTATGTGAATATTTGTATAAACTGATTTTTTGTGTGTTTACTGTTTATGAGATGTTATGAGACTCTTACCTGCACCTATTCGTCATGGCTGACGCTATTGATTGAATTGTTTAACCACATGATACTTGTGTAAACTATTATGTAAAATCATATGTATGCAAGCATTTGTATTCCTTACTGTATTTTATATATTAGGGTATTGAAGGGTCAGTGCAAAGCCAAAATTTATTTAGTTATGTGATGTTTACTTATTAATATTACTTTTTAATTTTTGTCTGTATTTTTTGGACGAATTTGGTGGTATTTTCACCACCAATGCTGGCAAAAATACCATCAAATTCTAGCCCGTGCAGGAGGGGCATATGAAAGGTGGCTACACTGAGTCACAGCGCCAGAGATTGCGCCAAAGAGTATTATTCAGCCGCCTCCACTGGCAGTGCTTGTCGAGAAGTCATCGTGGAGACTGCTTATTGAGAAGTCGGCAGTAGGAGTTCTGATGTAGCCGTGACTAGTTTTGAGCATGTTGTATGCAGTTGTTCTGATGGGCTAGACAGCCGATGCTATTCGATTGCGGATGTTGTAATGATCAGAGTGTATGTTTCGTCAATATACACTCCTGGAAATGGAAAAAAGAACACATTGACACCAGTGTGTCAGATCCACCATACTTGCTCCGGACACTGCGAGAGGGCTGTACAAGCAATGATCACACGCACGGCACAGCGGACACACCAGGAACCGCGGTGTTGGCCGTCGAATGGCGCTAGCTGCGCAGCATTTGTGCACCGCCGCCGTCAGTGTCAGCCAGTTTGCCGTGGCATACGGAGCTCCATCGCAGTCTTTAACACTGGTAGCATGCCGCGACAGCGTGGACGTGAACCGTATGTGCAGTTGACGGACTTTGAGCGAGGGCGTATAGTGGACATGCGGGAGGCCGGGTGGACGTACCGCCGAATTGCTCAACACGTGGGGCGTGAGGTCTCCACAGTACATCGATGTTGTCGCCAGTGGTCGGCGGAAGGTGCACGTGCCCGTCGACTTAGGACCGGACCGCAGCGACGCACGGATGCACGCCAAGACCGTAGGATCCTACGCAGTGCCGTAGGGGACCGCACCGCCACTTCCCAGCAAATTACGTACACTGTTGCTCCTGGGGTATCGGCGAGGACCATTCGCAACCGTCTCCATGAAACTGGGCTACGGTCCCGCACACCGTTAGGCCGTCTTCCGCTCACGCCCCAACATCGTGCACCCCGCCTCCAGTGGTGTCGCGACAGGCGTGAATGGAAGGACGAATGGAGACGTGTCGTCTTCAGCGATGAGAGTCGCTTCTGCCTTGGTGCCAATGATGGTCGTATGCGTGTTTGGCGCCGTGCAGGTGAGCGCCACAATCAGGACTGCATACGACCGAGGCACACAGGGCCAACACCCGGCATCATGGTGTGGGGAGCGATCTCCTACACTGGCCGTACACCACTGGTGATCGTCGAGGGGACACTGAATAGTGCACGGTACATCCAAACCGTCATCGAACCCATCGTTCTACCATTCCTAGACCGGCAAGGGAACTTGCTGTTCCAACAGGACAATGCACGTCCGCATGTATCCCGTGCCACCCAACGTGCTCTACAAGGTGTAAGTTAACTACCCTGGCCAGCAAGATCTCCGGATCTGTCCCCCATTGAGCATGTTTGGGACTGGATGAAGCGTCGTCTCACGCGGTCTGCACGTCCAGCACGAACGCTGGTCCAACTGAGGCGCCAGGTGGAAATGGCATGGCAAGCCGTTCCACAGGACTACATCCAGCATCTCTACGATCGTCTCCATGGGAGAATAGCAGCCTGCATTGCTGCGCAAGGTGGATATACACTGTACTAGTGCCGACATTGTGCATGCTCTGTTGCCTGTGTCTATGTGCCTGTGGTTCTCTCAGTGTGATCATGTGATGTATCTGACCCCAGGAATGTGTCAATAAAGTTTCCCCTTCCTGGGACAATGAATTCACGGTGTTCTTATTTCAATTTCCAGGAGTGTATATGAAGGTAGAGAAAATTTTTTTTTATTTCAAATGTCCTAACTAACAATGTCTCTTGGTCACAGGTTCAGTCAACAAAGCATCTGGCTTGTGTTCATGTATTAGAGTGTAATTCTGATTTTTATGTGCAATTATAGTTTTTTTTTTAATTACTTCAGTGTAAATGCCAGATGTGTACGTTGAATCACACTTCCACACACAGAACAGTTACACTTGTGTTTTGTTGTTTCGTAGGTTTTATAGTTGCTGGGGACTTAATTAATTGTGTTAACGGAAGTTTTCTTTCATTCTTTGTTGTTATTCTATGCAGTCAGATTGCGTACTAATACCAGTCAGGGCTAACCGTTTACGAGACTGCGTAGCCGGACAGTCAGCTACAAAACTTGAAATTATTTGCATTCTATTTAATTAAGCCCCCATGCCACAGTTTTAATAAACAACACTGTTTCCAACAAATACGTCACAGAATTATTACATTAAAGCAGGACAAACAGTCTTTTTCACAATACCGTCAAATTAGAACTAGTACCACAAGCAATGTTGTTGTAGTGATGATGTCTTTCTGATGTATGAAATTTCATATTTCACCATCTATACACGTCCTAACAGGTTGGGGCTTGCGAAAGTATTTAGCTAGTTCATAATCACGGCCTCGAAAGAAACTGATGTGTGTGCTCCTCAGGACAAGCTAAGACTAACAAAAGAGCTTCATTCAGGCTTGATGCTACCTAATCAACAAATACTTTCTAAAGTCAAGTCACGCTCCTCCTACATATGAAGGCTTGTGACACTGTCCGTCCGTCGGGACTTGGCACTCTGCCACACACAATTCTCCTAGAGGATTAACAGTTTTTTTCCACCATTTTGCGTAATTTACCATTCAGTTATACACACATTATAATTTCAAAGTGTCTTACGTTAATATTTGCCGGCATTTTGCAGACTATGCCAACACACTGTAATGTCGAAGTGTCTTAATTAATATTCACCGTCATTTGCAAGTCCGCTTCTAATGGCCTTCTCGCTACACCTTCATAACAAAATTCATTTTTTAACAAATACCAACATCCTATAGCAGGATTTTGGTAGCCCTTAACTGAGCTTAGGAGCAGGGCTACGCAAGTAGCAGAGGTCATGCAGCTAAATTGCCTCCCTAGGTAGCTGTTTAGTGTCATAGAATGCATACAAACATAAGTTACGCATATATGCTTACAGAGCTCTGTTTGATGATCTCGGACATCGAAAATTCGGAAAAACAGATTAGGTTTTGCTTTACTGGACAATGATGTAATACAGTTAGACCTTCCAGGTATACAAATACAAGACAGACTGAGGTGGCATAGAAACCAGCACCTCCTAGGCAATCAGGCCTGATATATGGTTACATGAACCATAAATAGCGCTACTAGCACGGATGGGTCTCTATTCATCATTTATAAATCAGCATGTGATATATTTGATGTACATTTTTTTAACGGAGCATTTATTAATGATGTGAGGGAGTGGAAATCGAGTCATATGCTAAGTTACTGGGACCGGATACTGCCACAGAATCGATGCTATTTGTAACTTGTTTATTATTACTAATATTATTATTATTATTATTATTATTATTATTATTATTATTACTAGAAACTACGCACTCTCAACTATGTTAGACAAGAAAACATCATCTTACTATGCAAAAATTAGAGCACATACTGATGTTACGCGGTAAGTGTTGACTTTCTCAGTTAGTAAGGCATATTTGACAAGTGCGAGCCAGCGCGACGTGTTCGTTGCTGGACAAATGCTACAATATCGCGAAAAAAAGTTGCAGCTGTGTCCCTTCCACATATTGCACGTGCGTGCTGATTTTTTTGCGAGAAAAAGCGGCGTATATCAATGCAATTCCAATTCCGACAAAATCACGTTCTGGCTTTGGTAACACGAATTCTTATGACTGTATACTTTCCCAGCAACAATTCGAAAAGCAGAAAAAAATTTCTGTGGCTTGTCTCAATGAAATGGGCGTGCTTTATGCTGGAGCCGGCTGAGAGAATCCCCGATGGATTTCCCAAGTCTCAGTGAAGTACTGACAATGGCGTCTTTGTCGCCTCAAAGGCACTCTTGACTGACAACAGTTCTCCACGTCCAATCTCAAAGGTAATTAACTCTCACGACCGTTACAGTGGTGCGAAAATTGGCAATTGACCCTAAGTAATGAAAAGTGTGAGGTCATCCACATGAGTGCTAAAAGGAATCCGTTAAACTACGGTTACATGATAAATCAGTCAAATCTAAATACCTAGGAAATACAATTACGAACAACTTAAATTGGAAGGAACTCATAGAAAATGTTGTAGGGAAGGCTAACCAAAGACTGCGGTTTACTGGTAGGACACAAAAAAAATTTAACATATCTACTAAAGAGACTGTCTACACTACTCTTGTCCGTCCTCTTTTGGGGTACTGCTCCGCTGTGTGAAATCCTTACCAGACAGGATTGACGGAGTACATCGAAGACGTTCAGAGAAGGGCAGCAAGTTTTATATTATCGCGAAATAAGGGATTAGAGTGTCGGGAGGTGAAGGGGGGAGGGGAGCGGAGGGGAGGCGGCGACTTAATACCGGAAGAGCGACAGCCTACTGAAGCGCCGGCCAGCAGCTTCCTGGTCAACTCGCGTCGCTTCTAAAGCAGAGAGAAGGCTTTATGTAAATCAACAGTGGTGTGTCTTAATTTCACAGGGCTAGTTTATAAAGATACTGTTACTACTATTACTATCATTGCCGGCCGGTGTGGCCGAGCTGTTCTAGGCGCTACAGTCTGGAACCGCGCGACCGCTACGGTCGCAGGTTCGAATCCGGCCTCGGGCATGGATGTGTGTGATGTCCTTAGGTTAGTTAGGTTTAAGTAGTTCTAAGTTCTAGGGAACTGATGACCTCAGAAGTTATGTCCCATAGTGCTCAGAGCCATTTTTTTTGTTACTATCATTATTATTAGAACATATTGCAGCAATGCTCTCTCCTGCTTCATAAGAGGCTTTACAAACCCACGACGTAAATTGATTGCTCTTTATGAACCACCAGAAGCTGACAGTCTCAGTCTCTCTCTCTTCAAATGTTTCAAATGGCTCTAAGCACTATGGGACTTAACATCTGAGGTCATCAGTCCCCTACACTTAGAATTACTTAAACCCAACTAACCTATGGATATCACACACATCCATGCCCGAAGCAGGATTCGAACCTGCGGCCATAGCAGCAGCGCCGTTTAGGATTGAAGCGCCTATAACCGCTCCGTCACAGTGTCCGGCCTCTCTCTCTCTCTCTCTCTCTCTCTCTCTCTCTCTCTTACCCATAATTTATGTGGACTGTCGATCTTGCTTATAACGTGTATTGCTGGGCCGACATACAGAGCTGATCGTATTTATATACAAAAAATCCTGCTGCTGCATAGCTCATGTTCCAGACGCGCTGTAGGGTTCTTGATTGACCGAAGCATCTAAAATATTGGTTGCCGACTTTTCGTAGCCGCAAGCTCCTTAGGAATTTAATGTACCACTAATCAAGTGCAGGCCGGGTTGCAATGTTTCATCAGTGCATTTTGGAAATTTGTGGTATGTTCCTATGGGACCAAACTACTGAGGTCATCGGTCCCTAGGCTTAATCTAACTTAAACTAACTTACGCTAATGACAACACACACACACACACCCATGCCCGAGGGAGGACTCGAACCTCCGGCGGGGGGAAGGGGGGAGCCGCGCGAATCGTGCCAAGGCGCTCAGAGCGTACGGCTACCCCGCGCTTCTTCATCAGTGCATTGCACTATGCTAGAGCTAAGTGAATTCGTACGTGTGGAGCTGTTTTGTTCTTTTTTTATTTTACTGCATGGGGAGGTAGAAGACAGGTGGTGGTCGGCTTCGTAGTGCTTACAGACTACACATCGTCTCTTCAGTGGCTATTAAAAGTTTTTCTTTGTATATAGTGGAGGCAGTGTCCCTAATCGTTTTAAAGACCACCATGCAGTTACACAAAAGGAGACGTCTTATCTTAACGGCAGGTATCTAATTCTACCTATTCTTTTATACTTGCATTTTGGTCCTTTCCATCACTTTTTATGGCTGGCCACACTTGACAAGGGCTACATGTGAACATGCTAACATCATTTTCGGTGCATAGCTAGAATGGATTTCTTATAGCAAATACCCACATTCTAATTCTCTTACGACAAAGTGCTGTCCTAGAATGGAGAGCAAACTGCCTAAGATCAGTGGAGCCCTACGGCTGTTAGCTGAGACCAACAGCACATGATTGATAAATACTTGGATATTTTTGACCATAGGCTACATTGTGATATTGTGATTAGCTCTTGCCCTAGTGGTGCTTGGGCGAACAACACTTAACGTCAGGCGACCAGTTGTTTACACTGCACGCATCTTTTCTGCGAGAATGGATTCACTTTATTCAGTAGGCACACGCACACACAGACACACACACACACACACACACACACACACACACACACACACACACTTAAAAAAGTGCTCAATTCTTTGGCTTGCACATCTACATTTTGGTGGATCCTGCCAGACTATTTACCAATTTCCAAATTTGGTGTCCTATCAGTTTATCAATTTTACAGCTACCTTTACCAGCTTCCAGAAGCCATTCAGTTAACATTTTGCAAACTATTCTGTGACGTAAATATTTTTATACTGTTGAAACGACTTACCGCAGCGTATATACAATATATGTATGATGTATGTGAAGTGTATGTACACCGTATGTAGGACGTATACGTGATGTAGATAGTACATAGGGAAATAACAATTACACTTTTTTTGGCTTACTTACATATATACATTTACTTATAATCAATGTGTTGTAGCACAGTATTTCGCGAAATGCTGTCTTCTGTAACCTTTAAATTCAGCCGGTACTGTATCGAGTCCAACTGGTGCGATCACATACATTGGAATAACTTTCGTAAACTCAGACTGTACAGGCTCAGTAGATGTCACATTTATAGAATTTGGTACAGGCGGAATTTAGGCATTGGTTTTGCACTTGGTCTATATTTACGCTTTTTTTGTGGAAATACTCAACAAATTCATAGTTCATGCCTCTTACATGTGGATGCCAACGACACAACCTATCAGTTGCAATTGATAATGCATGGAATAGATCTTTAAGTTTCACAGGAATGGAAGTATTTACACAGATGCCTTTTTTGTGGCCAGTACATCTGCAGTTTTGGTCCTTTCTACTACTTTTACCAGTTTCCAATTTGTCAACCTACCAAAACGCCAGTTTTACCAATTTCCAGATTTGGCATGACTCAACTAACGTTTTTTACAGACTGTGCTATGATGTCTTTATTTTTTTATACTGTGGAAGTATCTTAACTCAGAATATGTACAACATACTGAGTGACAATTATTGAACTATATGAAATAAAATCGTCATAACGTCTGAACGGTTTGCGTTAGGACGTTCAAACTGCACGGTTGACCACGGGGCATGATGGGAATTAGTATGCGCATTGTTGTTTGGTTTAGCGAAGAAGCCCACTTTCATTTGGATGGGTTCGTCAGTGAGCAAAACTGGTGCATTTGGGGGACTGAGAATCCACATTTCGCGATAGAGAAGTCCCTTCACCCTCAGTGGGTTTGTATGGTGTGTGATGTCCAGTCTCGAATAATCGGTGCGATATTCCTTGATGGCATAGTGACTACCTAACGGTACGTGAAGATTTTGGGTGATGATTTCATCCCCATTATCCAAAGTGACCCTGATTTTGACAAGATGTGGTTCATGCCAGACGGAGCTCGACTCCATCGAAGCATCAGATTGTTTGATGTCCTGGAGGAGCACTTCGGGGACCGCATTCTGGCTCTGGGGTACCCAGAGGCCACTGGCATGGGCCTCAATTGGCGAACATATGCGACTCCTTTTTGTGGGGCTATATTAAAGACAAGGTGTACAGCAGTATCCCCAAAACCATTGCTCAATCTAAACAGCCATTCAGGAGGTCATCGACAGCATCGATGTTCCGACACTTCAGCGGGTAATGCAGAATTTCGCTATTCGTCAGCACCACATTATTGCCAATGATGGCAGGCGTATCGAACATGTCATAACCTAAATACGAATATCTGTAGTGAAGTTAACGTGTTGAATAAAATGTCTGCACGCCATAATTTGTAACTAATTTACGTTTTTTCCCATATAGTTCAATAATTGCCATCCTGTGTGTGTGGTGTAGGTACGGCACATGTGTGGTGTATAGATGGGGTATTTATGATATAATTGCAGCGTAATTGTGGTGTAATATAAAAATGATTGTTAGAAATAAGTAATACCAGCTAGCTCATTATCTCCTCGTTCGAAAATTGTGAATATTATTTATCCTTCGTCCACAGGTGAGTTAACTCTTAGGCGTTGAAGTTCGTTGAGCCAGTGGCTCACATCTGCATTCAAATGGTTCAAATGGCTCTGAGCACTATGGGACTCAACTGCTGAGGTCATTAGTCCCCTAGAACTTAGAACTAGTGAAACCTAACTAACCTAAGGACATCACAAACATCCATGCCCGAGGCAGGATTCGAACCTGCGACCGTAGCGGTCTTGCGGTTCCAGACTGCAGCGCCTTTAACCGCACGGCCACTTCGGCCGGCACATCTGCATTCGTTCAGGGGTAGTGGTTTATGAAAGATTGGAAACCACTGATCTAGGATGTTGAGCGTCAGTTTGTGTTAACACAGAGCTTCCCAGACCGAAATTTTCACTCTGCAGCGAAGTGTGCGCTGATATGAAACTTCCAGGCAGATTAAAACTGTAGGCCGGACCGAGGCTCGGAACCACTGCCTTTAGCGCGCAAGTGCTCTACCGACTGAGCTACCCAAGCACAAGCAAGCAACTTTCGCAGGAGAGGTTCTGAGGTTCTGTGAAGTTTGAAAGGTAGGAGACGAGATACTGACGGAAGTAAAGCTTTGAGCAGGAGTTGTGAGCCGTGCTTTGGTAGTTTAGACGGTAGAGCACTATCCAGCGAAGGGCCCAAGTTCGAATCTCGGTCCACCACACAGTTTTAATCTGCCTGGAAGATTCAACACGGAGCTTATTTGAACTTTCAACCTTCAGCCATTTGTTTTGTTATTCATATAATTGAAAGGGTCCTGTAGCCACCTTTCATTGCCAACTCTCGTAGTGGTCAAGTCGGCAAAGAGGTTTCCGCTACTTGTGAGAAATCCACCTGCGTTAGGTTGGTGGCGGAAATGGCATCCTGGGGTTTTCCGGTCCACGCGGAGCGTGGAAGAGGCTACAGAAGCGGGAGACAGTCTGCCGCCGGTACGGGAAGCGTACACAGCTGTGCTCCAGTCGAAGAAGGGTGAGTTGGACTGACCGCGTGGCGCGTTGTCACATAGAGAGGGGAGCTTTTAGCTTTTGGTCTCGAATTTCGTCTTATAAAGATTTACTTGCTGGGTTGCAGCAGGGAATGCAAGGCTTTTGTAGACTTTCAGTTTGATTCCCAATGCAGTCTTGACTTTGATCCGTGAGAGGAACGCAGCACAAAGGAGTTGCATATGTTGAAGTGCCCTCGGTTCAGTGTGAATGTTTATGTGCCTACAACTGTGTGTGTATGCTTCTAATCTTTTCCGGATCTTGGTAATTTTTGTGTATTTGTGAATTTTCTTTGTCTCATGTGATTAAAATTTGGCCACGGTCCATAGAAATTGTCTCCGCGGACCGAGTGAGCACGCGAGTCTGTTATGAAACGTATAGTATTTCACAAGCAATTGTACATAGTTAGCATGCAACAGCAGTCTATAGATGCACTACATCAATGTTTTAAGGAATAAATAATTCTGCCTTCAATCTTATCTTGTGTACCGATGTTACGTCGCCGTTACCTTCGCCATTTTACCTTGTAGTTTTCCTTGTTGGCCCACCTATAGCGTTTCCATGTGCACAGGTGTAGTGATTAGTGTCCCTTTTTTTTATCTGAAACAAATGCTCTGGAATAGATCGTGTTTTCACGAATATTGCTGCAGGCTGCACTTACGCATGGTGTTCACGCCCTATTTACTTTACTCAATATTTGATTCACGGGAAGAATGCCTGGATCATATTAATAACTACATCCCATTCTTTATCAATGACTTTACAATGAATGTTCTTTTGTGAGTTTTTCTTATTAATAAATTAAGTAATTTTCCGACTCAGTGCTACCTCTTCTTTGTCGTGTGGCTAGAGTTGGTGGCGACCCTATCTTTTATATTGATTTCAGTGTCAAATAGCATTTTCTTATTCAAAGTGCGCGTGGCTCTTTTAGCTATCAGGATACATTCAAAGGGCGCTTCATGCTTCTTGCACATAGCGTCCTTTTATTCACGCTACTTACACATGACTTACCCTGCTCACAGATTTCGGTAAACCAGAGATCTTCTGATGCGCAGTGAGGATTAGTTATTTTTGGTTGGATGTGCTAATTGGTATATTGTCTTTCTGTGATACAGAATTTACGTGAATTTATGATATAGGTGTGCATTTTCTTACATGTTTTATCTTGTATATGTATTACTGTATAGATATTGTGATTTAGTATTCAATTGTGTTACAAGTGTGGGTTGACTCTTGTCCTGTGGCGTGTATTGGTGTCATATAGTAAATCTTGGGTGCTTTGTGGGGACTGTGAGTCCATTAGGAGACTTTGGCATTATTCTTGTTGTATTTTGGAGCACGGAGTAACTATCCTTATGATGGAGACGCGTAGCTGTTCAGGGAGCCGCGATCGGAAAAACCTGCCAGACAATAACCCTGAACAAGGACGAGGTCAAAACGTCGAGTCTGACCAGGAACGAAACGCGGAAAACGCAAGTACAAGTGTTGTCCATCCTGAGCCAGCCGTAGTGATTTCGAATCATTCGATAGATGCAAATTCATTACAGGCTATGCTACGACAATTACTAGACAGTAATAGGAGACATATCGAGGAAGTGAATAAAAAACAAGCAGAAGAAAATAGGAGGCATATCGAGGAAGCGAATAAAAGATTGACTAGTGAAATAGTGCAGGGTGTTGGGGAGAAACTGGCGATCATTGACCAACGCATCTCCGCCTTAGAAGAGGGGCACCAAGTCATTAGCAAGCAGGTGATGGAGCAAGAAGAAAGGTTCGCTGGGAATATACGTATACTAGCAGAACAATGCCAGAGTGAACAAGCGGCTCTTGAGACCCGAGTAGGACGAAATTCCGCCAGGGATCTCCGCGCATTAGCAGAACAATGCCAGAGTGACCACACGGCTCTTGTGTCCCGAATAGAGGACACTGCGGCTAAGTGCCCGGTCCACCTTAGCGCGCAGGTAGAAACCCTCAGCCAGGCGATAATAGCTCTCGAGCGAGAGCAAGGGCTTACGCAAACAAAACAAGACACGGCCCACCGAGAGATGCGAGAAGAAATAGCCAGGATCTCAGACGCAGTGGCGCGTAAGGCTGACAATAATAGGGAAACGATTACCTCGTCATCAGCGGATGCAGACGAAATACCGTCGATAACGAAATGTCCGCGTGGACAGTGTGAAATAAAAATACAACAAAGAGGGGTTACCGAGGGAATATGTGAGCGCATTGCCCGTTTAGAACTTCACCTAAAAGGGTTAAAGGCCCATGAAGTTGAAAGAAATGAACGAAAGGGCCATTATTCCGACGATGATTCCGGGAACGATGGCGAATTTGATCATCGTCATGATCACGGATCTCGTACCAGGTGGGAACGGTGCGGATCCCCTCAGGAACGTTCGCCAAGGGAAACTCACGAATTTGACTTTAAACATTTTCTGACCGTGAGGCAGTTTGAAGTCTTCCGTAACTCGGCTACGGGGATTCACCCGCGGGCCTGGTTACAGCAGTTCGAGTTCTCCCTCCCTCCTACGTGGCCCAGTGCGCACAAAATAGAGTATATGTGCGGCTACCTCGAAGGTGAGCCAGCGGCGCGGATGAGGTCAATTGCACGCAATTGCTACACTGTTGGGGAGTTTCGTCAACACTTCCTGTCGATATATTGGTCAGTGGCAGCGCAAAGTCGTGTAAAACACGGACTCATCATGCTACCAGAGTTAAACAGGTCAAAATTCTCCAGCCCTGTGCAGATGTTCGAGCACATGCTGCAGGCGAATGAACATCTTGGCGATCCTTATGGACCTGCAGAAATTATTCGTATTTGCCTGGGAAAGTTTCCAATGCAGTTGCGGCACGCTATCCTTGCAGGACGATGTAAGGATGACGTAGAGGGGTTTCGCAATTTCCTTTTAGAGCTTGAGTGCGATGCGAATGGCACCACGCAGAATTACGGTCAGAGCGCCTACGAGCAGCGGCCGCGCGAGCGAAGCCGCAGCCGTAGAGACAGGTGGCACTCCAGACGTAACGGGTCGCCTCAGAGTTACAGGGCGCGCGAGCGTTGGCAGCGTCGCGATTCCTCACGGAACGCGGACAGAACGAACGATGCCAATCGTCATCATTCGCCGAGAGTAAATCAAAGACACCCCCGGGAGTTTAGAAGATATGGTAATGAGCAGAGACATTGGAGTAATTATAGCGGACCTAGGAACGGTAGTCGTGACCGACCACAGAATAATTATCGAACAAGCAACAACAGGGGTGCTGTAAACAGTACGGGTGGTCCGCCATTGGGTGTTGAAATTCGTCCCGCAAACCCGCGTCACAATCCGCCACATGACCCTAATCAAAGGGATCAATGACTAGCGGCTGACTCGGTTGGCGACAACTTAATGAGGACCAGTGATATTGACGTGCATTTGACAGAGGAAGACGATATTAGGGAAGATTTGTTGAGGGAGGACCACAGTATTGGTGTGCCCGCGGTAAACCCAGTCGTGTCTGTTTACATTCGGGGAGTCAGTCTTAGATGTGTACTCGATACAGGCAGCCCCTTTTCGCTGATTAGTGAGGCGGCGTTTCGGAAGTCTGAGGAAACGGGGAGTTGGCCAACTTTCCAGGTGAGAGGAACTACAGTCAGGGGCGCGATATATGGAAAAAGTGTTAAAATTAAAGTTCAGACTCGAGTAAACTTCGTCTGTCAAGGACATGAGTTTGAATTCAATTTTTTTGTGATGCCGCTGATGACCGTGGCGATGATATTGGGGACTGACTTCATGAATGCCCACCGCGCCGTAATCGACGTGGCTGGCGGTGTTATGACTATCATTGCCGGGAGCAACCCTGTCAGTCTAATTTTCGAGGAATGTGTTTTGCGCAAGGAGTCTGAGGTGAGCTGTCTGAAATTTCACGTTAGGACTGAGTCGCGACCTGGGCAGGAGGTTTTGGTCAATCTGATTAGTGACCTAGATTCACAACCTAATGAGTATGGTAGGAACGATGTTTTCACGAGCGCGGTGAAAAGGTGTATTGCTGGTGCGGGAGCCTCGGAAGCGAATCATATGGAACTGTGTCGCGTTCTGAGAAGCCATTCCCGACTATTTTCGGATTCACCGGGGGCAATTGATGGATTTCTGTACCGCTTTACGGTGCGCGAGCATCTTCCTTTCTTTGTTAAGCCCTACCCCATCCCACTGGTGCACAAGAGCAGTGTGGAAGCCGAAATAAGTAGGATGCTGGAGCAGGGTATAATAGAGCGAGCTAGGAGTTCATACAACTCGCCATTACTCGTTGTGCCAAAGCGGGACAAGTCCGTGCGTTTGGTGTTGGACTCGCGACATATAAATACGGTAATCATGTCTGAGACAGATAGGCCAGAAGGATTGGAGGAACTGCTGCAAAGGTTTCATGGCGTGAAAGTTTTGTCATCCGTTGACCTCCGAAACAGCTATTGGCAAATTATGCTCGATTCGTCTTGCAGGCAATACACTGCCTTCCTCTGCTATGGGAGCTGCTACCAGTTCAAACGTCTCCCTTTCGGGTTGAATGTTTCTTCAGCCGCCTTCATAAGAGGCCTGAATAGCATACTACCTGACGACCTAAGAGCGCGCGTAACTGTGTATGTGGACGACATTCTAATTGCAGAGAAGTCATGGGAGGAACACAACCGGGTTCTAAATCGATTGCTCGAAGTATTCGAGAAAGCGGGGGTGACCGTGAATCTGGACAAATCCCAGTTCGGGCGCGAAAGCATAAAGTTTCTGGGTCATATTGTGTCGGCGGATGGAATTCATCCGGATCCCGAAAAAATTTCAGCAATTGCGGAGTGCGCAACGCCCACGTCAAAGCGTCAGCTCAGGGGTTATTTGGGGCTTTGCAATTTCTACAAGAGATTTATAAATCTCAGTGTTTTGTCTACCCCTCGTTTATGTGCACTGACGGGTAAGAACACCGTTTGGATGTGGGACGAACAAGCACAGAGCGAATTTGACGAATTAAAGAATGCACTCGTTAACGCTCCATTGCTCGCCCATCCGGATTTGAATCAGGAGTTTTGCCTGATGACAGATAGTTCACTGACGGGGCTAGGAGCGGTGTTTTTCCAGACGGATGGTGGAAAGGACCCGTCCACCTGGAAAACTATCTCGTTCGCCAGCCGTGTGCTCTCGCGGAGTGAACGGAACTACTCTGTCACGGAGCTTGAAGCCCTGGCGATTGTCTGGGCATTCAAGAAATTCCGTTACTATTTGTTCGGGAGCACGACCAGGGTGTACAGTGACCACCGAGCACTACAATTCCTAATGAGCGCCAAAATCAATCACGGTAGACTCGGACGGTGGACGGTGTTCCTCCAGGAATACCACTTCACGATAGAGTACATTCCGGGGCACAAGAACATCATTGCTGATGCTCTATCTCGGATGCCTATCGGGCTCACCCATGCTGAGGATAACGCTATTGATGAAAACAATTTCAGTGTGTTATACCTTCAAAATGTGGCATTCGCGAATTATGTCACTACGTCACTAGGCAATATCGGGGCGGAACAAGACAGGGACGAAGTCTTGCGTGACATCAAAGAGAAATGGCATGATAAATCCCACGCGGCCATCAGGCAGTATTATATTATCCGGAATGGCATCCTATTTAAGAGGCGAGCTCTGGATGACTCCAGGTGGCTGTTAGCGATTCCGGAGGAACTGGTGAACAAGCTCGTGTGGTACGTGCATTTGAGCTACGGTCACTTTGGTGCGAGGAAATGCTTGGAGAAGCTGCGGGAAACCTGTTACTTTAATAATATGCTTCGGCGTATACGTAAAGTAATTAGGGTATGCAAGCCCTGTCAGCAAGCCAAGCCGCCCACTGTGTCGTTTGCCGCACCAATACACCCGATCGTTCCCAATAAACTCAGGGATCTCGCAGCAGTAGATCTATTCGGTCCGCTAGTGCGTTCTAGGAACGGATTTGCGTACATTTTTGTGGCAGTAGAGCTGACGTCAAAATTCGTCTGCCTCACCCCGCTGCGTAGGGCCACCGGGAAGGCAGTAGCTGCCGCGTTCGCAAATCACTTCTTACGGGAGGTTGGCACTGTGAAGCGTGTGATTTCGGACAACGGGCCACAATTCAGGTCACGTCACTGGGAGCATATGCTTCGGAGAAAGCGAGTGAAACCGATCTTTATCTCCCTTTTCTGCCCTTCAGCAAATCCTTGTGAAAGGTGGATGAAGGAGATTGGAAAATTGTGTAGGTTATACTGCCACCGTGACCACCGGACGTGGGACACGAAACTAGCCGGTTTCCAGAACATATTAAATGAGTTGCCAAATTCCTCGACGACGTTGCCACCGATTCTGGTCCTGAAAAACAAGGAGCCTCCGAGTAAAATAAAAGAGGTGGTTCCCTGGCCAGTAGAACCCAGGTTACGAAGATCTGCAATTGTGGAGCTTGCCCTGAAAAATATAAAGAGTGCCGCCGAGGCTCGGATAAGAACCTGCAAAAAGAAGGTGCGTAATATAACTTTTCACGTGGGCCAGAAAGTACTTGTACGCTCGCACAAGCTCTCTAATAAACGGGCTGGGTTGTCAAAGAAGTTCTTCTTCTTATTCAACGGGCCGTACAGAATCAAGCGGATTCCACATCCGAATGCGCTTGAAGTAGAAACACTCCGCTCTCGAAAGTCGAAGGGCCTGTACCACATCTCCAACGTAAAACCTTACATTGAATAAGAAGCAGAAGATCTTGCCCCTCGGAGGTCGGAATGACGTATTGCCCATATGCTTTTTCGCATTCATTCTTTTGTGAGTAAAATTACAGTGCATATTTTCCAATGTTTTGATTCACTCTGGTGTGATTAAAATTAAAGTGTATATTTTCTGTGTATTGTAAAGGGTCCCCCAATATGTGTGTAGTTATTTCTTCTTGTCAGCAGAAAGGAGTAGTGTTGTGCAGTTTCAAAACATCTGAATGTGAATTATTATGAGGCTCATATGAAGCGTTTCCTATTACAGTAAGATGGCTTTCGTTCTTTGATGACTAAAAAGGTATCGGGTGTGTTGGGGTGGCGAGTCAATGGTCGTAAGGTAATTCTTGATGATAAATTACAGTTTTAGTGTTCTTATTCCCCTTAGGTGAGCATGATTCAGTGAGATTTTTTTCAAATGTACTGCGATGTTAACGAAGCAACTTGGTGACTTGTAGGTGAAGGACTTGTGTATGAAGGGAGATTAATAGTGTTTGATTATCAGAGTTGCCATCTTATAAGATATTTGGAAAGTGTAACTTGCCGTCACATACTACTAGGTACGGTTGAGGACACCAGGGTGTGAAACCCCAGAAGATGTATATGGAAACAGCTTATAAACTCAAGCAGCTTGATATTTAATAGAGAATCAATGCGACTACCTCCAAGCTAAAATAACATGACGGTAGGTGAGGACCCCTGGGGACATGTGGTGAGTAAGTGTGTAATCATTATGAGTATCTTATGATAGCAGTAAGTTGGGTACTCATGGCCCTGGACAATGGATTTCTTTTGACAGTATTTTTTTATGTACTTATAGGACGAAGTGTTTATGTGTTTGCTAATAGGATAGAATGATTTTATTTTCATTTTTATGCCCACTGACCTTTTGCATTAGTCTGATGAATAGATGTTGAAACATTTACCATTCCAGATGTGACTTGAATGAACCTTCTGTGTCTCATTAATCATAACTTTTATTATGCAATGTCCATAGAAAAGAAGTCTCGGAAATTTTTCACAGATCAGCAAACATGTTCTGCAAACCTTGGAGGAGCAGTCAATGAACAACGATATAGGTATTGGTGTTGAAAGGAATATTTTGTTTATATGTGGGAATTGTAGTCGGGCTATATGGTGATGGTGACTAGTACGAGCTGTGTAGATTGTGTGTGAGAGCGTAGTTAGGAGCACGTAGAGTTTTGTGTCTGTAGCTAGCAGCGGCGCCAAATCCTATCCAAATCCTGACCAAACCTTGTACAAGATCTACCCTGAATGATTGACAGCAGATGTAATGCTGGAACTATATTTTATAAAAAGGATTTTTTGTTTGTTTGAATATTGGTTATTTAATTTTCTTCATTGTTTTTTTATTAGTAATGTTAAGAAGGCCCTTTTTGTCAAGTTAATTTTGGGCACTATTCCATGTATTGATCAGGAGTGAGAAACTCCGAAGATTTTGTGGTAATCTGTACACATGATATTTTGTAACGATCCCTGTGAGCGCAGTTCTTAAGTGGGTGCAAGGCCGCCTAGGGAGCCTCCGCATCAGAAAGCACAGGGCTTGGTCCACCGGCAGGCGTTGCCGAACCCTGGTATCAACGGCGAAGCAGTGATGCGGCGAGCGGTCACAGCTGTTTCCCCGTCAGAGGGGAGGGGATGCTGGTCTTCCCCCAGGCGCAGGCTCACACCGGAGCCCGCAGGCGTGTCACCACGGCAGCGCCAGCTGATGGCCGGCGTTCCACCCCATGCGCTTGTCATCTGACAAGCGAAAGGGAAAGTATGACGCACACCAGGCGAGGCCGCCGATCCCTGAGCGCCGCTAGTCCAGACGGCTGCTGCGGTGAGGTAACGCCCACTGCCCGGAGGGACGCGGGTCCCACCACTGACGCATCAGCTGAGACGGTGCAAAGAGGTGATACGCGGGTCTCAAGCCCGACACCCGCACGAGTTTACGTCGACCTCGATGCGACACAGAAGAGCGCGTGTCTCCCCATTGACACGACAGGAGACGGGGGCGTGTGTCGGTAAAACACATTCCTCCACAACACACGGACGACGACCGCCAAGCCGCCTTCTCGATGATGAGGCAGGGCCCACAAGTGGCGATGTCCTGCAAATCTGCAACGCCGAACCATCCCACAGTATGGACGCAGAGGGTGGAAACGGGCACGAGGCAACGTCGCGGGGTGCTGTCTAGGATGAACAACCTGGGTTACAACGGACGTTACAATCAACGCCGCTGCGAACTCCCCAGTTCAGTGTTGTGGTCCCCTAGTAGCTTATCCTCCAAGTCGCCTTTAGAAGAGACGCCCACCCCAGCACCTAAAGAGAATACCCAGTGAAACAACCATGTGGCGAAACTGAAAAATGACAGCGTGTCAACGAGTTGATTTCTGGATGTGTTTTTGTACTCATGTCTTATTTTCCATAGGTGATTATTTACCAGCTGTCATACCATTGGGTTCATTAATGATTTTGTATCACTGTATTTGTTGTGAATATTGTATTTTGCACTTTCACTTGCATGTTTTTATATATGTCAGCACCAGATGATACTGCTTTGGTTCGTGATAATGATTTTGCATCATTGTATTTGTTTATATATTTATATATATTATGTACCTGTTCACCTATGTCTCTATGTTAACTTTTGATAGTTGGTTAAAGCAATTTTAAAATAATATCTCATGGTTGTGGTCGTAGTAGGTCAGATGACATGATGTTAGCGTAGTATATCACGCTTAATTTAATTTGTTCTTTTTGCTTTGCGGACCGCATGAGGTCACAATTATTGATCTTGGTAATTTTTGTGTATTTGTGAATTTTCTTTGTCTCATGTGATTAAAATTTGGCCACGGTCCATAGAAATTGTCTCCGCGGACCGAGTGAGCACGCGAGTCTGTTATGAAACGTATAGTATTTCACAAGCAATTGTACATAGTTAGCATGTAACAGCAGTCTATAGATGCACTACATCAATGTTTTAAGGAATAAATAATTCTGCCTTCAATCTTATCTTGTGTACCGATGTTACGTCGCCGTTACCTTCGCCATTTTACCTTGTAGTTTTCCTTGTTGGCCCACCTATAGCGTTTCCATGTGCACAGGTGTAGTGATTAGTGTCCCTTTTTTTTATCTGAAACAAATGCTCTGGAATAGATCGTGTTTTCACGAATATTGCTGCAGGCTGCACTTACGCATGGTGTTCACGCCCTATTTACTTTACTCAATATTTGATTCACGGGAAGAATGCCTGGATCATATTAATAACTACATCCCATTCTTTATCAATGACTTTACAATGAATGTTCTTTTGTGAGTTTTTCTTATTAATAAATTAAGTAATTTTCCGACTCAGTGCTACCTCTTCTTTGTCGTGTGGCTAGAGTTGGTGGCGACCCTATCTTTTATATTGATTTCAGTGTCAAATAGCATTTTCTTATTCAAAGTGCGCGTGGCTCTTTTAGCTTTCAGGATACATTCAAAGGGCGCTTCATGCTTCTTGCACATAGCGTCCTTTTATTCACGCTACTTACATAATTTTCCCATTCTTTTTGGATATTACCATCCTCTATTTGATCTCTTTTGAAGCAACCTTCAACTTCACGTAGGGAAGGCATCGATTTGCAAAATTTAAGTTAAGGTTCCTTTCTACAATGTCTTCAAAGTGCCGTACGTTTTGCACTATACATTCTACAGGAACTCGCCGTCTTTGTTTTCAATGTCCTAGTCGTAGTTGTACGTGATGTATGGTATTTAATTTCTGTAACTGATTCTACTAACACTGTCTACACATATGTTTGAGTCCGCCGCTCGTGGTCTCGCGGTAGCGTTCTCGCTTCCCGAGCACGGGGTCCCGGGTTCGATTCCCGGCGGGGTCAGGGATTTTCACCTGCCTCGAGATGACTGGGTGTTTGTGTTGTCCTCATCTTTTCATCATCATCCAAGGAAGTGGCGAAATTGGACTGAGCAAAGGTTGGGAAATTGTACGGGCGCTGATAACCACGCAGTTGAGCGCCCCACAAACCAAACATCATCATCATCATCACATATGTTTGAAAGTAGTTTCCCCGAAAGGAGACTCATGTTTCGCTGTTAAAATTTTGCAGTGTTTTCGCTGTCGCTTGATAACAGCGAATTTCGTTTGGTGACCTAGTTGTATTCTTACAGGTGCTGCTGGTTTTTGCAGCCGGGTCATACCATCACTGTATAAACTGAACAACACTGATGACAGCCTGTTCTTCTGTCAAAACACAAAATACCGTAGATAACATAGCAAGTTCTAGAGTCCAGTGTGTTAATATTGAGCCAGCTTCTTTGATTGCTAGTACAACAATCAACACGACCTCTCTGTCCTGACCCTCTTATTGCCTAACAATATTCTTGGAAGAGTTGTTCATGTAAAAATTAATATATTTCAATTACTCACATGCGATTACCAGTAACAAGACAAGCGTGGATCCTCCAGCGAGGGAGTAAGAGTAGACTTTCATGTCCCAACCGATGTCTTCTACGTTCTCGTGGTCCGTTATTAAGAGTGGTGTTAGGAAGAAGCTCAGAGATACCCCCAGCTGAAACAAAAATAATTTTCTCTTAGAAAAGAGAATCTTCGTTAATCTCAGATCGCAGTCGAAAATATGCAGAGTAAAAATCTTATGTTTTGAAACTAGGTACAGTTTTTCGGTTCTCAGCTGTCCACAGAGCATTTTAATTTAAATAATCTAACATTCAAAGAAATTTTCGGGGAATATTTGTGATTTTCAACAGTATGGTAAACAGTACAACTCGGGACAACTGTATGCGTTGTTTTCAACAGTACATTCTTTGGCAAAACGTCATCTGGTTTTAATAGATTTTCTGGGTTGTACTAGTATAAGAGATAACGATTACTGCATTAAGTAAACCCTACAGTACACCCTTGGCAAAGTTTCGATTTTGGTATCCGTCGACCAATGGTATCAGTAATTTCATTCGGTAGATTGCTGCAACTGTCGTTGTGTTTCAGAATAAAGGTTTTCGAGAACTGACACGAGCCATTATCAATTATCCAGGATAATGCAATACTTTTATTTTTTTATTCCGTTAACCTAGCTGTTCCATCCTAATTATGGAGTCCTGAAATCCAGAATCTCAGTGTTTTCTTATATGTGCTCTTTTAGGATGGGGAGGGGGGAGTAGCTGGCCGGAGTGGCCGTACGGTTCTAGGCGCTACAGTCTGGAGCCGAGCGACCGCTACGGTCGCAGCTTCGAATCCTGCCTCGGGCATGGATGTGTGTGATGTCCTTGGGTTAGTTAGGTTTAATTCTAAGTTCTAGGCGACTGATGACCTCATAAGTTAAGTCGCATAGTGCTCAGAGCCATTTGAACCATTTGAGGGGGGAGTTGGAACAGAAACGTTCTTTATCACGAGATTGAGAGCCAGACTTATGAGTAAAATGCCTTTACTTCTGCAGTATCTCATCAACCGAAAGTTGTCTCTGGATCAGTGGAAGGTATAAGATGGAGTGCGGGCCCATGCGATCTCCCTCATTTTTTCCTTTCTTGTACTTGCATTGCTCTCTGTAAATACTTATTACACTGAATGATAATTTTGTATTCAGAACTGCTTGGAATCCGCTTAGAATCCGAAATTCGTCATTATACATACTATTTGCTATAAGCTAGACTTACTTCTGTGTTTCGACAGTGATCTTACAGCAACTTACGGGTGTGTGTGTGTGTGTGTGTGTGTGTGTGTGTGTGTGTTTTACTGAGTTAACACGTCTGTTTTGTGTACAAGCGCATTAGATTGTCCTGTGTGGTATTCGTGTGGATTAAATAGTCCGTCTATGATATATGTATTCCTGTTGCGTGCAGCTTCTATATGGGGGCGATCAAAAAGTTTCAGTTCGAAGGCCGTACAGTCCAGAATAGGTACGCCAAACAGGCAAAATCGCCGTCAGCACTGAAGCAATCATCCCACCGATGCATCAAGTTGAAGATACCCGTTTGCTAAAACACCATGTCTTGCTGTGGGAAGAAGTCCGTAATTGCCTGCCGCACATCCCCGTCCGACATTACACGTCCATCCTTCAGGGACTGTTGTAAGAGGCCGAAGACGTGATAATCGTGAGGGGAGAGATCAGGGTGATAGGGCGAGTGTTCGAGTGTCTCCCACTCCAGGTGGCGTAACTTCTGCGTTGCGAAATTTGCGATATGGGGACGTGCATTATCATGAAGCAACAGCACCCCTTGACGCACCATCCCACAAGAGTGGTTTTCGACAGACATGCTGCCCCATACACATTCTTCATTTTCCGATAGATGTCTACCAGTGTTTATTCTTCGGCAGCCAAGACAAGAATAAAAGCACGTTGGTCTTGTTTGGATGCAACTGGTAATAACGTCGCCCTAGTTCACGTTTCTGCATTTGCTGCACGCACTTCGGAATATACGTAGAGCCACACGATTGTAAGGCTAAACGTTCACAATAGCAGCAATGGAGGTGAACAGGAACGTCACCTAAAGTTGTTTGTAGAATCATCAAAAACCAGTTTAGGTTTGGAGATATCTACATCTACATCCATGCTCCGCAAGCCACCTGACGGTGTGTGGTGGAGGGTACTTTGAGTACCTCTATCGGTTCTCCCTTCTACTCCAGTCTCGTATTGTTCGTGGACAGAAAGATTGTCGGTATGCCTCTGAGTGGGCTCTAATCTCTCTGATTTTATCCTCATGGTCTCTTCGCGAGATATATGTAGGAGGGAGCAATATACTGCTTGACTCCTCGGTGAAGGTATGTTGTCGAAGCTTCAGCAAAAGCCCGTACCGAGCTACTGAGCGTCTCTCCTGCAGAGTCTTCCACTGGAGTTTATCTATCATCTCCGTAACGCTTTCGCGATTACTAAATGATCCTGTAACGAAGCGAGCTGCTCTCCGTTGGTTGTTCTCTATCACTTCTATCAACCCTATCTGGCACGGATCCCACACTGGTGAGCAATATTCAAGCAGTGGGCGAACAAGTGTACTGTAACCCACTTGTTTTCGGATTGCATTTCCTTAGGATTCTTCCAATGAATCTCAGTCTGGCATCTGCTTTACCGATGATCAACTTTATATGATCATTCCATTTTAAATCACTCCTAATGCCTACTCCCAGATAATTTATGGAATTCACTGCTTCCAGTTGTTGACCTGCTATATTTTAGCTAAATGACAAAGGATCTTTCGTTCTGTGTATTCGCAGTACATTACACTTGTCTACATTGAGATTCAATTGCCATTCCCTGCACCATGCGTCAATTCGTTGCAGATCCTCCTGCATTTCAGTACAATTTTCCATTGTTAAAACCTCTCAGTATACTACAGCATCATCCGCAAAAAGCCTCGGTGAACTACCGATGTTATCCACAAGGTCATTTATGTATATTGTGAACAGCAACGGTCCTATGACACTCCCCTGCGGCACACCCGAAAGCTGTGGTACATGCACTGTTGGTTCAAATGGCTCTGAGCACTATGGGACTTAACAACTATGGTCATCAGTCCCCCAGAACTTAGAACTACTTAAACCTAACTAACCTAAGGACATCACACAACACATGCACTGTGACGTAATGGTTATCGTTGAGGGATGGCGTGCTGCGGGTCACCACTTAAAACCCGACCACCAGTAATAATTTCTTATTTAATATTTACTGTTTCTGGAAGTTTCTCGAAATATTTTATGTTCATAATGTTAGTATATTCTGGTATATTCAATGTCTGTATAAATACCATTACTCTGGAATATTCGATGTTTGTATAAATAGCTGCAGTCTCTATCCAGGGGATCAGTTCCGTTCTGGCTGTAGGCTGATGTTCTTAATAAACGTGCTTTTTATGTTAAGTGTTGTGCTTCACTGACGACTCTGCTTTCTGGTTTAGACTTGGATGTGGTTACAATGTGACATTGTTTCGTGAAGGCGAGGGTACTTCGAAACATCTACATCTCGCTGCTCCAATTATGGAGCGTAAAAGCCGTCGCCTATTCGGATAGGAACCTAAATACAAGCAGTACATCGTTCCCACGGTACGAATATTCAGGAGACCAACGGATCCCAAGCCAACAATATGTCAGCTGCACATAAGGAATTCTTCAGTATTCCAGAGATGCTGGTCATAACCTGACAAATGGCTGAAACAATTCGACCGAGTTGCCAAATACAACAGGTGGAATGACATGATGTGTTTGGAAGAAAAGTACTTTTACTTGGATGGAGCAGCCCAGCAGTAGTTCGAGGACAAAGAGGAGACGATCAATAGCTGGGATAAATTCCGAACTGAAGAAAACACGTGGCGACTACCAACATCAGATCCACTTAGCAGAAGAACAATTGAAGAACACGGCCAACATCGTGGGAAAACGACAGACTCTTATCTGTAGAATGTTTTGGTCCTATGCCACATCGTGAATTCGAATATGAGGGAAGCAGAGAAAATCACACACTTGATGAAAGGATCTGCAAAGACATGTATCAAGCTCTTCTGGTAAAGGACGTGATCAAAAGGCGAGGAATTCATCAAGTGGTGTCAGCGTATCGAGGAAATGTAACAAACAGAATCGGAGGCAAGACGTATGACAGAGTCCCGAACGTTGTCCCTACTGCAGTTGTGGAAGACCACCACAATCTCATCTCTCTCATGTGTCACACAGAGAAGAGATACAACATTTTATGGCGGCCAGAACTGTGGGACCGAGTAAAAAAGAAACTGCAGCAATAATGTCGACCCAATGCGACAGGAGCTAATTGAGAATGTTGAACAAGAGGTGAATCGATCTTTCGCACTAATGTCTGCCACCAGCCAAACGTGCAAGGAAGACAGGATTCCATCAACCCAAACTTATGCTGAGCCATCGAACGACAACTCAGCACCCTACCAATGCAGGTACAGTTAACTGCTATGCGAAGTTTAACATCCAACAGAAGAACAGACATTTGGAAGATGGAGGACAACAATCCGGTGTGTTTTCACTGTGGACTCACTGGGCACGTTGAACGTTGCAGCAGAGAAAGAAGGCGAATTTTCGGCGACTACTACGCTGCAAGGCGTTAGTCATCACAAAAGTTCTGTTCACGCCGGTCAAGTGACCGAGGTCGCTCCCCAACAGGCCGTAGCTATTCCCCATCACCGTACAGAAGTATAAGGCACTCACCTAGCCGCCGACTCCAGGAAAACTAAGCGACGCGACCATCTACGGAAGTGAGATCGCTGGAGACGCAAATCATCCATGTACGACAATCACAAAGACATAAGGAATTTCATTCACGTCATCATCGACGGCCAACTGTGAGGTGTGTATGGTAGGAGATGGGTTACTGGCGGAAGTAAAGCTGTGATGATACAGTACATAACATAAACTGCGAAATCATTGTAGTGTTACAGGTGCACATGTAGGATCGACAGAATTTTAGCGATAGGACAGGAAACGCAGGATGGAAGTATCCCTGTGCTAATGAGGAAAAAGCGTGCCAATGGAAAAGGTGGAAGGCGCGAGGAGAGCGAGCTAACTGAGGTCAAGCGTCCAGTCAGAAATCAGCCAACATAGTGTGCGCACCTCGGATTGTATACGGGGCTAAAATCTTTACAGCTGTATGGAAAAATCGGATTGTTGCTGGCTCCATGGTACAAAATGAGGAGCGTTTAAACACAGCTCCATGATAAGTTGTTAAGCAAATGAGTTTTGCGTGAGCCTTGTAAACGCTGAGGCTGGATCAATATAATATTTGATGCCACCAACGTAGTACTTCGCATCGTCACCGTACTGTTTCCTTTAGCATTGTTAATGACATGGGAGAGTATTTATAATGTATTGTTTTAAAAATAAACACATCAAAAATGTTTTGTATCATTCCGGTTCCCAGAACTGTTGAAGACAGACGTTGACTGTGGATGTTGTATCACAGACACAGCCCTTTTAACTGTTCAGAGATGTCACTAAACCCGCCCTAAGATGTAAACATCCATGCATGAGCAGCGCCTATTAGACGGAAGGGTCCGACAGCTCATCAGTTCCAGTCATTCCACCAGGATGGAGGTACACGGCTGCCCGCATCTCGTGGTCGTGCGGTAGCGTTCTCGCTTCCCACGCTCGGGTTCCCGGGTTCGATTCCCTACGGGGTCAGGGATTTTCTCTGCCTCGTGATGGCTGGGTGTTGTGTGATGTCCTTAGGTTAGTTAGGTTTAAGTAGTTCTAAGTTCTAGGGGACTGATGACCATAAATGTTTGGTCCCATAGTGCTCAGAGCCAGGTACACGGCTCATGTCGTCTGTAGTTCAACCACGCCTAGACGGTCAATACCGCGGTTCGATCGCGTCCACATTGTTACTTTGTGTCAGGAAGGGCTCTCAACAAGGTAAGTGTCCAGGCGTCTCGGAGTGAACCAAAGCGATGTTGTTCAGACATGGAGGAGATACAGAGAGACAGGAACTGTTGATGACATGCCTCGCTCACGATGCCCAAGGGCTACTACCGCAGTGGATGAACGCTACCTACGGATTATGGCTCGGAGGAACCCTGACAGCAACGCCACCATGTTGAATAATGCTTTTCGGCAGCCACAGGACGTCGAGTTACGACTCAAACTGTGTGCAATCGGCTGTATGATGAGCAACTTCTCCCCCGACGTGCATAGCGGGCTCCATCTTTGCAACCACGACACCATGCAGCGCAGTACAGATGGGCCCAGCAACATGCCGAATGGACCGCTCAGGATTGGCAGCACGTTCTCTTCACCGATGAGTGTCGCATATGCCTTCAACTACACAATCGTCTGAGACCTGTTTGCAGGCAACGCGACCAGGCTTAACGCCTTAGACACACTGTTCAGCGAGTGCAGCAAGGTGGAGGTTCCCTGCTGTTTTGGGGTGGCATTAATGTGGGGCCGACGTACGCCGCTGGTGGTACCATATCGGAAGAATATTGGCGAAGCATTCGTCTTCATGGACGACAATTCGCGCCCCCATCGTGCACATCTTGTGAATGACTTCCTTCAGGATAACGACATCGCTCGACTAAAGTGGCCAGCGTGTTATACAGACATGAACACTATTGAACATGCTTGGGATGGATTGGAAAAGACTGTTTATGGACGACGTGAGCCACCAACCACTCTGAGGGATCTACGCCGAATCGCCGAATCTAGACCAACAGTGCGTTGATGAACTTGTAGGTAGTATGCCACGACCAATACAGGCATGCATCACGGCAAGAGGACGTGCTATTGGGTATTAGAGGACCGGTGTGTACAACAAGCTGGACCACCACCTCTGAAGGTCTCGCTGTGTGGTGGTACAACATGCAATGTGTGGTATCCATGAGCAATAAAAAGGGCAGAAATGATGTTTATGTTGATCTCAATTCCAATTTTCTGTACAGTTTCCGGAACTCTCAGTACCTAGTTGATGCAAAACCTTTTTGATGTGTGTATATATTGCCAGTAAAAAAATGGAAACATCCAGAAGATAGGGTCGGATGTCAATATAAGTCCTTACACATACACACCATTAATGGGTATATAAATGATCAGAGTTTCAGCTCTCGGTGATAGGTAAAACGGCCATCATAGTGCAATATTGTTCATGTTTAGTGTTGTTAGTAGGCCTGGTAGTGTATATAAGGGGCACGAACAGCGTAGGATATTGGGTGCTTACTGTGAAGGAGATAGCGTTTACGGGTACTCATATGAGGCACCGTTATCAGCACCTGACATAATTTGAAAGAGATATCATTGTGTCTGTGCAGTTGGCCGGCTGGTCGAATTGTGCAATATCCAGATTTTTGGGCATTAAGGTGTGATAGTGGCAACATGAGGTGTGGCATGGTCGTTGTAATGGTTCCAGTCGACCACGTGTGACTACCACAAGGGAGGATCGCCATATTATGCGTTAAGTGTGTCGTAACCCATTCACCTGTGTGCCTGCCATTTGGGATCAAGTAATGGACTCCCTGCAACGTTCTGTGTCATCATGCACCATTGCTTAGATATTAGCAGCAGCTGGCTTAGGCAGTTATTCAATTACCGTCCCATGAGTATGCTTCTGTTAACACGACAGCACAAACGGCTACATTTCGAGACGTGCCGTGATCTGCAAGCATTGACTGCCGATGGATGCCGTCGCAATGTATTCAGTTATGAATCCCAGTTCCGCACAACCCCAAACGACTCTCGTCGGCCTGTATGGCAGCGACCTTGGCAGAGGTCCCATTCTTCCAATGTTTTGGAGAGACACAGCAGTGTTATTCTTAACATCATGGTGCGGGAAGCAATTGGGTATGACTTCAGGTTGTAACGGAACAGGCCGTGCGGTTCTAGGCGCTACAGTCTGGAACCGAGCGACCGCTACGCTCGCAGGTTCGAATCCTGCCTCGGGCATGGATGTGTGTGATGTCCTTAGGTTAGTTAGGTTTAATTAGTTCTAAGTTCTAGGCGACTGATGACCTCAGAAGTTAAGTCGCATAGTGCTCAGAGCCATTTGAACCATTTTTTTTTTGTAACGGAACGACTATACTACATATACATAAACAATAAATTTTAAAATCGCTTTCGATACAAATCTCGATCGATTAATCTTGAAACTATATGTGACGTTGGCAATAGAGATACCTTTGTGCACTTGTAAAATGTATTACTTTCCGTATGTGTGTTATTTTAAGCAGATGAAAACAGTGTAATATTTGTTTATCCAGTTGTAAGCGACTGCCTAGTCTGAGGGTTTCATTGATGCTTTGGTAAAAGAAAAGTTAATACCACAAAAATCTAGCAATCGGATTGGACGGTTGGCTTGACGCGCTCGGTGGTGCCGCGTGCAGCTGTAACGGAAGAAGCAGACAGTGGGAAGTGCTATACGGCGTAGACGAATTGTCGATGGCCACAGATCAAGGGCGCCCATACTCGGGGACAGGGGGTGGGCTAGGGTGCCAAATCCCACCCCCCACCCCACCCCCAGCTCTCAGGGAAAGGAAAAAACATAGGCAGCCAAGTGTTTTTTCTTGCAAGAAAATGATTTATAAATCGGTGTTACGCAGGTTTTTAACTGGGACAGAACTGCAATTTTTTTGTGGCTCTTACAACTCGCCATTCGTCTTCCAGAATATTAAAAATACTCCATACCTCACACTTGCCCACCTCCTATTGTGGTGCTAAGAGTGTGTCGAATCTTCATCAAAGTGGTGTGACCATTCCGTTGTACTGTATTGTATGGAACAGGGGACCTAGAAACGACGGAGAGCCTTCGTCCCCGCAGTTGCCCTCAATGGTTCACAAACACACAACAAGCTACAGCAGTCCAGTCCACTCACCCCACCTCCACCCCACACCGAACCCAGGGTTATTGTGCGGTTCGGCCCCCAGTGGACCCCCCGCCCCCTCCCCCTCGGGAAAGTCACACCAGACGAGTGTAATCCCAATGTTTCCGTGGTCGAGTAATTATGGTGTACGCGTACGTGGGGAAAGTGTTTGCGCAGCAATCACCGACATAGTGTAACTGAGGCGGAATAAGAGGAACCGACGCAGATAGAAAACCACCTGAAAAACCATCCTCAGACTGGCCAGCACACCGGACCTCGACGGTAATCCGCCGGACAGATTCGTGCCGGGGACCGGCACGCCTTCCTGCCCGGAAAGCAGTGCATTAGACTGCACGGCTAACCGAGCGGGCTGGCCTCTCCCTTACTCGCTATTAAGTCGTCTCTGCAATCATCAAGTCGCGGATGCAAAAATTTCCGGACTTACGCTGCGAAGTTCCGCAGGAACAATGACTCTGAAAAGCTTCATGCTGCTTGGCGCGTATAAATTTACCAGAGACGCGAAGAATCTGTTTGAGATCATCGTCCACCACCGCTTCGACTACTCAACCACAATCACGCTTGCATCTACGCAAACCACGACCAGGTAAGAATCTCATTTTGTTCAGAAAAGGCTTTTGTTAACACACCTTGTCACGTTAGGTCGAAATCAAGAACATTTAATTTGAACATTATAGTTTATTTGTAACACTGATCAGACTTTTATTTGATTATTCCATTACTACTCGATCCTCAATCATTTGTAATTTATTACAAACAATAACATGTGTGAAAATTACGAGCTTTAGTATCGTAATAATATCTGCAAAGACTATGGTATTTCAGGATACAATGCTAGTAATGTATTTTGCGTAAATTACAATGTTATGTATCTGTGCCTTTGTTCTTCCGTTTGCTGGCGTAAGTTATGTTAATTTAAAGTTCATATCCAGTTTATAAATTTCAGTAATTTATTGCGTAAAACAGTTGAAAGATGGCTGCCAGAATATGGCAACAGAATCAGTTTGGCTTGCTTCCAACTTAGAATTTTGAGTACAAAGTACAGTTAACAAATTTGCTTTTAAACTCACAACAAATTTCAGAATTAATTACAATCAGTTTAACTCTTGCAGAGCTTGGCGACCGTAAGAACCCAGACATAATATTTCTTTTAGAGAGATTAATAAGGTAAGATACCGTCTTCTCTTTCCTTGCACCTGCAACTGAAGCTCGTCAATGTATGGCTGTATCCACAGTATCAGAACGGTACTGCAAGTACGCAGTGTTATAATTAAGACACTGTTCTCAAAATAGGGAGTGGATTTTACCATCGAACCACTACATCCATCAGTTACTTCAGAATCAGTAATCTATAGCCTTAATTGTTTAACAACAATCGATTTTCATAGAAAGCACACAACACACAATTCAATTCATTAACAAAAATGATAATGATATCGTTAGTTGCACAAATAAAACAATGTAAATACTCCAGTGAGGGATAGGGCATGTATTTCGTGATCACGGATAACTTTTGCGAAGGCTAAAATTACGACCTGTTCTACAGCCGAGGTCGCGTGCCATTGGTGAGCAGACGGAAGCTGCAGTTCGATTTCGCGAACAGCAGCCGATGGCGCGGAACACCAGTTTTAGTTATTCAGTATAAAAGTTTCGGCCGTACTGGGTGCATTTAAACGATATTTAAATATGTGATAAACGCTTATGACCGACTGGTCACAAAATACCAGTTTTATTTACGCAGTTGGTCGTCATTTGAAGCAAAAATTTAATTTATGTAAAATCGTGTGGATTTGATCGCGAGGTCACGGCTGGTACTGATTGAGGGAACTCTGAAGGCACATCTGTACGTCACGGACATTTGCGTCCGCAAGTGTCACTTTTCGCTTGACAGTATTGTGGTGTCATTTTTCAACAGGACAATGCGCTTCCCGTGGTCAGCATGTTACCCAGATCTGTCACTCATAATACATGTGTAGGACCAGCTTGGCTGTCAACTCCGTCCCAGTGTCAGTATCTAGGATATCAAGAACCAGTGACAACAGTTAAGGGCCATCTCACCTCAGGACAGGATGCATCAGCTTCATGACGCCCTTCCCAAACGAATCGTTGCATACATCCAGGCCACAGAGGGTGCAACGTCATACTGACAAGTTTTTTGTAATTTTTACTCTATTTTGTAATCACAGCAATAGTATCACATACCCTCTCAATCCGTGAAGCTTCATTTCCCTTCCTCCTCCATTTATGGGTGATTCACTCATTTTTGCTTGAAAAATATTTAACCATTTTGTCTCGTTAAAAAGAACTTCAAATTTTACCGTTGCCTAACGTTGTAATAAAATTAGAATTTCTTGAGAAGTCACCCAATAACGTAAAAGTAACTTTATTCTGACGGTATTTTCCAATAAACAGACAATATAAATGATTAATTTATATTTAGCGGTTCATTGTTTGCAAAGCGTGACAAGTGTACGTACATTTATGTGTATCTGTGTTTATGGAACATCTGTGTGAAAAATGTAGGGCTGCAGACTAATTTCCTTGATGTTTCTTTGCTCAGAACGATACAGAATATTTTCGTAACTGTTAATGTGAGGAGTGATTTACTGTTTAATTAGCGTTTCACAGTGAACAACATAATAAATATTCCACATAAAAGTTGGTTCAATAGCTTTCTCATGAAATAGTTAATGTAGACAGTTCATTAGTCTCTGAAATTTAGGGTTCAGTTATTGTAGTTGCCTTACTGTTGTGTACATAGTTCCGCATAGTCAGCGCGTACACAACTTTCCCACTAGAGCGCGCCCCGCTAAGCACAACAGCGCAGGCGCAGCGCTCATCCGTCTCCGCACTATGAGATGGCGCTGCCTTAGAGACGGACCAAATTCTGCTTCCGTCGATCTGCGTATTATTATGTAACGCAGCCAATGACATTGCTGCTAACGTAGAACCTTTTCTCCTCGCAGATCACACTCGTGCAGTGATACCTGAACACGCGAGGTATTATAACGAGTGTACAGACCTCCGATCAGTCAGTCTGCATTAGTCTGCATTTATCTGCACCTTTCTGTACCAGTCTGCATTAGTCTGTACCAGTCTATAGTCAAGTTTCAGTCTGCGCCTAATAAGATTATCATATTCCTGTACATAGTCATGAAGAGAAATGTATAGACACTTTGTCAAGTATCAGAGATATGTGAGAATAAGATTAACGTACCAAGACCAAAGGAACTTCAGATTGTCAATTGTAAATAGCATCCAGGATCAAGTTACGTAAGGTTTATGCTTGTTATTATTTTAATAAATGTGTGTGAAAATTAATCAAGTTCTGTTTAAAGTTGGTCACCATCAATCTGCTACTCTAAGGGTGCAAGTGGCATTTCTATCGTCTGACCTAACGGCAGAAGATAAAGGCGCCACGATAAGACCACGAGACATATTGCTGACACTCGCCTACTTCGTTAGAGCGACGAGTCTAGTAATCTGATGGTGTGTGAACCGAAGGTCTTACAGTACGCACACCACACTTACTCACTAAAAAGTATGTTCGAATTGCACAATCAACCGTAATTTTACCTTGCTACAACTTGTATTTACAGCTTTGTGTGACATAATGGAATCTATTTATAATCCGCATTGTTTTGGCGCTAACTATAGTGTGTTTCGGGGGATAAAATATACCTTTGAGTTCAGTTATGTCATCTAACTACTAGTAACATGATCACTATCAAAATTAAGTAAAGTAACAACTTATACAACTTGTATAGTGTAGTGTGTAACGTATGTTGTAAGATGCTACGTCAGGCCTAACACTTTTAAGAGATGCCGTTAGTCCAGAATTTTTTTTTTTTTCACGGCGATATTGCCCATGAGCACAAAGTTGCTCTGATAAATGAATTCCTTGCGGGCACCTACAGTATGGACTCATCGGCAAGGTCTTCAGACCCCAGTTGTGCACAGCATGCGTAAGACACGACGTACAGTTATTTAGCCACCATCCTGTTAGATCTGTGTACAGCTTCAGAATGAGTCTATCATTCTACAGCGAAGTGTGCGCTCTTTGGAAGCTTCTTGAGATATTGTGGCAGACTGAGACTCGAATCCAGATCCTTGGTATTCGCTGGCAATTCTCTTGACGACTGACCTATTCAGACACGATACACGACCCGACTCACATCTTCCGTTCTGTCCGTACCTCTCTCCAATAGTCCAATGAACTTTCCGCCAGGCACCTCTAAAGTAGCACTCCTGGATGAAAGGATGGCGGCTGTTTCCATTACGATTCTTTCATTTTTCAGCGGAATGTGTGGAGCTGTGGATCTACGTGGCATCAGATTTTGGTGCCTGACCGGGAATCAAACACAGAACTTTGCCTTTCGCGAGCAATACTCTTATCTCCTGAGCTATCCAGACACAACCCACGACGTCATAGCCTATTCTGTAACTACTTATCTCTCAGTTTTTACGTCAGGGAAGAGGAAATGTTGAATGTCGTGCCTGGGTATCTCAGTCGGTAAGAACATAGCACAAGGAAAGCCAGGCTCCAGATTGGAACCTGTAACATATCGAGAAATTGACTTATAAATGAAGGGACAAGTAATAGCGTATGCAGAGCCATCTGTGGTTTATCTAAAACAACTATGTAGCGAAGTGACGCTAGCACTCGCCAATGGGAACCACCAGTCGTTGCTCCCAGTATACAGGGTGATTCACGAAGATATGCAGATATTTTAATGTTATTCTGCAAGTAAAACTACAGAAAAAAGTTCATATAAACATAGGTCCGCAAATGTTTAGTTACGGAGTTGCGGCTAATAAAAGATTTTGCATGAAATGTAGCTACTTCGCTAATATGAAGCCATCGCAAAACCGTAAGAGGTAAGAGGTAAAGCACGATTTCCATTTATTTTGTTGTTATTGTTCTGGTGAATCTAATAAAACAGCTCCCAGACGTGTATCAGGTTATAACTGTATACATTAAATTTTACTGTCTCTTAGTTGGAACAAAAATATTTTTCCCCAGTGGGAACTTCATGTACACATTTGTGAATGTTTAGTTTTTTTATGATGCACAAATGCTGCTGACTGTTGGGCTTCACTATAAAATATCAACGAGTCATTTTAGCAGTGCGCAGCAGCTTGTGACCGCCAGAATACACGGAAGTGCTTGGTTTGTTACATTCCACTGCATAAATGAATACTATTATTATTGTTATATTGTATGGTAATTATTGAATCATCAGTTTATTTATTACAACAGTGAATATTTCAAAATTAATTATTTTAACCCATAAAGTAAGCCAAGTGTACAAAGCATTTTTTGAAAATGGGTACATACTTTTATATAAATCTTGCACCAAAAGTCATTAAAAATCACCTAAGAGCATTACAGCATAAAGAAAATTTTCCTTCCTCCAAAAACAATTCATATCTGAAAGGGTTAATTTATTAGCTTCCAGATATGTATTTTACATAATATATTCAAAAGTAATTACAAAGTTGCACAAATGTTAACTTTGTAATTTTGTTTTATAAACTGTTTT
The DNA here is from genome assembly GCF_023898315.1 of Schistocerca nitens. NCBI lineage: Eukaryota > Metazoa > Arthropoda > Insecta > Orthoptera > Acrididae > Schistocerca > Schistocerca nitens. Next base: position 486,706,475 of record NC_064616.1, read on the forward strand.
TGGAATGAGAGAGATAACGTTATTTAATGCGTGTTTGGTTTATAGAAGTGGGTGGGAAAAGCGTCCAGTGCGCAATTTTACTAATGAATGTGGGTATCATCAATAACTTCGAAAAAAATTGGAGTTCTGTGGTGTGTGATTGACCTAAAAGACAGAGGTTAGCCAATAAATGGATTTCCAACTTATCATGAGTATACAACAAGTAACTAAATGCGAATCTGAAGTCATTGTTTGCTCAAAAAATGGTCATAATTTGATAAAAAAGACTCCGACAAAACAAAGCTGTCAATACAACCATTTCCCAAGGAATAACTGACTAAAGATCGTTTCCATTTTTGGAGATATAGCGGTATGTGTGGTACATTAATTCATAAAAGAAAGAATCACAAAATGTGAATTAAGTTGCAAAAGGTACTCGTTTTTTGTTACTTCTGTTTGTATATATAACTGTTCTTAATCTCCTTCTCTAGTGTTGGTCAAATGCATAAGTAATAAATACTTATACTGAGGCTCAGACGTCGATAGTTTACCAGCCATACATAAACTCAAGTTATTTTCAGCTTACCATCATACGTTAAATGGTTCTAATTTAAACAGAGTTGAAGGAAGAAAAGCGGTGGTGAGGTATCTAAAGAAATGAAGGAGAGAGAGAGTTGAATGTGCTTTGCTGCGACTACAGATACTTTAATACTCACTTCCAGTTACTGTGTGAAGAGTGTGCGAGTAAATGAGCATGCAGAACCTATCAGTATGTAAAGAACATGTGTAATGTCTGTAGTCAACTTCGAGGTTAAGGACATTGCTGCTGATTAGTAATTCTACTACAAAGGTTCATTTTAGATATTTTTCACAATTGTCATTACACGCTAACTGTATATCATGAGTAATTTAGTTTTGAAATGAGCAGATTCTGAAGAGGGAACTGTTTTCTTGTGTCAAACTCATATTTATGGTATCTGCTAAGACATTTACTCGTGTATGTGTAGATCATTAGGTATACTCACGGACTATGTTGTCATGTTTAGCGACTGTGTTAGAATTTCGCTAACCAGCAGACTCATGAATGACATATGATAAAAGCCACTAGGAAGCAGGGGTAGTTACACATTTGCTCATTATGTTATAATACTTGAAAGGTGCATTGTGTTTTTAAAATTTCTATTTGAGCCTTAATTGGTCAGTGTTCACTGTAGTAATGCTATAGAACTACGCAGTCTCAACATCAAATAGGATGTATAGGTCAATTACAGCCATTGGGACTTCTATTCCTAAATTGGTCTTAAATTAAGCTAATAATAAATTTTGCTTACATTCTGAGTGTTTTTCATGCACACAACCAAAATTCCAAAAAAAGTAACATTTAGGCAGATACTTAGCAACAGTTACTACTTCCTTATTTAGCTGCTGCTATAGCCAGCCAAGCATAATTTTGTAAAGAAAAAGGAGGGGAAGTAGATATTAAAAGTCCTGTTGGGCACATAGCTTTAACCTGGTGGGAAGTTTCTCTTAATTGGTCAGTGTTCACTGTAGTAACACTACAAAACCCCGCAGTCTCAACATCAAATATGATGTATAGATCAATTACAGCCATTGGGACTTGTATTCCTAAAGTGGTCTTAAATTAGGCTAATAATAAATTTTGGTTACATTATGAGTTTTCCATTCACATATCCAAAATTCCAAAAATAAGTAACATTTAGGCAGATACTTAGCAACAGTTACTACTTTCTTATTTAGCTACTGCTATAGTCAGACAAGAATAATTTTCTAAAGAAAAAGAAGTGGAGGTAGATATTAAAAGTCCTGCTGGGCACATAGTTTTAACCGGGCAGGAAGTTTCTCTTATTCCAAGTTTGGGCCGCTGTTCAGATCCCCATTCAACCATCCACATTTGTGCTTCCCATGGTTCCCCAAACCAGCTTCAGGTAAATTCCATGATAGTTCCTTTGGGAACAACATGGCCTATTTCCTTAGGCACACCATTTCTGTTCAGTTCTCATACTGCTCTGCAACCAAAGGTGATGGTTATCACAGTTTGTTGCAAATGGCAGTTACAGCCTATATATATACTGTTGAAATATGGCAAAATTCGAGCACAGGAAAGTAATAGTGATGTTATCATTAAAAAAAAAGCAAACACACTAACAGAGAGTGTGTGGTTGGATAAGAATGGAACCATGCAGTTGCTGATGCCTCAGCCATACTGCGTGTGTTGGTATCAGCCAGCTGACAATGTCGCTTCCTTCTAGGCTCTGCTATTCCAGAGTGCCAGTCACTGATATTACTCTGATCCAGGCATCTGCACAATTATATACATACATCAAAATGGATTTACATATGTGTGTGTGTATGTGTGTGTGTGTGTGTGTGTGTGTGTTTTCTATGTCTCCTCCAAGACTGATGGATCAGTTTCAACCAAATCTGGTAAATATACTACTTATAGTCTGGGAAGAAGTGCTGTGGTTGGAAGAACAACCTATCTCCCATACGGATTGGTGTGGGGAAAAATAGATTTGCTAACAACTGACATCTAGGCTGCCCTATAAGACAGGCATGCTGTGCACATAGCATCAGAAAGCGTTCCAGGGGCTCTATGTACCGACAAGCACAGCTGAGCAGACCGTAGCGGTCGCGCGGTTCCAGACTGAAGCGCCTAGAACCGCTCGGCCACCAGCGGCTGGCAGAGAGAGGAGGAGGAGATGGAAAAGGAAGAGGGGGTATGAGGGAGGAGGAGGCGGAGATGTACAGAGAGGAGGCGATGTACAGAGAGAAGGGGAGGAGGAGATGTACAGAGAGAAGGGGAGGAGGAGATGTACAGACAGAGGGGGAGGAGGAGATGTACAGAGAGAAGGGGAGGAGGAGATGTACAGAGAGAACGGGGGAGGAGATGTACAGACAGAGGGGGAGGAGGAGATGTACAGAGAGAAGGGGAGGAGGAGATGTACAGAGAGAAGGGGGGAGGAGATGTACAGACAGAGGGGAAGGAGGAGATGTACAGAGAGAGGGGGAGGAGGAGATGTACAGAGAGAAGGGGAGGAGGAGATGTACAGACAGAGGGGGAGGAGGAGATGTACAGAGAGAGGGAGAGGAAGATATGGATAGAGTGAGGAAGAGGAGAGGATGTGTGCAATATATGTACCACATGGGTACGTGGGCGAAGCAGTGGGGAAAAGACTAGTAAACCCATAAAGACAACAAACTGTATGAGATGTCCTGGACGCACCTGATTGCCGAAGACGCCGAGTGCACAGGCAGTGGACACCTCGTTGGCGCCGAACCAAAGGAAGGCGACAGTGGGTGGCACGGTGAGCACGAAGACCTGCGCGACAGCGGCGATCGACTGCGCCACCAGCAGCAGCCAGAAGCGGTCGGGTGCCACGGCCAACACCTTCAGCCACGTCGCCGCAGCGTTCAGAGCAGCACCCAGCAGAATGGACAGCCGCAGACCCTGCAAGCAGCTCTTATCGCTATTGCAACATAATAAGTACACCATACAAAAAATGGGACACATCACGCTAATGCCGTCTTCCCGAATTCACAGCCCTCCAGAAAAGATCTCGTATTCAAATTATTCTTGCTACCGAGAGCTGACTGTAACCCAAATTAGAAAGTTCTGAGATATCTAGCGAGTCATGGAACGTATATCGGAAAGGCAGATTAGCCACCATAGGAGTGGGAGTGTTCAATGCAGTTAACAAAAATATTGTCCCTATTGACGTTGAAGTTGAGTGTTACAGTGAAGTATAACAGGCCCAGATCAAACCAACTTAATTTTTGGATGTTTTTACCAGCCATCCGATTCCACCGTGACAGTTCTAGAGTCATTCAAAACGAAGCATACTGTCGGTAGCGTGTAGTTATACAGATCATGCAATAATAGTTTGAGGCGACTTTAATCTAGGCAGGGACGTTATGGACTCGTTGCGTGGGGTGCAGACAGCCAGTCTTGCGAAATACTCTTGAACACGTCTTCCGAAAACTAGTTCGGCAGCCCATGCGCAATGAAAATATCTTAGACCTTGTAGCTACAAACAGGCTGGACGTTATCGACGGTGTCAGTACAGTGATGGGGATTAGTGATCATGATATCATACCGACTATGGTTGCGTATGTTAATAAGTCAGTCAAGGAGGCTTGGAGAGTATTTCTGCTAGCAAGAATAGATAACCAGTTGTTGGCATCTCACTTAAACAATGAACTGACATGAATTAACTCCAGTAACATGGACGTAGAGAAATTATGGACAAAGTTTAAACAGATTGTAAATCGTGGTCTGGAGAACTACGTGCCTAGTAAGTGGACTAAGGGCGGAAAAGACCAAACATGGGTTAACAACGAAATTCGGAAAATGCTGAGGAAGGAGAGACTATTGTACTCTCGGTTCAAAAGAGAAAGCGCAGAGATTCGTGCACCTGTGAAAAGATCTATGAGAGAAACATACAACTGCCACCACTACATCTTAGCAAAAAGTCAGGCTGAGAACACGAGAAAATAATTCTGGTCCTATGTAAAATCGCTAAGCGGGTCTAAGGCTTCCATCCAGTCACTCGTTGACCCGCCTGGGGTGGCAGTTGAAGGTAGCAAAAGGAAGGCCGAAGTTTAAAATTTCACGTTTAATAAATCGTTCACGCATGATAATCGTACAAACATACCGTCATTTGACCATCGAACAAACTCCCGTACAGTATTAAGCATCTCTGGAATGGAGAAATAACTGAAACAGTTGAAAACAAATAAGTCTCCATATCCGGATGAAATACCAGCTCGGTTTTACAAAGATTACTCTGCGGCATGGTCCCCTTAATTAGCTTGCACTTTTCGCGAATATCTCGCCCAACGCTAAGTCCCGAGCGGCTAGAAAAAAATAGCAGGTGACTCCTGTACATAAGAAAGGTAAAAGAATGGACCCGAGTATTTACAAACAATACCTTAACATCGATTTGCTGCAAAATTCTTGAACATGTTGTCAGTTCAAATGCGATAAATTTTCTTGATGTCGAGAAACTTATGTCCCCAAATCAGCACAGTTTTATAAAGCATCCCTTGTGTGAAACTCAGCTTGACCTTTTCTCACATGATATACTGCGAACTAAGGATGAAGGCCAACAGACAGGTTCCTTATTCCTAGGTTTACGGAAAGTGTTTGATACGCTGCCCCATTGCAGGCTGTTAAAGAAGGTACGAGCGTGTGGACTAGGTCCACAGATATGTCAGTGGCTCGAAGACTTCTTAAGTTATAGCACCCAGTATGTTGTACTCGACGACGAGTGTTCATCAGAGACAAGGGCATCATCAGGATTGCCCCCGGGTAAGTGTGACAGGACAGCTATTATTTTCTGTATACATAAATGATCTGGTGGTCTGAGTGGACAGCAATCTGCAGTTGCTTGCTGATGATGGTGTGGTGTGCGGGGGATGTGTCGAAACTGAGTGAATGTACTGACGTTGAACTACATTCGTGTTTCACTTAGTGGAGATTATCGGCGAATGTTGTTAGGATTCAGTTGGAGGTGGTGTATTAACTGTTAGCGCGATAGGTATACCAGTCCAATAACCGACTTTCGGATTATTTCTGAAAGCAGGTAGATATAAGGCTTTAATTATTGACATTGGAGTAGTGAGAAGTTTAATTCTGTCCTACGGGCCATTGCGAGGCTGGTGGCCTTTATTGAGGCTTATTTTACACGTTTGGCAGTGCAGCGGATTCATCCGCGTCCGTTAATCCTATCAAATCTATGAAGCAGTACGTCGCGTAACTCGTCCCTCGCTCCGCCTATCACCGAGAGCGCGTGGATTCTGTACGCAACCTTGATGTGACTTCGTGCAGCACCACGGTTGCTCCGTGGCACAGACAAAAGGAGCGTTTCAAAGGCAACTAAGTACGGCTGGCATCCATTTCTGACATCTATCACTGCACAGAAATGGAGAATAATTCAAATGGTTCAAATGGCTCTGAGCACTATAGGACTTAAAAGCTGAGGTCATCAGTCCCCTAGAACTTAGAACCACTTAAACCTAACTAACCTAAGGACATCACATACATCCATGCCCGAGGCAGGATTCGAACCTGCGACCGTAGCGGTCGTAGACTGAAGCGCCTAGAACCGCTCGGCCACTCCGGTCGGCCGGAGAATAATTGGTACAATAAATTTCGCAGTACCACACAGTACTCCTGTATCTGCAACAAAATAAAATTCTAATATCCCTTCTCTCAGCGCTATGCATACAGGTTCGGAGAGAGGTGGTGACATTATTTGTGTGGCAGATAGTTCCGCTTACAGATGCTGCGACTTCAAGGGTCGCAAAAAACTCGACACATGGGGATGGCCTTTGGCCTGCTGCAGGAGAAAAATACCAGGCCAGTTGGATGAATCGACAGTCTGTATCTCGTCTTTGAAGCTTTTGTTGCACTAATTCACGAATAAACCTGTTACCTCATTTTTCCGTGCTTAGAATTTGATTTGTAACTTTTTTTATCGTATGTTTTCGTTTAAGACGAGTCTGGTTTTGTTCATCGATATTGTTTCGAGCTTTCATTACTCCATTACTCGTTGTCGCAACGTTCAATCCCTACTGTGTTTTCGGCCATCGAGTTAGCGCCGATCTTGGTATCCACACGCTAAGTACCGTATTTCGCAGCATGACCTGCCTACATTGTGTGAAGCCACGCCGCAAAAGTAACAACCACAGAAAATAATTTTGCTGCATGTCCACGCTAGAGTTCTGGAAAAACGTACCTACTTACGCAACTATCCGCTCTCTAATGCTCTTATCTCAATTGCTGTGGACGTCGAATGATGCGGAGTAGCTTATATCCGTTGGGATATCTTTCCGCATACTATCATGCAACAGCATTACCGCATGAAAGCGTCGTATCGATAATTTTATTATTTATGTTCTGTACAGCTCACAATTATAACGAGATCAAATGACTACGTGAAGATGCAACGCATATCAGGTATGCTATTACTAGGCGCAGTCCGTGTATCTATCGTACACTGATGGACAGCAAGATACATAACTAAGCTACCAAACACAATACGAAAACAGACTGACGCATGATTTTCAAACCTCGAAGCTCCACAGTATCCGAATTATGATTTCTGGACAAAGATTTCCTCTTGAAAAATGACCTGTCGGTCATTCGTCACAACATAGTGTTGCCTTTGTTTTTCTGATATCCTATTGTATTACCAGAAGTTAAACAACCTTGTATACTATATTTACGAGAGTGGTTAGAAAAGTCCACTGCAGGACTTCACTGGCCTGGTGTATTTTGTTTGTGTTCAAAAAATGTTCAAATGTGTGTGAAATCATATGGGACTTAACTGCTAAGGTCCCTAAGCTTAGACACTACTTAACCTAAATCATCCTAAGTACAAACACACACACACATGCCAGAGGGAGGACATGTCCGAAAGAACAGATACCATCTTAGTATCTATATATAGTTAAGGCTCACCGGCCACTTGACCATTTTGTTCTTGTGTGCGAATGCACAAACGTTGCCCGAACTCTTACGGGAATCGTCAACGCGCCTCGACTAATGAGTATAATTGGCGGGAGCACTACGAATGTTGTGTGGGACAACTCGTTGAGAATGTGGGTTTCGCGGGAGGCGTGCCAGAGATAAATCCCTGTAGTCGCGCTATCCTCTGTGTTCTCGGTGGCTCAGATGGATAGAACGTCTGCCATGTAAGCAGGAGATCCCGGGTTCGAGTCCCGGTCGGGGCACACATTTTCATCTGACCCCGGTGACTTATGTCGACGTCCGTAAGCAGCTAAGGGTGTTCATTTCATTGTAATTTCATTCTAACGAGCTGCTTGGTCACCAATGTCCGAAAGAACAGATACCATCTTAGTATCCATACTGAATTGGTGTTTGACGTGACATGTCGTTCCAATGATGGGCGCACATCGTGATGTCAGTAATAAATAATACAACCAATGTAAAGACTGAATGTGAATCATGGGCATATATGTCTGTTAGTGATACAATATGTGTCGAAAGCTGGCTGCCGTGGCACAAATAAAAGGAAACATAAGGAAATACACGCATGATCTACATGTTTAGCTCGTGTTACAGCACTCCTGTTGTGAAGCTTAATGCGCACCGTGCTGTATTGTTGAGACTCACTGCCGACAGTTCTTTGTCGTGGACTCTTTATAGCAGACTTCACCGTGCCACGCAAAGAATAGTATTCACATGTAGGTTCGACTCAAGGAAAGCAGAAAGCTGAAATGTGACACATCTATTGTGATGCTGAAAGAATGTAATGTACGTAACCGAAGCAAAGTTTCTGAAGTACTTTTTGGGAGAACGTTTTACTTCAAGTATAAAAATTAAAACACCATAATTTTGGATTCTCACGTTTTTCCACTGTGTAACTGTTCTCAAACGATGGCAGGGAAACTATTCATTAAAAAATATTGATCACTTCAAACTGCAAGTCTCACATCAAAGCTTGATGATGAGGTGTTTATCTTTTCGTTATTGTTATATTTATTACTATACTTGAAAGTTGAAATTTATCTTCCTTTTTTAGCAGGCAGCCGAAATGCGTTCTTATAAAATCAGGGAGTGTGTGGACTAGAACTCGTGACTTCATGTCTATGTTAGCGACCTTAACCACATTTTTTTTGTTAACAACGCGAAGATAAAAAAAAAATATTAACACATAGCAGGATGCAAAACTACATCCTTTGACCACATAAACCGACATTATCCATTACACCTCTTTTAATCACACAGTGTGAAACTATAAAATAAAAAAAATAAAAAACAGTACACGCGACCTATAAGTGAACTATCCATCTCGAGCTCTATGACGCAAAACTCTATCCACTACGCAACCTTTTTTTTCTTTTTTTCTTATTTTGATAATGTACATCTGCACTGCTACGTGTCACCTACCCATCAGCCAGTTCTGTAAGTCGATTGGTCTCGAACAATAGTGTTTTTATGCAAATGTGCAACAGAGAACAGAGCATACAATCACAAGCCTTCTACACCAGCATCCGACCCGCCGCTAAAAGGTAAGGGTGAGCATGTTCGCAAAGGAGTCCTGAAAACGGGGCAATAGCCGGCTGCACCAGTATACAAAATGCATATACTAGCGAAAAGCCAAGTGATAATTTCCTCAATCATCAGCGACCACAAAGTATGCAAAATGACCAGGCAGCCACAATATTAGTGGCGTAGGCGATGTCAACACATCTAGTAAGGAAAGCCAGCTGTTTCCGGATCAATACCTGTTCGCCAAATGTCCACAGCAGGAAAATCGACGCTGGGTAGTATCTATTAGAGCACATAGGTTCAGGAAATCTCGGAACCGATGTGATGCAGAACTTTTTTTATGTGTGTATATTCCAAAATCCTGCTGCATATCGACTTTACTCATATGACCTGCAATTAGTGGATTACTTCAATTGCCTCTCTTGAATATTAGTGTGACTTGTGCAGCTTTCCAGTCTTTAGGTACGGATCCTTCTTCGAGTGAGCGGTTGTATATGATTGTTAAGTATGGAGCTGTTGCACCAGCATACTCTGAAAGGAACCTGACTGGTACACGATCTGGACCCGAAGACTTGCTTTTATTAAGTGATTTAAGTTGCTTCGCTACTCCGAGGATATCTACTTCTAAGTTACTCGTGTTGGCACCTGTTCTTGATTCGAACTGTGGAATGTTTACTTCGTCTTCTTCGATGAAGGAATTTCGGAAGGCTGTGTTTTGTAGCTCTTCTTTAACAGTACTGTCATCGATAGTATTTCCATTGCTATCGCACAGAGAAGGTATTGATGTGTCTTGCCGCTAGCATACTTTTCATACGTCCAGCGTCTTTTTGAATTTTCTATCAGATTTCGAGACGTAGTTTTGTTGTAGAAACTATTATAAGCATCTCGCATTGAAGCCAGCGCTAAATTTCTAGCTTCTGTAAAAGAGTGTCAATCTTGGGGATTGTATTGTTTAAATTTGGCATGCTTTTATCGTTGTTTTTACAACAGTGTTCTGATCTGTTTCATGCAACAAGGGGTATCAGCTGCGTCGTTTGTTAATTTATTCGGTATAAATCTCCCAATTACTTCCGATACTATTTCTTTGAATACAAGCCACATCTGGTCTACACTAGCATTGCTAATTTGGGAGGAGTGGAGATTGTCTATCAGGAAGGTGTCAAGAAAACTATTATCTGGTTTTTTGAATAGGTATATTTTTCCTTTGTTTTTAGTCAATTTGGGAGTTACGGTATTCAGTCTCACTACGACAGCCCTATGTTCATGAATTCCTGCATTCGTTTTGACGCTCGTTATTAGCTCAGGATTATTTGTTTCTAAGAGATCAAGTTTGTTTGACAACAACTTACTATTCGAGTGGGCTTATGAACTAATTGCTCGAAATAATTTTCAGAGAATTTGTTTAACACAGTTTCGGATGATGTTTTATGTGTACCCCCAGATTGAAATGTCTATTTTCGCCAACATATCGAGGATAAATTGAAGTCACTACCAATTATAATTGCATGATTCGTGCATGTGTTCGAAATTAGACTCAACCTTTCTTTGAACCTTTCAGAAATTGTATCATTTAAGTTGTTTGTTTGTTTGCTTTGTTGTTGGGTGCAAAAACAACTAGGGTCATACGCGCCAATGTTATCAAAACTGTGAAACACGTAGACAAAGAAAGGAGCTAAAAACGACTATACGTCAGTCCCAATCGGCGGAAGATAAAACAGCTAAAAACATGGACGTTGAAAAATATATATAAAATACGCCATAGGGAAACGCAGATACAGAACTAAAAAATTTAATGGCCTTCATCATATTGCTACGAGGGTAAAAGAATCCAATTGTTATTTTATTCCGGTTGAAAAGAATGACCTCTACCCACACTAACTCACAGGAAGTATCTACTTCAATTTCGCTGCAACACTATTAGTGTTTAATGAAGGTTCAAATGGCTCTGAGCACTATGGGCCTTAACATCTTAGGTCATCAGTCCCCTAGAACTTAGAACTACTTAAACCTAACTAACCTAAGGACACCACACACATCCATGCCCGAGGCAGGATTCGAACCTGCGACCGTAGCAGTCCCGCGGTTCCGGACTGAAGCGCCTAGAACCGCACGGCCACCGGGGCCGGCGCCGGAGTTTAATGAAGGAGTGACGACGTCGCGACTGTTGGCGAAGCAGGTGATACATTGATGTCAGTTCCCCTTTAACAAGCTACAGAGGTTTAGATTTGACCAGTAAACCCGCTTCAGCCGCAGCAGCTTTGCTTTAATTCGACGAACGTCTCAGATCCGTACAGGGCCGTTACCACTTCGGTCATACAATTCACGCAAAAGAGAGTAATAAAATTCATAAGTTCTCCTAAAGCCCCTCGCTCGAGCAACACAGCATGATGTTAAGGGCTAACGGAGCTTCGGCTTCCATAAGTCTGTCCACCAATCCAAAAGCGATGAATAACGCACATAACATCCAGGACTGCTATCCGTGAGTTGGGAGTTCAGCATCCACTGGGCCAGAAGAAGTTTCGCAGGGTGCCGTTAAAGGCTTACAGCAGCCGCCACAGCACAGTGGTCAGAAACGGAAATGGGCTTCACGTCAACGGCAAGAATGCTATCACATAAACAATGAGATGTATAAAACCTGTCGACACGGCTACAGGAGATGATAGTATAAATCGTGTGTCTAATCGATCTCGGAATTTCTGCTGCCACACGTCACGCAAAAGCATCGGACTAACCAATTCAGTTAGTTCACGCCTAAAATTATAATGTGGGGTCTTATCGCTAGGACGTAAAACAAAATTAAAATTGCTCTCCAAACTAAGACACCGAGAACTCTTAAGCAAACGATAGACAGCCTCCGCTTCGTAAAACTGCAAACATCTCAACTCCAGGCCACTTGACTCTGTAGTCCTGACTCCATCCCTACCATCGAAGGAGTCAGCGGACGGACGGGAGGGATGGGGCAGGATAAGCGAACACCAGTAGACCATCAAACCAGATGCGAATGTCACATTAGATAAATTCTCAATTGCGAATAATGACCACCATCAGCTGCGTAATGGAATGACGACAGTGAAAATTGTGCCGCACCGGGACTCGAACCCGGATTTCCCCCTTATCGCGAGCGGTCGCCTTACCATTCGGCTAACCGAGCACGACTCATGGTCAGACCCAAACTTCCATACGTCGTCAACCATCAGAATAACACAGGTACTGCAATATCGTAGATGCGAATTTGGTCAGGCTTCCTTCTAACTCAAGGCATTGCTGCTCTCTTGAGTTATGGCCGATGTTCTGTAGGTGATGGTAGCACAGTTTCCACAACTTTAATTCATCGTAATTCAGACGATTTGTACGAAATCTTTATAAACTATATACAAAAACCTTCCTCGCGGATCAGTGTATCTATTAGTGTCGATCGAACCAAAAGCCCTACAGCAGTTCCTGAGATTAGCCTGCACATATAGACCGACGCTAGGAAGCGACTTCAATTTACATAGAGAGAGACTGGCACGGTACCCACCGAGAACACGTCTTCCGGTAGTCCAGTGCGTTGTTCACGCTCTTCACTACATTACAAATGGAGATATTGAGCTCGTGTGTAATCTGCTTCATTTGAATGAAGCGATTGGCTTGAATCAACCCTTAGACATGACACACGTTCTCATCTGAGATGACCATTGTTGCCCGCCCTGAGTTTTGTTCGTCTCCCATAACTGTTCGGCCTTCATCAACCTGCTGCCATCAAAACCACACTTGTTTTCATGACATTACAGTCAGACTTATGACCACAGCAGTTGAGTCCCATAGTGCTCAGAGCCATTTTTTTGAACATTACAGTCACTCCGTAGTCTTTCACTTAAGGATAACCTGCAGCTGGGCACGTTTTTTCAAACGGAAAAACCTTATTACACTCCACACTTCAATCGCCAACTGTGTATCTGTCAAGCCCCCATCTTGGTGCGGTATTTCGAAGCGCAATGGTAAAGATACCTCCATCTACCAGCGACGTTTGAAAACTTTTATTTCTATTGTATCTAAGCGTGAAATTTAATTCGCATCAGGTATTTATACAGCTGTGGGAGCTCTTGTACCCTTACGTATTAAACCACCCTCTTACATCTTCATCTACACCCCACAAGACACTTGCTGGTACGTGGAGAAAGTAACTTCAGATACAAGTATTATCGTCCCCCTCCCCACTCCCCTCCCACCCCCCCCCCTCAACACACACACAACACTAATGGTCTTTTATGTTCCAGCCGCGAATGGGATGTAAGATGAACAGCCGTCCATGAGCATCTGTATGAGCTCCCCACTTGAAGCTGGAGATAAAAGATCTTCGACACTGACCACGGTATCAGCATCCACCACCAGCCAGATGACCTGCCAGCATGGGGTAAGCCAGACGACCGCGCGGAACATTCTCGACGCCAACTGCCACTGCTAGTGCGTGCAGGCCTTATTAGCTATGGACTGGCATCCGCGGCGACAGTTTTGTCGCTAGATCGTTGCTGGGATTTCTGTCATCCATACTATTCACAAATGAGACTACCTTCGCGAGGGAAGACGAAACTTCACAGCGTCCACCTGTGCACTATGGAGAATCCCCATAATATGGTGACAGCGAACCGTCAACTCCAGTTCAGCCTCAATGTGTGGGCGGTGATTATTGGCTACACCCTCGTGCGACCAACTATCCTTCCACAAAGCCTCACAGGTGAGATATACACTGAAGCGCCAAAGAAACTAGTATAGGCATGAGCATTCAAATACAGAGATAAGTAAACAGGCAGAATACGGCGATGCGGTCAGCAACTCCTATATAAGGCAACAAGTGTCTGGCGCAGTTGCTAGATGGCTTACTGCTGCTACAGTGGTAGGCTAACAAGATTAAAGTGAGTTTGAACCCGTGCGGTTCTAGGCGCTTCAGTCAGGAACCCCGCGACTGCTACGGTCGCAGGTTCGAATCCTGCCTCGGGCATGGATGTGTGTGATGTCCTTAGGTTAGTTAGGTTTAAGTAGTTCTAAGTTCTAGGGGACTGATGACCTCAGATGTTAAGTCCCATAGTGCTCAGAGCCATTTGAACCATTTTTTTGAGTTTGAACGTGGTGTTATAGTCGGCGCAAGATCGATGGGACACAGCATCTCCGAGGTAGTGACGAAGTGGGGATTTTCTAGTACGACCACTTCACAAGTGTACCGTGAATATCAGGAATCTGGTAAAACATCAAGTCTCCGACATCGCCGGGGCCGGAAAAAGATCCTGCAAGAACGAGACCAACGACGACTGAAGAGAATCGTTCAGCGTGACAGAATTGCAACCTTTCCGCAAATTGCTGTAGATTTAAATGCTGAGCCATCAACAAGTGTCAGCGTGCGAACCATTCAACGAAACATTGTCGATATGGGCTTTCGGAGCCGAAGACCCGCTCGTGATCCCTTGGTGACTGAACGACACAAAGCTTTACGCCTCGCCTGGGCTCGTCAACACCGACATTGGCTGTCGATGACTGGCAACGTGTTACCTGGTCGGACGAGTCTCGTTTGAAATTGTATCGTGCGGATTTACGTGTACGGGTATGGAGGCAACCTCATGAATGCATAGACCTTGCATGTCAGCAGGGGACTGTTCAAACTGGTGGAGGCTCTATAACGATGTGGGGCGTGTGCAGTTTGAGTGATATGGGACTCCTAATACGTCTAGATATAACTCTGACATGTGACACGTACGTAAGCCTCCTGTCTGATCATCTACATCCATTCATGTCCATTGTGCATTCCGAGGGACTTGGGTAATTCCAGTAGGACAACGTGATATCCAACACGTCCACAAATGCTACAGAGTGGCTCCAGGAACACTCATCTGAGTTTAAACACTTCCGCTGGCCACCAGACTACCCAGACATGAACATTATTGAGCATGTCTGGGATGCCTTGCCACGTACTCTTACGGATTTATGGACGGCCCTGCAGGATTCATGGTGTCAGTTCTCTCCAGAACTACTTCAGACATTAGTCAAGTCCATGCCACGTTGTGTTGAGGCACTTCTGCGTGCTCGCGGGGGCCCTACACGATATTAGGGAGATGTACCAATTTCTGGAGCTCTTCAGTGTATCTTCACATCCTGCCGGTGGACCTGCGTCCCCTGCTGGAAGACGTATCTTTGGTGGTAGTAAAGATAATGTAATTACCGCATGATGATGCCCCAGCTCACTACCGTCTCGAGTGAGGAGGCTAAAACACTAGTACAGACAGAACATCCCCACTTTAGTGGTGTGTTCTCATGTGTTCTTTCAGTCATTGAAACCTGCACTGGAAAAGACCTTTAATGTCCACCTACAAGTGGGTGTATCTACCTTGGAACGCTTTTTCGGTCACTTGTCCATATGAGTAATCATGGCTTAAACTCAAAGCAATTGTATCTGAGAAATGAGTCGTTTATATCAAATAAATTAATAAATGTGGTTATGATCCCCCATGGAGCACAAAACAAGTCACAACACTGTTTCATAAGCAACGAAACAAGCATGCCAAATTTAAAAGAACACAAAATATCGAAGACTGGCGATGTTTTATTGAAGCTCTAAACTTAGCGCAGACTTCAATGCGAGATGCTTCCACTCTGAAACTCTGTTTCGAAATCTGACAAAAAGTATAATGGGTAGATGATCAGACAGTATCCTGACGTACGTGTCGTATCTAGGCGTATCAGGGGTTCCATATCACTCCAACTGCACACGCCCCACACCATTATAGAGCCTCCACCAGCTTGAGCAGTCCCCTATTGACATGCAGGTACCATGGATTCATGAGGTTGTCTCCATACCCGTACACTTCGATCCACTCGATACAATTTGAAACGAGATTCGTCCCACCAGACAACATGTTTCCAGTAAATCAACAGTCCAATGTCGGTGTTGACGGTCCCAGGCAAGGCGTTAAACTTTGTGTCGTGCAGTTATCAAGGATATACGAGTGGGCGTTCGGCTCCGAAAGTCCATATCGATGATGTTTCGTTGAATGGTTCGCACGCTGACACTTCTTGATGGACAAGCATTGACATCCACAGTAATTTGCGGAAGGGTTGCACTTCTGCCACCTTGAATGATTTTTTTCAGTCGTCATTGGCCCCGTTCTTGGAGTACCTTTTTCCGGCCCCAGCGTTGTCGGAGATTTGAAGTTTTACAGGATTCCTGATATTCACGGTACATTCGTGAAGTGGTCCTACGTGAAAATCCCCACTTCATCGATACCTCGGAGATGCTGTGTCCCATCGCTCATGCGTCGACTATAACACTACGTTCTAACTCACTTAAATCTTGATAACCTGCCATTGTAGCAGCAGTAAGCGATCTAGCAACTGCGCTAGACACTTGTTGTCTTATATAGGCGTTGCTGGCCGCATCGCCGTATTCTGCCTGTTTACATATCTCTGTATTTGAATAACATACCTATACCAGTTTCTTTGGCGATTAATTGTATATCTCTAAAGTGTATGTTATTGTAAGCCTCCCTTGGTCATGGACAACAATACAGGTGAACTACTGTACTTGTTTTCAAATCTTGGGTAAGACATTGCTTCAATAATTGCTGCTGGTGTAGAGAGGCGAGAATCGTCCTCCAGTTGTCTTTGACACTTTCACTGTACAAAAGTTACAAGTGTGCTGCAACAGTATGATATCTTTGATGTACTCGAACCCAGTGTCTCTTCCAAAATTTTTGGATCTCAAAGCTCTATGTAATTGCATAGACGCATGTCGGGTCGAAAAATTGTTCCATATAATGGCAAGCTTACTCAGAGTTAAGTAACTGAGGAAATAATAGGATCAACCAGGATCGAATCCTAAAGTTGTGGGTTAGTAGTCTGGAATTTAAGCCACTGGGCCACAAAGGAACATTTCTAGACAAACCATTAATAAGTTATATTATCAAACAGAAACTGCACAAGTCAGCGGAACAAATACTGATTCTGCACAAGAAGTAAACAGAAAAAAACAGGTGGCAATGTATGTTATTCACTTGTTAATCAGGTGGCATCCAAGAAGTGGTTCATGTTCGAAGTCAGTGAGATGTCCCGTCCAATCCATTCTGCTGTTACTACTCTACTAACAACAAAATACTCACCGCCTTCTTTTATACTGACGGGTCCACCTCTCGTGACCTGTAGTGTTTAATTCCACATTTCATGAGGGGAAATCGGCCATCCCCTTGAAACCAGGACGAAGAAGTGAATCCCAGGTCTCTCAAATGCCGAAAGAGTGCCGTAGCTACTGCAGTGCTTCACTTGCTACATTTTTCGAATGTTCTGATTCTTAATCAGACATGTCGTTGAAACTAATAGAGTATCGTAGTTTGACAGCAGGAGAACAGCTGAACGTAAGAAGTTGCTTCTTTTAGTGAGAATTGTGGCTTGAACATGCCGATTAAGGAAGAAACATTCACATAAGCAAAGTGTAGAATTCTCTGAAAACGGATGAAATTTCAACACAGGAGGCGGCTAAAAGCTTCTGACTTTGTGACTTTCAGCCATCAACGAAGTACCAGCTATCTACAACACGCTAGAATGATGAATTATTCCCGGGAAGATATTCCATTAGCACGATAAATCCTAATACATTTGTTAAAGTTTCGAACCCTGATTCCAAGGCAATTTCAAATTATACCTAAATACATGAGAAATATACCTCGAGTGTATGCAGCCATAGGCCAAAATGTAAGCTGGAACATGAATAACATAGTATGTTATAATAAATGGCGAAATTTTTGTCGTATATAGGGTGTTTATTTAACTTTAGATGACCAAATATCTCGAAAAAACGCATCATATGAAAAAAAATGTTTGAGGTACAAATTTAATATTAGTAAAGTGGGAAATCTGTCTGCGCTACAACTGGCCACCTCCTAACCACCTCTCCTGCGTAGTCGGGGTCAACTTTGTATTTCAAATAGGAACCGCCCATTCTATTGCATATTCGGATTCTACCACAAGTATACGTACGGCGGTTGCAGGTTCGAATCCTGCCTCGGGCATGGATGTGTGTGATGTCCTTATGTTAGTTATGTTTAAGTAGTTCTAAGTTCTAGGGGACTGATGACGTCAGATGTTAAGTCCCATAGTGCTCAGAGCCATTTGAACCATTTTTATACGTACGGTTAACTCAAACCATTGTTCCCCATTCGTGATAGCTGGCGCAATAATCGACAAATATCAAGTGTGCCTGTTTTAGAACTTAAGAACAGACGCATTTGATTTGACATTTCAGTTTACGATGTAAACGTAAACCTTTGCGTTCTGACGGTTGATATTGACGTTCAAGCGTTACTCGAGTGTTGCAAATGTGATTGTACACGACAAATAATAAGGCTACACACAGACATTGCTGAGAAATATGCTACCTATATGGCAACGTAGTTTTCTCTTCCCTTCGGGGTTGATAGTGATGAGTCTCCAAGCCATCAGACTGCTTGATTTCGGTGGTCGCCCTCGAACCCCCTCATCAGGGTGACTGATTTCGGTGTGTTTCCATCCAACCGCCGTATCTCTCGCGCTGGCCGCTACCGGCGGAATATAAGCCACAACTATTGTAGTAACGTAAAACGTCCCTGAAGTGACAGTATTTTTTGGCGTGGGATACAATGAAAATGGGGTTTTCACATTGAAAATGCGAAGTTGGCCCCGCCCATACAGAAGGAACTATTAGTGGTGGTCAGTTGTAGCACAGACAGATTTCCTCTTTACTATTATTAACTTTTTTGGCACGATGCGTTGTTTTCGAGATATTTGGTTGTCTCAAGTTAAAACAAACACTCTGTATACAGGGTGTTACAAAAAGGTACGGCCAAACTTTCGGGAAATATTCCACACACACAAATAAAGAAAAGATGTTATGTGGACATGTGTCCGGAAACGCTTAATTTCCATGTTAGAGCTCATTTTAGTTTCGTCAGTATGTACTGTACTTCCTCGATTCACCGCCAGTTGGCCCAATTGAAGGAAGGTAATGTTGACTTCGGTGCTTGTGTTGACATGCGACTCATTGCTCTACAGTGCTAGCATCAAGCACATCAGTACGTAGCATCAACAGGTTAGTGTTCATCACGAACGTGGTTTTGCAGACAGTGCAATGTTTACAAATGCGGAGTTGGCAGATACCCATTTGATGTATGGATTAGCACGGGGCAATAGCCGTGGCGCGGTACGTTTGTATCGAGACAGATTTCCAGAACGAAGGTGTCCCAACAGGAAGACGTTCGAAGCAATTGATCGGCGTCTTAGGGAGCACGGAACATTCCAGCCAATGACTCGCGACTGGGGAAGACCTAGAACGACGAGGACACCTGCAATGGACGAGGCAATTCTTCGTGCAGTTGACGATAACCCTAATGTCAGCGTCAGAGAAGTTGCTGCTGTACGAGATAACGTTGACCACGTCACTGTATGGAGAGTGCTACGGGAGAACCAGTTGTTTCCATACCATGTACAGCGTGTGCAGGCACTATCAGCAGCTGATTAGCCTCCACGGGTACACTTCTGCGAATGGTTCATCCAACAATGTGTCAATCCTCATTTCAGTGCAAATGTTCTCTTTACGGATGAGGCTTCATTCCAACGTGATCAGATTGTAAATTTTCACAATCAACATGTGTGGGCTGACGAGAATCCGCACGCAGTTGTACAATCACGCCATCAACACAGATTTTCTGTGAACGTTTGGGCAGGCATTGTTGGTGATGTCTTGATTGGGGCTTATGTTCTTACACCTACGCTCAATGGAGCACGTTATCATGATTTCATACGGGATACTCTACCTGTGCTGCTAGAACATGTGCCTTTACAAGTACGACACAACATGTGGTTCATGCACGATGGAGCTCCTGCACATTTCAGTTGAAGTGTTCGTACGCTTCTCAACAACAGATTCGGTGACCGATGGATTGGTAGAGGCGGACCAATTCCATGGCCTCCACGCTCTCCTGACCTCAACCCTCTTGACTTTCATTTATGGGGGCATTTGAAAGCTCTTGTCTACGCAACCCCGGTACCAAATGTAGACTCTTCGAGCTCTTATTGTGGACGGCTGTGATACAATACGCCATTCTGCAGGGCTGCATCAGCGCATCAGGGATTCCATGCGACGGAGGGTGGATCCATGTATCCTCGCTAATGGAGGACATTTTGAACATTTCCTGTAACAAAGTGTTTGAAGTCACGCTGGTACGTTCGGTTGCTGTGTGTTTCCATTCCGTGATTAATGTGATTTGAAGAGAAGTAATAAAATGAGCTCTAACATGGAAAGTAAGCGTTCCCGGACACATGTCCACATAACATATTTTCTTTCTTTGTGTGTGAGGAATGTTTCCTGAAAGTTTGTCCGTACCTTTTAGTAACACCCTGTATATAGAGAGTGAAGAAAAAATCCCGGACTCGGCCGTCGGTTTGCGATTCCTCATCCCATTTCAAGACAAATGTGTATCTATCAAAACCTGGTACTGCCAATAAAAACTTGGAAAACGGGGTTCCGGCAACGTATGCAGCGTGACCAAGAACAATTACCATGAACTCTGTGCCAGAGTTGTCCTATTAGCGCCGGCCGGGCTGACCGAGCGGTTCTAGGCGCTACAGTCTGGAACTGCGTAACCGCTACGGTCGTAGGTTCGTATCCTGCCTCGGGTATGGATGTGTGTGATATCCTTAGGTTCGTTAGGTTTAAATAGTTCTAAATTCTAGGGGACTGATGACCTCAGAAGTTAAGTCCCATAGTGCTCAGAGCCATTTGAACCATTTGTCCTATTAGCTCTGTAAGACGAGGCAGTGCCTTGGGGAATGGATATGCAGACTTGCCGAAGTTAGTCTCGTTGCGCCAAACTTTTTTTTTTTCAATGAAAGCATCAAACTGTATCCCAGCTTACTCTTCCACAGAGCGGTACATGTGTATTTCTTTCGGTTATTGTTAATTTTATTTAAACAATAATACATAGCATGAACTTCTTAAAAACCACTTTGTTTCGTTTATGACACAAATAAAGCCAATATAAAATAACAGTGGATACAGTAGCATCGTCTGTGTCAATGAGGGACAAAAAACGCAATAGATAGGCTACACTTGATTTCACATTACGTTGCGCACAATAATTCTATTCTGTACGTTTTGACGTCCAGGCTTATCTTCACAGCGCAGAACGTACATGCACGAGCAACGTTCACTTTAGAGAAGATGTTCAAAGCGACCACCTTGCGTTTCTCACACTTCACCACTCACTGGATCACACTTGGCTGGACCCTACGCAACACATCGGCACCGACCATTACCGAAGCGGCATGCACACGAGGTATTAGGTCGTGTACGTCCATTGGTGCAGTATTATAAACTTGTTCCTTTAAATGTCCCCACAAATAAAAATCTAGTCAATTAAGGTTCGGAGACTAATCCATTTCCATGGAGACGGTTCATTTAGATAGTTACGCACATTCATTTCAAAGTGTGGCGGTGCACCATCATGCTGAAACCATAGCTGCTGCCGAACACCAAATGGAATGTTTTCTAATTCTTCAGACAAAGCATTGCGAAGAAACGTACGCTACAAGGGCGCGTTCAACTTGTCCGGCTGTAGGTAAGGGCACAAAAGCACTCCTATCACGATTCCAGCCCACACACTTATGTCAAAGCGTGCCTGAAAGCCACGTTCAAGGTGACATGTGGGTCGTGTTCCTACCAATAATGGCTGTTGTGGAGGTTGAAAAATGCCATGTGACAATATGGTGTCCTGCTTATAAACGACGACAACTAGGGAACGGAGGTCTAAAAATAGAAAAAAAGGGAAACTGAGAGGATTCGGACCATAGTTCCATGGTGGATGTGTATTTGAGGTCCCAGGAATCTCCGCAGTGGGCTACAACTGCTAATTCGGCTGTGCAGAGTATTAAGCGTTCCTCTGTACATTCCAATGCGCTCCATGATGTGGCATTGTTTGCAGCTCCTCGTTTTTTACGTGTGTTTTCAAAATGCTCCCGATCTGATTTTGCTAGATAAACTTTTGCCTTGAATCTGGATGAGGAATCGCATGCCGATCTCCAAATGCGGCATTGCTTCCTCACCCTATATATATATATATATATATATATATATATATATATATATATATATATATATATATTTCAAGGACCCAGGAGAGAAAAACCACAGTAGATATGACAATGAAAAATGCACCACATAGTAGAGCATCTCAAAGTATTTATATTTCTGCATCAGAAGTGCCACGCATCGTCACCAGAGTACAGCATGGTCGCATGAAGTGAAAATGGCGACTGCACAGCAGCGTGCACAAGCAGTTGTGTGGTTTTCAGAAACAAAATCGCCAGTTACTGTCCAAAGAAATTATCGTCGTGTGTATTAATATGATCCACCTGATGTGAAAATAATTAAGGAATGTTATAGGAGGTTTCTGGCAACATGAAGTGTTCTGAAACATTCTGGCGATGCAAGTTACGGAGTTTCAGAAGAGACAGTGGAGAACATCAGACAAACGTTTCTCAGAAGCCCATGTAAGTCAATTCGTCAAACATCTAGACAACTTGATGTACGTCGATCAACATTGCATCGTGTAGTTCACCAGCGTCTTCGTATGTGTGCTTACAAAGTGCAAATTCTATAACATCTGACGTTGAACGACAATCCACACCGACAACAATTTACTGCAGATATGCTGCAGTGTATTAATATGGATGCCAGCTACCTGGGAAGACGTTTATTCTCAGATGAGGCAACCTTTCATCTATCAGGAAGGGTTAATAGGCATAATGTTCGGATTTGGGGTTCGCAAAATCCGCACGTTTTCATTAAACATGTTTGTGATAGCCCAAAAGTAAACGTCTGGTGCAGGCTAATGCACGACAGGATTGTTGGACCGTTCTTCTTTGCGGAACAAATAGTGAATGTGTCAGTGTATCTGGACATGTTGGAGCAGTTTGTGTATCCTCAGATACAAGACTTGCAACCCAACATCATTTTTCAACAAGATGGAGCTCTGCCGCAAGGTTAATGGCTGTTCGCAAGTTCCTGGATAGGAAATTTCCCAGTCGTTGGATCGGACGCGGAGGACCCATTGACTGGTCACCACATTCACCTGACATTGCGCCGCTTGATTTCTTCATATGTGGATTCGTGAAGGACCGTGTGTATACGATCAAAGTGGACGATATTCCTGTTGCGACATCGTATCACTAATGCGAATGCAACAATAACTGAGGAAATGTTTCAAAGAACTTAGCAAGTAATTTAATATAGACTCGATATTATTCATGCTTCAAATGGTTCACATGTAGAGGTATATTGATGATATATCAATAAATTCTTTGAGATGCTCTACATACAATGTGGTGCATTTTTCACTGTCGGATCTACTGTGTTTTTTTTCCTGGGTCTTTGAAATCAGATAGGTTTGAGTGGAACACTATCTCACAAAAATTTAAGCACCCTGGAAACATGATGGGTGCACACCATTGATGGATAAAGGATTAGAGTTGCAATTCTATGTTACATGTAGAACAGCCACCAGAGTGCATTGGTGTTGCACGTGTTTAGTGTTGTTACCAGGCCTGGTAGGGTATTTAAGAGGTCTGAACAACGTCAGATGGTGACTGACCACGGTGAAGGACACAGAGATGCTGCATACTAGTGTGAGACAGCTTTATCAGCACCTGACAGAGTTTGAAAGTGGCCTCATTGTAAGTCTCCATTTGGCTAACTGATCGAATCGTACAATATCTAGACTTGTAGGGCATTCGAATGTGACAGTGGCCAGATGTTAGACTGCGTGGGAACATGAGGACAGGCGTAGATGTCCTCAGGCCTGCTGTCGACCATGTCTGACCACAACAGAGGAGGATCGTTATACTGTGTACCAAGCACATCGTAACCCCTTCACATCTGCGTCCACCATCCGAGAACAAGTAATGGTCCCTCTGCTCATTCTTTTACATCCCGCACCATTGGTCGGAGACTATCAGCAGCCGGACTTCGGAATTTAGACAGATTTGGAAGGGATGAAATGCCCGCGATGGATTTGTTACTCAGATGGCATCCAATGGCTAGTCCACGTTCGAAATCACTGAGCTCTCCTGACTGACCCTTTCTGTGGTTACTGCTTCTCTACTGACAACACGATATTCCCCGCCTCCTTTTATACTAGCGGGTGCGCCTCTCGTCACCTGCAGTCGTCAGTTCCACATTGCATAGGGGTGTCCGGATATTTTTGATCAGATGTTCTATAAAGGAAAACAGCAGTATTCTTCACGAATTTGTTTAGCCGGTGGGAATGTGTCACTAAACTAATGAACTTCACTGGGAGAGATACATGAGTTAGTGTAATGCGGAGAGCTTTATTTACAAAATTCCGAGAACCTGAGGTCCAAAATGACTTAAGAAGCATACTCGTGCGATGACCACAACGTTAGAATTAGAGAAATCCAGCCTCATACAGAGAGCTTCCTGCGTACCATCCACGGAAGGCGAGATAATTATGCTTGGTGTACTATGTGGCCTCTGGTGTCTTATGTAATACAAGTATAGAAGTACGTTTGTAACCTAAAGCAAATAAGATAGTTAATTAATATCAGCTCCTCACTCCTTCTCAGTTTTTCGCCGCCTGTTATGTGACACACAGGTGAAAGTAACCACGACCAGCAAATGCGCGAATATATGCTCACAAGTAGCATGAAAACACAGTGTTATTAATGACGTGTAGCGGTTCTTTTATAGTAGAATATGTAATATCGTAATTTAGTTTTATATAAATACATTAGTAACTAGTAATAAAAAAATGGCTCTAAGCACTATGGGACTTAACGTCTAAGGTCATCAGTCCCCTAGACTTAGAACTACTTAAACCTAACTAACCTAAGGACATCACACACATCCATGCTCGAGGCAGGATTCGAACCTGCGACCGCAGCGGTCGCGCGGTTCCGGACTGAAGCGCCTAGAACCGCTTTTTTTTTAGGGCAAGTGCTCAACTTTTTTTTTTTTTTTTAGTGGGCCGGTGGGGACTCGGGGGGCAAAGTGGGCAGGGGTCGAAAACGTGAGGCCTGGCCACAGTGTCCCACGCACCACCACCGAGCCTGTGGTGCTTAGGGAAGTGGGAGAAACAGGAATCAACAGTAGTAGAAGGCGTTGTTATTTATTTATTTGCATGTGTTTTTGTAATATTCACTAATAGCATGAAATTATGGGAACACATATGCGAAAGAGAAAAGAAATATAAATTCTGGGTAAAGAAAAGGAAAGGAAAAAGGAAAAGCAAAAAGAAATAAAATCCGCGCAATCTGCGACGCGCTCTCCCATCCGCGGAGGTCAGAAGTAGAATAGATCGTAGGCGGTTGAAACTCAGACACCGCCGGGGGAGGAGGGGTGGGTGCCCTCTGTGCCAGGAACCCCCCAACTCAGTGGAGGTCTAACAAAGACCGCTCGAAGATAGTTAGCAAATAATGTTCGGTAACGTGGCGTGTTTTCGAGAGCTGCATGGGCTGTTCGTAAATAGGTCCAGAAGTCGAGGCGGGATTTAGGTCCCTCATTAAAGAGATAAGCGACCGCCCACCCTTTGACCCACGTAATAGCATGACATTTGGCGGCGGGAAAATGTCGGTCCTCCGGGTATAGAAACATTCGAGGCTCGATTGTGTCTGGTGGCACCCGGAGATAGCAGGCAATGATTTGCTGCACGAAGCGCCATACATCTTGCGATGAGGCGCATGTCAGACGGTGTTCATCAGTGTCCAGTTGCTGGCAAAGGAGACAAAGAGGGGATTCTGACAAGCCAATGTTGTGCAGGCGCTGCTTCGTGGCCAATTTCCTGTTGACTATGTGATACCACAGTGCCCGGACGTTCGTAGGAAGGAAGGGCTGGTGGACGGTAGTCCACACTATGGGCCACTGGATGGAGGGGTGTTTGGTCTCCATCACATTCCGGGGAACACAGCGCAGCAACAGGCTGTAAAAATCCTTAGTCCTAGGTGGGCGTGTATCTGGGAGACTGGTATGTATGTAACTGTAGTCGACGAAAAAGGTCGAAATATGGGACAAATGAGGCACGATATGGCCGACAGACACTGGTGGTGAGGTGGAAGCAGGTAGGAGGACCTCAAGCAAGCTGTGTGTTAGAGATGTACCCTGGCTCATCCACTGTTTTCTCATGGTACTCATGTACAAGGCTGCAGCTCGCATACGGACATTGACGAGCCCGACGCCACCATACCGTGAGGGCAGGGTAAGTGTCTCATAACGGACTTTAAACATTGAACCAGCTGTGAGATAATAGCCAAAAGCCGCCTGAAGGTTGCGCCCAATTACAGTTGGCAGAGGGAGAACTTGCGCGATGTGAACCAATTTTGATGCCACATAAAGATTAATAAACGCAACCCGTTGAAGTGTGTCCTGGCGGCGCAAGAGGTTCTGGCGGACGTCGTTGCGGATGACGTGTAACAGGCGACGGAAATTCGTTGCCGCCGTGCGTGTGACCGTGGGGGTAAAGGTAATGCCCAGGTACCGGAAAGTCCGTACAAGCGGCAGTGGTGCCACTTCACCCTCCTGGAGGCCTCGTCCAATGTGCATCGCAGAAGATTTGGCGACATTCATGGCACTGCCAGCGGCAGCCCCATAATGGGTAATCAATTCGAGGACATCCCGAATCTCAGAGCCGGAGCGAATGAGGAGGAGGAGGTCATCAGCATATGCCCGACAGCGAAAAGTGTGTTGGCGTAGGGTGAGGCCAGAGAGCTTCGTCGTCAAGCCCCCAATAAGGGGCTCAAGGGCAATAGCATACAGAAGGGTAGAGAGGGGGCACCCCTGCCGTATCGAACGGCAGATAGGTACCGGCCCTGCTATACGTCCATTGACTTGGACACGTGAACTGGCACTGTCGTAAAGACGCCGGATGACGTCGAGAAACGGAGGGGGGAGGCCCATTCGGGCTGCCACCGAAAACAGGAAACGATGACGCACTTTATCGAAGGCGCTGTCGAAGTCTATAGCGACGACCGCTGCCCGGAGCCTGCAGGCCGCCGCTATCGCAATTAAGTCGCGGCATTCCCCTGTGGCAGTCTGTATGTTAATCTGTCCGCCAGGAGTCGCGTGCTCTGGCGAGAGGATATGAGGAAGTGTAGTTCGTAGCCGCATTGCCAGTAAGCGCGCGAAAATCTTGTAATCGGCATTGAGGAGGGTGAGCGGTCTGTAACTCGTGACCATCGAACCACGGGCTGGTTTGTGGACTGGTATAATGATGCCCTCAGCAAAGGCGGGTGGGATTGCTTGGTCAGATGTTATCAGTTCTTGATACATAGTCGTCCACCGTGGGGCCATGAGGTCCCGAAAGGTACGGTAAAACTCAATCGGTAAGCCGTCAATGCCGGGCGATCTGTTGACTGCACCCTTGGCGATTGCGTTGTTGACTTCGTCTAGCGTGACCGCCACTGTCAAAGCGTCCGCCTCCGCGTGGGGGAGGGTGCGCGTGACGTAATTCAAAATGGAGTCGTCTGCTGCAGTTTCAGCGTCGTCATCACTATAAGTACGACGGTAGTGCTCGACGAATGCGCGGACGATGTCATTCTGAGTGGTCACCTGCGTTCCATGAGGCGTGGTCAGAGTGCTGATGATCTGCCGACGACGCCTTCGTTTGTCGGACACTATATCATGCATGGATGGAATTTCTAAATCTGCGTGATCGTGACGCCGCGTCCGTATCACGACCCCTTGCAATTTCCGGCGTGCCAGCGCAATTATCTTCGCCTTAGTTCTTTGCCGTTCCGACTGGTTGTCCGGGGTTGGCGGTTGAGCATCCAGATCGCGGAGAATCGCGTAATAGAAGTCAACAGTGGTGTGATGCCAGTCGGCCATGTCCTTCCCGTATCTCATCAGTGTCCTCCGGATCGCCGGCTTGGCGCAGTCCAACCACCATGTCAATGTCGAGTGGTAGCGGGGAAGGCGTCGTTCGCAGGCTGTCCACGTTTCAGTGACTTGTTGGCGACACGCCAGGTCATGCAAGTGTGAGGTATTGAGTTTCCATGGCGCACGGCTGCGCCATACTGATTGCGGCGGAAGGAGGGCCGTACAGATGTAAGCGCAATGGTCGGAAAAGGCCAGCGGCCAGCGTTCGGCGCCCCGTATCGCAGATCTAAGAGTTTGTGAGACATATATCCTGTCTAGCCGGCTTGCGGAATGACTTGTAAGAAAGGTATGGCCAGAAAGGTCGCCGTGTTGTACTTCCCATGTATCGTGAAGCAGGAGGTCTCGCACCACTATACGTAGCTCCTGGCATGTAGTATAGTGGGGTATCTGATCTTTAGGATGCAGAACGCAGTTAAAGTCACCTCCTAGTAGGCAATGGTCATAACGCCCTAAAAACAGGGGAGCGATTTCCTCGGAATAAAACTGGGCTCTTTCATGCCGTCGGTCGGTGCCTGAGGGAGCGTAGACATTAATGATGCGTGTCCCCATGGCAGTGAGTGCCATGCCCCGAGCTGATGCAAGGAAGGCGACATCGGTCACAGAAATCCCGTGGCGGACGTAGATGGCCACCCCGCGGCCCATAGGATCACTCGCGGAGGCGTGGGCGGTATAGCCATTAATATCCGGGAGACTAGCCAAGTGAACTTCCTGCAGAAGGGCGAAATCAATATCCGAAGCCCAGAACATCTCCTGCATAAGGCGGATTTTCACCCTAGAACGGATGTTGTTGGTGTTGATGGTTGCTACCCGGTAGGCCTGGTGTCGGATTGCTGGAGGCTGGTCCACTCCGCCGTCCGCGCAAAGGTGTGGGCGTCGCAGCGGAACGTTATCCCGCTGGGCCGCAGGGGAGTCTGGGGAGAGTATGATTAGTGGTGCGGCCGTGACGGCGCAGGGTCCCGTAACGGCTCCTGCTCCGTGACCTCCTCCCCGTGCCACGCCGTGGAAGCGGAAACTGGTGTATCGTCCATTTTGTCCGCAGAAGATGTTGTAATTGTGCGTGGTGTAGTGTCGCCCGGGAGACGTTCATGATTTAGTTCAGCGTCAGCACGGGGCGCAGGCACACCGATAGATGTCTCCGCGCTCATTACGTCTTCGTCAGCAGTAACGGGTTCTGAGGCCTCGTGCTGGTCGACGGTTACGTCCTCCTCGACTTGTAACGTCTCCTCTTGGCCGGAAACGGTGCGACGTCTTCGCTTGCGACGTTTCGGGGAACGTTGTTTCCTTGTACGACCCTCCGTGTCCGACGACGGAAGGGAGTCGCCTCGTTCTGGCAGAAAGGCCGCTGTAGGAACGATGAGCGAGTCGATCTCCATCGTGGTTCCGAGATCAGGGTCAGCGTCTGGTTGCGTCGGCATCGGAGCGGCATCAATGGCCGGCCGAGGCGGCGGGTCGTCCGAGGCGCTCTCCGGCGGTGTCTGGTCGGGCTCGTTGGTGGCGTCGTTTGTGGTGACCGGGCGACGTTGCAAAGTGGTAGGAGAAGCCAGAGCAGCGGCATAGGTCACCGGTAGCACTGTAGGTTGCGACGTGGGTGGTTTTTCGGCAGCTGGAAGTTGCGTAATACGCCGTTGTAGGCATTCGGATCTAAGGTGGCCTTCTTTGCCGCACCCGGAACAGGTCCGAGGCTGGCCATCGTATATAATTATGGCACGGCATCCGCCGATCTGTAAGTAGGACGGGACGTGGCTTCGGAGATCTATGGTGACCTGTCGGACCCCGTTTAGGACAGGATACGTCCGAAACTGTGTCCACTTCTCCGCAGTGTGGCCGTGGACTGTGCCGTATGGGCGTAGTGCCGCGACGACTTCCTCAGCTGGAAGTTCGAATGGCAATTCGAAAATGCGTATCGTTCGCATACCTAAGCCTGCGTGGTCGACGGTTACCTCCCCCACATTGCCATCAGCGTGACAGAAGCGGAGCCCCTGTTTGGTCTCACGTAGTATGCGTTCGCACGCCGCGCCGTTAATGATTTTCACATAGACCGTGCTGCTCACGATGGACAAATGTATGCCGATAATATCGGTCGCCGGGATCTTCACTTCCTCTCGCAGAAAACGCTCCACCTCAAGTGCTTTGGGTCGGGCATAATCGTTGCAGAAAGTAAATCGGAGTGTTGATTTACGGTAACGGTTCGCCATGGATCGTACAAGGTAAGCCGGCACTTAAGCAACGGCCGTCAGAAAGTAAACAAGGCGAGCTCGCGCGCCGCACGAAGTCAACACGTACGCGTCCGCTCTGTTGCCCTGCCGAAGGCAGACTGCAACGTTAGAATTAGAGAAATCCAGCCTCATACAGAGAGCTTCCTGCGTACCATCCACGGAAGGCGAGATAATTATGCTTGGTGTACTATGTGGCCTCTGGTGTCTTATGTAATACAAGTATAGAAGTACGTTTGTAACCTAAAGCAAATAAGATAGTTAATTAATATCAGCTCCTCACTCCTTCTCAGTTTTTCGCCGCCTGTTATGTGACACACAGGTGAAAGTAACCACGACCAGCAAATGCGCGAATATATGCTCACAAGTAGCATGAAAACACAGTGTTATTAATGACGTGTAGCGGTTCTTTTATAGTAGAATATGTAATATCGTAATTTAGTTTTATATAAATACATTAGTAACTAGTAAAAAAAAATGGCTCTAAGCACTATGGGACTTAACGTCTAAGGTCATCAGTCCCCTAGACTTAGAACTACTTAAACCTAACTAACCTAAGGACATCACACACATCCATGCTCGAGGCAGGATTCGAACCTGCGACCGCAGCGGTCGCGTGGTTCCGGACTGAAGCGCCTAGAACCGCTCGGCCACAGTGGCCGGCAACTAGTAATAGTAACGTATGTTGTTGTTGTGATGGTTCGATCTTTTGCCGAGTCTTCCAATAACTGAACTATTATTTATAATTACAGTATTAAAGGTTTAATGATAGATAAGTAGAATCAAATACATTTTTGTATGAAACTCATATGAAATGCTCGAGAATTACCGAGCCGTACGCTGACTTTATGACTACAGAATACAAATGATCTATATAGGAATAAATTTTACATAACGGCAACTGGTGTCTGTAAGAGTAGGTTATTGTCCAACTCTGAGCAGGCAAAACTCGAAGCGATACAGACGTTGCCGTAAACCGAAGAGCAGCAAGAGTAATCCACTCTAGAAACGGTCTAATACATTCATTTTTGTTTTCTGGCTCATCACTTATTTTCAGTTCATATTCTTTCTAGCTAATTACGATTTTTGACATATGTTTATTATAATTATTTATTGTATATAATAATATTTTTATTAGTGCGTGACTAGAATTTTGAATTTATAAAAAGTATTAGTTTGTAGAGAATTTTCATTTTTCTGAATGTATTATACCGCCTGCTTTAGATACACAGCAGGGCAAGTTTTCAGACTGCAATAACTAAATAATTGAAATTTTTCCTTCCGCGCTCCACAGGATGCCAGAACTTAATTAAAAACGTGTGAATAACGATTACCTGCCAGTGAGAGCCTGACAACTGTCTCACACTAATTCATTTTTCAGAGAACCACAGGACGCTGTCGTGATGTGACAACAGGAAACTGTTTTCCGGCAATATTCAACCTCTTGAATTTCCCAATAAGATGCCAGCAGTAGGATCGAAATGTTGAGGAGTATAAAAGGAAAAGTACGTGCCTATCTTTGAAAGAGACCTGAAGACATTGGAAGAATTGAAACTGATAATGTAATGGTAAGACAGAGAATTCGAAATCACATTTCAAGCTGTAAGACGTTTACAGGGGCTGATGTAAACCCTTACAATAATTTATTGTTTATGAACTGCAGAGTGAAACTGGTAACCTGTGTAAAGGTAAGAAATTAAGAAGACGGAATTGTATAATCTGAAGGAACAAGAGTTTGTTGAGTGTTTCAGAAGGAGCATTACGCGATGCTTGACTGAAATAGAGGAAAGGAAGACGATAGTAGACGAATGGCAAGCTTTGAAAAATCAGATGGTGAAGGCAGCATAGAATAAAATAGGTAAAAATCACAAGGCCTAGTAGAAACCCTTGTTTAACACAGGGGATATTGCATTTAATAGATGAAAGAAAAAAACCTAAAGATGTAGCAAATGAAGCAGGTGGAAGGGAGCAAAGACGTCTAAAAAACGAGATTGCCAGAAACTGAGGAATGACTAAGCTGGACTGGCTAGAGTACAAATGCAAGGCTGTAGAAGCATGCGTGACTAGGTGAAAAATAAATGCTGCCAACAGCAAAACTAAAGAGATCTTGGGAGAAAAGAGACGCAGCTATATGGTTATCAAGAGCTCAAGCTGACATATCAGTACCATGCACTGAAGGGAAAGCTGAAAAGCGGAAAGAACATATAGATGGGATATACAAGATAAATGAACTTAGAGGCAGTATTATAAAAAGGGAAGAGGAAGTAAACGCATATTGTAAGGGAGATACGATACTTTCAGTCCTGGATAGCTGCGGGGCTAGCACTCCGCTTCCGGGATTTGGGGAGACGTGCCATCGCTGGAACAACGCTCGGACGTGGTGTTCAGGCGGTTTTCCATATCTGATTAGGTGAGTACTGGACTTCTACTCACGTTTCACCTCAGTTGCAAGATTCGCAAACATTTCGAAAACGGTCTAGCTCTTTCACATGGGACAACACTAGACAAACACAGATGGAATACACAAATTCCGTTCTCGGTTGGAAGGAAGGAAGGAAGGTGTGGTGACAGGAAGAGCGTCCAGCCACCCTCTACCACTAACATATTAACATGCCGATACCGAGAAGACACGGGAAAAGCCAGGAAAAAGATCATACTGCTAGAATAATTTGACATAACACTGAAAGACATAAGTCGAAAGAGGCCCATAGCGCAGACAAAATTCCTTCAGAATTCTTGAAATTCTTGGGAGAGTCAGCCATGACAAAACTTTTCCATCTGGTATACAAGATATATCAGACATGTGTAATACCCCAGGCTGCAAGAAGATTGTAGTAACTACAATACCAAAGGAATCAGGTGCAGACATGTGTGAATATTACTGAGCAGTCAGTTTAATAATTTATGGTTGATAGAAGCTGACCTCTGAGAAAATCAGTTAGGGTTCCAGAGAACTGCAGGAACACGAGAGGCGACGCTGACCCTATGACCTATCTTAGAAGTTAGTGTGGTGAAAGACAAACCAATGTTTACAGCACTTGTATATTTAAAGGCATCTATTGACTGCAACACATTCTTTTAAATTCTGAAGCTGGTTGTGCTAAAAAATACACCGAACGGAAAGCTATCCACAACTTGTGCTGAAACCAGAATGCAGTCGTAAGAGTTGAAGGTCGTGGAAGGGGAGTTGTAGGTTGAGACCCAGGGCTGTAGCTTACCACAATGTTAACCAGTCTGTACACTGACTAATGTATAAAGAAACTAGGCAGAAATTTGGGAGGGATGTTAAAGTTCAGGAAGAAGAAAGAAAAACTTCGAGGTTTGCCGATGAGGTCGCAATTCTGTCACAGAAACAAAACAACTTCGAAGATAAGTTGAACAGAATGGATAGTGTCTTGAAAATATATTATTAAATGAACATCAACCAAAGCAAATGGAGGGTAATAGAGTGTAGTCGAATTGAATTTGGCGATGCTGAAGGAATTAAATTATGAAATGAGACACTAAAAGTAGTAGACGAGATTTACTGTTTGAGCAGCAAAATATCTAATGATAGCCCAAGTGGAGCGGGTGTGAAATTCAGATTGACAATAGCAAAAAACTCATTTCAGAAAAAGAGGAAATTGTTAACCCATAACATAAATTTAAGTGTTAGAAAGTCTTATCTATAGGTATCTGTGTAGAGCGTTGCCTTGTGCGGAAGTGAATCGTGGATGATAAGTAGTTCAGACGAGGAAAGATCAGAGGCTTTTGAAAGGTGATACTACAGAAGAATGTTGGAGATTAGCTGTTTTGATCGAATAACTAATGAGGAGGTACCGAATCGAATTCGGGAAAAAAGAAATTTATGGCACAGCTTGACTAAAAGGAGGGATCAGTTGATAGGACACATCCTGAGGCATCAAAGATTAATGAATTTGGTAATAGAGGGAAGTGTCGAGCGCAAAAGTTGTAAAAAGTTGTAGAAGGAGACCTAGACATGAATACAGTAAGCAGGTCCAAATGAATGTATGTTACAGTACATATTCAGAGATGAAGAGATTTACACAGAACAGGCTCGGGAGTAGATATTATTTTTATTGACAAGGATCACGAAAGCTTGCCGATGTATGCAAAGCACTCACCTTCTCGTTAATGAGGGACGACGCTGGGTAAACGAATGGTATGTAGACCAGCATGAAGAGGACAGACGTCCAGTCCACGGCATAGCTGCTGACGTCGTAGTACTTGCGCACCAAGTTTCCGACTATTGCGTACTGTATCCACTGCCAGAGGTTGGACGTCGAAAAGAGCATGTAGATGGCCAGGATGAGCCAGCGCCGCGGGTAGACGCGGACCCGCAGCGGCAGCGGCGACTGCGCGGGGTCCTGCAGCGCCACCGCCGCGTAATCAGCCCTGATGGACATCTTCCGCGCGCTCATCGCTGACATCCACTGCCACCCGCCACCGGCTCCCAGCCATATAAGTTTGTTTGCAGCACCGGCCTCCGCACCTAATCTCGGCGTTGCTGTTACTCAACGCCTGAGGCCCTGCCTCGATACTAATCTCAGATAATTCTCCAGAAAACAGACGTCTTTGGCACAATCCTTATGCATATGTCGGTTGTGCCCCCACGTCATGTACAGTTTAGGGCTACATGCGCGTGACAAGTGAGCTATCACCATTACGCAATTATTGTGTGGCACGCCTAGAGGGAAGAACAGGTCAGGGTTTTGTACAAAAATGCAGAAAATACTAGTCTGAGAGCTTCGAGAATATTACTCAACAATGTAGTTTATACTGAGATGACAAGTCATAGGATAGCAATATGCACGTATACAGATAGCGGTAGAATCTCGTAAAAAAAGTATGAAAAGGCATCTCATTGGCTGAGCTGTCATTTGTACTCAGGTGATTCGTGTGAAATGGTGTCCCAGGTGATTATAGCTCCATGATGGGAATTAACAGACTTTCAGCGTGGAATGGTAGCTTGAGCTAGACACATGGGACATTATATTTTGGAAATCGTTAGGGAATTCAGTATTCTGAGAGTCACAATGTCAAGAGTGAGTCTAGCATAGCAAATTTCAAGCGTTACATCTCGCCACAGACAACGCGGTGGCTGACGCCCTTCACTTCACAACCGAGTGCAGCGGCGTTTGCGTAGAGTTGTCGATGCTAACAGACAAACAAAGATGCCTGAAATAATCGCAGAAATCAATGTGGGACGTGCGACGAACGTATCCGTTAGAACAGTGCGGTGAAATCTGGCGTTAATAATATATGGCAGCAGACGACCGAAGGGAGTGTCTTTGATAAGAGCACGACATCGCCTGCTGAACCCCACCCGGGCTCGTGTGACCATATCGGTCGGACCCTAGACGACTGGAAAACCGTGGCCTGGTCAGAGAAGTCCTGATTTCAGTTGGTAGCAGCTGACGATAGGGTTCGAGTGTGGAGCAGACCCCACGAAGCCATGGACTCAAGTTGGTGGTGGCATCATAATGGTGTAGGCTATATTTACATGGATAGACTGGGTCCTCTGGTTCAACTGAACAGATCACTGACTGGAAATGGTTGTGTTCGGTTACTTGAAGACCGTTTGCAGCCATTCATGACCATGTTTCCAAACAAATGGTTCAAATGGCTCTGAGCACTATGGGACAACTTCTGAGGTCATCAGTCCCCTAGAACTTAGAACTACTTAAACCTAACTTACCTAAGGACATCACACACATCCACGCCCGAGGCAGGATTCGAACCTGCGACCGTAGCGGTTGCGCGGCTCCAGACTGTAGCGCCTAGAACCGCTCGGCCACTCCGGCCGACCGTTTCCAAACAACGATGGAGTTTTTACAGATGAAAATGCACCATGTCACAGGATCACAATCGTTCCAGACTGCTTTGAAGAACGTTCTGCACAATTTGACCGAATGATTTGGCCACCCAGATCGCCCGACATGAATCTCATCGAACATTTATGAGACGCAATGGAGAGGTCAGTTCGTGCATAAAATCCTGTACCGGCAACAATTTCGCAATTATGGACGGCTATAGAGACAGCATGGCTCAATACTTCTGTGGGGGACTTCCAACGACTTGTTGAATCGATGTCACGTCGAGCTGCTGCACTACGCCGGGTAAAAGGAGATCCGACACGGTATTAAGAGGTATCTGATAGCTTTTGTCGCGTCAGTGTAAAAGAGCTGTATTTTCATGGGAAACTGAATAAAGGCAGAACACACAATGTTTCAAAACGGCGTGCTGTGGATAGAGTAGTGACCACGTAATGAGCATGCGCCAATGGACACTGTATTTCAATTATTGAAAGACCGGTCTGTTCTTTCGAGCACTACAGACATGCCAGGCTTTCGTCACCTGGCGCAAGTAACAGAGCATCATGGCGGTCGTATTGCAGAATTGCGGGAGAGAAGATGGTCGTTCAAAAACAGCACATGTTACACGTGAAAAGTCAGCTTCACATCACTATTGGAATTAGAATGCCAAGGAAGGTACAAAAGCTCGTTATCCCGATTCTGCACTGTAACAACCTACAGATTTTTGTCTAGGCCACCACCGCAGACAAGCAGCCATTCCTGATTACACGGTAAAATGAAAGAAAGAGTCGTGCGGCAATGCGGAATACTGAGAAGTCGTTGAGCCCCCTAAGTAGAAAGGATTTCCCTCTCCGCACACAATGGTCCCTTTCCATGCGATCTGAGAGACTTGTGACCCAAATTTATCTGTTGAATACAGGTACATACACCATCTGACCAAAACTATTCGAATATTCATTAGGTCGACAATAATATGAGGTTTGTCCGTCCTTCTTCTATACTCGTATGAGGGCTTGAACTATGCTGGGGATAGTTTCAATGAAGTGTCAGAATGTCTATGAAGGAGTGGCAGCCCATTCCTCCTCAAGAGCCGAAACCAGAGAAGGTAGTGATATAGAACGCTGAGGTCTGGAACGAAGTACGCTCTAACGCATTCCATCATAGTTTCTGAACTGTTCCTCGACTGTATACAGTACACAACGGTGTAAAATGTTTTTATATCCTTCCGCATTTAGCGTTTTCTTAAGTAAATTAAGAGGACAAGACCGTGATTATGAAAAACATCCCCATATCGTAACATCACCTCTACTGTACTTCACTGTTGGCATTAGATATGCTTGCAGGTAACGTACTTCAGGCATTCGCCAAACCCAAACCCTTTCATTGGATTGCCACAGGGTTCAACACCCCAGTTACCCACTGTCTGGTGGCACTGCTCGTTACACCTTCTCAAGTGTCGCTCACAGAAATGTGTGGCTTATGAAGAGCTGCTCGACCATTATGCCCCATTCCTTTTAACACTGTACGTACAGTCATTATGCTAACTGGACTGCTGGTAGTAGTTTGGAATTCACAAGTGTTTTCTTGCACTGATTTCATGCGATTGTTTACAACCAGCCTCCGCAATGCTCAGCTGACCCTGTTCGTCAGCCTGTGAGGTCTGCCTTGCTTTGATTTAGCAGTGGTTGCTCCTACGCGTTTCCACTTCACAATCACATCACCAGCAATCGACATGGGCTGACATGTCCCTCATGCATTTGTCTCTGGGAAGACATCAAAAGACTAGTCGACGTTCAAAGTCACTGAACTTTCCTCACCAACTGATTTTTCTGTTACTGCTTTTCTACTGACTCCACAATACTCACTTCCATCTGTTATGATGGTAGGTCAGCCTGTGGTGACATCTAGAAGTGAAGTCAGCGTTACATAAATATGTCTGGATACATTCGATCAGATAATGTATGTACTCCGCAAGCCACTGTATGACACATGTCTGGGCTACATCGTAGCATTATTATCGATTTTCTGTCCTATGCTATTAGCGTACTAAACGACGGAAAAATGGTTGTCTATCTTGCGACGTAGGTGTGCTAATCTCTCTAACCTTATTCTCATGATCCCTGCTCGAGATACACGATGCTGACGGCATAATTAACAGAAAGTGTTCTTCGAATTCAGATTCTCTAAATTCAGGTTCAAAAATGGCTCTGAGCACTATGGGACTGAACATCTGAGGTCATCAATCCCCTAGAACTTAGAACTACTTAAACATAACTAACCTAAGGACATCACACACATCCATGCCCTAGGTAGGATTCGAACCCGCGACCATAGCGGTCGCGTGGTTGCAGACTGAAGCTCCTAGAACCGCTCGGCCACACCGGCCGGCCTAAATTCAGGCTACATCCTCTTTCTTCGTAGGATTCACGTGACTCGAAGGAGTGTGCTTGCCGGGGACACGTCTTACAAAGTGTGTATACCTCTCTGTGGTTTTCCATCTGTGTAAGAAATCTATTGAACCATGTAATGATCTGCTGCATACAATTTCTTTTTTTTTTTCATTTAACCAAGGTATTGAATAACACTTTCGTAGACAAGATTATAACAGTTGTTGAGAATCCGCCATTGACTTGACTTTTGTAGTAACAGCCAATGCGTTAAATACAACAGACTGGTACTGGAAATGGTAACAATGTAATTCATAGTACACCTACATCTATACAGGGTGGTCCATTGACCGTGACCGGGCGAAATACCTCACGAAATAAGCGTCAAACGAAAAAACTACGAAGAACGAAACTCGTCTAGCTTGAAGGGGGAAACCAGATGGCGCTATGGTTGGACCGCTAGATGGCGCTGCCATAGGTCAAACGGATATCAACTGCCTTTTTTTAAAAAAAGGAACCCCCATTTTTATTACATATTCGTGTAGTACGTAAAGAAATATGAATGTTTTGGTTGGACCACTTTTTTCGCTTTGTGGTAGATGGCGCTGTAATAGTCACAAACATATGGCCCACAATTTTAGACGAACAGTTGGTCACAAGTAGGTTTTTTAAATTAAAATACAGAACGTAGGTACGTTTGAACATTTTATTTCGGTTGTTCCAATGTGATACATGTACCTTTGTAAACTTATCATTTCTGAGAACGCATGCTGTTACAGTGTGATTACATGTAAATACCACATTAATGCAATAAATGCTCAAAATGATGTCCGTCAACCTAATGCATTTGGCAATACGTATAACGATATTCCTCTCAACAGCGTGTAGTTCGCCTTCCGTAATGTTCGCACATGCATTGACAATGCGCTGACGCGTGTTGTCAGGCGTTGTCGGTGGATCACGATAGCAAATATCTTTCAACTTTCCCCACAGAAAGAAATCCGGGGACGTCAGATCCGGTGAACGTGCGGGCCATGGTACGGTGCTTCGACGACCAATCCACCTGTCATGAAATATGCTATTCAATACCGCTTCAAGCGCACGCGAGCTATGTGCCGGACATCCATCATGTTGGAAGTACATCGCCATTCTGTCATGCAGTGAAACATCTTGTAGTGACATCGGTAGAACATTACGTAGGAAATCAGCATACATTGCACCATTTAGATTGCCATCGATAAAATGGGGGCCAATTATCCTTCCTCCCATAATGCCGCACCATACATTAACCCGCCAAGCCGGCCGAAGTGGCCGCGCGGTTCTGGCGCTGCAGTCTGGAACCGCGAGACCGCTACGGTCGCAGGTTCGAATCCTGCCTCGGGCATGGATGTGTGTGATGTCCTTAGGTTAGTTAGGTTTAACTAGTTCTAAGTTCTAGGGGACTAATGACCTCAGCAGTTGAGTCCCATAGTGCTCAGAGCCATTTTTTGAACCATTAACCCGCCAAGGTCGCTAATGTTCCACTTGTCGCAGCCATCATGGATTGTCCGTTGTCCAATAGTGCATATTATGCCGGTTTACGTTACCGCTGCTGGTGAGTGACGCTTCGTCGCTAAATAGAACGCGTGCAAAAAATCTGTCATCGTCCCGTAATTTCTCTTGTGCCCAGTGGCAGAACTGTACACGACGTTCATAGTCGTCGCCATGCAATTCCTGGTGCATAAAAATATGGTACAGATGCAATCGATGTTGATATAGCATTCTCAACACCGACGTTTTTGAGATTCCCGATTCTCATTCTACTTGTCTGTTACTGATGTGCGGATTAGCCGCGACAGTAGATAAAAAACCTACTTGGGCATCACAATCTTTTTCAGGTCGTGGTTGACGTTTCACATGTGGCTGAACACTTCCTGTTTCCTTAAATAACGTTACTATCAGGCGAACGGTGCGGACACTTGGATGATATCGTCCAGGATACCGAGCAGCATACATAGCACACGCCCCTTGGGCATTTTGATCACAATATCCATACATCAACACGATATCGACATTTTCCGCA
The DNA here is from genome assembly GCF_023898315.1 of Schistocerca nitens. Classification (NCBI taxonomy): domain Eukaryota; kingdom Metazoa; phylum Arthropoda; class Insecta; order Orthoptera; family Acrididae; genus Schistocerca; species Schistocerca nitens. The sequence goes on from NC_064616.1 coordinate 486,746,909, forward strand.
ATTGGTAAACGGTCCATTTTAACATGGGTAATGTATCACGAAGCAAATACCGTCCGCACTGGCGGAATGTTACGTGATACCACGTAATTATACGTTTGTGACTATTACAGCGCCATCTATCACAAAGCGAAAAAAGTGGTCCGACTAAAACATTCAGATTTCTTTACGTACTACACGAATATGTAATAAAAAATGGGGGTTCCTATTTTAAAAAAAGGCAGTTGATATCCGTTTGACCTATGGCAGCGCCATCTAGCGGGCCAACCATAGCGCCATCTGGCTTCCTCTTTCAAGCTAGACGAGTTTCGTTCTTTGTAGTTTTTCGTTTGATGCTTATGTCGTGAGATATTTGACCCGGTCACTATCATTGGACCACCCTGTATATACACTCCATAAGCCGAATTACGATGTGTAGCGGAGGGTACTGTCGCAAATGGTATGCACCAAGAACGATTTTTGGTAGGCTTCTGTGTAAGCTCGAATCTCTCTTTGATTTTAACGTCATGGTTTTTTCTTGAGATACACACAGGAGGAAACAATATGTTAGTTGACACTTCTAGGAAAGTATGTAAAAAAAAAAGGGACGTTCAATAAGTAACGCAATATTTTTTTCTGAAAGCAAGTTTTACTAAGGATTCCAATACACCATATTATCCGTCACTCTTTTGGCTGCAAAACACTATTTTTTGTAGATAATTTCCGTTTCTATGCGACGGCCTTATGCCGTCTTACTGGGAGGGCCTGTATGCCCGCATGGTAGTCCTGTATTGGTCTACGTCAGAGCCGACGTATTGATGCATCAGTAACCTCCCCATCATCCACGTACTGTTTCCCGCGGACTACATCCTTCAATGGATCAAGCAAATGACAGTCGTAAGGTGCGTGATCCGGGCTCTAGGGTGGATGAGGACTGTAACGTTACGTGTATGTAGGCGACCAATTTGGCCACCTATCATCGGTAAGAGGTGAGGTGAATTTGTTTGTGCATCTGAACGCTAACCGACGAGCCGAGAGCGCGCCGTGGCCGCTCCAGGATAGAACAGGTGCAGAGGAGTCAACTAAGGGCCGGATGTGGGTAAATCCTGGTACAGAGAGTTTGGACAGCAGTCGAGTGCGTAGAAGAAATGGCCTTATTTCAGCCAGTCTAAAATGTGTCTGCTTACAGCCCTTAGAAATTCAACAATAAATCACAGTCTGTGCCGTTGGTCCCAGCGGAGGTTCGAGTCCTCCCTCGGGCATGGGTGTGTGTGTCTGTCATTAGGATAATTTAGGTTAAGTAGTGTGTAATCCTATGGACTGATGAACTTAGCAGTGAAGTCCCATAAGATTTCACACACATCTGAACATTTTTTGAAATCACAGTCAAATAATAAAGAAAATCTCAATACATCCGCAATCTCACAAAAATGAGGAGCATCCAATGGCACAATATTTTCAGTATTTTTAAAATCATAGAAAATAATATGTTACAGTGACTAAACGTTTTCACAAAGAAGCTTAGAATTAACAACTTTTAAACATTTCACGCGATTTCAACAAACGATATCTCAGATGATAGCATTGCACTACAGCTACCATCCCTGCAAGCTATGTATCTGTATCAATTTTATTTACTGACTTACAACGTCTTTTACATCTCTTTTAACATGCAAATATTTGTCGAAAAATCATATTCTCCACATCATCACCTCAAACGAATGGAGCATAAATATCTCATATCTTGTCATGTTTTGGTACTTACTTAATAAATATGTTACTCTTTGTGTCAGATATTTAATTAACTATTGATTACAATTGCTAATACGAAATCGTGGTAATTTAATAAGTGGTCTATCGCATGTGTTAGCTGACGCCACTTTCGTAAAGAGTACGAAAATATTCTCCTATCAAGCGGATATAAATAGCTGTTTAAATAATATTCAATGACAGTTTGTTGTCATTTAACATGAGCGAACTTATGCAAGAATACTAGCTCATTTAGTTATGAGCAAACTATTATTTACACTTACTGTAAATGATCTGGGTTTCACCAAATGTGTACAACTTTTCTTCATTTAAAAATTGTCGTAATAGATCAGTGCAGTGCACAAAGTGGTCAAGTTGAGGCAGAACATGTCTGTAGAACATAAGAACGATGTATTTTGGTGGGGGTGGCCTTCAGCCAGTGCAGAAGCAGACAGTGGGGGAACACTGCTGAAGTCAAGTCTGGATGGACACTTTTTGAGTGGTGCGGTCGAGGGAGCGGTTCTAGACATTTTCACGTTCGTTCTTGGAGAAGGGAGTGCTGCTGGCGATATAGTGGATTTTTCAGTTTAGTGGGTTGTAGAGTCTGGGCGTTGAGCGGCCGCTACTATACTTTCACTTTTGATGCACTTTATGTCGAGTTCTTGAAAAAGGTAAACCTGGCTGTGGTATAGTGCGACATTCGGTAGTGTAACTGACTTATTCTGGGCGGTGATTACATTGCGGAATTGAGAATAAACGCCGGCCGGTGTGGCCGAGCGGTTCTAGGCGCTTCAGTCTGGAACCGCGCGACCCCTACGGTCGCAGGTTCGAATCCTGCCTCGGGCATGGATGTGTGTCATGTCCTTAGGTTAGTTAGGTTTAAGTAGTTCTAAGTTCTAGGGGACTGATGACCTCAGATGTTAAGTCCCATAGTGCCCAGAGCAATTTGAACCATTTGAGAATAAACAGAGTACGAGTTTCTAGTCGTTATCTCGCATGTATTAATTTGTAAATTATCGTGTTGTAGTCTGAACTATTTTGAACTGGTGATTGTGAATATTTCGTGTATTGTGATCATGAAATGGGCTTAGTTTCCGTGCGTCTTGGATTACCATTTAGTTTAGTGAGTCTGCTACCATTCTTGTACCGCTCTCAACATAACTTTACTGCATTTAATAAAATTATTTCTGTCTGTATTATAGTTAACTATCGTAAGACCACATTCCGTATATTGTGCCGGCAGATTTCATAGAGCATGATCAATCATTGTGTACCACAGAGCCGGCCGCGGTGGTCTCGCGGTTCTAGGCGCGCAGTTCGGAGCCGTGCGACTGCTACGGTCGCAGGTTCGAATCCTGCCTCGGGCATGGATGTGTGTGATGTCCTTAGGTTAGTTAGGTTTAACTAGTTCTAAGTTCTAGGGGACTAATGACCACAGCAGTTGAGTCCCATAGTGCTCAGAGCCATTTTGTACCACAGATAAAAGACATGCAGCACAGCCCACCAGCCACTTGTGTTGCTATGCTTGCTCACTGCCTGCCTCTGAGATTGCTTTAACAATGACAAAGACTGCTACACTGCTCCAGCTTTATTCACACACTCTACTTGGATTAATGGCGATTGTGCTACTGACAAATCTAGGCTAAAAACAGGTTTTCAATGCGAACAGATTCTCATTACTCTGCTGAGTGACAATCAGCAGTAGCTGACCGAGACAGACACAAAAACAGGGAAATAACCGATATTGTGTCATTTACGAGTTCCTAACAACGAGCAAATTTTATTGTATCATCTGTTTGCTTTAATAGTGTATTTTCTTGAGTTTCTGCATGTAAATTTAATATCCAATAGCCACAGTTGTCGCGTTTTCGTCTGCGTCGGAATGTAAACTGATTTTGTGACATATTACAAGTTCCTAATCAGGGGCAAATTATTTCGTTTCACCTGAGTGCTTCGGTAGTTAGGTTTTAGAATATCTGCATATTACTAGACACAGTTTGTGCATTTCCATCGGGGTCTAGAGCTGTGCATCATGTGCCGATAGTCCATTTATCTGCATAGATTAGTTTTCCACGGTCTTTAGTATGGACAGGGACTGCGATTGTTGTGTGCGGATGTGAGCCGAGTTGGTGACACTTCACTCTCAGCTTCAGGCTGTGATGGCTTCGGTTACACAGCTTGAGGCTGCAGTGGATGGGCACCACTGTTGTGGGCCGGCCGTGGGGATCCAACGGACGTCCAGCACGTCAGAGTCCTCCGATCGGTCCTCACTGGTGGCCAACCCAGTTACTGCTCGCACTGAGGCTGATCCTTCACCTGTGGTAGAGTGGGAGGTCACTCCGGGGCGAAGCAGGCGGCGAAAGACTTCCCAGGCAGCCGCACGTAAGACCTCCCCGGTTTGTCTGACAAACAGGTTCCAGGTGCTGTCTGTGACTGACACTGTCGGTGAGCCAGATGCTGTCGCCTATCCTGTTTCAGAGGAAGCCACTCAGCCTGCAAGATCCAGGCAATCGCAGAGGGTGGGATTATTGGTAGTTGGGAGCTCCTTAGGGACTTGGCTGACAAGAAGGGTAAGAAAACCAATGTGCACTCTGTTTGCATACTGGGTGGAGTCATTCCAGATGTGGAAAGGGTCCTCCCGGATGCCATGAACAGCACAGGGTGCAGCCAACTGCAGGTGGTTGCCCACGTCACTACCAATGATGTGTGTCACTTTGGACCAGAAGAGATTTCTCTGGTTTCGAGCGGCTAACAGAAGTGGTAAAGGCTGCCAGTCTTGCTTGCAAGATGAAAGCAGAGCTGACCATTTGCAGCATAGTCGACAGGACCGATTGCGGACCTCTGGTACAGAGCTGAGTGGAGGGTCTGAATCAGAGGCTCAGACAGTTCTGTGACCATGTAGGCTGCAGATTTGTCGACTTGCGCCAAAGGGTGGTTGGGTTTCAGGTTTTGCTGAATAGGTCAGGTGTCCACTATATGCAGGAGGTGGTTACACGGGTAGCAGGGGCCGTGTGGCATGGACTGGGCAGTTTTTTAGGTTAGAGGGTCTTGGGAAAACACAAGAAAGGCTTCAGTCACAAAGGGTGCAGGCTAAACACAAGAAGAACGTAGATACAGGAACCATTGGTATAAGAGTTGTAAATTGTCGTAGCTATATTGGGAAAGTGCCAGAGCTCCAAGCGCTAATAGAAAGCACTGATGCTCAAATCGTTATAGGCACTGAAAGCTGGCTAAAGCCGGATATAAGCTCAGTTGAAATTTTTGCGAAGAACCTAACGGTGTTCTGAAAGGATAGGCTAAACACTGTTGGCGATGGCGTGTTTGTTTGTGTCAGAAGTAGAAACTTCCTGTGAGTTAGTATGGGCAGAGGTCATTCTTGGCAACTGGAATAAAATAATAATTGGATCCTTTTACCGACCTCCCAATTCAGATGATACAGTTGCTGAAAGGTTCAAAGAAAACTTGAGTTTGATTTCTAATACCTACACGACTCATACGATAATAGTTGGTGGTGCCTTTAATTTACCCTCAATATGTTGGCAAAAATACATGTGTAATTCTGGAGGTACGCATAAAATATCATCCGAAATTGTGCTAAACACATTCTCTGAAAAGTACACTCCTGGAAATGGAAAAAAGAACACATTGACACCGGTGTGTCAGACCCAGCATACTTGCTCCGGACACTGCGAGAGGGCTGTACAAGCAATGATCACACGCACGGCACAGCGGACACACCAGGAACCGCGGTGTTGGCCGTCGAATGGCGCTAGCTGCGCAGCATTTGTGCACCGCCGCCGTCAGTGTCAGCCAGTTTGCCGTGGCATACGGAGCTCCATCGCAGTCTTTAACACTGGTAGCATGCCGCGACAGCGTGGACGTGAACCGTATGTGCAGTTGACGGACTTTGAGCGAGGGCGTATAGTGGGCATGCGGGAGGCCGGGTGGACGTACCGCCGAATTGCTCAACACGTGGGGCGTGAGGTCTCCACAGTACATCGATGTTGTCGCCAGTGGTCGGCGGAAGGTGCACGTGCCCGTCGACCTGGGACCGGACCGCAGCGACGCACGGATGCACGCCAAGACCGTAGGATCCTACGCAGTGCCGTAGGGGACCGCACCGCCACTTCCCAGCAAATTAGGGACACTGTTGCTCCTGGGGTATCGGCGAGGACCATTCGCAACCGTCTCCATGAAGCTGGGCTACGGTCCCGCACACCGTTAGGCCGTCTTCCGCTCACGCCCCAACATCGTGCAGCCCGCCTCCAGTGGTGGTCGCGACAGGCGTGAATGGAGGGACGAATGGAGACGTGTCGTCTTCAGCGATGAGAGTCGCTTCTGCCTTGGTGCCAATGATGGTCGTATGCGTGTTTGGCGCCGTGCAGGTGAGCGCCACAATCAGGACTGCATACGACCGAGGCACACAGGGCCAACACCCGGCATCATGGTGTGGGGAGCGATCTCCTACACTGGCCGTACACCACTGGTGATCGTCGAGGGGACACTGAATAGTGCACGGTACATCCAAACCGTCATCGAACCCATCGTTCTACCATTCCTAGACCGGCAAGGGAACTTGCTGTTCCAACAGGACAATGCACGTCCGCATGTATCCCGTGCCACCCAACGTGCTCTAGAAGGTGTAAGTCAACTACCCTGGCCAGCAAGATCTCCGGATCTGTCCCCCATTGAGCATGTTTGGGACTGGATGAAGCGTCGTCTCACGCGGTCTGCACGTCCAGCACGAACGCTGGTCCAACTGAGGCGCCAGGTGGAAATGGCATGGCAAGCCGTTCCACAGGACTACATCCAGCATCTCTACGATCGTCTCCATGGGAGAATAGCAGCCTGCATTGCTGCGCAAGGTGGATATACACTGTACTAGTGCCGACATTGTGCATGCTCTGTTGCCTGTGTCTATGCGCCTGTGGTTCTGTCAGTGTGATCATGTGATGTATCTGACCCCAGGAATGTGTCAATAAAGTTTCCCCTTCCTGGGACAATGAATTCACGGTGTTCTTATTTCAATTTCCAGGAGTGTAATTCTGCGCCGTCTGCATGAATTACAAGCATTATAAAACAACCCTTTATATGAATTATTCATTTATCTTTTATATACCTATTTATTTCATAAATCTCTTATTCTAGGCAATACATAGACTAAATTTGACTACAGGATCACAGCTACATACTATTATTTGCAGCGAATTAGCTGTTTGGCATGAAAGAAGACGTTCACAGCTCGACCTCATAACGACATCGAGTTAGTCCTGTTAAACAGAGCCATTTCATTGGAAGAATCCTAAGGAAATGCAATCCGAAAACAAAGAAAGTAGGTTACAGTTCACTTGTTCGCCCACTTCTTGAATACTGCTCACCGGTGTGGGATCCGTACCAGATAGGGTTGATAGAAGAGATAGAGAAGATCCAACAGAGAGCAGCGCGCTTCGTTACAGGATCATTTAGTAGTCGCGAAAGCGTTACAGAGATGATAGATAAACTCCAGTGGAAGATACAGCAGGAGAGAGGCTCAATACCTCAGTACGGGCTTTTGTTGAAGTTCCGAGAACATACCTTCACGGAGGAGTCAAGCAGGATATTGCTCCCTCCTACGTATATCTCGCGAAGAGACCATGAGGATAAAAACAGAGAGATGAGAGCCCACACAGAAGCATACTGACAATCTTTCTTTCCACAAACAATACGAGACTGGAATAGAAGGGAGCACCGATAGAGGTACTCAAAGTACCCTCCGCCACACACCGTCAGGTGGCTTGCGGAGTATGGATGTAGATGTAGATGTAGATACATAGCCCAGTTACCTAAGATGCAAGCAACCTCAGGTGAAGTCGCAACTGGTTTGCTCGTGTGGGATGCTCTTTAGCGAGCAACTACTCAGCAGATAACTGTTAGGTAACTTCGCAATTTGAGTTTGCTCGCCCGGGATATGAGTCCAGTTCCTTTAGAATTGCAATTGTAGTTGTAACACGTTACTATATTTTGTTATACAGATCCCAAATCTATTGAATGATAGACAGTTTGATGGGGGTTCGGAGCGCATGATTTTGCAGCAGATGCGTGCGTGTAGATCGGTTGCAGAAGTTAGGTGTGGGAAATGTGTAACTTCAAGAAACAAGAAGAAGCTACAAAGTGGCGTGCTGAGCTTCAGTCTCCAGCGGCCAGCAGCAACGGAGCAGCCGCGGCGGCCTCGACAGAGCGTGCTACCTTTGGCGACTTCGAGTGCATCAGTATTGGTAACGGCATCGGTGGCATCTACACTTTCGGCAGCAGCAGCCAGCATGACCGTCAAATTAGGTACATGCACCGATAGCGTTAAGTAGTATGAACCCGCAGGATCATCGTCAGAGATGTGGCTTACAACGATTAAGCTATCGCCAACATGTGCAATTCAGATAACATGAGTGGGCCAGTTAGCCCTAAATCTGAACGTTGTGTTCATAGGATAATCTTTGTGGGGAAAATAGTCCAAACTCAGAGAAGGGAGATGTAATTGGGGATGATTCAATGGCATGTTTCTGGGAAGTCCTGACAGATTTCAATGCTTATATGGGGGCAATGGAAACAGAGCTATGTGCGAAAATTGAGAACGTAAAACCAAAATTGAAAATGTAGAGACAAGTGTAGCAGAAAGTGTAAAAGGTGAGGTGGAAAAAATTAAGTGTGATATACAAGAGATGACTGACTCAAAATTGGAAGTTATAATGGCAGATGTGAGCAAGGTTGCTGAGGAGGTTGGCCCGGTTAGCACAACAGTCGATACAGTAAAAAAAGGTATGGGGGATAGGTTGGGAAAGATGCAGGATGAGCTGGATGGCGATGTTAAGAATTGTGTGCTGAGGTAAAATGCGCTTGAGGAAGTGACTACAAAACCGAGTGACTATTTGTCAGGTAGAGTAATAGAGTGTGAAAATGGGGAGCTTAAATATAGAGAACATTTTGAATCAGGATTAAATAAATAAGCTGTGCAGCGTGAACAGAAGACAAAAAAATGTACAAACCTTTAGCAGCGAATCAGGCTACTACGGTGATAGGTGTTCCATGGATTAATTCAGAAACGACAAAGTGCTTTGCAAATTCTGGAAAACAGCTTCCACTTGATTTTCTTCCTGCGTTTAGAGGTGGATTTGTGCGAGGAATGTCGCAAGAGGCTAAATTTAAGTTGCCCAATGGACATCTTGAGAGCTAGGCATAATCGTGGAGAAATTTAATGAGTGCTTCATTTGCTACCTCCGAAGTGTCTGACATTTATTACCTAAACTAATTCTGGAGCGAAGCGAAACAAACGCGCCTTCGGAATGAGTTCCTAAACGAACAAAGTTTCAATCCGGCAGCATCCTCTGGGAGTCTTAACAGAGATCATGACGCTCAAGATTCGCTTACCGGAATTTTTACTCTGAGATCTCCACAGACCGACAAATTCTATTCAAGAGTTTTTAGGTGTTGTGTCTAGGAATCCTGTATACTCGGTTCGCTGGACAAACAATCAAACAACTTGTATTAATGAGTTTTATGACAAAAGACGATTACAATTAAGTTTGATATGTGACGAAAGCAAAGGGAGCCATTCAAAATAGTCAGTCTTCTTCAGAATGGACAAGCGCAAGTCTTTGTTACATACAGATAGCTAATGAAGTGGCTAACATTAGCTGCTATCGAAGTGGGGTCCCACCAGTCGGGAGCGACGATTATGTTATCGTCACGTAGGGGTGCTGCTGTCGCGTTGTCGTCTTGGAGGGAGGTCGATCAGCGTGCGATTGGCTGACCCATTCTCACAGCCTTCTCTTTCCTTTCGTTCCAGATTGGCGTGCCGGTGCTGACTTTATGCCTTAACATTCCTCCCCTCTCCCCCTCCGAAAGCGACGGACCGTCGTCGTATATGGAGTACGACAATGGGAAGCGGGGGGAGGGGGAGGGGCACGGGCGTGACCGCTCTGATGGACCGGAAGCTGTGGCTGCAGGGGACGTTAGACTTCCGATCGTACCGCGCCATCCGGCCTTCGCTCTGGTGGAAACGTCCCCCGGAAAACGCGTCCACCTCCTGAGGCCCATACCATGATGTAGAAGGTGTCGGCCTGTGCTGCGTGGGTGAGTCCAGCTCCGTCGGTAGGACGAGAGGAGGCGGTCGTCCCGCGGTGTCTTGAGGACACCGTCTGGCGTCTACTGTGGCAGCGCTGTTCTCGGTATCGGTGAATCTGGAGGAAGAGATACAGAACGGTCACCGTGTACATGAAAGTGGTGAATGTGATTGTGATGTCAGCGCTGCAATCCGTATGGGCCAGAAATGAGATACATGCATGAGCCAAGTCGACGAAGGATCTCGCCTTGCGCCCACTGTCTGCTGCTGCTAAAAACCCTGAAAAATACAATATCATGCGGCGCGAAGGTATACTTGCAGCCTTCCTTCGGCGCCGGATGCTGAGAATGATGGAGCAGGTGGAGCAGTGCCCGATGGCGGCGGCCGTGTATCATTTCCGCCGGCGATGGTCCATCCAGTGGACGCGAACGATGGGAGGCGAGAAACAGTTACAATGCTTGATCCCTGGTGTGTGCGGCGCGAAGTTTGGCCATTTGCTGCTTGAAGGTTCTGACAAAACGTTCTGCTTCGCCCATTGACTGTGGATGGGACGGTGCACTAATTAGATACTGTATGCCATTGCGTTCACAGAATGTTTCAGATTCATTTGACGTGAACTGAGAGCCGTTGTCCGACACTATGACTTCAGGCAAATCTTCGTGGGAAAAAATAGAGGACACCGCCTGAACTGTGCAACGTGACGTTGTCTAGTTCATTGGCACAGCAAAAGGAAACTTGTTATAAGAGTCTACCACAATCGACCAACGAATGTTCCAAAAAGGTCCCGCAAGGTCTTTGTGGACACGTTGCCAACGTGATAGCGACTTAGGCCAAGCAGAGAATTTTCGTGGCGGAGCGAACTGATTTTCCGCACATGCATGACATTGTGACGTCATCTGTTCTATTTGGGTGCCCATACCCTGCCAAGTACAATGTCGACGCGCTAACTGTTTCGTATGAACAATCTTCACTGTCCTCGATGAAGTAACTGCAATACTTCTTTTTGAAAAGCGTTGGGGATCAACACACGTGGCTGTCCACTGTCATTTTGAACAATAATCACTCCTTGCTGTATAGCGAGGCTATGCCGACGTGCAAAGTATAGGCGCACTACAGATTTATTTATGCTATGCAATGAGCGAGGCCAAGATATGCGAATGTATTTTAGCAAAATGTTCAAATCGGAATCAGCTTCCGTGGCTTGTGCAATTTTCCTATAGTTCAGAGGAAGGGATTGAAGCAATTCAGAATCGTGAGCATCGATGTGACAACAGGATACAGCAGAAGCGTCAAAGTCTGTATCAGGGCCAATTGGAAGACGTGAAAGTGCGTCCGCATTACCATGTTGAGCTGTCGGACGAAACACAATCTCGTACTGGTATTGAGACAACAACAAAGCCCATTGTTGTGTCTAGACCATACAGCCCAGACACAATGCTGTAGCCGATAGGGCACGCAAGGCTAACGCAGACGGGCGTGAAGTCTGGAACATGAGACTTATAAATGCACTAAAGAAAAATACGTAGCCTTTTTAATACTTAACTTTATTCTCTTGTTGGAATACATCTCTCCTGCATACTCGTAAGCTATTGGCACTGATACAAATGGCGCCTTGCTAGGTGGTCGTCATTTAACTTAGCAGAGGGCTATTCTACTGTCTATCTCTCGGCAAATGAGAGCAAGGCTTAGCACGTCCAATCGCTAGCTATGTTGTCCGTACAACTGGGGACGAGGTCTCCTCAGTCTCTCGAGACCTGCCTTGTGGTGGCGCTAGGTTTGCGATCCCACAGTGGCGACACGCGGGTCCGACATGTACTACAGGACCGCGGCCGATTTAAGTTACCACCTAGCAAGTGTGGTGTCTAGCGGTGACACCACACCCATCTGTGTAATTTTTATGCAGTTCGTACAGGAACCGGCTCCATCGGATGAAACGAGGACTGCAATGGCTTGTGATCTGTTATTAAGTAGAATTTTTTACCATACAAATAGTGGTGGAATTTGGTGACACCATACACAATAGCCAATGCCTCTTTCTCTATTTGTGAATAGTTACACTGAGTTTTTGACAACACTTTTGATGGGAAAGCAATAAGCCTGTTTTATCACCAGTTCTACGTGACAGCACTGCGCCGATTCCATAAGAGGAAGCGTCAACTTGCAACACAACTGGTTTGTCAGGATCAAAGTGAACCAAGCATCGATCACTGAGCAAAGCATCTTTAAGTTTTTAAAAAGATTCTTGGCACTCATCTGTCCAAACAAAAGGGACGTTCTTCCGACACAATGTATGCAATGGAGCTGCGCTTTGTGCAGCATTCCGTATGAAGCGCAAATAATAGTTCATTTTCCTAAGCCTGACTACAATTCTGTGACATTGTGAGGAACTGACATGTCACGTACAGCTAACAAATTTGACTGAAGAGGATGTACACATTGACTGTTTATGACATGACCAAGGTATTGCAATTCAGGTTTAAAAAAACCACACTTGTCCAGTCTGCACTTAAGTCCTGCATCAGCAAACACACGAAACAGAGCACGCAGATTTGTAGTATGTTCTTCAGGTGTACGACTTGCTACAACAACATTGTCCAAATAGTTTGAACAGTTTGGTGCTTGAGCAGTCAGCTGTTCCAAATACCGTTGGAAAATGGCGGGCGCGGAAGCACGGCAAAAGGCTAACGCAAGTATTTAAAAAAGCCAAAATGAGTATTCACAACACACACGGTTTAAGGTTAAGTAACGTAGATGATTTTGTGTCGACGGATATATGTGAAAATATCTGTGTAAGCGGCTTAGCTGTAATCTTGTCAGTTGTCGAGAATTTTGTGCTATGTTGACGGAAATATGTGAAGATATTTTGTCAGGGCGACGTAGCGGTATTGTCGTCAGCTGGTTATGAATTTTATTAGTATCGACGGAAGTGCGTGATTTATTGTTAAACGGAGGTGAAGGTGATGTTTTAGGCGCTGATGTTGCGAAAGTTGAAGCTATTGATTTAGATATCTCAGAGCAAGAAATTAGTGCATCTATTTCCACTGATGGAAGTGAAGTAATGTATTAGCCACTCGATCAGAATGCAAAGTGTCCGCGTGGTCTAGGCGCCTTGTCACGGTTCGCGCGGCTGCCCCCGTCGGAGGTTCGAGTCCTCCCTCGGGCATGGATGTGTGTGTTGTCCTTAGCATAAGTTAGTTTAAGCTAGATTAAGTAGTGTGTAAGCCTAGGGACCGATGATCTTCGCAGTTTGGTCCCACAGGAACTTACCACAAATTTCCAAATTTTGCAAAGAGTCAGAGTAATCTAGGGAGTAGAGAAACTGTAGTGAAGACAAAGGTAGATCCGAGTTTGACAGAATTCGCTGTACTGTGAATAATTTTGATATGGTGCGATTCAGTAGCAGCAACGTGTGTTATGTACTGGAGAAGGTTTACCGAGTTATTGGTGATGATTTCTATAATGTTTCGACGGATGTAATGGATGTTTTAGGCAATGAATTTACTGTGCTATCGGCGTGTGTTGATGGAGTTAATTGTGATAAAGTTTATAGTGACTGGGAGAAGATAAGTGATGTTTTGTGTAAGGGAGACGAAATTTTAAGTTGTGTGATTAACTGTGAGAATGTTGCAGCTACTGATATCGTTCATTCGGAAGAAGAAAACAGTATATTTGATAATGAAGACGACAATGAAACGACGGCTTTTGAGGAATACTTAGATGCTACAAATGGAATCGAGGAACGGATAACGAGATTGAGGGTTGCTCTGAGATAATAATGTGTACAAAAAAGTTGGAGGAAAAAGGAAGGGACGCTGGAACTGATCATTTCAGGGAGCAATCTTTAGGGAGAGGTGAAATTAAAGACGTGTAGCCTGTAAGTGAAATGAACGATGTTGATGAAGAAGGATAGTGTGCGTTTCTCTAGTCTAAAAGTGGTGTTCCAGGTATAGTTAAAAATCTTGTCTGTAAACGTAAGAGTCCGTTGGTGAACGAGGAAGGAGGGCTCGGATTTGAGTAGGTGAAACAGCTAAAAAAATGTTTGTAGTATTCCTAAGACTACGAATCAAAATACACTTACTTACACACAGTTTTTTTCACGCCACTTTCTTCATTCACAAGGAGCAACCCTGCCACTATTGCCACTTGTAACGTTTTTCTCACCGGTGTGAGTATCTTTTGAATCTCACATTTTCTTAGCTGTGTTATCTTAGGCTTTCCCGGCGAATTAACTGTTTGTACTGTTCTCGGGTCTCCAGCCGGGTGCAGTCGTTTTCAAACCACAATATTTCGACAGCGTTCCTTGCCGTCATCTTCAGGTGGTACCTGCAGACTTTTCGAATTTGTCCTCACATCAACATTTTTTTCTTCGATGGAAACTATTACGAACAAACTGATGGTGTTGCCATGGGGTGTCCCTTGTCACCAGTGGTAGCAAACTTGTTTGTGGAGGACTTCGAAGAGAAAGCACTGGAAACTGCAGCACTGAAGCCTATGTACTTTTACAGATATGTTGATGACACATTTGTGATATGGCCACATGGAAGAGAAAAACTTCAAGAGTTTCTCCAACATCTGAATTCTCTGCATCCTAACATCAAATTCACCATGGAGGTGGAAGAGACTGGTGAACTCCCGTTTCTGGACGTCCTAGTCAAGTGCAAAGCGGATGGCACTTTGGGACACAGTGTATACAGGAAAGAAACCCACACTGATCTGTATCTCCACGCTACCAGCTGCCATCATCTTTCACAGCGTGAGGGTGTACTGTGAACACTGGTACACAGGGCCCGCGCAATATCGAATGAGGAAAGCCTACAAGGATAACTTAACCACCTTAAGGACGTTTTCAAGACGAACGGATATAACGAGAGTCAAATTCGACGTGCTTTCAGGCAGAATGCACAAGCCCAGCAGAGAGAGAACGAAGAGGACGAGAAGACAATGGCGTACCTGTCTTATGCCGGCAAAGTATCCAACAAAATCGGCAGAATTCTGGCTCGGTGTAACATCAAATGTGTCTTCCGCCCACCTCCGAAAACGCGTGCCCTGCTAGGTACAGTAAAAGATGTCCTGGGGCTCCGCAAACCGGGTGTTTACCGTATTCCGTGTAAATGAGGTAAGGCATACATCGGGCAAACTGTACGGACAATCGAAGAAAGATGCCAGGAACACAGAAGGCATATTGAACTGAAGCAGCCTACAAAATCTGCGGTTGCGGAACATTACATGGTTACTGGAGATACTATGGAGTACGCGAAAACGGAAGTTTTACGGCAGGCCTCGTCTTCTTGGGACTGTGTTCTGAAGGAGGTGATTGAAATACGTGTAGCTGATGGGCTGATCTACAGAGACGCCGGGTTCAACCTCAGCAAAGCCTGGGACCCGGCACTCAGCCAACTAAAAGCACAGCGCCGACCCAACGCGACTTCCGCGCCCGACGAAGGCTACAGGACATCTGATGGTCCACAGTTCGCATCCAGCAGCCAGCAGCCCGCCCCTCCCCATCACCACTCCACGCAGCGCCGCGTGCAGCATGACGCAGGGGAAGGGGTGGGGAGCGATCAGAGTATAAAGGGGAAAGCCGTTGAGAGCTCGTGAAGAGGTTTCTGTGCTGTGGGCGCCGCGGAGAGCAAATTGTCGTGCGTTGTTTTTACAACGCGTGCAGATTGTCGTGTTCCGCGCCTCGCAGCATGGGAAAGAAGGGTGCGCAGAGGAAACCTGCCGCTACGAAGGGTCCTTCGGTTGTGCAACTCACTGAGTCTGCAGACCATGCAAGGAACTCCCGAGAAGACGAGTCGCGGCCTGTCCCCCCTTTGTACGTCAAGTGCAAAGGCGGGTGGACAGCGCTGTTCGACACCATGACGAATTGCGCTCGGAACGAGGTGGTCTGCGAGTCTGTCGATACAGACTCGCTGATCTGCGTTCGAGCTGCAAACGTGGCCGACCACAGGGCGAACAAGGTCGCAGTGGCCGACCACATCGTCGACGCGCCGCCGGCGCGTGAGAAGGCACCTTTCGTAGGAAGGATGAAGACGACCGAGGCACTCCTCAGGGGGTTACCTTGGTGCTGTGATGAGGCAGCGGTCCGGGAAGGGCTGCTGCGAGCCGGGTTTGGTAATGCAACCGCAAGGTTGCACAACCGGACCAACAGGAAGAGGGCGCCGCTCTATGCCGTGACCGTGCAAACGGTCGACGGCGGGAGAGACATCTTCGACTTGCGGAAGTTGCTGGGCTTCCCGGTTACGACAGAGGCACTCCCGACCGCCATGGACCCTCAGCCCCAGTGCTTCAGGTGCCAGGGCGAGGGCCATGTTGCGAAGTATTGCCGCAACGCGGCGCGGTGCGTCAATTGCTCAGGCGAGCACGACAGCCGCGCCTGCGACCGCGGCAGTAACGTTCTGCCGACTTGTGTCCGGTGTGACGGCCCGCACGTCGCCAGCTGGCGCGGTTGTACAGCTTTCTCAAGCCGCAGCCGTGCCGGGGGCGGCGAGGCGGCCGCGGCCGCACCGACGCAGCGGCAGAGGCGAAGACGACGTCGGAAACGGCGTAGGGCGCAGAACAGCCCGGCGCAGCTGAGGGACGGCGCAGTAGCAGACCCACCTGCCAGGGGCAGGGACGGCCGCTCGGAAACGGGCAGCCAGGACGCAGCTCGCGCTCCCGAGAAGAAACGTGGCCTCGAACTCGGCACCGCCGTGAGGGAGGCCACTGCGGCCCTCAAAGCCGTCGTGGCGGCAGAGAGGGCTGCCTTCGCAGCCGCCGTGGCTGCAGAGAAGGAAGAGGCCTTGAGGCAACTGCGTGCAGTCTTCGCCCAAGGCCACAGTGCAGTCGTACCTGCGAACACCCCTGCGACCTCGCAGAAGGACGTTCGCGCGCCTATCCCAGCGGTTGTCCCAGCAGCACCGCAGGTGAAAGGCGCAAAGAAGACAACCGCCGCCCCAGCAGAACCGGTGGCAACGCCGACTGCTGCGGGACCGGGCCCCGCAAGGGATCGAGAAGCCAAAAGGGCAGCCTTCATCGCACAAGCGCGAGCGAACCGTAATACTTCCTCCGACGCTGAATTGGCGCAGCTCTCTGAACAAGCGGAGCTCATGGAAGCTACATTACGGAAGGGCTGCGGCGTGCAGTAGAGGAGGACGCTGAACGGTAGCCGACCGCCGCCGTTCTGCACCAGCCTGATGAAGCTGCACCAAGTCACTGACGACAAGGCGCAGCAGAGGGCCTAACAGCAACGCATGCGTTGCCGCGCCGACCTCTTACAGGGTGTTTCAAAAATGACCGGTATATTTGAAACGGCAATAAAAACTAAACGAGCAGCGATAGAAATACACCGTTTGTTGCAATATGCTTGGGACAACAGTACATTTTCAGGCAGACAAACTTTCGAAATTACAGTAGTTACAATTTTCAACAACAGATGGCGCTGCGGTCTGGGAAACTCTATAGTACGATATTTTCCACATATCCACCATGCGTAGCAATAATATGGCGTAGTCTCTGAATGAAATTACCCGAAACCTTTGACAACGTGTCTGGCGGAATGGCTTCACATGGACGAGTGTTTCACCACTACCAACACAGACGTCCAGTTGTGCAGCGACGTGTTTGATTGTGATCCGTCGATCGCCTCGAATGAGAGTGTCCACACTTTCCAACTTTTCAGAATCACAGATGTGTGCGGCCGGCACGCGGAAGACAGGACAGGTTTGCGCGATCTTGTTGCGATGATGATAGACGCCTTGCCCAACGGCTCACCGTACTTTTGTTCACTGCCAGGTCTCCATAGACGTTCTACACGCGCCTATGAATATCGGTGATGATCTGGTTTTCCGTTTAAAGAAGCTCAATGACACTTCTCTGCCTCGAACACCCTCCGTTACAGACGCCATTTTGAAGGCTACGTGTAGCACCGCCACCAAGTGGAACTTCATGAAACTATAGGGGCAGAAGCGGGAATATTCCACGACATCCCACAACAAATTCCGCAAATTTTCATCCAAAATAGGACGAGAAAAAAATTGTTACATTACATCTTGAACGCCCCTCGTACTAGTAGCCAATGCGGTACATATAGCAACAGACTGATCTTTGAAATGGTAACAATGTAATTCATAATATACCTACATCAAAAAATATATTCCAAAAATCGCCTTACGGTGTGTAGTGGGGGATATCGTGTGTACTACAGTCCCGTGGGCCCTTTCCTGGTCCAGTCACAAATGGTGTGCGCAAAGAAAGATTGTTGGTAAGCCTCCTCGTAAACTCAAATCTCTTCTTAATTTTAACTTCACGGTTTTCTTGCGAGATATACTTAAGAGAAAACAATATATTGGTTGACACTTCTAAGGAAGTATAGAAAAATAAGTACAGCAGAACAACACCAAACCAACAAAATGACAGAAGTTTTGAGACTGAAGAAACAATAAAACTGTCTGAACCTGTGCTGCGGTATCAAAGTGCAGCGGATGCTACTAGCATATGTTGGACGCGAAGTTAAAATTACAGATTTTGTTATGAGGACACATAACGTTATCAAAAGTTTTTTGGGGGACTGTACTCTTATACAAGATGGGATGTGGTGGATTTTTGAATCTGGAAAACAAAAAGCGACCTTCCTCCCTTTTCAAGTTCAGCTGGCACCCTTAGCTATTCTGACTGCCACTGGCGTTGCTGGGACATCGTACGTTGGCGGCGTGGCGTGATATGCCGTACAGGCCACCGATAGCAGCCCTGAATCCGAACGATTTTGTTGCTTTGTTATTCCGCCGCGTCATCTTCATCACAGAGATTTCAGTGTCAAGCACATGACAAAAGATTCCAGGTCAAAGAAGCAAAGAAAGATTAGGTTTTAATGTCCCGTCGGTATCGAGGTCATTAGGGTGGTCCAGGTCAACAAACATCAGCTTCCAACGCTACCTACATGTCGCCGAACAACACGAGGTCATGGATATTGGACTGCACAACCTCGCTACCTACCCAACCATGGAGGACGGCAACATGCCATAGATCTAGCTGTCGTCAAAAATATAACAGCACGTCACTGCATGCATATGAAATGGGTTACTTTTTGACCCGCCTCCCGTATTATCTTCCTCACAGACCACAGCGTGTCGCAGATGCCTAGATGAGAGCATTGTCTGAGATCCAGAATGAGATTTTCACTCTGCAGCGGAGTGTGCGCTGATATTAAACTTCCTGGCAGATTAAAACTGTGTGCCCGACCGAGACTCGAACTCGGGACCTATGCCTTTCGCGGGCAAGTGCTCTGCTACTGCCAGAAGTAAAGCTGTGAGGATCGGGCGTGAGTCGTGCTTCGGTAGTTCAGATGGAAGAGCACTTGCCCGCGAAAGCCAAGGTCCCGAGTTCGAGCCTCGGTCGGGCACACAGTTTTAATCTGCCAGGAAGTTTCATTGTCTGAGATCGTTTCTGCACTACAAGCGCCTCATTACTGAATACAGTACCCCACCTGCAGATGTTGGAGTCGACGTGGCGCTGCTGCATTCCGCTGAAGTAACATTGGCGACAGTGGCCTCGCAGAATTCACAGCAGCTGCCACCAGATATTTTAGCCACCACCGTGCACAAGAATAACCTTTACTGGTAATGGCAGCTAATAATGAATGCTGCCACTAAACGGCTGCTAAATCGCTTTTTCCAAAATATAAGAGTAGTGCTCAAAAAAAATTGTAATCGGAAGTCGACAAATGAGTCGCCACAGTTCGTTTCGGTTACGAAACGGTTGGTATGGCAACCAAACACATCCTCTAGTGAAATCAGCGAATATTGCTGCTACAAGCCACACAAAATGTCATCAGTGACCCAAACGTGAAGGTGAATGCAGTAGTTGGTGCTTTCGGCGATAACGTTGCTCAAATTACGAATCAAATGATGTAGCACAAGTCGTAGTGATGGCCGAGGGACTGCGACGCTTGCTTGCGTCGCTGGAAGAAGATAATAACACAAAGCCAATCACAAGGGACGAGGTCAAGTCACTGTCTCAATTCCAGGAGGAGCCTGTGGTGTCAACAACGCCCTCTACGTGGTATGGCCGTGGTTAGATGGTAGCGAGAAGTAGGCATCCAGGTTGACAGAATAATTTTGGCAGAAATTCAGAACTAGAGGGTTTGCAGATTCAAAAGTGGAGTTTCGTTGGCTCCAAACCTATTCTCTAAGGGGCACAGATGTGTTGCACTCAGTGATGACAGAGACCTGCCACAGTCACACTGACGGGTGTATTGCCCAAAAGGAGGAGGAGATGGGAAACATGTCCGATCAGGAGGAGAGCTGGCAGGCAACAGGCTATCTCAGTGACACAGGGGCGCTCTCGCCAGCCCGCTCTCCGATCCGACATGACCATTTCCAAACCGTCCATTGGCCGTCCCTCGGTCAGCATTGCCTCTGCAATATCGTCCTCTGCCAGCTGTACCCACGTGAACTGAGCGTGAGCATGAGCACATCGAGTGACATCAGGCACTGCACCAGCCCAAGCCCAGCCACTGTTTCATCAATAGGCAAAGTTCTAGACAATGACACGCAAAAAAATTACATTTTGAAAAATTTATCTCTTAGTATTTTCATTAACCCCTCAGCTACAGGCGTTATTTTAATCCAGCAACTACAATCGGCAGCAAACGGTAAAGGCTTCGTTGGAGGGTTGGACGAAATTTAGTAAAGGGACTTAATCTAGAGAAGGGAATAACGAACTTGACAGAATCTTTTAAACGAATGGCAAAAGGGGCAAAGGTTATAATAGCTGACGTTTTTAGCTCTCATCTAACAGTATTTCAAATGGCTCTAAGCACTATGGGACTTCATCTGAGGTCATCAGTCCCCTAGACTTAGAAACTACTTAAAACTAACTAACCTAAGGACCTCACACATCCATGCCGGAGACTGGATTCGAACCTGCGACCGTAACAGCAGCACGGTTCCGGACTGAAGCGCCGACGCGGACTCTTCGAGTATTTGCTGCACTAAATAATTATAAAAAGCGTTGTTATTAAGCTATTTTTAAACGTGTACAGGTGTTATAAATATAATATAAGTGTTGTTGAATTAGTGGAAGTGTTAGTGAAGTATAAAGTAAGATTAAACGGGGTAAGAGGCGTATTTTTCTTCTCGCGCCTGTAGCACGAATCCTAGGCCTAATTTCACGCGCTCGAATCGTAAGTAAGCAGTGAATTAAACTTATAGATAAACGTTTCCAGTTGGTATAAATATAATATAAGTGTTGTTACATTAGTTGAAGTGTTAGTGAAGTGTTAAAGAAGATTAAACGGGGTAAGAAGTTTATTTTCCTTCTCCCGCCTATAGCACGGATTTTAGGCTTAATTTCACGCGCGCGTATCGTAAGTAAACAGTGAGTTATATGTAATCACCAGTTTTTTTTATTCAGTACTCTTTCAATCTATTTATATCTGCCTGAATAGTTTCTAGGGTCCTTTGTTTACGTTTTAGTCACTACTTAAATCAGCTTATACGATTTCTGTTTTTACCATGAGTGAGAAGTGTGTGACATGCCGTAGGATCGTTAGTTCCGGGGTATGGTGTGATGGGTGCTGTAGTTTCTTTCATTGGGGCGAATGTAGT
The DNA here is from genome assembly GCF_023898315.1 of Schistocerca nitens. Classification (NCBI taxonomy): domain Eukaryota; kingdom Metazoa; phylum Arthropoda; class Insecta; order Orthoptera; family Acrididae; genus Schistocerca; species Schistocerca nitens. Next base: position 486,768,314 of record NC_064616.1, read on the forward strand.
GGCGTGGGAAATGGGGACATAAATGAGGCTCACCAGTGGTATTGTAGGATCTGTAGTAGAGATAGGAAAATACTGGAACAGGAAGGGAAAATTGCAGCTCTTCAAGCTGACCTAGACAAGGCAAGGGAGGATCTGGACAGGTTAAAGAGGGAGAAGGGTGAACAGAGGTGGGAAGTGGCAACAGGTAAAAGGGGGAACAGGCAAAGGAGAGCATCAGACAGCTTTGTCATAAATCTTGAAAATAGATTTGACCTGTTGCCTCAGTCAGAATCGGATGAGCCTCATGTAGCTGAAGCTGTAGAAAGAGCACAACAAGCTTTCAAGGACTTGAAAAAGGTAGGGAAATTTGTAAAGAGAAAGAAAGTTCTGTTGTTAGGTAGTTCCCATGGTACAGGTGTTGGCCAACTACTGCAGGAAAATCTAGGTCCGGAGTACCAGGTCACAAACTTTTTCAAGCCTAGTGCAGATCTGGGTCAGGTAATAATGGATGTAAGTGCTTTATGCAAGGATTTCACAAAGGAGGATGCCGTTGTTATAGTGGGTGGTCCGGGAAATAGCATTGGCAGAGACTCTGAATATTCCATAGAGAGTGACCTGGTGAAGATAGCATCAGCAACGAAGCATAAGAGTGTGGGATTTGTGTCTGTGTTGAGACGCCATGATCGGCCTCATTTGAACTCTTCCGTAGGGAGGGTGAACTTGGAGTTGGAGTGGCTGCTTAGGACGGATATAGGGTCCCATATTGGTTTGATTCCTGTGGATGCTATCGATAGGTGGGACTACACTAGGCATGGCCTTCACCTCAATAGGAAAGGGAAGGGAAAACTGTCTGGGTTGATTGCAGAAAACTTAAGGGGGGACACTGGCACAAGTGGTAAAATACCAGTGGTCACAGGTGTCAGAGGGATGCCTTTTTTAGGATAGGGAAGGGGGAAAGAAAACGAGTTTTAAGAGAGATTGGCAGACACACTCAGTTTGAGAAAACAGATGAATAGGAGTCAGATTTTATCATACAGCCTCCATTTAAACAGTGTTTAACAGAAAGTAATCAGAAACTGCCAGTTCATCTTCGCCAAAGCAGTTACAATCCCATTAGTATGCAGTATCAGTTATCTTTATTACACCAGAACATTCCGGGACTTAGAAATAAAGTTGATGAACTACTCATTTGTATCGATGAAATGAATTCATCTAACCAAATTGACATAATCTGCCTCTCTGAACATCAAGTGACCACTGATATAGATATGTTAGACATTTCAGGATTTAAGCTAGCTTCCTACTTCTGCAGAGTGGATATGGATGGAGGAGGAGTTGCCACATTTATCAAAAACTGCCATAAATTCAAGAACATTGACATTAATAAATTCTGTTTAGAGCAGCATCTAGAAGCATGTGCAACAGAAGTAGAGTTCCATGACAGATCCTATATAATAATAACTATTTACCGAGCACCCGCAGGAAATTATAATCTATTCTTAGATCATCTAGAAGCTCTTTTGGGTTATTTAACAGGAAGAAACAAAGAAATTTTGATTGCTGGTGTCTTTAATACAGATTTTCTAATGCAATCTTCCAGTAAACATTCACTGCAGTTAGTAATGTTGTCTTTCAATCTAACTCACACTGTAAACTTTCCAACTAGGATCACTAAATCCTCAAGGACAGCCATTGATAACATTTTTACAGACAAATCAAAGGAACAAAATCATATCATAAAACCTGTTACAAATGAACTATCAGATCATGACATGCACCTCCTTGTTTTAGATGTAAATTCTAAGCAGATTATCAAGACTGCTAAATCAGGGTACAGGAGAGTAGTCAATCAATCAAAAATTGAGTGTTTTAGAAAACTGCTCAAAGATATGGACTGGAAAGATGTTTATAGTGCTCATGACATGAATGAAAAATATAACACATTCATGAACAATGTCAGTACCATGTTTGAAAACTGTTTTCCTCTAAAAGTTACTCAAATTAAACAGAAGTCTATAATAAAACCATGGATGACACAAGGAATAAAGATTTCCTGTAAGACAAAAAGGAAAATGTATCTGTCGACCAAGAATAGCTCCAATGCTGATGATTTAGCTAAATACAAGGAATACTGTAAAACATTAAAAAAAGTAATTCAGACGTCTAAACAAATGCACTACGATAAGAAGATAGCAATGTCAGGGAACAAAATAAAAACAATATGGGATATAGTGAAAGAGCAGACTGGTAGAACCAGAAAGGAACAGGAGCAAATAGCACTAAGGGTAGACGACACATTAGTAACTGATGGGCATAGTGTGGCAAATCTATTTAACAAGTACTTTATATCCGTTACTGATAGAATGGGACTTTCAGGATCAGTAAATAATGCCCTTGATTATCTGAAACTAGCCTTCACAAATAGCTTCAAGTACATGAATATATCACTCACTTCACCAAAAGAAATAACGTCCATAATAAAATCTTTAAAAACAAAGCATTCTAGTGGGTACGATGAAATATCAACAAAGTTAATTGAGGCATGTTCTTGTGAGTTTAGCACAATTCTAAGTTACTTGTGTAACCAGTCAATTATAACTGGGACATTTCCTGACTGGCTAAAATATGCAGATGTTAAGCCTCTATTCAAGAAAGGGGATAAAGAGATACCATCAAACTACAGACCGATTTCACTTTTGCCAGCATTCTCAAAAATTTTAGAAAAAGTAATGTACAGGCAGCTGCTCAACCATCTGACCACAAATAACATATTATCAAGAACACAGTTTGGATTTCTGAAGGGTTCTGATATCGAGAAGGCTATTTACACCTACAGTGAAAATGTACTTAATTCATTAAATAACAAATTACAAGCAGCAGGTATTTTCTGTGATTTGTCAAAGTCATTTGATTGTGTGAACCACAACATCCTTTTAAGTAAATTAGAATTCTATGGTGTCACGGGCAGAGCTGCAAAATGGTTCAAGTCATACCTCACTAACAGGAAACGAAGGGTGTCAGTGCAAGGGACTAGTGAATTAAGTCATCAGTCATCATCAGAATGGGAAGAAATTACATATGGTGTCCCACAGGGATCCATCTTAGGGCCATTGCTTTTTCTTGTGTACATTAATGATCTCTCATCAGTTACACTGCCAGAAGCAGAGTTCGTTTTGTTTGCAGATGACACAAGTATTGCAATAAATAGTATGTCAAGTGTAGTTCTAGAAAGATCTGCTAATGATATTTTCATGGATATTAATAAATGGTTTAAAGCCAACTCACTGACATTAAACTTCGAAAAGACTCACTATATGCAATTTAGAACCTGTAAGAGGTTCCCACCCAGCATATGCATAAAATACAAAGAAGAGCAGATAGAAGAGGTTGACAGTCTTAAATTCCTGGGATTACAACTTGATAATAAATTCAGTTGGCAAGAGCACACCACAGAACTGCAGAAACGCCTTAACAAATCTGTATTTTCAATTCGAGTGTTAGCAGACATAGGCGACATAAAAATGAAAAAGCTTGCATACCTTGCCTTCTTTCATTCCATAATGTCATATGGTATAATATTTTGGGGTAACTCTTCAAATCAAACAAAAGTTTTCAGAGTCCAAAAGCGTGTAATACGTATTATTTGTGGAGTAAATTCACGGACGTCCTGTAGAAACCTCTTCAAAGAACTGGGTATACTAACCACTGCCTCTCAGTATATTTACTCATTAATGAAATTTGTTCTAAATAATATATCTCTTTTTCCAACAAACAGCTCAGTTCATACATACAATAACAGGAACAAAAATGATCTGCACAAGGACTTAAAAGCACTTACTTTAGTTCAAAAAGGGGTCCACTACTCATGAACACTCATCTTCAATAATTTGCCAGTAAACATAAAAAATTTAGTTACAAATAAAGATCAGTTTAAAAGGAGCCTGAAAGACTTACTAGTGGCCAACTCCTTCTACTCCATTGACGAATTTTTTAATAGAAACAAATGATGTATATATTCATACTATTAATATTGTTATTTCAGCTTTAAAAAATTGACATGTTCCACATCCACGAGGATCTCCTCAGCACGGATCTATGGAACGAAAACTAATCTAATCTAATCTAACCTAAACCGTAACAGCAGCACGGTTCCGGACTGAAGCGCCTAGAACCGCCCGGCCACAACGGCCAGCATCTAACAATATTAAGTAAATTTCATACAAAAGTAGTTGGCCACGTAAATAAGACAAAAATAGAGAGAAAGTGGTTCTTTGTTTTGGTCTGTTTTACTGATGCGTTGCCGTTGGGGCGGAGGCAGCGACAGGGTGGCGAGGACAGACGACGGGTGACAGCCGGTCAGCGGCTGGCTGGCACGCGGATTGCCTGGGCGCAGCAATGCGGACTGTGGTCAAGACCAACAGTGCTGGCGCTACAGAAGAAGGGTCGTCAAGCGTGACGAACAGGCCTCGCAGGAGACTGCAACACTCCATGTGAGGGGCACGTTAGCAAAGGTGTTTAACAGGTCGTGACTATAAAGGGGGGAAAATTTACGGATAACAGTGACACAAACTGTTTGTAGTTTACAGTAAGTATCGAACAGTGCTTGTATCACAGTTCAGTGGCAACAGGTTGCAAAACCCTCTTTTTAACAGTCTATTACTAGTACATTACACATTACATTAGTATTTGGATCACATGAGTTATCAAAACATAATTTATTGTTTGCTACTCCCTCTCACTAGGATTCCATCATAAAAAGTTACATTTTCCCATAATACAAGACATGTGGGACTTTCAATCTTACAATTACAAAACAACTAATGGTTGCATTTACCTAATTCATAAATCTTAATACAAACATCAAAAAAAGTTTTGCATCACCTCGGTTCCGAGAGTTCCAGAACCTGTACAGAAAATTGGAATAGAGATCAATATAAACATCATTTCCGCCCTTTTTATTGCTCATGAAAACCACACATTGCATGTTGTACCACCATACAGCGAGACCTTCAGAAGTGGTGCTCCAGATTGCTGTACAAACCGGTATCTCTAATACCCAGTAGCAAGTCCTCTTGCATTGATGCATACCTGTATTCGTCGTGGCGTACTATCCAGAAGTTCATCAAGGCACTGTTGGAACAGATTGTCCCACTCCTCAACGGTGATTCGGCGTCGATCCCTCAGAGTGGTTGGTGGCTCACCTCGTCCACAAACAGTCCTTTTCAATCTATCCCAGGCATGTTCGATAGGGATCATGTCTGGAGAACATCCTGGCCACTCTAGTCGAGCGATGTCGATATCCTGAAGGATGTCATTCACAATATGTGCACTATGGGGGGGGGGGGGGGCTCAAAAATGGTTCAAATGGCTCTGAGCACTATGCGACTTAACTTCTGAGGTCATCAGTCACCTAGAACGTAGAACTAATTAAACCTAACTAACCTAAGGACATCACACACATCCATGCCCAAGGCAGGATTCGAACCTGCGACCGTAGTGGTCGCTCGGCTCCAGTCTGTAGCGCCTAGAACCGCACGGCCACTTCGGCCGGCCTAGGGGGGGGGGGGGGCGAATTGTCGTCCATGAAGAAGAATGCCTTGCCAATATGCTGCCGTTATGGTTGCACTATCGGTCGGAGGATGGCATTCACGTATCGTACAGCCGTTACGGCGCCTTCCATGGCCACCAACGGCGTACGTCAGCTACACATAATGCCACCCCAAAACAACAGGGAACCTCCACCTTGCTGCACTTGCTGGACAGGGTGTCTAAGGCGCTCAGCCTGACCAGGTTACCTCCAAACACGTCTCCGACAATTGTCTGGTTGAAGGTATATGCGACACTCATTGGTGAAGAGAACGTGATTCCAATCCTGAGCGGTCCATTCGGCATGCTGTTGGGCCCATCTGTACCGCGCTGCATGGTGTCGTGGTTGAAAAGATGGACCTCGATATGGACGTCGGGAGTGAAGTTGCGCACAGTTTGAGTTGTAACGCGACGTCCTGTGGCTGCACGAAAAGCATTATGCAACATGGCGGCGTTGCTGTCAGTGTTCCTCCGAGCCATAATCCGTAGGTAGCTGTCATCCACTGCATTAGTAGCCGTTGGTCGGCCTGAGCGAGGCATTTCATAGACAGTTCCTGTCTTTCTGTATCTCCTCCATGTCCGAACAACAGCGGTTTGGTTCACTCCTAGGCACCTGGACACTTCCCTTGTTGAGAGCCCTTCCTGGCACAAAGTAACAATGCGGACGCCATCGAACCGCGCGGTATTGACCGTCTAGGCATAGCTGAAGTACAGAGAACACGATCCGTGTACCTCCTTCCTGGTGGGATGACTGGAACTGATCGGCTGTCAGACCCCCTCCGTCTAATAGGCGCTGCTCATGCATGATTGTTTACATCATTAGGCGGGTTTAGTGACATCTCTGAACAGTCAAAGGGACTGTGTCTGTGATACAATATCCATAGTCAACGCCTATCTTCAGGACTTCTGGGACCTGGGGTGATGCAAAACTTTTTTTGATGTGTGTATAAAGGAGAGGGGTCATACCTGATAGATATCGTACCTGAAATTGTTTACCCATGATCCATGATTCTTGCCAGACGGCTGCTGTTCAGATATTGCCGGAGGCTGTGCTTTGCAACGGTTGTGGTATCTTCAGCCATACACAACCCAGATAACAAACCATACAAGAACCAGAGTCAAAGGTACAGACGTGGCAATTAACCATACGCTGTATATAATCCTTAGAGCTCCATTCAGTAACGTGCGCAGTCGAACGGTCTAGAGTGATCTGTCCTTGTTCCCGAACGAATAGATCATTGATAGATTTCAAAAGAAGTACTTTGGTATTATTTGGTAGTGCTGGCAGGTTGTCGGGATGGATCAATTCCAGGGGGCTTCAGATATGTAATGTAGGAAATATTTCATACAAGTGGTATTTGCATGAGTTAGTTGGGCAGATAGCTTGGTAGTGGGTGTGACTACATCACAGGAGGAGCTGTTGAAGTGTAATCAACTATCAAACCATGATCCTGGCAAAGTAGGACGACAATACCGGGTTGTGGCACAGTGTATAGTAATCTGTTGCCAACAGGGACGAACCAAGGTTCGTCTATTGCAACGATAGTGCAAGGGCAAGGAGGTGTTTTAATAGGCTCCAGAAATAGTGTGATCTCACAGTCGTTCACCACAATGCTAAGGGATAAGGTAGAACATAAATAGTTATTGGTGTGAATACAAGACTGAACAGCATCAAGCTGCATAGGTGAGTGCGTCTGACGGTCTTTGTTCACCACTAAAATATCTCTGGTTTACCAGATGACGTGTTTCGGGGTGGCTGCCCAGACAACCAGGAAGGGCTGAAGACGGTAACATTCGAATTCACAATTTGCAAAAAGAGACCCGGAATAATAACTGCACGTCTACACTACTGGCCATTAAAATTGCTACACCAAGAAGAAATGCAGATGATAAACGGGTATTCATTGGACAAATATATTATACTAGAACTGACATGAGATTACGTTTTCACGCAATTTGGGTGCATAGATCCTGAGAAAGCAGTACCCAGAACAACAACCTCTGGCCGTAATAACGGCCTTGATACGCCTGGGCATTGAGGCAAACAGAGCTTCAATACGATACCACAGTTCATCAAGAGTAGTGACTGGCGTATGGTGACGAGCCAGTTGCTCTGCCACCATTGACCAGACGTTTTCAGTTGGTGAGATATCTGGAGAATGTGCTGGCCAGGGCAGCAGTCGAACATTTTCTGTATCCAGAAAGGCCCGTACAGGACCTGCAACATGCGGTCGTGCATTATCCTGCTGAAATGTAGGGTTTTGCAGGGATCGAATGAAGGGTAGAGCCAAGGGTCGTAACACATCTGAAATGTAACGTCCACTATTCAAAGTGCCGTCAATGCGAAAAAGAGGTGACCGAGACGTGTAACCAATGGCACCCCATACCATCACACCGGGTGATACGCCACTATGGCGCTGACGAATACACGCTTCCAATGTGCGTTCACCGCGATGTCGCCAAACACGGATGCGACCATCATGATGCTGTAAACAGAACCTGGATTCATCCGAAAAAATGACGTTTTTCCATTCGTGCACCCAGGTTCGTCGTTGAGCACACCATCGCTGGCGCTCCTGTCTGTGATGCAGCGTCAAGGGTAACCGCAGTCATGGTCTCAGAGATGATAGTCCATGCTGCTGCAAACGTCGTCGAACTGTTCGTGCAGATGGTTGTTGTCTTGCAAACGTCTCCATCTGTTGACTCAGGGATTGAGACGTGGCTGCACGATCCGTTACAGCCATGCGGCGTTCCGTATTACCCTCCTGAACCCACCGATTCCATATTCTGCTAACAGTCATTGTATCTCGATCAACGCGAGCAGCAATGTCGTGATACGATAAACCGCAATCCTCATAGGCTACAATCCGACCTTTATCAAAGTCGGAAACGTGATGGGACGCATTTCTCCTCCTTACACGAAGCATCGCAACAACGTTTCGCCGGCCGCGGTGGTCTAGCGGTTCTAGGCGCGCAGTCCGGAACCGCGCGACTGCTACGGTCGCAGGTTCGAATCCTGCCTCGGGCATGGATGTGTGTGATGTCCTTAGGTTAGTTAGGTTTAAGTAGCTCTAAGTTCTAGGGGACTGATGACCACAGATGTTAAGTCCCATAGTGCTCAGAGCCATTTGAACCATTTTGAACAACGTTTCACCAGGCAACGCCGCTCAACTGCTGTTTGTGTATGAGAAATCGGTTGGAAACTTTCCTCATGTCAGCACGTTGTAGGTGTCGCCACCGGCGCCAACCTTGTGTGAATGCTCTGAAAAGCTAATCATTTGCATATCACAGCATCTTCTTCCTGTCGGTTAACTTTCGCGTCTGTAGCGCGTCATCTTCGTGGTGTAGCAATTTTAATGGCCTGTAGCGTAGTTTGTCTAAAGACGGTAAAAGATGTAATCCGTAGCTCTGTAACAGTATGTAGGGTTGACTCCCATACTGGTTAAATCATCTGCATATGTGTCGATAAATCGAAAGACTGTTCGTTAGTTTCTGCATTAATTTAGGACTGATCCTGTGTTTTAAACCTTATTGAATGATAGTACGCGAAGTGTTGACATGCAGTTAGGTTTCATACGTATTGTACACCAGGGTTTGTAACTCTCTGGTTATTTCTAGAGTGACGGTAATTTTCGACAACTCCTTGTACACAATGAGTGTTTCACCCTGGATCGAGTTCTTAAGTTCTTCGTATTGCTTTTCCGACTCAGTAGCAACACTTCATATTTGTCTGGTAGTGACCAAGAGGCTATCTTCAATGCGTGACATTTACACGTGCTGGCGTACAAAGGTCTCATGATTTTTAGGTGCAAGAGACGTAGCTTGACGGAGGGCTGATCGGGGATACAAAATATCGTTTTTAATACAGCTCCGCCTGCGTTGAACAAGGCTCGCTTGACGCGATGGAGTACCTCTACATCCGAAATACTTAGCGATAGTTCCTGGGTGGTGACAAGCACCTGTCTTACGTCCCACAGAGTACGGACCGTTCCGCTCTGACCCAATCTCCTTAATAGGGATTCATATGCTATTAGTCGGTTTATTTATTTATTTATTTATTTATGGTGTCCAAGACACCACTTTTACAAAATCTTTAAGATTATGATAAAGAGAAAACATAAAGCAACACTATACCTGGTAGTGAGAGAAGTGAAAATTACATAAAGTAAAATATAAAAAGACAGAAAACAATATTCATTTAAAAGATCTGGTGTGATTCTGTCTGGGATTATAGTCTTTACATCCCATGCGAAGCCTAGTACGTTGCAGCTCGTACCTCCTTGTCATTTGCTGTTAGTAGGTCCTGTATCGTGCAAGGTTCGTCCAATTTCCTGCAGACTAGTAGGTTATGGGTTTTGCAGTTCCCCACATTCGCAGAGCTCGTCTGTACTGATATAGCCCCCGTTTCTTCAAGCATCATGATACACCCGTTCTATTCAGGGCTTTCCAGATCGTGTGTGGAAGTTCGAAGCCAGATGTAGTTTCTTCCCTGGAGCTATTCCCTGGTCTTCCTGGTTCGGAGTTTCGCAACAGTTCTTCTCGTCGTGCTTCAGACGGTAAAGGGGTTGGATCAGTTGTTCGTAGAAAACTCTTCTCGATTAAAGTCTTTTAGGTTGGGGGTACTCTCCAAACATTGGATGCCTGGGATCTGTTTCTTGTTTTTGTTTCTCGATTTCTGCAGCTGTTCTCCTTCTGATGTCTGAAGGAACAATGCCCGTAAGTTGGTACAACTAGTTTGTGGGAGTTGGGCGGAGGCAGCCTGATTCATTCAGAACTATATTTACTTGTTTTGCATGGGTGGATTTTTGCCATACAGGTGCCGAGTACTACGCAGCAGAGAAACATAACGCTAGAGCGGTTGGTGATCTGCCACAGTTACCTTTTCTTTCTTTAGTGCAGTATAGTCTATGTCAGCCATTATTACTACTCGATGGAGAATTCTACAACAAACAGTTCGAACATTATACTCGACAACGAGGGGTAGTTCTGTAATGGCGGAGCACTCGCAACACCAACAAGCAAAGAAAACACAACACCTCATCGTAGACACTGATAGTGGTAGGTGATGGTATAAACAGCTTAAGATGCCTCGACAAGTGTGGCTTTCCCTAATTCAGTGTTCTAGTGGTGAAGCCTTCTAGCATAAGTCCGGTTACCTAAAGGTAATAGCATCAGGTATTGCAATGATGCACAAAAATCACATTGCTTCTTTCACGCTCAATGGTTAATAGAATGCTGTGGAGGTATATACCACGCAAGAAAGCTGGCAGTCGAAAATTTGTAGTTATCTGTTCGTTGTTAAGTGAAATGGTAGAATTGACGATGCTTGTAATGAACTGGTGCGGTGTGTAAAGACTCAGATACCGACTGAATGTTCACAAGTTGAATCACGTTCATAGGTACAGTGGTGGTAAACTGAGCTTTCCCAAAAGGATAGAAGGGCAGGAGATATTGTATTGTCTCTAATGCTTACAAATCTTGTGAGCTCGCGTTCACGTGGAGACGGCGTAGCATGACGTTCGAAGTTGTTTGTTTGACGATCGAGGTGATCAGTCAGCGAAATCAACTGGAAATAGATGAAGCATAATTGGCAAACTTGAATGGTGTTCTGAAATGGTGGCGTAGTCCTAGTCAAGCAAGGGATCGAATAACAGCGCCGTCAGTCTTTCAGGGCAAAATAGTGGAGCCTACAGCAATAAATAAAACCTTCTCAGACAATCGTCAAAGAGCCTCATAAGTTTCACGGAGGAAATAAAGTGACCATAAGTGCAAGATGTGTTACATTGGGTTCAAATGGTTCAAATGGCTCTAAGCACTATGGGACTTAACATCTGAGGTCATCAGTCCTCTAGACTTAGAACTACTTAAGCCTAACTAACCTAAGAACATCACACACATCCATGCAGGAGGCAAGATTCGAACCTGCGACCGTAGCAGCAGCGCGGTTCCGGATTGAAGCGCCTAGAACCGCTCGGCCACAGCGGCGTTACATTGTATCGTGTAAATAATTACTGATGGGGTAGGCTATTAGTGCTGTATAATGTAGAACAATGTTTTCGTTAGAGCAGACATACTTAGTGAAACTGAAATGTAATGCGGTGACACCTGCGGATGTGATATTGTATAGTCGTGGGGGTTCAATCAGCATCTGAAAGAGTGTATTTTTTACGGTTAATGAATAGTTTAAGTCGGAATTGTGTATAAAAATTGCTGTGTGTTGCCCAGTCTCGTTCTAATATTGCACCATAGCACCGTATTTTTTGTAAGGGTGTGTACGTACTGACACAGTTTGGGGAGGGGGGACTCATCATATTACTCACTTGGAGTTCGTCTGAATGATGCATTAATCTTGAAACTTCCTGGCAGATTAAAACTGTGTGCCGGACGGAGACTCGAACTCGGGACCTTTGCCTGTCGCGGGCAAGTGCTCTACCGACTAAGCTACCCAAGCACGACTTATGACCCGTCCTCACAGCTTCGTTTCCGCCAGAACCTCGTCTCTTCCCTTATAAACTTCACAGAAGTTCTCCTGTGAACCTTGCAGAACGGATCGAGGGTCGTCATTGGGTAGCGCAGTCGGTAGAGCGCTTGTCCGCGAAAGGCCAACGTCCCGAGTTCGAGTCTCTGTCCGTTGCACAGTTTTAATCCGCCAGGAAGTTTCACATCAGCGCACACTCCACTGCAGAGTGAAAATTTCATTCTGAATTAACCTTATTTCAGGAACCTATAAATCGAAGTGTTCGGTTTTTTATGGGACTTTCACACAGTAGGGCGCGCAAGTTGATCGGTACAGGTTCAAAAATGGCTCTGAGCACTATGAGACTGTAGCGCCTAGAACCGCTCGGCCACCCCGGCTGGCGATCGGGACAGGTTCATTGCAAAAAGATCGAGAAGTCAATGATACGAGACTAATGGAACCTGTTTTGGTCCTCTTTACTAGGATGGGTTGAATTTGGCAATCGATACGTGATACGAAGGAATCAAATAGCATCTCATTTTAGAGAGATCCGACGAAAACATGACTACACATTTGAGATATACTTACTATGTTGTTCGTAACTATGCGTGACGTATGAATACTAGATGTAGACACGCAGCTGAGTGCTGCTCCGCGCCTTCTTACGCTGATATGGAGCGTGGTGTGCTGCGACTCTGTCGCTAGTACACTGCTCGTATGCCTTATTCTAACTCTTACATGTAGCAAATTAACAGATTGAAAAGAAACATTATGAAGAGGGGGACTAACCACTTATTGCTAACAATTTCTCAAACACAATAGTGACAGATATTACGTGCATGATGCCAGAATCAAACGACAATCAAATAACATGGAAGTAGCAAGGCGGTATTATGGTAAAAATGGAAATGAACGTTTGGCGTCATTGGCCGGGAGGCCCCTTGCGGGGCAGTCCCGGCCGCCTTGGTGCAGCTCTTATTACATTCGACGCCACATTGGGCGACCTGCGCGCCAGGTGGGGATGAAATGATGATGAAGACAACACAACACCCAGTCCCTGAGCGGGGAAAATCTCCAACCCAGCCGGGAATCGAATCCGGGCTCGTAGGACGGCAATCCGTCACGCTAACCACTGAGCTATCGGGGCGGACGGTATTATGGGGCATCGAAGAATGTAAGGTTGGCGCGTGGTTAACTAGAATGGTTTTTGATGACATCTGCTCGATTCATAAGACTGCTAGCCCAGATATCGACACCGTTAACTACTGCCAGTTCTTGTGAGAACAACCAGTTTCTAACACATTTCGTATTCGGACTACTACCCTACCGTCGCAACTATTGTTAAGAGAGCAGTGCGGCATTTACGTGGTACACGTACGAGGGGCGTTCTATAAGTTATGCAACACTTCTTTTTCTGAAATAGGCTAGTCATATTCAGGATTCCAATAGACGATATTATCCCCCACTCTTTTGGCTACAAAACCCTATGTTTCAACATCTCCGTTCACTGCAACGGCCTTACACCACCTTACTGGGGAGGTCTGTTTGTCGTTATGGTACCCCTTCTAGTGATCGACATAGGAGCCAACGTCTTGCAGCATCAGCAACCTCCCAATCATCCACATACTGCTTCCCATGGATTGCAATGGGCCAAACAGATGGAAGTCGGAAGTGGATACATCCGGGCTGTAGGATGGATCAGGAAGAACTTTCAAATGAAATTTTTTGAGCTCCTCTCGGATGCCCAGACTTGTGCGAAACCTTGCACTGTCATGGAGAGGGAGAATTCCCTTTTCATTTTTGTGGTGATGAACACGCTGAAGTCCTTGCTTCTGTTTCCTGCGGGTAGCACAATACACTTTAGAGTTGATCGTAGCACCACGAGGAAGGACATCAAATAGAATAGCCCCTTCAGAGTCCCAGAAGACCGTCGCCATGACTTCACCGGCTGAGGGTGCGGTTTTGAACTTTTCTTAGAAGGAGACATGGTGTGGAATCACTCGTAGATTGCCGTTTTGTTTCCGGTTCGAAGTGATGAACCCATGTTTCATCGCCTGTGACGATGGTTGACAAAAAATTCTCACGCGCAGCCTCGTAATGCGCAAACCACTTCGCACAGATGATCCTTCTCTGTTCTGTATGGTCTTCTATTAGGAGGCGAGCAACCCAGAAGGGGCACAGCTTTAAATGTCCCATCTGGTGGTCGAGTATGTCAGCACTTCCAACAGAGACTTTCAATTGTGCAGCGAGGTGTGTGATTATTATCCGTCGATCACCTCGAATGAGAGTGTCCGCACGTTCCAACTTCTCGGATTCACAACTGTATGCGGCCGGCCGGCATGCGGGAGATTGGACAGGTTTGCACGACCTCGTTGCGATGATGACAGACGCCTCGCTCAACGACTCACCGTGATTTTGTTATCCACCATCTCCATAGACATTCTGCAGGCATCTATGAATATCTGCGATGCTCTCGTTTTCCGTCAGAAGAAACTCAATGACACTTCTCAGTTGGAATGCACCTCCGTTACAGACGCCATTTTGGAGGTTACGTATAGTAACGCCACCTGTCGGAACTTCGTGAAACTATAGGCGCTGAAGCGAGAATATTCGACTATGTCCCGCAACGAATTCCGCTTTTTTCCAACCGAAATTGGCCGACAAAAAAATGTACTGCATTACTTATTCAACGCCCCTCGTATCTTTCGGTACCAACACTCTACAGGAAGGCAGTGTAAATCATTGCAGCGTGCGTGATGTGCAGCTTGTAAATGGGATGCCGGCCGGGGTGGCCGAGCGGTTCTCAAATGTTCAAATGTATGTGAAATCTTATGGGACTTAAGTGCTAAGGTCATCAGTCCCTAAGCTTACACACTACTTAACCTAAATTATCCTAAGGACAAACACACACATCCATGCCTGAGAGAGGACTCAAACCTCCGCCGGGACCAGCCGCACAGTCCATGACTGTAGCGCCGGAGACCGCTCGGCTAATCCCGCGCGGCCGAGCGGTTCTAGGCGCTACAGTCTGGAACCTCACGACCGCTACGGTCAAGGTTTCGAATCCTGCCTCGGGCATGGATGTGTGTGATGCCCTTAGATAAGTTAGGTTTAAGTAGTTCTAAGTTCTAGGGGACTGATGACCTCAGAAGTTAAGTCCCATAGTGCTAAGAGCCATTTGAACCATGTAAATTGGATTGATTAGTAATGACTAAATTATTCACAACTGGAGGCGTAAAACCTCGATTAGGAGAAATGTAATTCCCTTACATGTATTTTAAACACAAGCTCCTCACTTACTTCGAGTGAACAGCAAGTATGGTTTCCTTCGCCTATCAATACCTAACTGCAATCAGCTGTTCCATTCCTATTGTCATTTATTAGCTCTACAACTTTGCTTCCGACGTTTTGCAATAGACGGCAATAGCGGCAAGTGGGGTTCGGGTGGTTGGTCATAGGTGTAATATAATAAGCTTCGGCATCTCTAAACATAATGCCATAAAAATATTAGTTGATTTGTGATTGCGTCAAAAGGTTATTCTCGATTAAGTACGTCAACTTACGTACCCATTTCTCGCCATTTGCGGGAAGTTTTAATTTTCTGCTTTAACATGAAGAAATCTGCGGCTGTGGCTCTTAAAATGCTGGTTAAGACCAATGGTGAGGGTGTAACACCATAACTCTAGTGCTCTACTGATTTATTTTGCTTTGGTTTCATTTAATATTACATCGTTAAGCTTCTGTAAATGTGTTTGATTGAATAGATAACACAAAATTGTATACTCCTTTCTTTGTTAAAACTTGGATGTCATGATTTGATTCTATGCAATGTAGTGTATCTGTCATTTAAATTCTTTATCCCATTTGGAGGGAACAAAACTTACTGTATATAATTGTAATTTTGTGTGAATAATTTTTGGTAGAAATGTCAATATGTGAAAATGTTCTGTTTTATTTAATGTGTTTGGTTGCTGTTATGTAAACTGCTGATCCTCACTTAGGGTTCTTAGCTATTGTGTATGCAAAAGTTGTGGTGGTTCCCCTCGGGAACGGAACTGTTTAGCGCACGCAAATTGTGGTTGTCCTAGGTAGGAAAGGTGGAACAATAGTCAGTCGGGGACGAGCTACGTACGAGTCGGGGACGAGCTACCAAACTGTGCACTGCCTTGTAAAAATTGCATATTGTACTGATTCCGAGAGAGAGGCTTTTCTGCTACTTTCCAATGCCTCGGATGGATGGATAAATAGCTGGAACTATTCTGAAATTTGTATCTATCATCGCCACCAAGAAATGACAGAGTCCAGCAATTCTACCTGCAATTCCACCTACCAACATGCAGTTGCCACCGCATTGCGCAATCATTGCATCGGAATACTACAATGATGTACAGTGAAGGATCAGCTTAATGGATGTGTTAGTGTGCTCAAATATAAGGTAATTTATATCTGAATTTAAGTACCTACCTTGATTTTTTCCTTATCATAACACCTCTCAGGTTCCTCTCCAAATGGTTCAAATGGCTCTGAGCACTATGGGACTCAACTTCTGAGGTCATTAGTCCCCTAGAACTTAGAACTAGTTAAACCTAACTAACCTAAGGACATCACACACATCCATGCCCGAGGCAGGATTCGAACCTGCGACCGTAGCGGTCTCGCTGTTCCAGACTGCAGCGCCTAGAACCGCACGGCCACTTCGGCCGGCGTTCCTCTCCGTTTGAACTAAAGTGATTACCGAGTGTCCCTACTGAAAGAACATTAAAAACCAGTTTTTTTTTCTAATTAATGCCTCTTGAACATAGTAAAGAGAAAGTTAGAGTTAATGTGGCAAGAGAGTGTGTTAAAGTTAATGATGCTTGCTGAAAATAATTTTCCTAGTAAAACTGCTTATTAATGTGTTGTTGCCAACTTCAAATTAAAAGTTCTTAAGACTGAGGCTTATAAAGTTTTGCTTAGTAAATGATCACATTACTGCCTGTTGTAAATCGCAGAAGGTGAGTCAGTATCTTACATATATGTTAATTTTGTGTCTCACTGTAGTAAAAGTGGAAAGCTACAGTTGTGAAACGTCATATACTCATGTTTGCTAAGTGTTTGTCTCTCTTGTGTATTAGAAGTGCATATTAATAGTATAAAAGGATCCACAGTTTGTCTATTGTGTTAAAGCTCGGTAACAAGTAACGGAAAGACCACTAATTATAAAAACCATAATTTCTTTAAGTCCTGAAAGTAATAGTGTGTTTCGGTATCTCTTATAATTTTGCAAATAGTTTCTGCTGCTCTAACTGTTAGTTTCAATCTTACCGTAAACATATGTATGTGTTAGAGTTCACTGCACTCGCGTGTGACAAAGTATAGGTTGTGTTTATCCATTAAAGTTACTAATAACTATTTTCTTGAACGAGAATGTTAATCATTCTCTTGTCTAGTTAGGCTGGCGACCGTTTTCTTTATCCGTTGAACAGTGTAGATAGGCAACATTTTGTTTGTTACTGTTCGAATATTTACGTAATTCTGACTTTCATTTCCGATAAGCCATTCCCGTTAGGTACAACACGGTCAACCTAGCAAAATTCCTCTCAGAGGGTAACACTGTTCTGTTGCTTTATACCATCATTACTCTAACATCATAATTCTGTTTGCAAACTGCCTCCAGTTTCGAGGTTATGGTATAGCAGTAGCAGACAGGAGTGTTATACGTGGCTTTTCCGTGACAGGACTATTTGTTCTGTTGGGGCATACTACGTAATAAACCAAACTTGGTATTTCATAGTGTAAGCTACGTAAATGCTGTTGCAGTGTTATAAGGGAACTATTAGTGGAAGAACATGCAGAGAATGTTTTCAACGCCTTAAGAATGGTGATTTTGATGTCGAAGACTGGCATGGCGGTGGAAGACATAACGTTTTCGTAGCTACTGAAACAGACGAAGACAATCACACGACATCAATATCGAAAGCAATTGATGCGTTCGAGCACAGCACTGAAACACAAACGGCCACAATACAGCAATAGACACGTAAAGGTAATTTTACAGCAGGTCAGTGCTCGACCTCATGTCGCAAAACCAGTGAAAATATACATGGAAACGCTGAAATGAGAAGTCCTATCCATCCCGCCGTACCGGCCGGTGTGGCCGAGCGATTCTAGGCGCTTCAGTCTGGAACCGCGTGACCGCTACGGACGCAGGTTCGAATCCTGCCTCGGCCATGGATGTGTGTGATGTCTTTAGGTTAGTTAGGTTTAAGTAGTTCTAAGTTCTAGGGGATTGATGACCTCAGATGTTAAGTCCCATAGTGCTCAGAGCCATATGAACCATTTGAACCATCCCGCCGTATTTTCCATATGTTGCTCTCTCTGACTACCACCTGGCATACAGTCTGGCTGACCAGCACTTCCGATCATATGAACAAGTGCAAAATTGAATCGATTCATGGATCCCCACAAAAGACGCCCAGTTCTTCCACCACAGGATTGGTATGCTATCCGAAAGATAGGAGAGTGTAGTGGCCACCGATGGGCAATACTATGAATCATAATTTTTTTGTAAGTTTTTCACATTAAAGCCCCGAACTTTGAGAAAAAACGGCGGAAGAAAAGTTGTAGACCTAGAAATTCATTATACATTACACAATCTCAGAGGGGATTAAGACGGTTTCTCTTTTAAAAACAGAATACATAAAATACAGTGCAGTGAGTGAAGGTAATAGAAGCATCGGGCTCACGTGTATGGGAAAATTCATATTTCAACAGCATTTCAACTGGTGTAACAGGCAACATGACCTTCTGCGTCCTGCTGTTAACAAACGCTGTTTTAATTGGCGCTCTCAAAAACTTCTTCAGTGGCGAGTAATGTTGTTGATCGTATCGTATCAATGCGTAGCTAGTCTTCCTACACAAGCTGATAATTTCTGTATCTCGATCCCCATTGTGCCATTTCTTAGTTCGTTTTCCTCTGACTTGCCTGCAAATTTCCCAACTTCCTTTAATCTGGATGGATGATCTTCTTCGGTAGTGATGGAACTCCATGAGCGGCGGACTTACTGTTGCTGCTTGCGGTTTCAGTTATAATGCAACAATCGTTAACCACGCAGCCATAACATTTGAGACATGTTGTACTTAACTTCAAGCAGTGTTTAGCAAAGTTTGGCATAACATGTGTGGCTTCCGTTTGTATCTATCCTGACGTGTTGTCGCCTTCTGACCGTGTCTCCATTCGCGTTCGGCATGTTAACAAGAAATTCGGGCCACTCAGGTATTTACATCTTGGGGGTGCGTGGCAGGGAACTAGTCACGGACATGAAGTGACAAAATGCTGTTAGGGGTGCCTCTCACAAGAATGGAATTCTGATCATCTTCACCCGTGCAGATGCGTGGTTCGGGGCTTGCCTATATTAACAACAGGTGGCCCTACGTATGGGAAGAATGTCGGATGGTGCAACGGCTAAACCGTAACGGAGTTCATACTGACTGAAATATTCATTTGGTAAAGCTACTCTGAAATCACGATTATTTTCTTCAGAACGGGATAGGATGTAAATTGCTACCTAGGATTGGCGTATCAGACATCGATATGTGCGACTTCAGCACGGCTACGTAACGCGTTCGTGCTGGGCGCCTCCATCGACAGCTCGCTGGTACTCCTTCGCTCGATCATAAGAAAAACATTCAATCTTTGAAAATGTTATATTTGGTATGGGGCACTGCGACTTATACCGTATCACGGTAAAGGGCGACAATTGTGCTACTGACATGCAACAATAAATGAGAATTTTCTTTAACATCTAATCAGTTACTGAATCTCTAAAGACGATTATGTCGACTATAGTAAAATAATTATAAGAATTGACGTTGATTGTAACATTACCGATGTGATATATAAAGTTTTCGTCCGGTTGCTCAGTGCTCATTAAGTCGGCATCCAGTTTTAATTATTTATTTTTATTGTTTGCACATCAGAAATACTCCAATAAGGAACTCAGATGTGTAAATGACAAACGTTCACCAATTAAAGAGAAATTACATCGTAGTATCCGATTGCGGATATAGTAAATACGGACGAAATTTGGATGCTACCATAACTTTTCCTTACGGAATTTATGGAGCGTCAACAGTTTCACGCAAGATTCGGAAATTCGCTTTTCTTCCCACATAGCGGGTCAAGCCACGGAAGTGAATGCAGTAGCGGCGCTTTGCTAACGTATGGACCTCCATTATTTATTTCTGCTGTGGGTGATAGACAAGAAATTCCGAGCCTGCAAATTGACGACAACGAAGTGTCCTAAAATGTAAATGAATTCGTCAATGTTGCTACAAGATTATAGAGGATCATACTTCACTTAGTCACAGATCAACTGAAAACAAAATTATCTTTTACAGGTCAGAATAATAAATTAGAATTTTTGCTTTGTACTTTGAGTACTTCGTAACGTTTATAATCAAAATTGCGGCCCTTAACCAAGTTGCAAATATTACGACTGAGGAATAAAGTAAAACTCAGTCATGATATCACAAAAATTTCGGTGATGAATTACTCACTGTACAACAATTAGTCAGACCCTATCTTTAATGTCGATATTACTTCTTGAAGAATACCACAATTTTTTAAAAGTTGCCCAAATAGTGTAACTACCTCCATAGTACTATCTTGCAAGACACTACACCTATTACTGTGAACTATGCATATAGACTTACCTTGGTTATAAATTTCCTTCGTGAACGCACAATCAACTTCGTCCTCGAGAGAGCAAAATTGTATGTAGCTAGTGAATGAGGCTGTATGTACCTTCTACCTGGCTGAAATTAAGTTACTAACAAAGTATTACAGCGTAAATTATTCATTACGCGTAAAACTATGGCGTGGTTGTGTTGATTCTTTGCTACTGATGTTTCATACTTTGTCCTCTAATTAATTCAAATAAATACTGTCTGTCTGTTCATCACTTAATCTCCATAACTGATCTCCAAGCAACTGCCCTACTTTTGTCTGACTGTCTTCGGTAAGTGTGCATATCGATCAATGAAACAAACAGCTTGCTTATAGTTGTTTAACCATCTCAATATCCCAGTACTCTTAGGCAATATTTACAGCTAACCATAGTTTCCAATAAGCAGATAACAAGCTGTGTTGTGACATGGCCTCTATTACATCGTATAAACAAGTGAACGTCAATAAAATTTACTGATGTTATTTTAAAATACTTTTGTTTTCAATCAGTAATTTATAGCAGGTTTCCTACTTGGCCCTGGAATTTGTAAAATAAAATGAACTTCAGTCGTCATTGACAATAGTTAACGCAGTATTTTCGTGCATGGACATACAGTTAAGCAAAAAGAATTTTCTCTCTCTCTCTCTCTCTCTCTTTCTCTCTCTCTCTCTCTTTTTCCCAAAATGTGTGTGTGCTTGTGGAGCCGATTTTGACTTAGCGCTTGATAAAGTGTTCAGGTAACTATCTTCCGCAATGTCATTCAATGGACTGGTATTGCAAATAGTCGGTCTGAATCAAAATTACTTTCTGTACTGCACAATGATTAATCAATAATTAAATTCCCTTGGTATTAAAGGAAATGGGTCTCTGCAAACCTGTCTTCCATGATATGCAAACATTTCTGAGCACAATTTGGCTTATTCAACAATGTTCTCATTATTCCAGTTCTAGCATATTATTACTGTTCACTCGCCAGCTCATGTAGATGTGATCTGCAAGTACTTTCACATATTTTCTTAATCGAGTATAATGCAAATTAAACAATTTCTAATCCTCAACTTTTTCTCGCTTAAATAGTTTCCATTACTCCACATTCAAAACAGTACATTGTTAGTTACCACTGTCCTATTTACTGGTTCTTAACATTACAACTTACAAACAGCATTGTGCCGTTACACACTATAGGAAAGTACAAGCAGCTTTCCTGATCTCATAGTAAACAATAAAGAACAGTCCTAAAACTTACTTTTTCCTTCTAGCACAACTTCTTTTCATAGACAAAATGCAGAATACAGAGTGACTGAGCGAATAAGAAAAGAATATCTTACAGATATTTACCTACTAATCATGTCTGCAACTGAATCATTTCCCACATTTTCCAGTTTAGAGAAAGTAAATATCTTATGTTTTCGTAAGAAAACGAATACCTGGACCTAAGGGCAAAGGGGTGCCTATTTCTTAACACATACTGTGAACATGATGGCAATGGCTTGTCTTTCTCCTTTCCTTCTTTCTTTATAGTAATACACTTGCTTTATGATGGACTGTTGGTGGTGAATATGGTTGTACTGCAGGAGGTGGCACATCTGGACCATAATACAGTTTTAACCAATCAAAACGTACTATTACAGTACGATCAGATAGGTGAATCTTCGCATTCACAGGAAAATTTACCAGCAAGATAGGGTATGGGCCTCATACAGACGTGTGAAATTCTTAGTTTTTCATGTTTTGACTATGGAGTTTCTAAGCAATCCCATTGCTGCTATGTCGCAGCTGTTTCTAACTAGCTTTAGAATTATTTTGTTTTACGTGCTTCCAGATCACTTAAAGGTGATGGGCTAACTGCTTCAATTCGCCTATCTCAACAGTGGGTGTATTTGTCGAGTTCGAAAGAAGAATTCATGGGTCTTCCATAAACTGCCTCATAGGGTGTACATTGGTTAGATCATCTATACAACTATTGTACACGAAAGTAACATAAGCAACGCTCTGTCCCATTCTATACTTTTTCTGACATAATACGAGAGTATCTGAATGTTTGTTTCATGGATGCATTCAAGGTGACTATTTGCCATGGGATGAAAAGGTGCTGTATACCATTTTTTGACTTGCAGTAACTTGCACACCTGTGAGAACAAGGCAGACATAAAATTATTCCTTGGTCAGTCAGGATATGGTTAGGCGGTCTGTAAGGTAGAACTAAGTGATTTACAAAGGTGCAAGCAACAGAGTCTGCGATCATGTCCACAAATGGTACCTAGAAAAGTGATCAATAATGGATAAGATGTACTTATTATTCTGGCTGAAATGTATATACACAGGGTAAATTAATTCAAGTTTTGTAAGAAAATATTATATTGAGCCAGAGATGGTCAAATGTACTATCGATTCTGTGGTAGCGTCACTGCTCAACAGCGATTGCTGCTTCAAGTTGTTATGGGTAATGTGTTGGAGTAACTTTAGATCAAGAGATGTATGGAGGACTCTCAAGTGTAAAGACATGCTTTATCTTACGTGTGCTGGATATATACTTGTTCGTTATGGGCAGTAATGATTTTTTATTAACAAGATACTAAGATGTTTGCTAAATGTAAAAGGAATCTTAACAGATGTTGGAAATAATTAAGGTAAAAAGTTGTTTTTTTGCTAAGGCACTGTGCATATTCATAAGTAATGATTGAGACAATGTGTAGCACTCACATCCAATGATTTTGTAAAGCTAATTGTTAATATGTAATCAATTTATTGAATATGTTAATTGTGAGCATTATTAATTTTCAGAGAGTCAAAATACAAGTTTTAAAGCTAGTGCCATATTGTTACTTACCCCAAATCAATAGCAGCTCCCAGATCCATGTCATTTTTGATCAACTATTTTTCTCAACAAGTTATTGTCTCAATCATATTCGATTTCATAAAAATGTATCCTAAGCAACATCATTGTACAATTGCTCTTTGAAAACTATACAGTTTAAAGTACTAAGAGAGGGCACTGTGAAGAGCATTAACACTGCCCAGATAGAGGTAAGAAATTTTATTATTTCAGCGATCATATTCATTAAGCCCATGGACCATTATTTTCAAATTGATTAAGTTTTGCTTTATTACCAGGGTTAATTTCAAATCAATATTCAATGTAATTAAAATTATGCTAAGCAACAGCCTAGCAGAATTGCTATTTGCTAACTATACAATTTAAAGTACTAACAGAGAACAGTGCGAAGAGCATTACCACTGCCCAGATAAAGGAAAGCAATTTTATTATTTCAGGGATAGGATTCATGAAGCACAGGGATCATTATTTTCAAATCGACAAAATTTTGTTTCTTACAAGGGCCAATATCAAATCAATAGTGTTGCATCAGATTCAGCTATTGTGTTATTTGAATTCATACAGTTTTGGTTTGGTTTAAACTTACTGACAATTTACATTCTTGCAGCTAAATGAAATTTACATTCTCACAGACAGAAAAGTTCAATACAGGGCAAAGCACACAAGTGATGTGGTAAAATACACATTCACATGCCATTCCCATTCAAACAGTTGTATTTCAGACTACTGTCAGCTATGTGATTTTAGTCATATTTCAAACATACATGTTTCATGCGTACTTAGTGGAAAGGGGCCAACAATACCCAACGTAGCATTTTGAAATATATCCTTATACCTTCTGTGAGAGACTGTAAAGGGATTTTGGGCCTTGGTTGAGGCATCCTCTGCACTCAAGGCAGACAAATCTACACATATTCACGAGCATAGGCTTGCCTCCCTCTCTACCAAACGTGGGAGACTGTCCAAACATTTGTGGTAAATTGCCCATTATGGCAGGTCTGCAAACACTGGATGATATTTTGGGCTACCGACGCAAATATTACCAAAATCAGTGAAAATCTGTGGTCTTAACTGATTATGGTAAGTTGGGCTGCCTCAGACATCCTCTACTATTACAAACATAAATTTAACTGAATCCCAACAACTAATTTAACCAAATACAAAATTATTTGAAAATCACAAAAATTATAAATTTTAACTGAATATGAAAATGATTGGATATCAATCGATTATAAATTTTTAACCAAATAAAATATCTTGCACATAAAAAAGTTTAAAAAATATAAAGTGTGAAAATATAAACCTAATAAAAAATAAACTGGTTTTTTTTTCATGTTTAAAAATCTAACACATTTTTATTTTTTATTTTTGTTCGCATTTAATGATTTTTTACATCTCATTTTCATTTCAGTCTATTCGATTTATTATTTTTTATTTTGTTTTATCCATTAATTTTTTTCGTTTTTATTTTATTCTATCAATTTTATTTAAGTTTTCATTTCTTTTAACTCTATTAAATGGTTTTCTTATAACTGAGTGAACAATTAAAGATATCCACTGTGGTTGTGCTTCATGACTATTCTAAAAACATCCACTGTAGCCCAACTTTGTCACTATTGTAAAAGAAATAATTTAAGAGTATATTATAAATTAAGAAAAAATAATTGACATTATTTTATAGAAAACACATCAGCATCAATCAGAGAAGAATCAAGAGTAAAAATGTGAAACTATTACCTTATACTAAAATTGAAAAGAGTGATGAAGTTTTTAAAAACAATGAAGCTAAAAATTAAAAGTAATTTCTATTTTCTAATTATACATATTTGGAAAAACAACAAAATATAAAAACAGTTAATCATTATGTAGTTGATAAATCATTTACAAATAGGTTACAAACAATAAATTTAGAAAATAATATAACATCAATTGAGATAAACCATTTCTTAGATGTATCGCAACTGAACATGAAATAGTGGCAGAAAATATAAAATTCTATTCTGACTTGAAAATAAACTGTTTATTTTACTTTGAGTACAGAATGAGGGCCAATGAGAGAGTTATTGTGTTTGGGTATCAAACACACAATTATAGGCCCACTAGAGAAAAAGAAATACCTAGAAAATGATGAAAGGGAAACCAAATATTTTAACACATATGTTTAATTTTCAAACACATGTGTTAGGATAGACATTAAGTAGAATTATTGGAATAGAGTTAGCAGTTAATAGATATGTTCCAATAAGAGGTTCATCTTATAGTGAACTATCATAAAAAAGAAGAAAGCTTGCATTAATAATAAGACAACAACCAAAAATTCTTCTGTGCTCTACAACTTTAGCATTAAATCCTGTAGACAGACAGAAAATCCACATATAACAAGTAGTTACAAGAAAACTCTTGTAACACTTGAGGAACAAAAAACGAATATTTTGTTTACTGTTTCAGTTGATGATATTTCAAAATATTTGTCTATTAAAGTTTTATCCTTTCACTGAAAAATATTAATTGCATCCATTGAAAGTAACAAAATGTAAAAAAGAAACACATTTTAATTTATTATAGGTTAAAGAAGAAAGTAACTAACACTACTTTTGGATAAAAGTTTTATTTACGCTTGTTTAAAATTTGTTATCAGAGCATAAAGAATGACAATTTATTTTGGATTCATGATTATTCGTTTTAATAATAAAGATAAATTTAAAAAATTCGTCAAAAAATCAATAGTTACTTAATCACAAAAGTTGAAATACAGGAGAATGGCTCACACACATAGTTTTAAAAAAATTAAATGATACATTCAAAATGTTCCTTCTGTTAGTAAACCACATTTAGAAAGATTGTTAGTAAAATTAAACAAAAACATCCTGAATTAACAGCAGATGATACTATCGATGATTTTCGCAGGAAAAAATAAAAACCTACTTATAACCTTAACAATGAACAAATAAATCAATCTGAATTAAAATTAAATAACCATCCTTACAATATAAAATATTAAAACGTGAATCGCATTGTTTTTTTACATTAAATATATAAATGGACATTATAAAAATCTTGTAGTGTATAGAGGATCAAATTGCCATAAACATTAGTAGAATGTATGACAAATGAAGCTGAAGAGAAAGGAATAATTTATTTTGAGAAGGAAGAAATAAAAACTTAATTTTCTGACAAACAATCAAGACATTCAAACTCTAAAATTTGTTCATTGTTTAGAAAACATTATACAAAAAGAGATACAAAATTTCATCTCATGATCATTTAAGAGGAAAATATACAAATTCTTTGAGCAATAATTTTAATTTGGAATCAAAGCATCCAACTTTGGAGCAGTTTATTTACATAATTCATCAACATAATGATTCTCATTTATTTATAAAGAACTTGGTTACAATGAAAAAGAAATAGATTTAACACCAAACAATGAAATTAGGTATCATACTTTTAGTAAAAAGTAGAAAATCTGAAGGTAAGATTTGTTGATGGATTTAAAGGTATGGAAGCAACCCTTGATAAACTTTCTTCATATTTAAGAAATGAAACAACGAAAAATATTGGGACCAATGGCCATAGCAGTCTGGTCCCTTTCAACCCACAAACCAAACAACCAATGAAAAATATTTTTAAAAATTTCCCAGAAGATCTAATAAATTTACCATCTAAAAAAGCAGTTAATGCGAATGATTACATAGACAGTTGGGACAAATTTGAAGAAAAAGGACTTCCACCAAAAAAAAAAGAATTTCATAATAAATTAAATTAATGCGATATTAGTGAAGAAGATACTAAACATGCTAATATACTTTGGCAAAAAATAAATATAAAAAATTTAGGGGAATATCATGATAAATATTTTAAAACTGCCTTTTAGTCATTGTCTGACATTTTCGAAAATTTTAGAATAACTTGTATAAAAGCTTATAATTTAGATACTGCTTGTTATTTTGCTGCAACCGATTTATATTTTGAGTTGATATCAAAAATGACAGGACAGTGTGTTGAAGTATTAGATCATTATGATATAATTTTTGCGGTTGAAAAAAGTATAAGAGGTGGTATATCACAACTTTGTCAAAGATTTGTTAAAGCAAATAGTTAATATCCAAAACATAACCATGAAACTATCAGATCGAAATTTTAATATATTTATATGGATATAATTTATATGGATATGCCATGAGAAAATATTAGGGATGTATCCAATAGGTTGAACCAAATTGGTTTGATTCTTAAAAAACGTAAGTGGAATTTCAGACACTTCTAAAATAGGTTATATTATTGAAGTAGATATAGAATACCCAAAAATTAAAACATATGCTGCATACAGATCTACATTTTGTTCCCAGAAATGAAACTGCCCAGGAACTAAAGTAGTAAAGTTGTTAAATACTGTAGATAATAAATATAATTATGTTGTTCACTGTAGAAATCTTCAAAAATATTTGTATTTAGGGACAACACTAACAGAAATTCATGACTTTTACATTCTAAACAATCTAATTGGTAAAAAAAGTATATAGATTTAAATACAGAAATTGGCACTAAAGCAAAAAATTTCTACAACTTGTCAAACACTTCACTATTTGGAAAAACAATGAAAAATATAAAAGAGAAATATAAATAATATTCATCCTTCATGAAATGTTATCAATTAGTAGCAAAATGGAACTTTGAGGGAAGATTAATATTTAATTGGAAATTTAGTTACTATCCATAAGAATAAATCTAAAATTTTGTTTAATACACCTATTTATATTGGAATTTTACTTAACACAAGCATTAATATATAATTTTTACTATTATATTATGAAACCAAACAATGCAGAAACTTTGCTATCAAGTACTGATAGTTATACCTATAATACTCAGCTGAAGGTTTTTATGAAGCTAAGATATCAGTGATTGATATTTCATACGTACGATTATTCAAAAGTTAATATTTATAACATACATCAAATAAATAAAATATTATTAGGGAAAGTGAAAGATGATAATTATGCTAAATAATGAACGAATTTTGTGGTTCAAGAGCAAATCTTGGTTGTACAAAATACAAATAAACAAAAGGAAAATATAGAACTATGAATTTAATACAATGCTTTAATAATAAAACCTATTCTATTGAGATTCATAATAAAATTGTAATTCCTCATGATAGTAAAAGGGAATTTTTTGACCATAAACATTTATTAATTTTGAATTTCATGTTTGTATGAATTTTTTGTACGAATTTTTTTTTTATTTTTCCTTTTCTTGATCTTTATTTTTATTTTATTTTCAAAAATATTATTTTATTAAAATTAATATATCATTAAATTCATAATTATATTATAATAAATTTGTATAAATAAACACAAATTACCACACAAAATTCATCAGCATATTGAATTCATTCAGTCTCATAATATACATCATTTTTCCTAATTAATTGCTTTATTTTTTTGTTATATTCACATGAAATGAATCGGAAACAGTTTTTGGATGTTTCATAATACGAAATCTAATGAGTACCAACAATTACAGAATCATCTAAACTAACTATATCACATTCTGGAAGTTTTAATTTATTAGATAATTCAGCTATCACAAAACGCATGTAAAAGATTTACTATTTAATTTCTTAACAAAATTTTCTATGTTACAATTCGAATAAGTTTTCATACATTATTAAATATTTTTGGTAAATTTGGTATTTCCAATCTTTTTACTCCAGTTCCTTTCCTCTAATATTAAATTATGGTTTTTTTGTTCTTTTAATACCTGATATGCCCTTTTGTTTATTACTGCAATAGTACAGTTGCTGCTTGACCAACTAATAAACCAGCAAATTGCAACCAGACAAATATGCTAATGAAGCCAATAATAAAAGTAGAAATCCTACTCAACTTTTCATTGTTAGTAAATGTTCCATTATTTTTTTATGCCAGCTAAACCTAGTGTTATAAATAAAATTCCGCCAATTTTATCTCTCTTTCACTTCTAACCACCAGTTAAAAATTATCAATAATATTTAATTTTTCATTATTTACTTTAATGTTAACTGCTTTAAGTTTACTTTTGCCACTTGGCAGCAAAGAAAATTCGATACTAAAATTATTCATTTATGTGGATTAAAATTTTATAAATATTTGATTAAATGAATTTTGATCAAATATTGAAAATAAAATTACTTTACTTAAATCATTTATAATCCTCAACCACTTGTGTCAAAGCCCATACCTAATTTTCTTCTACGAAGATTTTTCCTCTTACTGCTATTGTTGCTAGTTTTCCTCCTTATTTTGAACCTTCAGAATACATTCTTTCTTTTGCAACTTTTCTAAGTTCTTTATCTGCTTCTTGTCTTTTTTGTAATTTTTATTATCTTTATAAATATATCATGTTTTTTATTAGCTCCATCTAACTTATTTCTACTTTCAACACCTCTAACTAATAATTTTTCTGGTTTTGTTCCTGGGCCTCAGTTATTATAATGAGGAAGATATATTTGAATCAATAATTTATTACTTAAAGTAGGTACAAACCTTCAGCATATTTTCTGATTTCCAAAAATTATGACGTAGGTATTTGAAAATCTAATTAAATAAGGTGTGACTTTTGAAACATTGACAATAAAAAATATTAAGTTTATTTGTTAACATTTTTTTTATTTCATGTTTTTCATTATAATAATTTTCATTCCCAGTTAATTCTCCTCTATGAATAATGTCTAATCTAGTTATTAAGTCTCTAAATTATTTATGGAAAAATAGTGAATTGGTTTTTTGTAGTTTTCTCAGTAATTAATCCAAAAACTTGGGTTCACTTCCATTTCTTTTTTGTGATTTGCTTATTCTTCATATTTTTCGTTTTCTCTAGTTTTAACCTCTTGTTAATATTTATTCAGTGCATTTTGTATTCCTGATTTACTTAACGAATAATCATATTGTTTAATTTGAAGTATATATCAGATTCTTCCATACGTTAATAATGATTATACAGAACCATTTGTATTTCTACTTCCATGTTTTCTTCTAAAGATTCTTATATATCATCACCTTAGTTAAATTTCTTCTTCAACTTCTTGTATTGCATCAGTAACAGGCTAATTTACATTTTAATTTTTCATTTTCTGATCTCAGTTTATTTCTTCAATATTGGAAATTCTTCTTGTAATTCTTACCTTTTTTCAAGTTTGTTTAACTTTATTCACAAAAATATTGCAAAGATTTAATAAAGATGAAAAACATTATAATTTATTGCTTTCATATGTAATGTTTTATTTTCTTGTATTTTATGTTATTATACTTTTGTGTATTATGTTTTCATGTTTCTAAATTTTAATATTTTTATGTTCTTATAGCTTATATTTTTCTGTTTTATAAGGTTAAAAATGGATTTCTATATTTACTCTCATTAATTTTTCATGACATATCCATTGCAATAAATCCAAATTTATCATTATTCCAACATATACCGCACATTTCTTCAAAATATGAATGCTTAAACCACAACCAGCAAACTCATGATATATGTGATTTTAATTTGTATTACCTATATATAAAATATGTTTTAGAAAGTTAGATTATCCCTAAATAATTTTTTTGCTTATTTTGAAATCTTTGGGGATGTATAAAATAATTTTTTTACCTACGTCTAGTAAAATGTTTCTTTGCTATATCCTGATTTTCAAGAATAACAATATCAAATAAATTTACTGAATTATCTTCACATTCATCTATTGGTATAGTTTCATCATTACTATCAATAAAAGTTAAGAATTCGAAGACTTTGCCTAGATTTTATTTTACTTTTTTAAAATTGTCATAAATTCTTGACATTTTGGTTGCGCTTTTAGAACAAATATAGGGATGATTGTTTTTATCCCAATTTAATAAACTTAAAAATAAAAGATAATTTTCAATGAATAATGTTGCCTTACCACATCTACTTGGTCCTGTTATAGAACATGGAATGGAATTAGGCAAAAGCTTGCCTATAATTTTTATTAATATAAAACAATTTTTACTAAATTTAAATGAGCCACTTGATGCAGTCTGGAGACAATTTTTTCTGATACCTATTTCAGTTAAAAAGTAATTCATCACTTCTCAGAGAAAGATCATCAGTTTCTATAAGAGATGGTTATAAAAGTTTTGCAGCAGTTATTTTTTATCCTACTTCAAAAAGTAATAAATTAAACAGTATGGAGAAACTATAATAAATTCTTCTGGACAATATGGTTTAAAAAGTTTTGAAAAATATATTTATTCATTTTATTGTTGAGAGTAATATTATATATGGCTATAAAAGATAGTATTGGAGAAGTTTTAGGCTTTAATAATCAGATTATTGAACCTAAGAGAAAAACTATAGCTACAATTTCACAAAATTTATTCCACACGAATTAAAAGATGTAAATTTTAATTTAGCTCATGAGATGATTGTAAAAACAGATAAATGTTTTCATCAAGAAACTAATATTATTGATTCTATTAAACCTAAGTTAGAATTTGATGTTACTGTTACTGATATACAAAAATATCATTTATTTGTTCCAATTCATGATATACATGTTCAGGACTAGAAAATAGATATTACTGATGAAAATAACAATTTTAATGGTTGTAATGTAACAGGTTATTTACAAATGAATTAAAAAATTTTTAATCTTCAGATATGAATTACAATATTTTTAATCTTTATAAATGAATGGGAATGAGAAATAAAAATAATTTAAATATTCCTAATAAAGCAAATAATCACAAATTTTAATGTTGGCTATGTTCTTTCAAATCATACTCAGTTGTATATTGGAGCTTATAAGCTTTCGAAATGTGGTGCTACAGAAGAATGCTGAAGATTAGTTGGGTAGATCACATAACTAATGTAGATATTGAATAGGTTTGGAGAGATGAGAAATTTGTATCACAACTTGACAAGAAGAGGGGATCCATTGGTAGGGCATATTCTGAGGCATCAAGGGATCGCCAATTTAGTATTGAAGGACAGCATGGAGGGTAAAAATCGTAGAGGGAGACCAAGAGATGAATACACTAAACAGATTCAGGAGGATGTTGCTTGCAGTAGGTACTGGGAGATGAAGAAACTTGCACAGGATAGAGTAGCATGGAGAGCTGCATCAAACCTATCTCTGGACTGAAGACAACGACAACAACAACAATGGCTCAGATTAACATGCATTTGATGAAAATTCTAATAAAAAATTAATTGTTAACTATGTTGCAAACTTATTTTATTTTAAAACTATATAAAAAGGAATTAAAATTTTATCAAGAATAGAACATCCTTTATTTCTTCATCAAATTTAACAGCGTCTCTTCCTCATAAAATTATCTCAATGAGATGTGCTTAATAAAGGTAACATAAAAAAAATGAAGTGCTTTACTCTTTGGAAATATTTGCAGGATTTTTGAAGATTCTAAACAAGTAATATATGAAGGAGATTTAACTGTAATTTTTAAATGGCCTTCAAGTGCTGACGATTGTATGTTGAGATGGGTTTGATTAAATTTAGGAGTCGAAAGAAGAGATACTTTATTGAAATAAGGTAAAATTATTGTTGAAGACACTGTATTTTGTGTTCCTATTATTAAATATGAACTTGAATATCATCTTGAATTAGAGAGAGAAATATTAAAAAATCCCAAAATACTAATAGTTTTCTATGAACTACAAATTATAGGATTCCGTGAGTTGAGTAGTAAAACTAATTTTGAGTTAGATATAACAAATCATTAATCGGCCATTATTCAATTTTTTTCAAACACATTGGAAGAATAATTCGGTTCTTCATTATTTGACAATGTTAAATTGCAGGATATGAATTTGAAAACTGAAGGAATGAATTTTTCCTCAAGAGATCTGGAATGTACACCCACCAGCTTTTGAGTCATTCGAGGTATTCAATGAGTAACACAATTAAAGATAGACATTGATATAACCTTACATAATTCTATTACAAAATTTTCAACTTATTTTATAAATGTAACTCAAAGAAAATATATTGCCGCAATACATATATCCACTATGAAATTTTGTGTTACTTTTAATGATAAAATTCTTAATGATACTTATGGGTACATAATTCTTTATGGAAAAAGATTTTGACTTATGGTGCATAGAATATTATCTGAGAATTTTTAATTTTCATATTTTTAGGGTTATTTAGTAACAAACTTTTAAAAATAATTTATAAACATATAACTGGTCTTTTAATAGTTTTGGTAATTTTTAAATTCGTATTTCTAGTCTATATTTATTGCAGGCATAGATAATCGAGAGTTTCAGTTTAATTCCTCTTAAAATATTTATATTTATATCCTCATAATAATAATTCAGTATCTTTTCACAGTTAGATAAAAGAGATTATTTTTTTTAGTTTTTTCCAAAATTTATTTATGTGTTTAAAAATTATTATAAAGTCATATTCTTTGTGTGCCTAATTTTCTTTAAAATAATTAATGTTGTCATTATGTTGGATGCTTTTCAAATGTATAATTAAATATGGTTTAAAACAATATCTGAAAATATTACATTCAATGTGTTTCTCTCCTGCTCCACTGTGTCACGCAATAAATAAATAAATAAATAAATAAATATAAATTTATTTAAATCCATCCCCTATGGTAGTCATATTTTATTTGTTCTAGTGTATGAGATAAATAGTTCATTAGACTTTAAGAAATAGAAAAAGGGGTTTATTTTTTATATAGGTTATGAAAAATTGGATAGTAGATTTGGGGAGCTAATTTAGAAGACAAAAACTTTTATATTTGTTTTAAAATGAGGAACCAAATTTATTTTTTATTACTTTTATATTTTAGAGTGTATATTTTTCAAATTTCTATGCATGAGACTTTTTTATTCAGATAAAATTTATAATTAATTGATTTTCAGTCTTTTTTATGTTTGGTTAAAATTTATAATTTTTCTGACATTCAAAACATTTCATATTTTGTTAAATTTGGAATTAAACTGATTTTCCAATCAGGTTTGTTGATACGATTCAATTAAACTTTTTTGGTAGTAGGTAATATATGGAAGAGCCGTGCTTATCATAAATGGTCAAAATCTAAAAATGTGGGACAGTATCCCCAAAAACCATCTTCTGCAGACTGTTATGATTTTGCCAAATAATGTGCCATTGCAATTCCTTTGCCATTACTACCCAATTATCCAGGAGGGTTGTACAGTAGAAGATGCCTCATGTATGAAATCCATGTGGTGGGCAGACCAGTGGTATTCTACTTCTCATTACCATGCTTCATTTAGTTCTTCTATTGGAACATCATCTGCCTGTACTCCAATCAATTCAGTTCCCACAGAGTTAAATGACTACTGAGGTCCTTTAGGCTTAGCATCTACCTTTGGGCAGTATGGTTAATGACCACACTGATTTCTCATCCCTGCAGAAACATTTAAAATACTTTACTCCAAAAACAAGAGCTAACAACTCTGTCTCAGTAATGCTCTAATTCATCTCTGCTGAATTCATTTGCTTAGAGACATACCCAATAGGTCTTTCCTCAAAACTGCATTCCTGACTAGGGACAACTCTGGTAGCATAAGCTGAAGTGTCTATTGAGAAAATAAAAGATTTTTCCAAGTCTGGGTAAATCAACAAAGCCAAACTTGTCAAAACACCTTTGATTTTTCGCTGGCCACTTCACAGTCCCCTCTCCATTCAAATACAACGCCTTTCTTCAACATTTTTGCCAATGATTTAGCTACCATGATATAACGTTTTCTGAACCTTCCACAGTAATATGCTGAACTCAAAAAAGAATGCAAATCCTTAACATTTGTAGTAAATGGGAAATTGTCAGTTGCTTACGTTAGCCTAAGATATGGCTTAATTCCATCTGCACTGATAATGTGTTCCAGGTACTGAACCTGTGGCTCTGCAAAAGAACACTTGTCTATCTTCAAACTTACATGTGCAGTTTCATGCTCTTCAGTTGTTCATGAAAAGATTATTATACCATCTACATACTGCATGTGAGAACATAGTAGGTTTCAAACCTCTTAACAACAACTTGTCAAATCTCTGGAAAGTGGCAGGTGCATTCCTAAGACCAAAAGATATTTGAAGAAGCTCATATATCTGGATGGAACCACGAAACGGTCTTTGGTCGATCTTGTGGTGCAACTGGAATTTGATGGTATCTACAATGCACCTCAGGGGTAATGAAACACTTAAAGGCCCATAATCCATCCCGTTTTTCGTCGATACATGGTACAGGATAAGTGTCAGAGGTCATGATCTTATTTGCTGCTCTCATACTGATGCATAGATGTTAACATTTTTCTCCATTAATTGACTTCTTAGGGACTATGGAGATTGGTGTTAACCATGGGCTTACAGAAGGTTGAATTATCTCTGCAGCCAGCTGCTGTTGAATAGTTTCCTCACCAACAAATTGTAGATGAAATGGTTGTCTGCATGGTTTCTAAGCAACTGGTCTAGCATCTCCTGTTGGAATTTCATGCTGTACGAGGTAAGTCACTGGCAAGTACTGCCGTTCCTCGAAGAATCACGCATATTCTTCCAAAAGTGGTTAGAAAAGCTTTTGTTCTGATGAAAGCAAATGTCTCAGTTTTTCTTTTAACTGTTTTTTTTTAACAAAGGTGCAACTGAGCAAACTTTCTCCACAGGCAACTATTTCTTTCACTTACGGCTGCATTTGAACTGCTTCTCACATTGAACTTTTGCTTCCATTACTTGCTCACCATTCACCAATATATTTCCTCCTGGAATCTATGTATTTCTCTGGTCAAAATTATCACCACATACTACCACTCGAAAGTTCTCTTTGAATACCTCAGGTTTACTTAAAATTCGTTTGACATGATTCTGCAATCAATCCAGAACGTCGTTCTGGCTGAGCGGATCAAACAGAAAGACGGCTCTCAGTGGTATCCTGGCTTTGACATAAATCTACAATACTTTTCCAGTTGCTCAGGTGATGCTGACAAGGGCGATAGCTTTTAACATCTATATACGCGGTTCTGTCGGAGCTTGCGAAGGAGGCCTGATACCATGGGTTCCTCACCACTGCGGTGTGTTACAGTGAGTTGCCACACTGAATTGAATGGTTCGTGTCTTGTATTCTACCACCGCCTGAAAACGGATTAAAAAGTCGTTACAAAAAATTACATCGAAATGTAGTCTTCACTTTCTTACTGCTTCCATGTCAAATTCGTAATTCTTTCCATCAAAGTGCAAATCTACCAAATAAGTTCCTGCAAGGATGATTATCTCCTCATCTAAGCTCCTTACATTATAACGAGCCAGTCTGAGCAAACAATTATCATTT
The DNA here is from genome assembly GCF_023898315.1 of Schistocerca nitens. Classification (NCBI taxonomy): domain Eukaryota; kingdom Metazoa; phylum Arthropoda; class Insecta; order Orthoptera; family Acrididae; genus Schistocerca; species Schistocerca nitens. Next base: position 486,805,202 of record NC_064616.1, read on the forward strand.
TGTGAAACAAAAAAAAAGAAAAAAAACGTTAATCTGAGCTCCTGTGTCTACCAACATTTTAACAATCCTTCCTCTGAACTTGCCTTCAAAAACTAAGTTTGCCACCTCATTAATTTTACCCTTCCTTATTGGGTTAATTGTTCTGGCTGAGAGCGAGGGTGTGTGACATGGCAGATATGATACTTTACCATATCTGCTGCAGCGGCCCTCGAAGAGCTTGCAGCTGTCTGACTGGAGACTTCTCTAATGGCGCGATCGCCTTCATGGGTCATAGTATTGCACTGTCCTCGTAAATCTCATTTTTCCAGAAACAGGGTATTAATTTGCTCTTAGAGTAGAGCAAGACAGTCTGGCTCAACGGTTGCTGCAGCAACAGCAGCGTCAGTAGCCGCTTCCTACCGTTCTGGTAATGGACGAAAACATAAATCAGGTATGGTTACAAGTAACCAATCACAAATGAAGAGACAAAGAACTTTACAAAGAAAGGGGGATCTCACAAGTACATAGAAAAACACGAAACCTATATGCGACGGATTTCGGCAGCGGTAGCTCGTAGAAAGCAAGATGATAACAAGTAAGTACACATAACAGCGAGACCTGCATTAGTTTCCAGCCTCAGTTGAGCTGGCGCAAAGGCGGCTGTGTCGACGAATGAGCGACATTGCGTAGTGTCGCGACGATGCACGTGGCGACATCGAGGGCGGCAGTGCCGACTGCGGCAGCGTCGACAACATGGACCCTCATAGTCATCGCTGCAGGACTCGGGTCACCAGCACAGTGTGGCGGTGTCGACAGCATGCGCCACATCGACACACGCTCGGCGTGCAGGTAGCTTAGCAGTGTGGCGGTCCAGGAAGCACGCTGATGAATATGTGCATCATCGTCATCTCAGCACGCACCAACAAACTGGCGGACACAAACACCATTTCCTGTGTCATCATGCTCACTTTGACCACCTCTTGTGACCTTGCTGACACCACATTTGGCAGTTTCATCACCCCAGCCTGCAACATCAAACTGGCGTGGACGATCGACTCTGGTGCAGTTGCTGTGGTCACCACCATGTCCAGTCCCATCATACTGATCCGGAGCGCCGTGTTCACCATGCTCACTTTGTGATTGATTACCACAACAATGTCCTGAGTGCATCAGCAGTAGGAGTCTCCAAGCCACAAATACAGGGTATTGAGACCTGGGTACTTTACTTCACATTTTTTGATCAATTCTGGAAAGAGCGATCCCTGAAATCAGCAAAACCCAGTGGTATCCCATCATCATGTGCACAGCAGTTCAGTGCTGCAAACTGACACCCCATCTCCAAAAGAAGACAGTAATACTGCAGAGAAAGAGAGCAACATCGTTGAAATTTGGGGGAAGGATAGAATCCAAGGTATCAACATCTGGCTACTTTCCTTCATATTTGCCAGGCAGTGTTGGAAACGGAGTTCCCTGAAATCATCAGCGCCCAGTTGATGTTCGGTGCTGTTAGCTGACTCCCTCCGCCACCCCACCCCACCCCCAAAGAGCACGGTACTACAGTAAAGATAAGAATTTTCGGAATCTGGGGGAAGGATGATGTGACATCATGGGGTGAGCCAGATGCACAGTAGTATGAATCTTTTACCAAGAGCATCATATTGAGCCATTTTTCCGATATGCAGAAAAGAGGGTCTGATAAAGCACTCAGCCAAGAACTCCTCCTTGATATATACTCGCATGTTTTATTCCTGTTAGTGGGAGCTCCAGTTTTAACCTCTCCCAGAAGATACTACCACTGATTAATGTCCAGAATCTAGGTGAGAATGATGAATGTTACTTCATTTCGTGGTTTCTGGCTTGTGATAGGAATCACTCGAAAAACCCACATCTTATGGGTACATGCAAGGCATCTAATGGCTGCAGGCGTTATAACTTCAAAGGCAACTCATTCCCTGTCACGGTCCCAGACCCACCAAAATTGTAGAGGCAGGACCTTAATTATTCGGTTCGTGTCTATTAACTGGGTGTACATAAGGAACAAGGCAGCAGGACGATGTGAAGCATAAAGTAGTCATAAAACTAATTTTCCAAAGTAGCTGGTCAGTATCCCAAATTGTAGATTTGTTGTTATTCTCTGAAGGTGAGAAACATCACTACATCTAGATAGAGAACATTTCCATCCTGTTTTCTGTCCAATTGTCAAAACAAATTTGGGGCAAGGCATTTTTGCCACCGATGCCTCAACTCTTTTACCAAATTTGAGAACGTAGAAAGACACGTGACTACTTGCCCAAGTGTGTAAATGATCACTGGAGATAAAAAGTTCTTAAAGTTTATGAACACCCATCCACGAATGCTGTCTCTTTGTACGCTGACTTTGAGTGCTTATTGGTTCCTGCAATTCGTTATGAAGGTGATCCCACAGCCTTTCACACCACTTTCACAGAACAACACGTACTGTATGCAGTAGCCTATCAGACTGTATGCTCATATGATTCCAGTCTCAATAAATTCGAATCATATTTCAGACATACGTTTTGCAGCTCACAATCCATGCAACTTGAAATATAATGTGTCATGACACATATCTGTTCTCCTCCATAATCTGAAGGGGTACAGTGTTCACTTTCTTGTTGAGAAGTTGGGTGATCTCAGGATGGTGAATGATAAGATCATTGCCATACCTGACAACGTATAAAAATAAATTTCATTCTTCAAGAAAATCATATTAAGAACATCGCTCCACTTCCTGGATTCATTATGATTCATGTGTACTCCTCTTCAGAAACTTGCTGTGACAAGTTTTGGGAGGACATTCATACCACCCAAGCTACATATCCTGATGATATGGAGTTTCAGCTTGTGAGGGGAAAATGGGTCTTTCTCTATGAATACCTCTATTCAATGGAGAGTGATTTTTTTATGATGCATGGCGTCGGTAGACTGTCTATCGTCACTTGCTCCAGTTGGTACACCATACCACTGGGAATTGAACACACGTTCCTGCAAGTCAACAGCAGACTGAGTTCACAAAGTGAATGAAGTAGTAACAAGTTTGGGATGTACGAAGTTGGTGTAGAAATACAATATGAACAGCTGCTGAGTGCAGCAAGCAATGGGCCATGCTGCGGACCCAGGCCACAGGCTCAGCGGCAGGAAGTCACCACTGGGTATAACCACGTGACAACCATTTCTCGGCAGTGGCTCCCCTGCGATGGTGGCCCATAGTCGCCACTCGCAGCCTTAGTACCTCTGACATGTCCACGTCTGTGGTTGACGAGGAATCTGAATCACTGTCAGATACGAACCCCCCCCCCCCCTCAACCTTAATCAGGATACAGGGCAGGAAATGATTTGACCTATGCTGACAGTATCGAGGATTGGGAGAGGACGAAACGTGAGTCCCCTCTAATGGTTTGAGCGGCACGTTCTCCACAGCCAGATCGGGATGTGACACCATCTGCATAGATTAGGGTCCAGTAACGACCCCTGGAGCGTAACTGAGTTGTTCTATAGGGAAGTAGCCATCATTTGTGATGGGGGTAGCGCCAGTGGGTCGTCCACCATCAGCACCTCATCCCAAGAACACATACAGCCGAAATGGGCAGCACCAGCTGCAGGGACAGGGAACATGAACGGTGCTGTGGGACACATGGAATTCACCTCCATAGGATCCCATCACTTGTCAGTATCCGCTTTCCATTGACACATTACACTGGACTAGAGGGAGGAGGGCAAAAAGGTAGATCCAGAGGCTGGTATGACTTTGGAATTAATCCAGCAATGCTGCCCCATTGGTTCCTGAGGAGGATTCAGGGGTGGCACTTCACACTATGGACAAAATTGATTGTAGTGACGGACCAACTGTTTCTGGCCGGCTGCCACCTCGTACATTTGTCGCCCTGTAGTACCAGGCACGACACTGGTGGTCCCAAAGGACGTTGTAGACATACGTATTGCATACAGGAAATATGAAAGGGCATCAACGACCAAGAAGCACAGTGCTCCCAGGAAAGGGCTGGCGAAATATGTGTGTGCTCTTTGCCATGGGTGGTCAGGGAGGGACCATGTCTTAGAATGCTGTGCCTGGGCCGACTACTTATGCACACAGGCGTAGTAGTTGCGGAGTGTATGTTCAATGGTGGTGTCTATGCCTGACCAGTACACATGACTCTGTGCCATTGCCTTCATTCAGCACTTTCCCCAGTGGCCAGTGTGGGGGATTTGTGATATACGGAGGTTGAGCACAGAAGGGACAACCACCAAACATTCTGCATCATCTGTGGCTGACAAAATGACTCTCAACTTATCATTAAGTATATGTCCGAGGGAAATATGAGTCCAAACGAACACACGTTCCTGTAATTTTGCAACAGACTGATTTCACGAAGTGAAGGAAGCACTGACAGTCCGTACCGTAGTGAAGTCGGCGTAGAAATACAAATGTTCCAAATTAGTAACCACTGATGATGATCATGACGAGGTCCTATTCACCGAGGAGCGTAGGGGACGATGTGGGAGACCCACACCACCGTACTAGGCAAGGTCCTAACAGAGGTGGTTTGCCATTGCCTTCCTCAGACCGTAATGAGGATGAATGATGATGATGATGAAGACGACACAACAACACCCAGTCATCTCGAGGTAGGGAAAATCCCTGACCCATCCGGGAATCGAACCCTGAACCACGTGCGCGGGAAGCGAGAACGCTACCGCAAGACCACGAGCTGCGGACATTAGTAACCACTCTAGACCGCAAAACAAACTGTGTCAACTTGGCTGTGCAATGGCGCGATACTAACAGCTACGAAGTACAACAACCAATGAGCCACACCGCGAGCCGAGGCCACAGGCTCAGTGGCAAACAGTCGCCGCTGGGAGGTGCCACGTGATGTGCGTGTACCGGGAGCCCACAGTCACCGTTCACAGCCGTAGTACCACCGACACATCCACATCTCTGCTAAGCGGGGAATCCGAATCACTGGAAGATACAAAAGAGACAACATGACATTCACCAGCAAACTCACAGGGAGAGCCATGCCGGATGCAGACTATAGGTATGCTGTGAATGTTTGGCAGAAGTTTAATATCTCCAGTTTAGAAGAATATGTTACATCGTACATGGAGACAGATGTACACTTGCTCACAGACGTTTTTGAGAAATTCTGGAGTGTATGCCTGGGCACATACATTCTGAATCCTGCCTTCTGTTGCAACGTGCCAGACTTTTCATGGATCATTTCGTAAAAAAGGACATGTCTCAGCACTGTACTGTTGACCAATGTTGACATGTTGCTACTTTTAAAACTCAGGATTGACAGAGGACTTTGTCAGTGGCTACACAGGTACGCCAAGGGGAATAACGCGCAAATTGAGTAGGGCAGAGAACAGGCCATCTGACGATTTGAGTTACATCCTTTACTTGGATGTAAGCAATCTCTACGTGCATGCCATGCGACAAACTTTACCATTTGGAGTGTTCTGATGGCTATCCAAAGATGAAATCGACGGACCGAAAGATGAGAACTGTCAGGTGGCTGCTGACGCTGGTGTAGGATATGTCCTGGGGGTGGACCTAGAATATTTCACCAATTTGCATGATGTGCACAGCAACTTGCCATTGTGTCTGGAGCACCTAGTCCCGCGAAATCGTTCCGTCCCAAGCTGATAACAACCCTGAGGAATAAGCAGAGAAACATTTCACGCTATAGAAACCACAGCCAGTGTCTCAGGTTGCGGTGAAACTTGGTAGAATCACGCGCTGCACTTCTTCAAGTAGCGTTCCTGGTTGAAGGAATACGTTGATGTTAGTACCGAATAGAGGGCTGTAGCCACATGTGATTTTGAAAACGATTTTTATACATTAATGACGAATTCAGTTTTCGGCAAAGTCATGAAGAATGTTGGAAACTATAGTGAAATTCATGTAGTTTATTTTGAAGGACTAGATACTTGGAGACTGCTAAGGTTTCATTGGAGTTCACGAAGCCTGTTTACATTAGTATGTGCATTCTGGGCCTTTCTAGCTACCCATGTACCGATTCCACTAAGAGTTTGCGAAAACCAAACTTCACTGATCCAAAGTCACCGTATATGGATACAGACAGTTTTGTCTACTGGATAAAACGCTGCGCTGCAATCCATATGAAGTAATTAGGCACAATCCCAAAGACTTCAACACGTCTGGATAGGTGTCCAATGAGCCCTAGAGTATAACGCCACAAAAAAGAAAGTTATTGGCTTGACGAAAGATTAGACAAATGGATCGCAGATTGTGGAGTTTGTGGTTCTCAGATCAAATATATATATACGTACCATATGGATGGAGGTGCCATCAAGTGATGGGCTAAAGGTGTGCAGCATGCAGCCTACAGGCTCTTATGACCGAAGGCTACAAGGAGTGCCTGCGAGGTGAGAATTCGTCTCCACATCTTATGCGCAAAGTAATCTTTCTGTTACGAGGTCATGAGATGCATAGGTGCACTCCACACTGCAACTAACTGTCTGTCAGTTGCGTCGTGATGACAAATGGTTCATATGTGTAGATGAGATTGGGACTGCGTTTGTCATAGTTGTGTGTATGAATGTATACATGAAAATGAAAATGGTATGTATCTTGATTATTCTTACCATTTACACATTTTTTACACTGTGTGTGATTTTACATATGTGTGTAAATATGTGTTTCTTTCTTCTTCATCTGCAGCTGCTAGTCCATACACATTGTAAATATTGTATATAAGAATCCATAGTGGTATTAGTGTGATGTATCAAAGAAAACAATTACTGTTATTTAAATATTGTATATAACATCTTTCTCCTCTCTCTGTTAGTATGATCTCTGCAGTCACAGGCTGCTAGTCACGCATAAAACAATGAACTGTGTTGGTATAATCTATCCTTGCGTATCAGCCATCAGATCCTAGTAGTCATGTACAAAAAACAATGAATGGTATGTAAAAAAATCATTCTCTTCCACTCTCTTAGTAGTATTTGTCAGATGTATTTGTGCGATGTATCAGCTCCTAATCGTGAATAAAACAACGAATTGAGCTAGCATTATGCATCTCTGCATATCAGAAATCAGATGCTCCTAATCCTGTGAAATCCAACGAACTGTATGTATAAAAAGTCGTTTTCCTCGTTTCTCTTAGTATTAATATGTTGTATGTCTGTCTATAAGCAAACACATGCTGCTAGTCAGGTATACGATAATATTTCATTTCTCAAAGCTATCCATTCGTTTTCTACTGTATTCCTTTCCCCTGTTCCAATAAAATGTCGTCCAACGCTCCCTCTGATACTTTCAAAAACCTCTGGCTGCTTCATTTTACCCAGGTCCCATCTACATAATTTGCTGCTATTTTCCAATTTCTTCAGTTTTAGTTTCCAGTTAAAATCAATAAAACATGGTCAGCGTCCACATCCGTCTCCGGAAATGTGTTAGCTCAGGTTGCTTCATTTTACCCAGGTCCCATCTCCATAATTTCCTGCTATTTTCCAATTTCTTCAGTTTTAGTCTCCAGTTAAAATCAATAAATCATGGTCAGCGTCCACATCTGTCTCTGGAAACGTGTTACTATTTAAAATCTAGTTTCTAAATCTCTGTCTTGCCATTATATAACTGATCTGAGAACTTCCAGTGGCCCCAGGTCACTTCTGCGTATACCACCTTCTTACATTATTCTTAAACCAAGTGTTGTCGATGATTAAATTATGCTCTGTGCAAAATTCTACTAGGTGGCTACCTCTTTCATTGCCTTCTCCACAGTTCATGTTCTCCAATTGTTTTCATCTTCCTTCCTTTTCTTACTATAGAATTCCAGCCACGCCTCACAATTATATTCTTATCTCCTTTAACTATCTGAATAATTTCGGATATCTTATCATACACGGCATTACCCTATCCCATATTCTGTTGATAACCTTGCACTGACCTGTATTTCCTGCTGCTGCACTTCACTAATGCCCACTGTATCTAACTTCAGATTGTCCATTTCCCTTTTTAAGTTCTCTTACGTAACTACCCCGTTAAATCTACGGTCCGATCCGTAGGATGCCAGTTTTGATTTTCCTGATCACGACTTCCTCCAGAAGATGGCAGGACACTTAGCAGCTGCAGCAAGTCTGCTAAGGACGATGCCTAGACTACGAGACTGCTAAGGACAATGCCTAGACTACGCTTGTATGTCCTCTTCTGGAGTACATGTTGCTGCACGGTATGGGAGCCGTATCAGGTAAGTTTACGGAGGATATCTAAAAATACAAAGAAGAGGTTCTCGTTTTATACTGCCTCTAAATAGGAGACAGAGTGTCACAAACAGGTTACGTGAAATGGAATGGCAATCATTAAAACATAGTCGTTTTACTTTGTAGCAAGACCTTTTCATGAAATTTCAGTCAGCAACTTCCTCCTCTGAATCGTGAAAATATTTTGTTGGCGCCCACCTACATAGATAAAAATGATCAACGCAATAAAATAAGAGAAATCGGGGCTCACACGAAAAGTTTTAAGCGTTCGATTCTCCGGCTCTATCTTTGAGAGTGAAACGGAAGCGAAACAGCCTTTAGATGGTTCGATGAGTCCTCTGGCAAGCGCTTAAGTGTGAATAGCAGAGTAGTCATCTAGCTGTAGATGTAGATGTAAAGTAGTCCCCGCCCAGAGATCTGAGTGGAGTACTAAGAGAGCGTGCTGAAAAGTAATGCCTCCAATTTTTTATGTGAAACTATTAAAGATTTTTTAAACAAAACGAACATATTTACCGTTCTGCATCTTTATTCTCCATGTCTACATATTTGAAACCCTCTGCCGCTAGAGCAGTGATCGTTAAACTTTTTTTGTTCAAGAGCCAATACTGACATTATGCGTTGGTACCTCGGGCCACTTACGTACCAGTATTAATATTAATTGGTAACCCACATAAATTGGTATTCTATGAAGCCCTAATAGACTAGCTATAGTAAGGGCTCAAGTACTGATTGTCGTTAAGTCCGCATCATTCAGAACACTTCGTGTCGACAGGTCTTTGTTTCAGATTGCTGCCAACCTCAGCGATCGCAAAGTTGTGACACTGTAATTTCCTGATAGAGTGTTGTTGTGTTACCTGTATGGGCGAATGATTAATCGATTATTAACAGTCATAGTATTTACATTTAAATGCATTATGCAACATGAGACATGATCACAAAATAATGTTTAGTAATGTTTTGGATGTCATTTTTCTTCCACTCATTGCGTTGTATTACAGTAGTCTTAATTTAATTTCATATTCCTTGCTACAAGTATTTACCACAGTTGAAGATGACCGTCCACATATTGTGCATTCATGGATCTGTGTTACTTCCCTTTGAAATTTACACCATACCAGCTCATCAGTACTAGACATACACATCCATGAGTTCTCAGCATTGGAAGCCAAACAATAGAACGTACTCCCCTTTCACATCCTCGAACCTAGCAATGGCAGGGCTACTTATCCAACGTCAATTAAAGCTAAACATATGACACGCCAGGGTAGCCAAGAGCGCTAATGAACTTCTTCCTGGACTTGAGTAGGCGCGCAGGCCACGGATCGAATCCGCCCGGTGAATTACCGACGAGGGCTGGTATGCTAGCCAGCCTGGATGTGGTTTTTAGGCGGTTTTCCACATCCTGCTAGGTGAATACTAGGCTGGTCCCCACGTTCTGCCTCAGTTACATGACTCGCAGACATTTGAAAACGTTTGCACAATTACATGGCTTCCACCAGACGCAGACAGCTAGTGTATACTAATTCCATCCCAGGGGGTTAGGGGTGGCGGCAGGAAGGGCATCCAGCCACCCAATGCAACTAACACTGCCAAATCAATAGTAACACGGCCAACCCAGTGTGATGCGGGACAAAGGTCCCAAGAAAGAAAGAAAGAAAATTAAAGATAAGCATATCTTAAAATATTACTATCTCTGTAAGAATTTTTGTTGGTTATTGAGCAGAAAATTACACTTTTAAGAAGCTCTTAACGTTAGTTGACGTTTTTGGATTCGGCTGTTAGTTTCTAGATGCATACAGAAGACTGGGGAACATTTACGCGAATTTCTTTTCGAAATTTAAAAAAAATGTGTGTGAAATCTTTTGGGACTTAACTGCTAAGGACATCAGTCCCTAGGCTCACACACTACTTAACCTAAATCATCCTAAGGACAAACACACACACCCATGCCCGAGAGAGGACTCGAACCTCCGCCGGGACCAGCTGTCGAAATTTCATGATATGCATATCACACAACACAACAATGAATAAACAAACCACACTACAAAACTTTTTAAATATATTTTGTTGTAGTAAACATAATTACAGTCCTACTTAGAGCAGTTAACATGGTAAAACACAATAACTTTACTGGCAGTAAACAATTTTTTTGACAGACTACCACCTGTCAATTTAATATGGCCAACATGGAAGTATATATGTTGGTTAAAGGTCTATACATTATGATTGCCAAGTTGTAATTAATGCACCCAAAAAATAATGTATCTGCTGTGGCCCTATCGTAGTAAGCCTATCTTAACATCTGAAACACTGGATCCATTCTTGATTTCTTTTTGATTGGTTGTATCGTTTCAAACAGTAAACACAAAGGCAATTTCCATCCTCCTCATCACACTGCTGCAGGTTATAGGAGAAAGGAAGAAGAACTGCATGGAACTTTCCTTGAGACAGGAGGTTAGCTGACAGACGCATTGAAAGGATTAGTTTGTGATAGGAGATTGAGAGGAAGGAGTAAATAAAAATGATAAGCGACGTAAAGAAAAGTTGAAATCATGCGAACAAGAGGATGCCAGGAGACATGAGGGCATGAATTGTTACCATGTGAAAACCTGTCTTTGGACAGATCGTTACTGATGACATCAGAAGTAGGCCTAGCCACATTTTCCCTCGTTCTTGTTTTTAGCAGTTCCTTGCCCTTAGTAGGCCATACCATCGTAGAATTAATTCCTTATGCTTCAGATTCATTAGCTTCAAATGACATTTTTAGCAATTTCTACCCTTTTATTCTCCTATGCCTTCGTTTTTTTTCAGATTGTTTTTCAAGCTGCTGTCGTTTTAAAGTTTCCTTGACTGGAGTATCAGGATAGCAATGCAAAATAGGATGCAAACGGTAATAACTTTGCTGCTCTCAAATCATACAATGTATCTTGTAAAGTAGAATAATTTCATACACTGAACATATATTTGTCTATTCTTAATTCTTAAATGTATGCCCACTTAGCGGTGATCCTGAATAGCAAACTCCTTTTCATTCATCATGTCCGCAACAAGAGGATTCAACTGTACCCCCTACACCAATGGTATCCCCTGCTGAGTAATGTTCAGATGAGCTTCCAAACAAAGCTTTGGCTGTATCAAGCAACAATTTTATCTGCACTTCTTTGTAGCTACTCTACATGGGGAACTACCAGCTCATCCAATCCTTGGCCACCAGAAGTCATTCGAGACAGATGCCTCGGCCTCATCTTAGGAACTCCAAGATGGTCGAGGATTGACAATCTTCAAGCCGACCTGAACGTCCCACACATCTCTAATCAGATACATCTGCAACATAGAAGCTCCTCTGTAGGACTTCAGGCCCACTACCTGACACATGAAATATACTGGCTCTATCGTTCCACAATGGCGGTACCAAGTGAGGATCCGTTGAGCGATCGTTGAGGCCCTCAATAATTCGATCCAACGTCATAGGCTACGAGCCCTTCCTCCTGCTCAGCTTTAATGCAAGGTAGTGCTTTGGTGGTTCACTGTCGCTCTGTCTCTCTCTCGCTCTCTCTCTCTCTCTCTCTCTCTCTCTCTCTCTCTCTCTCACACACACACACACACACACACACGCACACACACACAGAGAGAGAGAGAGAGAGAGAGAGGGAGAGAGAGACATACAAAAAACCAGAAGGCTGTGTGTGGTGCAAACGTTGTGAAGAAAGTGGGCAACCATACCATGAAGATGCACTCATACTTCCTACAGCCCACTGAGTGAGTTTCAAAGGGGTCAAATTGTGGCCTTCCGAGTGGCAGGATGGTCCTTTCAGAGAATTGCCACACAAGCTGGACGAGTTACATCATCTGTGCAACGATGCTGGTATCAGTGGTCCCATGAACATTCTCATACCCACAGAGAAGGTTCTGGACGTCCACACAGCACAGACGCCCGCCGATCGTCTTATTGTAAGGGCAGCAGTGATAGATTCTATAGCCACCACACCAAAGATAAGAGGGCTTGTGTGCACAGACGTGTCAGCATAAACTGTTGTGAACCGATTATTAGAAGCGGACTATGGATACGTACACCTCTAGCCCATCTTCCACTGACGCCAAAGTATCAACGTGCTTGGCTCAACTGGTGCCGTCAGAGGATCACTGGAAAGATGGAAAGCCGCGCCCTGGTCATCACCTATGAAAGCAGATGCTGCCTAATCGCAAGTGGTGAATGTTTGCATGTACGATGTCGACCTGGTGAGTGCTTTCCCGTACGGCGCATCTGTGCAAGACACGCTGGCTCCACTACAGGCCTTATAGTATGGGATGCGATAAGCTACGACTCTTATTGACTTTTGGTGTTCCTGGAGGGGACGTTAACCAGCGCTCAGTACCTGCAGAATGTTTTTAGACCCATTCATTTACCATTCTTGCAACATGAAAGTGATGTGTTGTTCCAACGGGATAATGCTCTCCCACACACGCCTGTGAAACTCAAATGTGTTCTGCAAGAAGTACACCAACTTCCCTGGCCATCATAATCTGATTTTCTCCACTCGAACAAGTGTGGGATATGATGAGACGAGAAGTGGGTGAACAGGTCGAGCAGGCGTGGAATAACGTTCCCCAGGACAGTATTCGACATCTGTATGATCGATTGGATGCCAGAGTCAGCGCCTGCATTGCCACCTGTAGGAGGCTACACCACATACTAATGCGTGTAATAATTTTAAACTGAGTTGACTTCATCGCTCGTACATGTCGTCTGTATCACGAAGAATCACGTCTGTGTAGTGCTACCAGTCACGTGTCTCACAGCAGACTGGCTGTGCATTGGTAATTGATTAAAACTGGGTCAGACGTCACGATTTCTCTGCGCACTTCATATCTACACAGACAAATCGATGTGTGTGGACCAGGAATCGGCACAGATATAAAATTTACTCGAAGCAGGAATATGGCGCCACGAAGCGAGCTCTAAATGTATCCTACTCATTGTAGTTTTTCTCTTTTTAGGGACCAAACACATTTATTGCAGGTGGAAACTAAAAAACATTGCGATTGAGAGAAAAGGCTGCAGTATAATATTCAACAGGTTGTAAAAAAAAAAATCAGGAAATCAGACGTACTTCAATATTAAAAAGTAAAGTAAAAGTGTAACTGATGTTCCACTCCTACAGCTGACAGGAATATTTGTTAAAAAGAAAAATTACAGTTAAAAATTTCATTGATGCTGCAATAATCAAATATAGAGCAAAAGCAGGGATGAGAAAGGAAACTGGCCCCTCCTTTCATAGGAATGTGCATTTGATATAGTGTAAGAGAAAAAGAAACGATTATTTTTCAAGGTATAGGTAATCTAGCATTAATTGCCATAAACATCTGAATGAGTAGATTAGCAATACTCATAAATTGTTGTTAATAACCTTACATAAATAGCTAGGAATGGCTACTTCTGTCTGTTGACATCTTATTTGACTTGTTCCAAACCTGTGAAAGTTCTCCTTCATGATGGCGCTAACAGAATGCAGTGTGTGAATGAATAAATGAGAAAAAAACCATCAAGAAAATGAAAGTTATTTAACTTGTGGCAACAAAGGGAAAAGATATAGAAAACAAATTGAAGATCGTACGATGCAATGAATTGTCTGAAGTAAATCAATCACGTTGACAACAGGAGATTAAATAATAATCACAATCTGGAAAGTGTCTTGTGTCTTATATAAATGGTTTGTATATATTTTTCGTAAGACTGATAGCAAATAGCGCTGTAGTAGTACTACCTCTATTCTAAAATAATAAGTACACCAGAGCAGTAATTGTTTTATCTTAGTTTAAGTCTAGGATATCTGCCAAGAAGCTAGACGAAATTCTTTTATAGTACTTTTTCAGCATTTGGTAACATGAATGATTTCAAAACAAGTCGTCATGTGATGATCCGTTAAAAAATAAGAAAAACAGGGTATAAAAAGCAGACAGAAACTATTTACAGGTTGATTCTTACAATGAAGGAAACGGCAACCAGCCACTACTGACCACATTATTTATATACTCATATGGCGACTTTACCGGTTTAGGACCGACAGGTTTATCGTCAGATGGCTGCTAACTTCTGGATGCACATTTATTAATATTTACATTGGTTTTCTGCTGTCTATTCCCCCTTGTGGTGAAAGATCCTTGGGATGGTAGTGCCGTAGAAAATCCCACGTCATTTTTTTGCAAAACTGACATCTTGTCTTCATGAAATAGTTAAGAGTATATGAAGCACTTATTTCGTTTATGTGTATCCACTTGGCGTAAAACACGACACACACATATCAAAAACATTCTGCCACATGGGAAAATATATTCAAAGATTGCTATGTATAGCATATTGTTACCTTTATATATATTTACCCATGTAGCAAAAACTATTTATAACATATCACCATCTTTGTTTATATACACACATCAAAAAAGTTTTGCATCACCTCGGTTCCGAGAATTCCGGAACCTGTACAAATGGTTCAAATGGCTCTGAGTACTATGGGACTTAACATCTATGGTCATCAGTCCCCTAGAACTTAGAACTACTTAAACCTGACTAACCTAAGGACATCACACAACACCCAGTCATCACGAGGCAGAGAAAATCCCTGACCCCGCCGGGAATCGAACCCGGGACCCCGGGCGTGGGAAGCGAGAACGCTACCGCACGACCACGAGCTGCGGACGGAACCTGTACAGGAAATTGGAATTGAGATCAACAAAAACATCATTTCCGCCCTCCTTATTGCCCATGAAAACCACACATTGTATGTTGTACCACCATACAGCGATACCTTCAGAGGTGGTGACCCAGATTGCTGTACACACTAGTATCTCTAATACCCAGAAGCACGTCCTCTTGCATTGACGAATGCCTGTATTCGTCGTGGCATACTATCCACAAGTTCATCAAGGAATTGTTGGTCCAGATTGTCCCACTCCTCAACGGCGATTCGGCATAGACCCCTCAGAGTGGTTGGTGGGTCACGTCGTCCATAAACAGCCCTTTTCAATCTATCCCAAGCATGTTCGATAGGGTTCATGTCTGAAGAACACGCTAGCCACTCTAATCGAGCAATGTCGTTGTCCTGAAGAAAGTCATTTACAAGATGTGCACGATGGGGGCGCGAATTGTCGCCCATGAAGACGAATGCCTCGCCAATGTGCTGCCGATATGGTTGCACTATCGGTCAGAGGATGACAATCACGTATTGTACAGCCGTTATGGCGCTTTCCATGACCACTAGCGGTGTACGTCGGCCCCACATAATGCCACCGCAAAACTGCAGGGAATCTCCACCTTGCTACACTCGCTGGACAGTGTGTCTAAGGCGTTCAGCCTGACCGAGGTACCTCCAAACACGCCTCTGACGATTGTCTGGTTGAAGGCATATACGACACTAATTGGTGAAGGGATCGTGATGCCAACCCCGGGCGGTCCATCCGGCGTGTTGTTGGGCCCATCTGTACTGCGCTGCATGGTGTCGTGGTTGCAAAGATGGACCTCGCCATGGACGTCGGGAGTGAAGTTGCGCATCATGGAACCTATTGCACCCACTTTGAGTAGTAACACGACGTCCTGTGGCTGCACGAAAAGCATTATTCAACATGGCGGCGTTGCTGTCAGGGTTCCTCCGAGCCATAATCCGTAGGTAGCGGTCACCCACTGCAGTAGTAGCCCTTGGACGGCCTGAGTGAGGCATATCATCGACAGTTCCTGTCTCTCTGTATCTCCTCCATGTCCGAACAACATCACTTTGAAACTTCCTGGCAGATTAAAACTGTGTGCCGGACTGAGACTCGAACTCGGGACCTTTACCTTTCGCGGGCAAGTGCTCTACCAACTGAGCTACCAAAGCTTCTGTTAAGTTTGGAAGGTAGGAGACGAGGTACTGGCAGAAGTAAAGCTGTGAGGATGGGTCGTGAGTCGTGCTTGGGTAGCTCATTTGGTAGAGCACTTGCCCACGAAAGGCAAAGGTCCCGAGTTCGAGTCTCGGTCCTGCACACAGTTTTAATCTGCCAGGAAGTTTCATATCAGCGCACACTCCGCTGCAGAGTGAAAATTTCGTTCTGGAAACATCCCCCAGGCTGTGGCTAGGCCACGTCTCCGCAATATCCTCTCTTTCAGGAGTGCTAGTTCTGCAAGGTTCGCAGGAGAGCTTCTGTTAAGTTTGGTAGGTAGGAGACGAGGTACTGGCAGGAGTAAAGCTGTGAGGACCGGGCGTGAGTCGTGCTTGGGTAGCTCAGTTGGTAGAGCACTTGCCAGCGAAAGGCAAAGGTCCCGAGTTCGAGTCTCGGTCCGGCACACAGTTTTAATCTGCCAGGAAGTTTCATATCAGCGCACATTCTCCTGCAGAGTGAAAATCTCATTCTGGAAACATCACTTTGGTTCGCGCCGAGACGCCTGGACACTTCCGTTCCTGGCACAAAGTAACAATGCGGACGCGATCGAATCGCGGTATTCACCATCTAAGCATGGTTGAACTACAGACAACACGAGCCGTGTACCTCCTTCCTGGTGAACTGATCGGCTATCGGACCCCCTCTGTCTAATAGGCGCTGCTCATGCATGGTTGTTTACATCTTTGGGCGAGTTTAGTAACATCTTTGAACAGTCAAAGGGGCAGTGTCTGTGGAACAATATCCACTGTCAACGTCTATCTGAACCGGGGTGATGCAAAACCTTTTTTGGTGTGTTTATATTCCCATTTGGAAGAAATTATTTGGTGTGTGTGTGTGTGTGTGTAGTGCTTTACGTTATGTAGATTTATATTAATCAAATAAGTGCTTTATATACACTTCTTAACTATTTCGTGAAGACAAGACCACAACATTGCAACAAAATGACGTGGGATTTTCGAAGGCACCACCCTCCCAATTATCTTTCACCACAAGGAGGACAGAGAGCGGAAAACCAACGTAAACATCAATATATGTGCATCTAGATGCGAACAGGCGTCTGAAGACGAACCTGTCGGTTAGAAACCGCTAACGGCGTTATTTGTGTAAATAAATAGCATTATCGAAGGAAATTGGTTGTTATTTTCTTCTTTGCAAGAATCAGTCTGTATTTTGCACACAGTCACAGCCTCAAACTGTCAGTTTTCGACAAAATATCAGTCAGAAAGTAACTTACAAAATCGTACGATCTTCTATGTGCAAAAACACAATCTTGAATACTATGTAAATGGAGGTGAAGGGGGAGAATGGAAAGGAAAGGGAAGGACCTATTGATGTTAGCTGCATCGGGACTTCATGCAGAATCGGCGGGGATGAGTGAATGTGTGTGCTGGACTGGGATTCGAGCCCAGGATCGCCTACTTACAAGGCGGTTACATTAACCATTGTGCCACCGGGACACAGTGTTTACAGTACTGGTGCCGACGATCTCGAAACAGCTCTCAGCCAACCGACATTCCTGGCCATCGCCACCTATCTGCAGTCCTCGCCCATGTCCTCCACCCTCGCTACTTTGATGTTCCTGCAGCAGGTCAGACGAAATTGTGCATCCACACTGAAGGCGGTAGATTCATTGACCATGTCAGTGCTTGGTGTCTGTTCTTTCGGATATGTCCAAAAGAGCAGACATGACATGGAATCTACAGCTGTGTTAGATAATGACAATATATATTCATTCTGCACACCGAGAGAAGAAACACATGACTAAACAAATATCTGACTTAAACACGTCTTAGAGCCAGATTTGGAGCGATCCCCTGTCCACACACTCTATCCTGTCTGTGCAGACGTTATTTCAACCCACATATTTGACAATTTCGCTCACAGTACCAACTCCAACTTTCAGGTTTGTTCACATTCTAGTATCTGCGCAAATTCCCTGTTCACATGGGACGATCTGTCTGCACAGATATCATGTGCGCAGACAGATTGTTGAGTGCGGACGGGCGTTAATAGCATAAATCGTGTGGACGCACGAAATTTTTGGCAATCTTTGTCCATGCAACCAAATCACATTGGGTCGTATGAATAAAAACGAGAACATTCTCCAGAGTAGATACTCAGAGCAAAAGAACATTCTCAGAGAAAATTCTCAGTTTTGTATGAATAAAAACCTCCATGAATTAAAACTACGAAGCATAAACTCTGCCCTGGGAGTTGGTTGGTTGGTTGGTTTTGGGGAAGGAGACCAGACAGCGTGGTCATCGGTCTCATTGCCCTGGGAGTTCTTTCCCACTACCTCTCCTCCTTATTGAGTATGTTGTCACCAAATATATTAAAATCCAACATCTTTGGTTCTCATTTTGTTTTCATTTGTGTGTGTTTGTGTTACCGAAAGTTTTTCTTACTTTATTTCTGTACCGAAATGGAAGATTCTGAATTATCCTTTGTGAGTATTATAAAAGATTATCCTGCTGTTATCAGTAAATCACAAACTCTGGTTGCAACAGAGCAGATAGTATAATGGAAATACAACATCGTTACAGAGTTAGTTTTGTAAAAGACACTTCAGACAACTAGATTATGAAAGAACTGCACAATATGGAGTCGTGTATCAAGTCTAAGACAAGTTTAAATAAGACGTGTAACATTAAGATCTCACTAAAAAATAGATAACAAATGTTTTTTTTAAGTTTTTAGATGGAGATGATTGCAAGTCAAGTACCCACAGAATTCCTGGTAAGTCCCATTCTTTCCGTTTTTTTTTTTTTTTGTTTTCATTATGTGCTTAATGTTCTGAAATTATGAATTAGCAAAATATTTATTTTTAATGTGAAAATGAAATTCGTTTGATATTTGACCACTTTTCTGTAAAAGTATCACAGTGTACTATGCAGGAAATTCGACAAACTCCTCCCACCTGCTTGCTATACATACTAACTAGAAACTGAGCCATGACACACAATACTATTACTTTTTTTTATTAGGAGCTTGTGCAGTAGGTTCTTCCACCTCTGTTGTCATCTCTTCCCCAGAGGTTACTTCGTAGGTAATTGATACCGATTGTACATTCTTTGAAACAGAAGCAGTTTTGCAGCAACCACAAATTGTCACAGCAGGCGCTACAGATCTGATGGGTCCAGAAATTGTTATACCTTCGCACTCGCCTGCTTTGGGACCGGCGAGAGTGTCGAAACGATGCAGACTAAGCATGGAAACGGATGAGACGATGAACTTGTCTAATTCTGAACTGAAACGACTAGTGTTATCGTACCAATTACATATTCTGAAGAGGAAGAAGCAGAAACTGATGCGTCAAGAACGAGAAAAACAATAGAATGAATTGCGTAATGTCACAGTACAACACCGTTTTTTAGAAACAAAATATGCTTTTTAAGTGAATGTTCGTTTACACTCTTCATTTACCGAATTCCATATCCTCTTAAAGAAGTAATTCAGTAAAAATTTTGTTTTTAATGAAACAATAAGAGTAACGTAATCCAATTTGAAATGTTAAAAAATGTGTGCTCTTATTTACTGTTGTGGCAGGCAAATACCTTCACCACAGACTTGAAACAATTTTTGGGAAAGAGGAACAAAGAGATTAACTTATTCCTATTTTAAATGCTACAGGTTAAACAGTTCATGCACTTATTTACCGTAGCACCTGCTGAATGCCTTCACCATACTCTTGAAACATTTTTTGGTAACGTGGAACAAGAAGAGTAACTTATTTGTGTTTTAAATGTTACAGGTCAAACAGTTTGTGCACTTATTTACTGTAGTATCTGACAATTCTGTTCCAGTTTGAATTGTTACAGGTTAAACAATGTTTGATGAAAGTAAAATCGATGAGAGAGGAGGAAGAAAAACACTAAACAGCATTTTACTATGTGACATCAGAACACTGTTTTTTATTTTCATCAAAATATTATTGTATCTGAAGAAGAAAAACTTATTTTAATTACAAAAAATACATGAGTTATGTTAAGTTATACAATGTTTTGACGTATTACATTAACAATTTCTCATCTTCTATTTGTTCCTCTTCCTCTTTTGCCAATATAGGAAGATTGTTGTCACTAGGTGGCTCAAAATCCTCATCCCCTCTATGTTTTGCTATGTTGTCACAGCAGGCGCTACAGATCTGATGGTTCCAGAAATTGTTATACCTTCGCACTCGCCTGCTTTGGGACCGGCGAGAGTGTCGAAACGATGCAGACTAAGCATGGAAACGGATGAGACGATGCAAAACGAAACAGGATACTATTACAATGAGGATTTTTCTTTGAGCAGGCTTTATTTTATTTTGCAGAATTGGGAAACGCCGTTTTACTTGACCAATGCACCGTTCGATTATCACCCTTTCCTTAGAGTGAAGTCTGTTGTACGCCCTCTCATCAGATGTTTCGCGGTTTTGAAACGGTGTCATTAACCACAATGCAATGCCATGTCCTTTGACTCCTAAAATTAAGGCATTGTACTGGTTTTCTCGAAATATTCGGTACGCATCCGAGTTTCTCCATATCCTAGCGTCATGTACAGACCCAGGCCATGAAGCATCAACATTCGTAAACATTTCACTGTAATTAAATATCACCTACATATTTATAGATGGAAGGCCCTTTCGATTAACATATTGGTCTCCATGTGTAGAAGGTTTCATTATAGGTATATGCGTTAAGTCTAGGACCCCCACTGCACATGGAAACCTGTATCTAGACTGCCACTTAACTTTAGCTGTTTATAGTTCGTTAATGTTTCTCGGAAATCGGATACACAACGGTGTTTTTCTGTTAACCTGCTGCATACATATGAAAATGTTAGTGATACTGTTGTCTGGTGTATTCCTAAGTCTTCTCCTACACCAGTCTGAAAGCCTGGATCCGCTAAATAGCGCAAAAATGTTTTCATTTTGCATTCGTTGGAAAGGGCACCTCCTCTTCTTTCGTGGTTTTCGGGAAGAAAGTGATTCGCCAGCCAAATAATGTTTTCACTGATAAATCAGTATAAATTTCTACAGTTTCTCTCTTCTGTGTTCCTTCGTAGTATGTATATCTTTTTCTACCTTTCGAGAACCATAAATTCCGCCATTTTCAGTAAAAACACTCGGTAACACTTAATCACAGCAGTACTTTCTCAGCTTGAAGTATGCTACGGAGCTCACTTATAAAAACAAGAGTGAGAGAATCTTCTCCGCTTGTGAGAAAGTTCTCTGGTTTTATTCATACGAAATCGGAGAATATTCTTTGTTTTGGGCAACTTCCCCACCCTTCAACTCACGCTGAGAACATACTCGAGTGAAGTATATTCTCAGACTTGTTTTATTCATGCCAATCAGAGAACTTTCTCCGAACTTCTGAGTATGAAGTATATTCTACGTTTTATTCATACAACCCATTGTGTGGACTGGCCGCAAGTGACGTCACGAACATTAGCCAATCACTGAATCGCCAACGCACAGCGAGACTGTGGCGAAACGCTTCTGCTGACTAGGCGATACCCACAGAGTTTTCTTTGTCCGTAAGTGTTGTGCAAGGAAGTTCTTTGATAACGCGGCGCCTGTTTGACAAATAAAATCTCTGTTTTTTAAACTTACGTCAAGTGACAGCAGACGGATTTTCCTTGGAGAGTGCATGTCTTGGTGTCCTTTGTTTTCCCTGTTCTGTGTAATGGTCACATGATGAAAGAGTTGCTTCGTCTGGATTTTAGTCATTCCTTATCAGTATTTAGATTGTATTTCAGTTTGCCTTCCTGAACAGACTACTGTGTATGTGCGTGTGTTTGTTCTCCAGTATAGAATGTGTGGCGTCTTACCAAATAGTCATGTCGAGTACGAAAGTTTGCAAGATGAAACAGTACAAATTATTGAAGACGAAGTCCTCGTAAAATGTTGGGGGTATAAATGTAACTGTGCCAAAACATTCTTGTTTTATATTTCATCGATTTTACTTGTTGGGACGCCTTATTTGGTGCTTCATTGGTGGTCTCACTACGAGGCCTACCTAAAATGTTCAAGGTGTTCATTATCAGACGCTGACCATGTACTTCTTGTGAGTATATTGCTTTCTTATACGTATTTTTAAAGTCTTAGTTCAATCAGTCACACTTCTTTTCCATTAGACCAAGTGCTTTAGCTAGGTTTGTTAATGATGTGTTTCATAAACGTTTGAACTTTATTGTGTTATTGTTCTTCTGGGATAATAGACATGCTCGAAAAATTCAGCAATTGGAAATTTCAAGTAATCATTCACGAGGATTAGAAAATTGTGATATCATTAAGAATGTGGGTATAATTTAAGTGACTATTTTTGTCTTTAGGAAGTAGTAAGTAGAATTCCTGTGGATCTGTAAGAATATAATGGGCGTATTATGTTCCAGCGTGTATTGTCATGTACGTGACTTACAGCTGTATAAAAATTAGCTTCTTTTCTAAGTGTCTCTTACATCTTAAGTTGTTGAAAGTATCAATGGCTCATGTTTTATCACTTTCTGAGCAAATCAGTTGCTCATGTTTCTGAAGTCGGAGCGTATAGGCCACTGTTACGTTCATTGCAGTCATTAAGTTAATTATGGAGTATTGTTTGTTTATTTAAATAGTTTCCTTGTTTTCCGTTGCACGCCACTCAAATCTTAGAATGAACTTGTGATCACTGGAGAGAACGCACTGACTGAAACTACTGCTCTTGTCATAACTAAATCTTAAAGGCTCACGACTCTTACTATTAAAACACTGTAGTGTTCAGACACACAAGTTAATGAATGCATGACTTGGATGGAATCTGAGATACCTAAGGATTAGTGTTGAGAAGCTGAAAATACTAGCAAATTTAAACAAAGTGATTAACCAGTGCCAAGATGAAGACTAGTGTAATGAGGAAATAAGTGGTGGTTTAGTTGTATTTTTCAATGGAGTACGAAATTTGAAGCTAGTGGCATGTGCACTGATGGCACATTCTTTCTTGGAAGCCTTTTGACACATTACCTCAATGTCCTGCAGTAAACAGTACCATTGCTTTCTGAATATTTGATAAGATTTGCAACTAGACTGAAGGCTTTGTAAGAGATAGAATCCAGTATGTCATCCTGAATATGAAGATTCCATGACAAGTGAAAGTAACAACTGATGACCCTCGCATAAGTGACCTATAGCTATTATTACACTCTTATGTTTCTAAATGACTTTGAATATTCTGTTGGCAGTGCTCTGGATCTTTGAAAATGAAATGTTACAATGAAAGTTTTTGTAAAATGCAGAACTACTTTGGACAGCATCTTTGCAAATAATGCAGTTGATTTTCAGATAAACAAGTTTAAT
Source organism: Schistocerca nitens (assembly GCF_023898315.1). Lineage (NCBI taxonomy): Eukaryota > Metazoa > Arthropoda > Insecta > Orthoptera > Acrididae > Schistocerca > Schistocerca nitens. The sequence continues at coordinate 486,828,660 of NC_064616.1, forward strand.
ACAACATTCTTGGCCAGGCAGAATTATCCTACATTTTTACCTACACCTTGTGTAAGAAGTCATTACCACTGGTTAATTGAAATTAAAATATTTATGTGATATTCACTGTTACCTAGCATGGAATATGTGCCTACACCTGTCACATGTGCAGATGCCCGACTAAGGACGCCTAGTAGAACTTCTGTATTGGTAATGAGAGGAATGTTACACAGTCTCAGGATGAATACCACACTGGACTGATTTGGGTTCATGAAATTACAGTTTGTACAAAATCTTGGAACTTCCTGATAGGTTAAAACAGTGTGCAGGATCACGACTCTAACTGGGGACCTTTGTCTTTCATGGGCAAGTGAACTATAGACTGAACTATCCAAGCACAACTCACAGCTCACCCCCCCCCCCCCAGTCTCTCCTGCAGAAGGCTCATTATCTCATTAAAACTACAACAGCCTACAGCTATTTGAACTTGCTTACTGTATTCAAGTTGTGATCTTCCTCTACAATTTTTGCCTTTCACACTACTCTTCATTACCAAATGATAGTTCCTTGATGCCTCAGGATATGTCCTATCAACTGATCCCTTCTTTTAGTCTATAATTGGTAAAGCACTGTGAAGTGCATGGCAGAGGGTACATCCCATTGTACCGATTGTTACGGTTTCTTCCCATCCCTGAATGCCTCTGTATGTGCTGTAATTATTCTAATGTTATCATCATGTACCCTACATGAGCGATACATAGGGGGGTTGTAGTATATTCCTAGAGTCATCATTCAAAGCTGTTTCTTGAAACTTTGTTTGTAGACTTTTTTGGGATAGTTTATTTACCTTAGAGTCTGTGAGTCCAGTTATTTCAACAACTTAGTGACACTCTCCCATGAATCAAACAAACCTGTGGCCATTCATGCTGCCCTTCTCTATATACATTCAGTATCCCCTATTTGTCCTGTGGTATGGGTCCCACACATCACACGTAGACTACTGCACTTCCCCAGTATTCTACCAATAAACCAAAGTTTGCCACCTGTTTTAGCCACAACTGAGCCTATGTGATCATTCCATTTTATGTCCCTTTGAAGAATTACATGCAGGTATTTGTACGAGTTGGTCAATTCCAGCTGTGACTCGTTGATCATAGGATATTATGTTTTTTAGTTTTGTGAAGTGCACAATTGTACCTATTTGAACATTTAAATCAAGTTACCAATCTTTACACCACTTTGAGATCTTATCAAGATCTGACTGAATATTTATGCAGTTTCTTTCAGATGGTACTTCATTATAGATAACTATGTCAACTGCCAAAAGTATGATCTTACTATTGATGTGGTCTACAAGGTCATTAATGTGCAGCATGAACAGTAAGGGTCCCAACACACTTCCCTAGGGCACACCTGAAGTTACTTCGACATTTGACAATGAGTCTGCATACAAGATAATGTGCTGTATCCCTCATACCGAAAAGTCCTCAATCCAGTCCGGTCACAAATTTCACGTGATCGTACTTGTAGAAGTCAAGAAATATTGCATCTACCACCTGCCTTGATCCAAAGCTTTCAGTATGTCGGGTGAGAAAAGTGCAAGTTGAGTTTCACATGATCGATGTGTGTGGAATCCATGCTGGTTGTCATGGAGGAGATCATTCTGTCTGAGATACCTCATTATATTTGAGGTCATAATATTTTCTAAGAGTCTACAACAAGTTATTGCCCCCCCCCCCCCCTCTGGGGATCCAGAACTCTTTTGTGGTTATGTGCGTAGCGAGCACGGGACCCCAAGCTAGTGTGGCCGTCTTTCCTTTCCAGGCTGCATACCTTCCGTTTCCACATCCTTCCCCATCCTCCTCCACCCCTCACCTCCGCCTCTTCCCTTCCCTTTCTCCCCCTCTTTTCCTTACCTCTTCTCTTTACCCTCTTCTCCACTGCGGTGTTTGAGACCTCTCTTTGTTCCTCCCTTTCTCTTTCTTCCTCCCTGTGCATGTCTAAAGACCAACCCACGCATTCATACGCGTAGCTGGTGATGGGGTAACGCGTAATTCCCCACCCCGGGTAGACAGGTAGGACACGTACGTACCCCCTGGTAACAGCCAGGCCCAGGGAGGGGTGATTACCCGAGCTGGTACCTTCCAAAAGTGCCAATTGGTCCCTCCGTCCGTTTCTCGGGAGGTGTGACCTGAGGTGTGAACAATCGCCTAAGGCAGGAGTGCCCTCAGAGAGGGCCCCCACAAGGAAGGAGCACGCCTTCGGGGATGCCGGTAATCATGGAGGATACTTCCGCAATGGTTTCCTCATCATCTACTATGCCTGCTCACAAGCGAAAGTTAAATGAGTCTCAGCCACGGACAGTTCTTCCATCAGTGCCGCTGTTCCTTGTGGTTTCTCGGTTGGATGAAGGTAAAGTCTTCTACACAGTCAACCCTTTCATTATTCAGAAAGGTGTCAATGCAATTGCAGGTCCTGTAGACTCTTGTTCCCGATTACGAAATGGCACCTTGTTGGTAGAAACAGTCAGTGACCTCCAGGCACAGAAATTTCTGCATACTTCACTGCAACACACCTTTCCTGTCCGAGTGGAAGTGCACCGCACTTTAAATTCATCACATGGGGTGGTTTATACACGCTCCCTCGACAGATTGTCCGACAAGGAAATTCAAAACTACCTGTCTGACCAGGGCGTAACGGCTGTTCGAGTCATGAAAAGGGTTGACAAGGAGTTGGTTCCAACCCGTACTGTCTTCTTGACATTTGACAGAGTTCACCTTCCATCGAACATAAGAGCGGGCTATGAGATAATTTCCATTCGCCCTTATATCCCAAACCTTACCCATTGCTATCGGTGTCAGCGGTTCAATCATACTAGCCAGTCGTGTTCCAATCCGGCCAAATGTGTTACGTATGGCAAAGATGCCCATGACTGTGCTTGTCCACCTCCATCTCCTCATTGCATCAACTGTATGGGTGACCACTCTGCTTCCTCTAGAGATTGCCTCAGTTTCAAAGATGAACGGCTCATTCAGGAAATCAGAGTGAAGGAAAAGGTGTTGACCTTTGCTGCTCGAAAGTTATTCGCCAGTCGAAAGCCCACCCTGCTTCCTCTAGAGATTGCCTCAGTTTCAAAGACGAACGGCTCATTCAGGAAATCAGAGTGAAGGAAAAGGTGTTGACCTTTGCTGCTCGAAAGTTATTCGCCAGTCGAAAGCCCACTGTGCCTCACGCAGGTAAATACAGCACTGTCCTTGCCTCTCCTTGACCTACAAAGGATGCAGCCACGCAGACTTGTGATCTCACCTTTAGTGCCACAGTCGTCAGATCGGCCAGTAGAAAGATCGCCCGTTCAACCTCCCCACTAACACGTGCTCACTCCATGGCTCACTCTTCATCGGGTTCTGCTAAATCACGAGCTCCAAAATCAGACACCCAGACTTCCAAAAAAGAGCCTACTCGTGAAGATTTTATATGTACCCCGACTTCATAACCATCGATTCCTCACTCATCTCAACGTCCTGTTTCAAAGAAGGCTAATAAGAAACCCAGTTCCTCTCCTTCTCCACCACGGCGTGTCTCATCTACAGCACCACCTGGCGGTAACCGCCCTCTGCCGTCTTCTGTGTTGCCAAGGCGTACTGCTGGCAGCTGATTGCTGGTGGCAGGAGCTGCTCCCCAATAACCTATGGATCAGGATCTTCTGCCTTCGGCTGAATGCCATTCCACGCTGTCGGCCGCCGGCTCTGAGCAGTCACATTCTTCCCTTTTCTGTCCACCTTATGTCCATTATCCATTGGAATATCCGCAGCATTCGAGCCAAACGGGATGAATTGGCAATCCTCTTACGATCCTACTCGCTGGTCATCTTCTGTCTTCAGGAAACAAAGCTGCGTCCCCATGATTACTTTGTTTTCCCTCATTTTCAGTCAGTCTGACTTGGTCTCCCCTCTTTTGATGACACTCCAGCACATGGAGGACTCATGATTCTTCTCCATGATACTGTCCATTATCACCCAATCCCCTTAAACAGTTCCTTCCAAGCTGTTGCTGTCCATCTATCGCTTTCTGGATACACCTTCTCTCTTTGTACTGTATACATTCCATTGTCCACACCAATGGCAAGAGCTGATCTCCTTCATCTTCTTGGTCAGCTTCCGCCCCTCTATTTACTGGTTGGGGACTTCAATCCTCACCACCCGCTTTGGGGATCTCCGCGTCCTTGACCGTGCGGCTCACTATTGATAGACATCTTCCACCAAGCAGATCTTGTTTGCCTTAACGCTCGGGACCTTACACTTTTGTCTCTCATTTGGACCTTTCTGTCGGTACTGTTTCGCTAGCTCGGTGCTTTGAATGGTTCACTCTTGCTGATACACACTCGAGTGACCACTTTCCATGTGTCCTTAGATTGCAGCCACAACTGCCATATATGCGCCCGAGATGCTGGAAGTTTGCCCAAGCCGATTGGACACTTTTTTTGTCTCTAGCAACATTCCATGCCGTCACTTTCCTAGTGTCGACGATGAGGTCACTCATATTACAGAAGTTATTCTTACAGTTGCAGAATGTTCAATACCTCGCACCTCTGATTTGCCCCAGCGCCCCCCAGTTCCTTGGTGGAATGAGGCATGCCGTGATGCAATATGTGAGCGGCGACGTGCTCTTCGCGTTTTCCGCCACCATCCTACTTTGGCCAACTGCATCCGCTATAAGCAGTTCAGTGCGCGATGCCGTTACATCATTCGCGATAGCAAGAAGGCAAGCTGGGACTTCTTTACTAGCTCATTTAATACCTGCACTCCCTGATAGGAAGTTTGGAGTCGGATTCAATGGTTATCTGACGCGCCTAGTTTCTCCCCAGTCTCTGGGCTCACTGTCGCGCATGATACCTTGGTGGACCCTGTTGCAATTTCTAACTCATTGGGTCAACACTTTGCTGAGATTTTAAGCTCTTCAAATTACCCGCCAGCCTTTCTCTCGAAGAAACGTGCAGCGGAAGTGCGACCTGTTGCTTTCTCCTCTCAAAATCGCGGAAGCTATATTACTGTTTTCTCCATGCGGGAACTCCAACACGCACTCTCTTCTTCTCGCTCTTCCGCCCCAGGACTGGATGGTATCCACATCCAAATGTTGCTGCATTTATCATACCGTAGTCTGCGCTACCTCCTTTGCCTTTATAGTCGAATTTGGACCGACAGTACTTTTCCCAGAAGATGGCGGGAAGCTATTGCCATTCCTGTTCCGAAACCTGGAAAGGACAAACATCTCCCTTCTAGCTATTGCCCAATTTCTCTCACGAGTAGTGTATGTAAGGTTTTGGAGCGTATGGTGAATTGCCATTTAGCCTGGTGGCTGGAGTCTCGAAGTCTCTTAACACCTGCCCAATACGGTTTCCGAAAGCATCGTTGTCATTGACCATCTTGTTGCTCTCTCCAGTTATATCATGAACAATTTTCTCAGGAAATGCCAAACGGTAGCAATATTTTTTGATCTGGAGAGAGCATACAATACCTGTTGGAGGACAGGCATCCTCCGCACACTGTTCTCTTGGGGCTTTCGAGGTCGGCTGCCCCTTTTTCTTCTTGAATTTATGGCACAGCGCACATTTAAAGTGCGGGTGAACACTACTTTCTCCTGTACTTTCTCCCAAGAAAATCGAATACCCCAGGGCTCCGTGCTAAGTGTTGTACTGTTTGCCATTGCCATAAATCCAATTATGGATTGTCTCCTTCCTGATGTCTCGGGCTCCCTCTTTGTGGACGATTTTGCGATCTATTACAGCTCTCAATGGACCAGCCTTCTTGAATGTCGTCTTCAAGGATGTCTCAATCGCCTCCACTCTTGGAGCTTCGTAACCGGCTTCCCCTTTTCTCCCAATAAGACCATTTGTGTCAATTTTTGGTGTCATATGGAGTTTCTTCTGCCTTCCTTACATCTAGGCACTGTCAACGTTCTGTTCACGGAAGTCACTAAATTCTTGGGTCATATGTTTGACAGAAAACTGTGCTGGTCCTCCCACGTTTCCTATCTTTTGGCTCACTGTCTATGATCCCTCAACACCCTCTGTGTCCTGAGTGGTACCTCCTGGGGAGCGGACTGAGTGGTCCTTCTCCACCTCTATCGCACCTTAGTGTACTTTAAATTGGACTATGGGAGCATAGTTTACTCCTCTGCTTGGCTGTCTCTTCTTTGGCGTCTCGACTCTGTGCACCACTGTGGATTACGTTTAGCGTCTGGAGTTTTTTACACTAGCCCTGTGGAAAGCCTTAATGCTGAGACTGCTGAACCTCCGCTGTCCAGTCGACGAGCTGTCGTTCTGAGTCGTTATGCTAGCCATCTGTCTTCCATGCCTGCTAATCCAGCCCATGACTTTTTTTTTTTTTTTTTTTTTTTTTTTTGACACCTCCTTGGATTTAGCATATGCAGGCCACCTTTCTTCTCTCCTACCACTGGGAGTCCGCTTCTGTCAACTGCTACATTCTCTTTCCTTCCACTTTCGTAAAACTTTCTTGACAACTTGGGGTATAGCACTGCCTTGGCTCCGGCCCCAGACCTGCCTGCTCCGTGACCTTTGTCATTTTCCCAAGGATGGTACCCCTTGTTTAATGTCGGGCATTTGCTGCTCTATGTGCACAAATGAAGGATGCCACATTTATTTACACTGATGGCTCAAAAACATCATTTGGTGTTGGGAGAGCCTATATTGTTGGCGACACCCCTAATGGATTTCGGCTTCCCAACCAGTGTTCGGTTTTTACTGCAGAGCTTTACGCTGTTCTCCAGGCTGTCCAATACATCTGTCGCCATCAGCGGATACAATATATTATATGCTCAGATTCGCTCAGCTCTCTCCTCAGTCTCCAAGCTCTCTACCCTGTCCACCCTCCGGTCCACCGGATTCAGGACTGCCTCCACTTGCTCCACTTGGGGGCATCTCTGTAGCGTTCCTCTGGAGCCCAGGACATGTTGGTATCTGTGGAAACGAGGCGGCCAATATAGCGGCCAAGGCTGCAGTCTCTCTTCTTGAGCCTGCTGCTCACATGGTTCCCTTCGCCGATCTACGAAGTGTTTTATGTTGTTGTGTGCTGTTTTATGGCACGCACATTGGTCGACACTTCCCAATAATAAATTGCAGGATGTGAAAGCTCTTCCCTGTGCTTGGACCTCTTCCTCCCCAACTCCTCGTCGGGAAGAGGTAATTTTAATTAGACTCCGGATAGGGCACTGTCTTTTCAGCCATCGACATCTTTTAAGTGGCGATCCTCCCCCACTTTGTCCCCACTGCTCTCAACTGTCGATGGTGAGACATCTTTTACTTGCAGCTGTCGCCTGAGATATCTTCCATTTGAGCAGATGGCACACGCTCAGGCGATCGCATTCTCGAGTTTATTAGTGTCAGTGAGATGATATCAGTCATTTGAAGCTCTTTCTGGGGACAAACAACCCCCCTTCTATAGTGGTTTTTTAAGCTTTCCTCGTGTTTTTAGTTTCCCCACTTTTTTGAGTTTTGCTCCCATTGCTGCTGGTTTTCAGTTTCAGTTTTTTACCTTTTCCTAAGTCACAGACTGGGCGCTAATGACCGTAGCAGTTTTGCGTCCTAAAACCATAACAAAAAAAAAAAATCTTTGTCAAGTTGTACTATCAATTTCTCTTCTCCCAAATTCGATTCAGTGGCTCCTCATTACTCAAATTTACCCATCTAATCTTCAGCAGTCTTCTGTAACAATACATTTTTAAAAATTATTTTATTCTCTAACTGCCTGAACTATTTTTTAACCACATTTCTCTTCTGTACAAGGCAACACTGCAGACAAATGCCTTCAGGAAAGTTTTCCCAACACTTAAATTTATGTTCCATGCTGACAAATTTCCCTCTCAGAATGGCTTTCTTGCTATTGCCAGTCTGCATTTTTATTCTCTGTACCTGGGCCACCATCAGTTATTTTGCTGTCCAAATTGCAAACCTCAAAGTCTTTGTCTTGTCTTGCCAAACTTCTGTCTCCTTTCCTAATTTTTCTTCAATTCCCTGTACTGTTTGCTCAGTGTTCAGATTGAATAACACCAGGTGGGGGGGGGGGGGGGGGGGGAGGGGGGGGGGAGCAGGTTACAAGCCGTATCATACCCTTATCAACTAGAACCTTTCCACCAGGGGCTTACAGTTTCTTCGTGAGTTCGTGCATACATGGTGCCCTGAGTGACTGTACGAGGATACAAGATGACTTGGATAGGATTTGTGATTGGTGTAAAGAATGGCAGCTAACTCTAAATATAGATAAATGTAAATTAATGCAGATGAATAGGAAAAAGAGTCCTGTAATGTTTGAATACTCCATTAGTAGTGTAGCGCTTGACATAGTCACGTCGATTAAATATTTGGGCGTAACATTGCAGAGCGATATGAAGTGGGACAAACATGTAATGGCAGTTGTGGGGAAGGCGGATAGTTGTCTTCGGTTCATTGGCAGAATTTTGGGAAGATGTGGTTCATCTGTAAAGGAGACCGCTTATAAAAAACTAATACGACCTATTCTTGAGTACTGCTTGAGCGTTTGGGATCCCTATCAGGTCGGATTGAGGGAGGACATAGAAGCAATTCAGAGGCGGACTTTTAGATTTGTTACTGGTAGGTTCGATTATCACACAAGTGTTACGGAAATGCTTCAGGAACTCGTGTGGCAGTCTCTAGAGGAAAGAAGGCGTTCTTTTCGTGAATCGCTACTGAGGAAATTTAGAGAACCAGCATTTGAGGCTGACTGCAGTACAATTTTACTGCCGCCAGCTTACATTTCGCGGAAAGACCACAAAGATAACATAAGAGAGATTAGGGCTCGTACAGAGGCATATAGGCAGTCATTTTTCCCTCGTTCTGTTTGGGAGTGGAACAGGGAGAGAAGATGCTAGTTGTGGTACGAGGTTCCCTCCGCCACGCACCGTATGGTGGATTGCAGAGTATGTATGTAGATTTAGAACTGTAGCAGCCCATTCTTCCTTCCCTGGCTGCATTTCCTTACCCTGCCCCTCTCTTCCTATCCTCGTCCCTTCCCGCTGTCCCCTCCTTCCCCCTCTCACTGTTCTGATTTATGTCAACCTGGCTATCTGCCTGGTTCCCTGTATTGCTTGCAATTTTGTCATTCCTGCCTGTTCTCTTTCATCCTTTTTTGACCTTTAGGCCCCTGCTTGAGGTTTGACCTCCACTTCTAAATTTTCTGTTTTTAGTGTGAGCCATTTGGAGACTAACTCCCACCATAGCATCTCTGGTGTGGTTTCCTCTCCTCCCCTTCTTTCCCCGCTTAGCCCCCTCCCCCCATCCCGCTAGGTCACCAGCATGTGTAGCCCGTCCATGTGGGTGGCTGTTATGTACCCATCTCATTGTGTCCCCTGGCAACACAGGGATCACACTACTAATGCCTGAGCTTTGCCCTCCCCATGTATCCCAAGGAGTGGTTGCTTGTCTTCCTGGAGCATCAGAACTCCCGGCAATGGTCGCTGTACCAGGCAGCTCTTGCTATGGTTGGGTGATACCCATGGGGAGAGCCCCTGATTGGATTGGGTGGTTTCAGGGTGGATGCTTGGTGCACTAACAGTATCAAGCTGCAAAAATCTGGCTGCTCTCAAATGGCCTTCTCTTCAGATGGTGGAGGACCATTGAACGCGGCTTCATATGAGCCAGCAGCCTTCCCTTCTATGGTTACATCGTGAGAGGAGGGCCAGGGTCGCTGTCTTGGGATGAAACATTTTTCCCGCTACCTCGTTTGTACTGGGATGGACAGGGACACATTCATCACCACAAAGCCAATGTTTTTTGTGGATAGTATTAATTGAGGACAAGTCTGGTGAAGTGGAGTATCTCAGTGAGGTGCGGTCAGGCTCCCTGTTGATCAAAGCTTCTTCTGCCACCCAGTCTGCAGCTCTTCGTGCTTGTGATCATCTTGGCAATGTCCCAGTGTCCGTTACCCTTCACCAATCTCTGAATATGGTCCAGGGAGTGATTTTTTGCAGTGACCTCATCCTGCAAACTGATGAGAAACTCTGGGCTAATCTGGAGCAATGCGGCGTTAATTTTGTTTGGCGTGTGCCAAAAGGTCATAAAGACAACAGTGCTGATACTGGTGCCTTCAGTCTGACTTTAGAGAGGGATATATTCCCAAAGGAGGTCAATTTTATGTGCTACAGATGTGATGTGAAGCTGTACGTTCCACCACCCATGAAGTGCTTTCGGTGCATATGTCTTCCCGCTGTATGGCAGACCCTCTGTGTGGTGACTGTGAAAACCCACTCCATGAGGGAAGCCCCTGTGTTCAGTCACCTGTGTGTGTCAATCGTCGTGTCCGCCACTCGCCTCGCTTGCCAGACTGCCTAGCTTACAAGAGAGAAAAGAAGATCCAAGAGTACAAGTCCCTGGATCACCTGTCTTATGCTGAGGCTCGCCAAAAATATGACACACTCCATCCGGTGTCACATTCTTCAACTTTTGCCTGTGTTACGTCCTTTCAAGGGCGCCTACTCTCTTTCAGTTCCAGATCTTGGAGAAGCCTTCCTCCATCTCCAAAAGAGAAGAAGAAGAAATGTGAGTCACAGGACAGGCCAACCCCCCCACACACCACTCGGTGCCCACGGAGATCCTGTCTGCCACCTCACAACCTGAGCCTGAGATCTCATTTATGGATATCACCCTATCCTTGTTGATGACGAACACTGACTGAGTGGCATGACCTTCCCTCTGCCTCTTTATGTCTAAACTGGACTCTCACCACATTATAATCCAGTGGGAATGCAATGGGTACTATCGTCACCTACCGGAAATACGTCTTATTTCTTCCTATTCTGCATTCAGTCTTGCTCTTCAATAAACACACTTGCATGAGGACACTCTCCAACATTTCGTGGTTAACAGGCGTTCTGTTGGAACTCTGTCGGCCCCCGGATAGCATCTGGAGGGGTTTGCACTTTTGTTTGCTCCAATGTCATTAGTGATTGAGTCCCTCTTTGTCTTTTTGTCAAGGAGCTCCTTGCAGGGTTGGGGAGTGGCCGTGTATGTAAAAAACAGTATTCCATTTGAGTCCATAGATGTATCACAGCACTGCACTCAACTGTTGTGCAGGGGCAGTTGAATTTAGTGAAACTAAACTTCTAATTGTTGTTGTTTATAGGTCCCCTAACTCCAACTTCAGAGCATTTCCGCTCAAACTAGAGGGTTCTTGATTCACTTTATAGGAAGTACCAGAAATTAGTTATATGTGTTGACTTCAATATAAATTTTGTGTATGATGGTGCAAGAAAAAGGATGTTAGTAGATATCCTAAATTCATATGATCTCGTGCAGACTGATTTTTCCAACTATGGTGCAGGGGAACAGTAGCACAGTCATAGATAGTATTTTCATTCATTCTTCATTACTAGATGGACATTATGTTAGTAAAAGTGTGAATGGCCTTTCAGGCCATGAGGCACAAATTTTAACACTAAAAGGATATAATTACAAACTATGTAGGAAAGTTAATCCAACAGCAATAGAGTTTTTTAAACCTTGCCAGTGTGACAGGATGTTTATAGTGCCAATAACATAGATGACAAATATAATGCTTTCCTTAACACATTTCTCATGCCCTTTGAGAGTTGCTTTCCATTAGAACATTCTAAACGGGGTACTAGCAGTAAAAGGCAGACTGGTTGGCAGAGTAGTGGGATAAGGATATCATGTAGAACAAAGTGGGAATTATAAGAAATGTTAGTAGTCACAGTCAAGCTACAGTTGCCCATTACAAACAGTATTGTAAGATGCTTAAAAATTTTATTAGGAAGGCAAAGAGTATGTGGAGTGCAAATAGAATAGCTAATTCAGAGGATAAAATTAAAACCATATGGTCAGTTGTGAAGTAGGTGTCTGGTCAGCAGCACAATGTCGATAAAAATATTTCTCTTAACTGATAAATCAGATATATGTAGAGTATTTAACAATCATTTTCTGAGCATTGCAGGTGAATTAAATAAAAATTTAGTTTCGACAACAAATCGTATAACTTTCTTGGCAAATGCCTTTCTGAGATTGATGTCTGTACTCTTTTGAGATACAGGCAAGGGGGAGATTGTGTCAATAATTGAATCACTGAAGACTAAGGACTCTCATGGATATGATGAAGTGCCTAGCAGAATATTAAAGTACTGTTCTGCCCAGTTAGCCCTGTATTTAGCCATATTTGTAATTTTTCTTTTAGGAATGGTCAGTTTCCTGAATGGTTAAAGTACTCAGTAGTAAACCTGCTTCATAAAAAATGGAAAAAGGGATAATGTAGACAATTTTAGACCTATTTCAATGCCATCACTGTTTGCTAAAGTTATCTGTGTATGTAAGGATAAGTGATCATTTTGTATCACATGATTTGCTATCAAATTTACTGTTCGGCTTTAGAAGTCGTTTAACAACTGATAATGCTATATTCTCTTTTCTCTGTGAGGTACTATATGGGTTAAACAAAAGGTTTCGAACAATAGGCATATTTTTCTTTTTCTTTTTTTTTTTTTTTTTTTTTTAATTTATTTAACTAAGGCATTTGATTGTGTTGATCACAAAATATTGTCCAAAAGTTGGACTATTACAGAATACAGGGAGTAGCTCACAATTGGTTCACCTCTTACTTTAGCAACAGACAGCAAAAGGCCATTATTCACAGTGCTGAGAATGGCTGTGGTGTGGGGTGTGAGTGGGATACAGTCAAGTGGGGGACCGCTCCTGTTCCTTATTTATATAAATGATATGCCCTTTAGTATTACAGGTGATTGTAAAATATTTCTGTTTGCTGATGAGACACTAGCTTGGTAGTAAAGGATGCTGTGTGCAACATTGTCTCGGTTTCAAATAGTGCAGTTTACGACATAAGTTCGTGGCTTGTAGAAAATAAACTGACGCTAAATCACAGTAAGACTCAGTTTGTACAGTTTCTAACACAAAATTCAACAAAACCTGAAATTTTAATTTCGCAGAATGGGGGTATGATTAGTGAAACTGAACAATTCAAATTCCTAGGTGTTCAGATAGATAGTAAACTGTCGTGGAAAGCCCATGTTCAGGATCTTGTTCAAAGACTTAATGCTGCCATTTTTACTATTCAAATGGTATCTGAAGTGAATGATTGTTCTACATGAAAATTAGTCTACTTTGCTTATTTTCATTCGCTAATGTCATATGGTATTATATTTTGGGGTAACTCTTCCCATTGTAAAAGGGTATTTTTGGCTCAGAAACGAGTGGTTTGGGCAATAAGTGGTGTAAGTTCACGAATGTCTTGTCAACCCCTGTTCACGAGACTGGGTATTTTGGCATTGGCCTCAACATATATATTCCTTACTGTCATTTCTGTTAACAGTATTAGCTTATTCCCAAGAATAAGCAGCTTTCACTCAGTTAATACTCGGCATAAATCAAAATTGCATTTGGATCAGGCTTCTTTAACTCTTATGCAGAAAGGTGTGCAGTATACTGCTGCACCCTTTTTCAGTAAGCTACCACTAGAATTCAAAAATCGTACCACTAATCCATGCGCTTTCAAATTGAAACTGAAGAGTTTCCTCATGGGTCACTCCTATTTTGTCGAGGAGTTCCTTGAAAAATTAAGCTGATTCTTGTTGTATTGTTGATTGCTTTTACTTAATCTTATGTCTTGACTTTTTTCAGGTTCATAAACATCTTATTTTTAATCTGTTATTACTTTTATGTTGTAATGTCATGTACTGACACATTCCATGACCTTGGAGATTTGCTCCTCGATTTGTTCCTATGAAATTTGATGTGTAAAAAAAAATAAAAAACCGACCAGGAAGCAATAATGGTTACAGTGCGAATGACTCGCAATCAGTGTCTGTAATGTCTACCTCCTTCCAGGTAGGTCATTTCCTTATGTTGAACTGTCTATCTTAATACAACTCCCGCACCCCATTTCTCCTCCTCGGGGACTTAAGTGTATAGCACCTCCTGTGGGGGGTGCCACTTCAATGGGTAGGGGTCTTCTAATTGATCAACTTATTGTAGACATTGATTTGTGTCTCCTCAATGATGGTTCCCCTACCCACTTCAGTGCTGCTCATGGCACCTTTACTGCTATCAATCTCTAGATCTCCTCCCCTGCTCTTATGGCTTCCCTACATTGGTCACCTCATCGTGATCTGCGTGACAGTGACAACTTTCTGATGATTGTCATTCCCTGCTGCCGCCAGGCAGACAGGCCCCATGTTGAGCATTCCGCAGGGCCAATTGGCCTTTATATACATTTGCTGTGCACTTTAACACCTCTGTCTTGAATTGCATTGATGCAGTCATGCAGGGCGTCTCTGCCACTATACTTCAGGCTGCTGGCACTGCTCTACCCCTCGTCATTGACTGGTATTGTGTTGGATGGTGGACCAAGGACATTTCAGTTGCTGTCCAGGACCTCTGACAGGCGCTGCAGCAATTTAAACAACACCTTTCACAGACCAACCTCCTCACTTTTAAGCGTCTCTGTGCTAAGGCTCATTACCGTATTAAGCAGAGTAAGAAGGAATGCTGGGAACACTGTTTCCTCCATGGGAACGTATGCCTCTTCATCGCAGGTTTGGTACAAGCTCCTTAGCCTTCTGGACCGCCAGTGACAGTTAACTGTCCAGGGTCTTATCCTCCAAGCTGCTCTGTGTACTGATCCTTTGGTCCTTGCAGAACATCTCATGACATGCTTTGCAAGGGCATCGGTGTCCTCTTCATATCCTGCTACCTTTCTCCAGTAAAAACACAGAGTTGAGAAGACTCCCTTCTATTTCAACTGCCACCAAGCTGCAGACTATAATGAATCCTTCGCTGAATGGGCAAGACAGTATAGTTATCCCCCTCCTTAAGCCCGGGAAGAACCCAACATCTCTCGATGGCTACCACCCATTTAGCCTGACAAACGTACTTTGTAACCTGCTTTAGAGGATGGTTAGCTTCCGATTATGTCAGGTACTCGAATCTCGGGGCCTCTTGTCCCCAAATCAGTGTGGCTTCTGGGAAGGACAATCTCCAAATGTCCATTTACTCAGACTGGAAACAGCAATCAGACAGGCTTTTACTAATCAACGGCAGCTTCTCTCTGTCTTCTTTGACTTGCATAAGGCATGTGACACAGCTTGGCGCCATCACATTTTAGTTATCCTCCATGACATGGGCTTTCATGGCCCCTTTCTAATTTTTATCTGCAAGTTTTTATCCCACAGGCTCTTTCAGGTTTGGGTTGGCTCTTGACTCAGCATCCCTCAGATTCAAGAGAACAGCATCCCACAGGGTTGTGTGTTAAGTGTCACACTCTTCCTCATAGCCATCAGTGAGTTTGTCCCCACCCACCCATCCGAGGGCTAGCTGCTCTTTGGCAGGTTCGTGCTTGACTACCATGGTGCCCCAGCCTTTGCAGAATCTTTTCCCTCCCTTCAAAAACATGTCTGGGATGTTGTTAGAAATGTGTTCTGCATATTCAGTCACCAATATCAGAACTACCTCTCCACTGTCTTTAGTTCCTTCTTTCTTTTTTTTTCATTCCTTCTCCTATCCTTCCTGTGCTTTGGTATTTGAGTTTACTCTTCTTCTTTTTCGTCGTCGTCGTCGTCCTCCTCCTCCTCCTCCTCCTCCTCCTCCTCCTCCTCCTCCTCGTGCGCTCCTGAAGACCAGCCCACACATCTCACGCGTAACAGATGATTGGGCAATGCATAATTCCCAAACCCAGGTTGACAGGTAGGATTCGCACGTAAAAATCAGGCCCAGGGAAATGATTGCCTGAACTTCTACCCTCCCAAATTGCCAATAGGTCCCTCTGTTAGGTGTTCAGGAGGTGTGACCTGAGATATGAACAATCACCTAAGGCTGGTGCACCCTCTTCTGAGGGGGCCCCAGTTGGAAGGAGTGCGCCATCAGAGACGCTGGCAGTCACGAGGGATTTTCTCGCAATTTTTCACCGTCAATGGCTACCAAAGTAAACGGAATGAGGCTAACAATTTGAAGACCCTCCCAACTGCACCATGATTTCTCATGGTTTCACATACTGAAGATGTCAGTCCTTTGCTACACTAAATCCATTTATTGTTCAGAAAAGTGTAGATGCAATTGCTGGCCCTGTGAAATCCTGCTCTTGTTTATGAAATGGCACTCTGCTTTTGGAGACTACTTCTGATTCTCAAGCACAACTGCTTGCATCTGTGCTCCTCCACAGCTATCCTGTTTGTTTCAAGGTCCCTTGAATGTTGAATTCTTCCCATTGTGTTATTTACACTAGGCTGCTCAACAGGCTGACTGAGGCAGAAATCCAAACATACCTCTCTGATTAGTGTCTCATTGCAGTCCATCGAGTGATGAGAATAGCAGATGCTTTCTTAGTGCCCACACACATTATTTTTCTCACTTTTGATAGAGTGGTCCTTCCATCAAAGATAAAAGCAGGCTATGACGTTATCACAGTACAACCGTACATTCCGAACCTGATATGCTGCCACCAGTGTCATCGTTACAACCACACTCGCGAGTCCTGTCGACACCTGGCCAAATGAGTAACCTGTGGCAGGGATGCTCACGAGGGTGATTGTCCGCCTCCTTCTCCCGGCTGTATCAACTGCAAAGGCAACCATGGGATGCCTTACATGGTGCATGAGTTATCCATAGTGCCCTTAGATTCGATCTCCTGAACCTCTTGTCATGGCTTTGCACCCCCACCTGCAATTGAAATATTTGGGCGAGGACACTTTCCGTGGTATGTCATCTTCTTCCGTTGTCACCTGCCCTCTTTCACCCCCATGACAGTATTGGCTTTCTCTGGTGCCCAATATCCAGCACGATAGCTAGTCTGTTGTGGTGAGGCCATCATGTACCCATTTGGTGGTAGCCCCTCTGACAACACAGGGATCGCACTGCTGATGCCTGAGCTGTAAACTCCCCACATATGCCAAGGAGTAGATGTCTTCCTGGAGCATCTGGACTCCTGGCAACGGCCATCATGCCTGGTGGCCTTTGCTGTGGCTGGATGGCACCCGTGGGAAGAGCCCCTGATTGGAAGGGCTAGATAGAGTACAATGCTGACATATATGACCCTAAATCATTTCCCTGCCACGCCACACCATTGGAGAAACGTAGGGCTACAGAAAGAAGAGAGCCATATTCGCCTCAGTATTTAGTCTGTAGCAGAATGGTCGGATACTCCTTTCTGCCTACGAAGCCTCAATGTTTTGTTGAACATCTTGAGGGTAAGTTTGGGCAACAGACAGCACTGTCCAAGATGAGAAGTGGTGCAGTCTCCATTCAGACAGCATCCCCAGCCCAATCCCAGGCGTTACTCACTTGTGACCGGCTGGGTGATATTCCTGTTACCGTCACTCCCCATAAAAGCCTCACATGGTCCAGGGGATTATTTTCCTCCTCTTGCAGCCTGACAACAAGTTCTGCACCAATCTAGAATGGTGGGGTGTTCATTTCATCCAGCGCGTTTACTGGGGACCCAAAGACAACAGGGTTGTTACTGGTGCCCTCGTCTTGGCCTTTGAGGGTGACTCATTGCCTGAAAACGTCAAGGTGATGGTTTACCGATGTTAAACCATATATCCCTCCCTCTATGCAGTGCTTTATGTGCTGGAAATTCGGGCACATGTCTTCCCGCTGCACTTCCAGCAGCACATGTTTAGACAGCCAATGTCCACTGCATCCAGGTACTCCACGTGTGCCTCCTCCCACTGTGTCAACTGTGGAGAGCAGCACTCGCCGTGCTCACCAGACTGCACCGTACTCCAAAAGGAGCAAAAATCATGGAGTACAAGACCCTGGACCAGTTGACCTACCAAGAAGCTAAACATATATCTGAACGATTACACCATGTTCAGTTGACATCCACATATGCTGCAGCTACATTACCATCGCCATCACAAGTACTAGTCATACCACACTCTGTACCACAAGCAGTGGGCACTCCGGGCCTCCGGAATACATCTGCCCCCTTGATGGTAGGGCAAAAATCTCCTTCCGTTGCTCCCAAAGCACCTACTTCAGGAGAAAGGCCCCCCCCCAAATGCAGGGGGCACGGGACATTGGTCCCCTCCCACCCCCCACCCCCAGCCGGAGAAGCAACAGCCTCCTGCGGCTCCACTTGTGCGGGAGGGTTCCCTTGGGACCCTCTCTCCCAACGTCTCCACTAATGTGCCACAGCACAGCAGACTCTTGCCAGTGGCTGAAGGAGCCAAAAGCTGATGGATGAAGAGCTTCACGCTCTTCCTCCATGCCTGAAGCTACTTCGGAGAAGTGCTCCCAGCAAGCCCCTAAAGAGAAGCGAGAGGGCAAGCAAACAAAGAAGTCTGCTAAGAAAAAGGACCCTCCAGTGGCCCCAACACCACCACTTCCTACCAATTCTGGACCTGCAGATGAGGTGGAGATCTCAGCATCCTCTGAGGACCTGGATCTCATTGATGCCTCATCCACAATAGGAATGGATACAAATACTCAATCAGTGGCAGCAGGGGACCCTGAGGCATAACCTGCCTCCTTGCATGCATCATGACTTTCCAGCCTCATGATAATATCATCCTCCAGTGGAATTGCTGCGGTTTTTTCCACCACCTGGATGAGCTGCTGCAACTGTTAACCTTCATACCTGCTTTCTGCATTGCTCTCCAGGGAACCTGGTTCCCGGCAGTGCAGACCCCTGCTCTCTCCGGCTATAGGTACTAGTGTCATGTGGAGTTTGTGTCTGTCCTGAACTTGGTATGCAGTGAACCAGTGCCCCTTCAAACCCCTCTTGAAGCTGTGGCTATCAGGATAAGGACAACGCAGGAAATAACTGTCTGCAATGTACATCTTCCTACAAATGGTGCAGTACCCCTGAATGCATTGGCTGCACTAATTGATCAACTCCCTAAACCTTTCCTACTTTTGGGAGATTTTAACTCCCATAACCCCCTGTGGGGTGGCACCATGCTTACTGGCCAAGACAGAGATGTCGAAACTTTCCTGACTCAACTCGACCTCTGCCTCTTAAATACTGGGGTCACCACACATTTCAGTGTGGCTCATGGCACTTATTCGGCCATTAATTTATCCATCTGCAGCCCAGAACTTCTCCCATCTGTCCACTGCAGAGCCGACGATGACTTGTGTGGTAGTGACCCATCTTCCTGTCACGCCCCCAGCTTGATTCCTCTAGATGTCTACCTAGATGGGCTTTAAACAGGACGGACTGGGAACCATTCACCTCTGCTGTCACCGTTAAATCTCCCCCACATTGTACCATCGATGTGGTAGCCGAGTGGGTCACTAGAACAATTGTTTCTGCGGCGGAAAACACAATCCCTTGTTCTTTAGGGTGCCCCCAGTGAAAGTCAGTACCTTGGTGGTTGCCGGAAATGGCAGAGGCCATTAAAGAGCATCGACGAGCTCTACGATGACATAAGTGGCACCTTTCTCTAGAGCACCCAATAGCTTTTAAGTGGCTCCGTGCCCACTTTCACCAGCTTATATAAAGATTGAAACAGGAATGTTGGGAGAGGTATGTCTCAACCATTGGGTGCCATACGTCACCTTCCCAAGTCTGGACGAAGATGAGACATGTTTGTGGGTACCAGACCCCGACAGGTGTTACTGCCATTAACATCAATGGTGTGTTATCTACCAACGCAAACACAATTGCCGAGCTCTTTGCTGAGCACTATGCTTGAGCCTCCACATCAGAGAATTATCCCCCAGCATTTCACACTCTCAAACTGAGGTTGGAAAGGAAAGGCCTCTCATTCACTGAATGTCACATTGACCCTTATAATGTTCCATTTACAGAGTGGGAGTTCCTCAGCGTCCTTACACATTGCCCCAACACAGCTCCTGGGCCAGATTGGATCCGCAGTCAGATGATCAAACATCTCTCGTCTCACTACAAGCAACATCTCATCATCATCTTCAACCAGATCATTCCAGTGCTCAAACCTGGCAGATATCCACTTGATGTGGATAGCTATTGGCCCATCAGCCTCACCGATGTTCTTTGTAAGCTGATAGAATGCATGTTAAGTCAGCGGTTGAGTTGGGGTCCTGTGGCCTACTGGTTCCATGCCAGGGCAGTTTCCGCCAGGATCGCTCCACCACTGAAAATCTGGTTTCCCTCGAGTATGCCATTCAAACTGTCATTTCCAGATGCCAACAGCTGGTTGCAGTCTGTTTTGATTTATGAAAAGCTTACGACATGACCTGACGACATCATATGGTTGCCACATTATATGAGTGGAGTCTCCAGGGCCCGCTGTAGATTTTTATCCAAAATCTCCTACGCTCCATACTTTCCGTGTCCAACTTGGTGCCTCCCATAGTTCCCCCCCCCCCCCCCCCCAAATCCAGGACAATGGGGTCCTACAGGGTGTATCTCAATTTTTAGTAGCCATTAACAGTCTAGCAGCAGCTGTTGGGCCGTCTGTCTCACCTTCTCTGTATGCAGATGACTTCTGCATTTTGTACTGCTCCTCCAGTACTGGTGTTGCTGAGCGGCAGCTACAGGGAGCCATCCACAAGGTGCAGTCATGGGCTCTAGCCCACAGCTTGCAGTTTTCAGCCACGAAGTTGTGTGTTGTGCACTTCTGTCGGTATCGTACTGTTCATCCAGAACCAGAACTCTACTATAATGACGATCCACTCACCGTAGTGGAGACATATTGATTCGTAGGACTGGTTTTCAACACCCGATTAATGTGGCTTCCTCATCTTCGTCAGCTGAAGCTGAAGTGCTGGCAACACCTCAGTGCCCTCCGCTGCTTGAGCAACACCATCTGGGGTGCAGATTGCTCTACGCTGCTGCAGCTGTACAGAGCCCTTGTTCAATCCCGCCTTGACTATAGGAGTCTGGTTTATGGTTTGGCGGTGCCATCAGTGGTGCATTTACTTGACCCAGTGCACCACTGTGGCGTTCGACTGGCAACGGGAGCTTTTAGGATGATTCCGGTGACCAGCGTACTGGTGGAGGCCGGAGTCCCTCCATTGAAGATTAGGAGATTAGGCATGCACAACTGATCACCAGTTCTGTTGCACACACTTTTTAGTTCTCCTGAGCATTGAATTACAGTTTCCTCTACCCATCCATGGCGGTTCATCTCCTGCATCCCCCCCCCCTCCCCCCCCACCCCTCCCCACCCACGGGGCTCTCTTTATTATTTGTGCTGGTTGCATTTTGGGCTTTTGTCCATCAACATCTATAAGTGGTGTTCCGACATTCTGCTCCCTTGTAGACTGATATGTACGTCAAGTATGTTTTCCTCTTTTGGGGTTCAGCTCCATCGCTTCTGTAGCTGCTGCTAGCTGGAGTAGTTACATTTGTGCAAACAGAACGGTTTTGCAGTGTTGTTACACCAGGCACATACGAAAAGATGAATGTTTCCTGGACAGCTAAAACACATTGCTCAGACTGTGGCAGACCAATTTACTAGCAGTACCACCATGCCAGTCAGGATCAAGCTTTCCAAACAGAAAGCAAGATTAGGGTTTAGAGATGGAAAAGCTCAGATTGTTTGAAGGATAGGGAAAGAAATTGTCTGTGAATTCTCAAAGGAACTATCCTGGCATTTGCTTTGAGCAATTTATGAAAATCACTGAAAACCTAAATCTGGATGGCCATTTGTGGATTTGAACCTACATTCTTCCAAATGCTAGTTCAGTGTGCTAACCACTGCACCACCTCACTTGAGTTTTCCAGGACCACAGAAGGGTCATGTGGGTGCGGGAGCAGGAGGGGGTGCGGGAGCGGGAGGGGGAGTGGCCATTCTCTGTGTGGGAACTGGATTCTTGTCCTATACATTTGATTTTGCTCATGATGCATCAAAAATAGTATCTTGTACAATGTGCTGGGGCAGCTCACTGAGAGATTTAAGGAAATCCTCCTCACTGATTCATGTTTTAGATGAGTGGCAGGAAATATTTTCCTAACCCTCTAGACACCTGGTAAGGATCACACATGCTTCAGCAGCTATAGCAGTGCAACCCTTAACAGCTGCAGTGGGAAGACATTGGTTGGTTTGTTTAAAAGAGGGGGGAAGGGACCAAACTACGAGAGGTCATTGGTCCCTTGTTCTGAAGAAAACAATGCCACAAGGGTGAGAATAAGACAATGAGACAGCACAAAGCAGAATGAAAGGAAAAAACCACAACAATGACTGAAGGACAACAAACACTTAAATGGACAAAAGGGAACAAGAAAACCACAAAGACACAAGAAACACGTAGAAGAGGTTGAAACAAGAAAGCAATTTACCATGGCTGGCTCACCATGAGGATAAAAAGGAAATGTCAGCCACTCTGCAACACATTAAAACCTACACCCTGAAAGCACTAAGGTGGAGGACACACAGGGACAAAGGGCATGCGCTGAAACTTAGAGCAAAGGATAAAACTCACCCTCACGAATTAAACGTAAAACTAAAGCTGCTGTTGACGTATTGTCACCCACCACCGAAGGTAGGGTGCTGGGAAATTTAAAAGTCGGCTGCAGAGCAGCTAAAAGTGGGCAATCCAGCAAGAGATGGACGACAGTGATTCATGAGCCACAGTGACACTGAGGTTGGTCCTCGTGAAGGAGGTGGTAACCATGTCAGCCATGTATGGCCAATGCGGAACTGAGAGAGAACCACAGAGTTCCTGCGAGAGGTGCGCACAGAGGTCTTCCACACATTCGTAGTTTCATTAATGGGACACAGCTTGTTGTGCGTATTGAGGTTATGCCATTCCGTCTCCCAAAGCCGCAAAACCTTGTGGCGTAATACTGAATTCAGGTCAGTTTCAGAGAAGCTAATCTCATAAGTGGTTTCTGTGTAGCCTGTTTGGCAAGTTTGTTGTCTGGGATTCCGACTTGCCCTGGGGTCCAGACAAATACCATTGAATGATTGGACCATTCCAGGGCATAGGTGGACTCCTGTATGGTTGCTACCAAAGGATGACAAGGGTAGCACTGGTTGATAGCTTGTAGGCAGCTCAAGGAGTCAATACACAGGAGAAATGACTCACCTGGGCATGAGCGGATGTGTTCAAGAGCACGAAATATGGTTGCCAGCTCTGCAGTGAAAACACTGCAGCCATCTGGTAAGGAGTGCTGTTCTATATGTCCTCCATCAACATAGGCAAAGCCAACATGACCATCAGCCATCGAACCATCGGTGTAAACCGCTTCATGGCACTGGTACATGTCGAGAATCGAGAGGAAGTGACAGCGGAGAGTCGCAGGGTTAAATGAGTCCTTAGGGCGATATGAAAGGTCCAGGTGAAGCCGCAGCCTAGGTGTACACCATGGAGATGTTCGTGAATGAACCTCAAGTATATGTGCTAAAGGAAAGAACTCCAGTTCGGAGAGAAGGGATTGCACCATCTGGGGTGCAGATCGCTCTACGCTGCTGCAGCTGTACAGAGCCCTTGTTCAATCCCGCCTTGACTATAGGAGTCTGGTTTATGGTTTGGCAGTGCCATCAGTGGTGCATTTACTTGACCCAGTGCACCACTGTGGCGTTCGACTGGCAACGGGAGCTTTTAGGATAACTACTCAGGGCACTTGTGGTGCTGGTTAAACTGTAATTGTGCTACCACCAAATGTGTTTGATGTCCAAAATACTGCACGAGCCCCTGACAGAGTTCCTCAATAAGTTGTTTTTCGAACTCAGTAGAGTGCTTCAAATTTTGCATGATTTCATACAACCCCACTCGGCTGGATAATAACAAGGTGGCCTCATCTGTTGGATCAATGCTTTGCTTGGTAGTGCAGCAAGAACTGGTGCACGTAATTCTCTCAGCTTTCTGTAGACTTGTCAAAACCGGCAAATGGCATCAATGGAGAAGGTTTCTCTGCAGGTGTGTGGCCCGTCACCAGAATGGCATGAGAGCAGATCAATTCTTCATTCTGTTTGAATAGCACCTACATCTACTCCTGCTGCAGGTTTTGTTGCTGCTCCTGTTCCTGGCAGCATTGAGTCCATAGTGGCCACAAATTAATACTATGAAAAAATAAAAGTGTCGCACATGAAAGAATTACCTCCATCACCATTTTTGTATGCTTACCACGACAGTGCCATAAAACCATTATATTGGCATAATAAATGTAACTACCGTATGCAGTGAGGCCTCACTTAGATAAGCCAGGGAGCTGGACCCCAGAAGAAAAAACAAACTTGCCACCCAGGTCAATCTGTGAGGGAGCAGAGAGTCAAAATACCATGGAGAGATGGAAATGGAAAAAGTCCAAAAGGTAACCAGTGCAAATGACTGAACAACTAGCACATGGAGCGATAGAACATGACGGAAGCGAAGGCCAGGTCCATATTGATTGTTGTCAGTGGGCCTGGCCCATTCTTACTGCACTCACTGTTCATAACAGTTCACCACACTACTATGCCCTGGGGCCTACGTCACCTTATCTGCGTCCATACCAATGTCCACTGGTGGGAATACTAAATGTCATTTTAGCAGCAACTGGGTACCTCCCACGTACCCAGGAATCATCCTGATGGTCTGTTGTAACCATGCTCTCAGTGAAAAGCTGTATGTTGTTGAGGTACTTTCCCATGATCTCTTCTCCTTTTCCATAATAATTTGCTAACATTTCGCCCTCACCACCTCAAAGACTGCAATGTTCTTTCTAGGTGGCTGCTCTTGAACCTAACACAGCCGGTCTCCTACCCTTGATTGCAGTGTTCCACTTCTTATTCCACTAGGGCCCAGGCTGCTTCCAAAACTGATCTGAAAGTGCTTCAGTGTCACAGTGGATCATTTTAGTAGTATAAGCCACAATTTGATGCACTGTTGCAGTGTCAAGCACAGAAAGATGGCTATAAACTATCCAGTTTTATTTATTTATTTATTTATTCATTTGGCCCATGTGATCTGATATTACACAGTGTGCTGCAGATGTCGGACAAAATATGTTAATATTTAAGTTGAGTATATTATAGTTTACAATGCATTGCAAGACGTCACAGCATATTTGCTTTGCTGAACAGTTCATGTGTTGCAGTTATCATGATCCGCACATTTACTGTTCTAGGTATTCTTTTATACACTCCTGGAAATGGAAAAAAGAACACATTGACACCGGTGTGTCAGACCCAGCATACTTGCTCCGGACACTGCGAGAGGGCTGTACAAGCAATGATCACACGCACGGCACAGCGGACACACCAGGAACCGTGGTGTTGGCCGTCGAATGGCGCTAGCTGCGCAGCATTTGTGCACCGCCGCCGTCAGTGTCAGCCAGTTTGCCGTGGCATACGGAGCTCCATCGCAGTCTTTAACACTGGTAGCATGCCGCGACAGCGTGGACGTGAACCGTATGTGCAGTTGACGGACTTTGAGCGAGGGCGTATAGTGGGCATGTGGGAGGCCAGGTGGGCGTACCGCCAAATTGCTCAACACGTGGGGCGTGAGGTCTCCACAGTACATCGATGTTGTCACCAGTGGTCGGCGGAAGGTGCACGTGCCCGTCGACCTGGGACCGGACCGCAGCGACGCACGGATGCACGCCAAGACCGTAGGATCCTACGCAGTGCCGTAGGGGACCGCACCGCCACTTCCCAGCAAATTAGGGACACTGTTGCTCCTGGGGTATCGGCGAGGACCATTCGCAACCGTCTCCATGAAGCTGGGCTACGGTCCCGCACACCGTTAGGCCGTCTTCCGCTCACGCCCCAACATCGTGCAGCCTGCCTCCAGTGGTGTCGCGACAGGCGTGAATGGAGGGACGAATGGAGACGTGTCGTCTTCAGCGATGAGAGTCGCTTCTGCCTTGGTGCCAATGATGGTCGTATGCGTGTTTGGCGCCGTGCAGGTGAGCGCCACAATCAGGACTGCATACGACCGAGGTACACAGGGCCAACACCCGGCATCATGGTGTGGGGAGCGATCTCCTACACTGGCCGTACACCACTGGTGATCGTCGAGGGGACACTGAATAGTGCACGGTACATCCAAACCGTCATCGAACCCATCGTTCTACCATTCCTAGACCAGCAAGGGAACTTGCTGTTCCAACAGGACAATGCACGTCCGCATGTATCCCGTGCCACCCAACGTGCTCTAGAAGGTTTAAGTCAACTACCCTGGCCAGCAAGATCTCCGGATCTGTCCCCCATTGAGCATGTTTGGGACTGGATGAAGCGTCGTCTCACGCGGTCTGCACGTCCGGTACGAACGCTGGTCCAACTGAGGCGCCAGGTGGAAATGGCATGGCAAGCCGTTCCACAGGACTGCATCCAGCATCTCTACGATCGTCTCCATGGGAGAATAGCAGCCTGCATTGCTGCGAAAGGTGGATATACACTGTACTAGTGCCGACATTGTGCATGCTCTGTTGCCTGTGTCTATGTGCCTGTGGTTCTGTCAGTGTGATCATGTGATGTATCTGACCCCAGGAATGTGTCAATAAAGTTTCCCCTTCCTGGGACAATGAATTCACGGTGTTTTTATTTCAATTTCCAGGAGTGTAGAATAAAAACAGAACACAGCAAATAAGACTTCATGGCTGTACATAATTTTGTGTTGTCTTCACTAGACTTTAATAAGCTCCCATGAAGTATAAACAGCTGGAGGCCCCTGTGGAATGCTCCCTTTTGAAAGAGTTGTGTATTAGTATATAACATACACAGGTTTGAATTTATCGTAGTGTAATGTTTGTGAATTTAACTGTTTTCTTAAATCTGCATTCATGTGGCACTATGTAGTTTTCCATATGAATTTCAAAGTCTTGAGAATGCATAAGAAAGACATTGTTAGGATCTCAAGTTTCTTTTGAAAATGTGTTTGCAAGACTCTGCAGTTTCGCTTCCATATATGGTCCACATAGCTGTCTTCTGAATCTTAAAATTTCTAAGGGTGACTGGAAAATTTCCCCAGAATATCACACTACATTATGTGATCATAAGTATCTGGACACCCTCAAAAACATATATTTTTCATATCAGGTGCATTGTGCTGCCACCTACTGCCAGACACTCCATATCAGTGACCTCAGAAGTAATTAGACATTGTGAGAGAGCAGAATGAGGTGCTCGGCAGAACTCGCAGACGTCGAACATGGTCAGGTGATTGGGTGTCACTTGTCATACATCTGTACTCAAGATTTCTACACTCCTAAGCATCCCTAGATCCACTGTTTTTGATGTGATGGTGAAGTGGAAATGTGAAGGGACACATAAAGCACAAAAGCATACAGGCGGACATCGTCTACTGACTGACTGAGACCGCCAACACTTGAAGAGGGTTGTAATGTGTAATAGACACACATCTATCCAGACCATCACACAAGAATTCCAAACTGCATCAGGATCCACTGCAAGTACTAGGACAGTTAGGTGAAAGGTGAGAAAACTAGGATTTCATGGTCGAGTGGCTGCTCATAAGCCACACATCACGCCAGTAAATGCGATATGACGCCTCACTTGGTGTAAGGAGCGTAAACATTGGATGGTCGAACAGTGGAAAAATGTTGTGTGGAGTGGCAAATCACAGTACACAATGTGGCAATCTGATTGCAGGGTGCGGGTATGGTGAATGCCCGGTGAACATCATCTGCCAGTGTGTGTAGTACCAACAGTGAAATTAGGAGGTGGTGGTGTTATGGTGTGGTCGTGTTTTTCATGGAGAGGGCTTGCACACTTTGTTGTTTTGCATGGCATGATCACTGCACAGGCCTACATTGATGTTTTAAGCACCTTATTGCTTCCCACTGTTGAAGAGCAATTTGGGGATGGTGATTGCAGCTTTCAACATGATCGAGCACATGTTAATAATGTACGGCCTGTGGCAGAGTGGTTACATGACAGTAACATCCCTGTAATGGACTGGCCTGTACAGAGTCCTGACCTGAATCCTGCAGAACACCTTTGGGATGTTTTGGAATGCCGACTTTGTGTCGGGCCTCACCAACCGACATCAATACCTCTCCTCAGTGCAGCACTCTGTGAAGAATGGGCTGCCATTCCCCAAGAAACCTTCCAGCACGTGATTGAACATATGCCTGCTAGAGTGGAAACTGTGATCAAGGCTAAGGGTGAGCCAACACCATATTGAATTCTGGCATTACCGGTGGAGGGCGCTACGAACTTGTAAGTCATTTTCAACCAGGTGTCTGGATACTTTTGATCACATAGTGTATATCTTGGGTGAACCTGTATGTATGCATAGTATGCAGACATATGCATGGTATTCTGGCTAGTACATGCTTGCAGCAGACTCGGGGCATAGCAGGCAGTACTAATGTAAGTGTAAACCTGATCAATAAACGCTTTCCAGTCACATTAATGTGACGTTCTCGTAACCCTGAATCATTACCTTTTGCAGCACGGACATGCAGGAGAGTCAATGAGGTTCTGAAAGGTACCGATTGGGATGAAGAGCCATGCTGACTCCAGTGCCGTGGCCAGAGGAGTATGGTACACCCATCCTAGTGCTCTTCAAACCACGCATGTGTGCTGTGAGCAGTCTGACACTTTGCATTAGCCTGGTGGTGATGCCATTGTGATGAGGAAAAAACAAATCACATGTAGGAATGGGCATGGCCCCCAGGGATAGATGCATACTCTTGTTGATTACCGTAATTGTGCCTTTCACAATGACGAGATCACCCAGGGAATGCCATGAAAACATTTCCACAGACCATAACTATCCAACGATTGTTGCAGGATGTTTACTTTCAGATGTTTCACATTGTACACACGAGAGGGCATCTGTCCCATGGAGCATGAAACATGATTCATCTGAAAAGACGTCCTTTCACCACTCAGTGGCATCTAGTCACAGTATTAGAGTGCAAATTCCAGTCTTTGTCAGTCTTTGTTACCATTCAACAGCAGTCAGCATGGATGCATGGACCAGGCACCTGCTGTGGAGGCTCATACACAGCAACATTCACTGGATGTTTGTTGAGGAGATACTTCTGGTAGCACCTTGGTTCATCTGGGTGGTCAGTAGCTCAACAGTTGCACATCTGTTTGCCCATACACATCTTCATAGCCGTTTTTCACTCCTGTCATCTATGACCCATGGTGCACTACAGTTGCCTCAGTGCCAGTTTTAGATGGTGCCAATTTGCCATGCATGGTATACTTTAACAGCAGGGAAAAATTTTCCAAACTTAACCATTCCAGAAATGCTGCATCCTTAGGTCTGAAAGCCATTGATCATGCCCTTTTGGATGTCAGATAAATTGCTTCATTTGTGCGTTATGATGACAACTGCATTGTTTTACGCATCTGCCTGACGTGCTTCATATACCTTCCACTGATAGTGCTGCTACCTGCCGTCTGGGAGTGGCTACTGCATGTTGGTGTCGAATAGAGCCAGTGGTCACTTTATTGCGACTGGACTGTGTAGTTATTCCATTTCAGATTATCTTGTAACCACAGACGTGGGAATCTGAATTCAGCTGGTTGATTATTTACTGTTGTATTATTGCATTTTGTGTGGTACAGATGTTCATGGAAACCACCTGTTTAATGTTGATGGCTGGTTAGTCTGTGAATTAGACCAGTTGTTGAATTGTAAAGTAGCAAAGTTCACAGCTTTCTGTACTACTGCTGTGTTAGTCCCTTCTGAGAGCAATTGCTTAGGAACAATGCAATCCATTTCTTTGCCATTCCTCTGATATCATACTGTTAAATTTTTAACAGGAATTCTTTTTATGACCCACTGTGTCAGGAGCCTTTGACAAATCTAGAAATATACCTGTAATTTCTTGTTTTGTTTCCAAAAGGTCTAATATCATATTCATTCAGTCATAGCTATTTCTGTAGATTTTTTTATATCTAAACCCATGTTGAAATTGCTCAGTATACTTTATCAGTGAAGCCTGTCACTTTTTTGTGTAATTATTATTTTTTTTAATTGTCAGAGAAGGATGATGCAATTGTGGTAGACCAATAGCTGTTCATGTGTTTTTTTTCCTCCTTTCTTGAAAACAGAAATAACTTGTCCAGTTTTCAGTAACACTGAGGATGTACCTGTCAGTAACTCACCTCTGTGACTCATAGTATGCCTACATTTCTGGATGACAGTTGTTGGAATACTATCAACACCAACTGTCTTTTTTAACCCTCCTGAGGGCTTTTACACCATTATCTTTAGTGAGTGCAGTAATTAACAATGACTCTGTGCACTTGTGAATTTTCTGATTTACTGGTTAGCCTTGTTGTGCACCAGTCTGGGCAGCTTCTTTCTGGACACTGCTGTAACAAGTAATACAGAACAGGAAGTGGCCATTAAAGTGCAAGTCATGAAACACATCTCACTGAGCAGTGTGAGCAGGGTTGGAGAGTGTGTTGAGAAGTTATGGTAGAGAAAGACCCCAAAGCAGTGCTAAAGTCAGTGATCTGCACCAGGTTCAAAAGGTATTAACCCTTCTCAAGACATGAGGTTTTCTCTAGCACAATCCCTGAATGCATGTGGTGAAGGAACCTCATGTGTTGAAGTCGCAACACGTGTTGAAGTTGCAACACGGAAGGGATGGCAGGAGATCTTTGCAATAAGGCCATTGAGAGCCTCGTGATCTACGTTTATATTATGAGCAAGTAAGTGTTGTGTTATTGTCTTCAGTCTGAAGACTGGTTTGATGAAGCTCTCCATGCTTGTCTATCCTATACAAGCCTCTTCATCCCTGGATAACTACCCCATCCTAAATCCATTTGAACATTCAAGCTTTGATCTCTCACAACAATTTTTACCTCCCAGCCCTTTGGTGTTGGGGCTACAACAGACCTTCGATAATTCATTTCGTGTCCTGACTAAAAGGGTTGTTACAGCTAATCACACTTTTATGTTGATGACTCGGCTATTATTATGACACCCATCAGTTTTAGCTCATTTCAAACCTCTCCCTCAACCTTTTCGGCTTGATTACTTGTGGTTCCCTTTTGGGGTTTGACCTCCTCTTTTCTAAATTTCATGTCAGTGCAGGCTGTTTGGGGAAGGGTACCTTGCAAGGTACATAATTTATGATCTATACACCGTGCCCTTTGATCCCCTGCACCTACTGTTAAGTGGAATTATGTTCACATCTGAAATCTATTGCAGTAGCCAATCTGTTGTAGAAGGTTGTCGTGTACTCTCATGGTTTTAGTCTCGACAATGCAGGGATTGCACTACTGATGCTTGAATTGTAATTTACCCATGTATGCTGTGTAGTAGGTGCCTGTCCAGTTTGAGGCACCTGGACTCCCAGCAACAGCTACTAAGTCACCCATGGCGAGAGCCTCAGCCAGAGTGACTTCAGGGTGGATGATCCGCAAATGAAACCACCTCATCCACACAGGTGGCTAAAAAAAAAAAAAAAAAAAGACATTAATCCAGCGACATTCAACCCCTTGGCATTTTCATCTTTGACCACACCATAGGATGAGAGTCAAGCAAGGAAAAATGGAGATGGATAGTGCGTCCAATTCTTGGTATGCTCAAGAACGGACCGAGGATCTTTTGCAAAAATGAATACACTGTTGTTTTTTTGTTGAAAGTATTGAGGATATGTTCAGAGAAGTTGTTGCAGTAGAGAAAATGAGAGTAGGATCTGTATTGATCAAAACTTCGAATGCTGTTATCAGGCACTTCAGGCTTGTGACAAACTTGGGGATATACTGGTCACCACCTCTCCTCAGAATAAACTCAACAGGATTCAAGGTTTCATCTTCCATCAGAACCTAATGGTACAAATGGTTGAAGAACTGTGTGCTAAAATAGAATTGTCCCACTCAGAGAGACCTTACGGCTAACAGGGTGGACAGTGAAGCCTTCATCCTAGCCTTTGATGGAAACATTTTACTATAGAAATTGAAGGTCATGTTTTATAGGAATTTACCTCCTCCTATGAGATGTGTGATTAAATGATGTGGTATCCTTGTAGGTAAAATATGCTGGAGATGAAATAGTCTCCCATTCGCATCTGCATGCTGGGACTACTCAGAAGGATGTCATCAACAGCAAAAAAGAAAACTAGCAGTCTACAGGTCGCAATGTGGAATCTTAGATCCCTTAATTGGGCAGGAAGGTTAGAAAATCTGTAAAGGGAAATTGATAGTTTGAAGTTGGGTGTAGTGTGGATTAGTGAAACTAAGTGGCAGGATGAACAGGACATCTAGTCAGATGACTATAGGGTTATAAATATAAAATCAAATAGTGGTAATACAGGAGTAGGTCTAATAATGAATAAGAAAACAGGAATGTAGATAAACTACTATGAACAGCCTAGTGAATGCATTATTGCATCCATGATAGACAAGAAGCCAACATCCACCACAGTAGTCAAGTTTATGTGCCAACTAGCTCCACAGATGATGAATAGATTGAAAAAAAGTGTGATGAGATAAGCAAAATTATCCACGTCGTTCAGGGAGAGGAAAATTTTTGATATGGGACTGGAATTCCATTGTAGGAAAACGAAGAGAAGGCAAAAATAGTAGGTGAATATACACTGCGGTAAAGGAATGAAAGAGGAAACTGCCTGGGGAAATTTTGCACAGAGCATAATTTTATTATTGCTAACACTTGGTCAAAGAATCATGAAAGAAGGTTGTACATGTGGAAAAGACGTGGAGGCACTGGAACTTTTGAGATTGTTTATATAATGGTAAGACAAATTTAGTACCCAGATTTTAACTTAGATATTTCCAGGAGCATATGTGGACTCTGACCACAATTTACTGCTTATGAACTGTAGAAATTGCAGAAATGGTAGGAAATTAAGGAGATGGGACCTGCATAACTTCAAAGAACCAGAGGTTATTGAGAGTTTCAATGGGAGCATTAGGTGACAATTGACTGAAACAGGGCAATATTACTTCAGCAGAAGACAAATGGCTAGCTTTGAGAAATGGAATAGTGATGGCAGCAATTAAATAGGTAAAAAGACAAAGTGTAGTAGAAGTTCTTGAATATCACAGATGAGATATTGAATTTGATGAAAGGAGGAAATATAAAATTGAAGCAGGTGAAAGGAAATACATAGTCTTAAAAAATGAGATTGACAGGAAATACAAAATGCCTAAGGAGGAATGGCTGGAATACAAGTGTACAGATATAGAAGTGTATATAACTAGAGGAACATAGATACCACATATAGGAAAATGAAACTTTTTGAGAAAAGAAAAGCAACTGTGTGAATATCAAGAGCTCTTATGGAAAACCAATACTAAGCAAAGAAGGGGAACCAGAAAGGTGGAAAGAGTATATAGAAGGGCAATACAATGGAAATATACTTGAGGGCGATATTATAGAAAAAGAAGAGGCTGTAGATGAAGATGAGATATGGGATGATCCTCGAGAAGAATTTGACAGAGCACTGAAAGACCTATGTCTAAACAAGGACCCAGAGTGGAAGACACTCTCTCGGAACTACTTATATCCTTGGGATAGCCAGCCATAAGAAAACTATTCCACGTAGTTGCAAGATGTATGAGATGTGAAATAGCTTCAGACTTCACAATGAATGCAATAATT
Source organism: Schistocerca nitens (assembly GCF_023898315.1). NCBI lineage: Eukaryota > Metazoa > Arthropoda > Insecta > Orthoptera > Acrididae > Schistocerca > Schistocerca nitens. The sequence goes on from NC_064616.1 coordinate 486,862,102, forward strand.
TCAATTCCAAAGGAAGCAGTTGCTGACAGATGTGAATATTACTGAACTATCAGTTTAATAAGTCATAGATGCGAAATACTAACATTAATTATTTACAGAATAATGGAAAACTGGTAGTAGCCCACCTTGGGGAGGTCCAGATTGGCTTCTAGATAACTGTGGAACATGCAAGGCAGCACTGACCCTACCACTTATTTTAGAAGATAGGTTAAGGAAAGGCAAATTTTTTTTATAGCTGTTGAAGATCTTGAGAAAGCATTTTCAGCATTGACTAGCATACTCTCTTCAAAACTGTGAATGTAGCAGTGGTAAAATACAAAGAGCTGAAGGCTATGTACAACTTGTACAGGAACCAGATTGCCATTATATGAGTCGAAAGACATGAAAGGAAAGCAGCAGCTGAGAAGGAAGTAAGGCAAAGTTGTAGCCTATCCCAAAATGTTTTTCAATCTGCACACTGAGGAAGCAGTAAAGAAAACCAAAGTAAAATCTGGAGAAGGAATTTTAAGTTCACAGAGAAGAAATAAAAACTTTGAGGTTTTCTAGTGACCGCAATTCTGTCACAGACAGCAAAGGACTTGGAAGAATAGTTGAGTAGAATGGACAATGTCTTGAAAGGAGGATATAAGATCAGGGTGTATATGACCCGGGACAACCGGGAAATCCAGGAAAAACCCGGGAATTTTTTCATCCGGGAGAAAACCGGGAAAAACCCGGGAATTTTTCGGAATTCCGGGAATTTTTCATTGTTTTAGCTTTCAGTTAAATTTTTGTAATTTTGACTGCAGAATTGATTCTCTAGCAAAGAATGTTATTGTATCCTGCTACTGGAGAATGATACAGCAGCAATAAAATATAAACGAGGGGGAAAAATAAAACTTTAGTGGCAAAGGAAATGTGCAATTTACGACAACAAAACACCGTGCACGCACAAGCATCTGCAGATAGCAAAAGTATGTCAAAGGTCGGAGGGCGCAGACTGTAATTCTACATCTACATCTACATTTATACTCCGCAAGCCACCCAACGGTGTGTGGCGGAGGGCACTTTACGTGCCACTGTCATTACCTCCCTTTCCTGTTCCAGTCGCATATGGTTCGCGGGAAGAACGACTGTCTGAAAGCCTCCGTGCGTGCTCTAATCTCTCTAATTTTACATTCGTGATCTCCTCGGGAGGTATAAGTAGGGGGAAGCAATATATTCGATACCTCATCCAGAAACGCACCCTCTCGTAACCTGGCGAGCAAGCTACACCGCGATGCAGAGCGCCTCTCTTGCAGAGGCTGCCACTTGAGTTTATTAAACATCTCCGTAACGCTATCACGGTTACCAAATAACCCTGTGACGAAACGCGCCGCTCTTCTTTGGATCTTCTCTATCTCCTCCGTCAACCCGATCTGGTACGGATCCCACACTGATGAGCAATACTCAAGTATAGGTCGAACGAGTGTTTTGTAAGCCACCTCCTTTGTTGATGGACTACATTTTCTAAGCACTCTCCCAATGAATCTCAACCTGGTACCCGCCTTACCAACAATTAATTTTATATGATCATTCCACTTCAAATAGTTCCGCACGCATACTCCCAGATATTTTACAGAAGTAACTGCTACCAGTGTTTGTTCCGCTATCATATAATCATACAATAAAGGATCCTTCTTTCTATGTATTCGCAATACATTACATTTGTCTATGTTAAGGGACAGTTGCCACTCCCTGCACCAAGTGCCTATCCGCTGCAGATCTTCCTGCATTTCGCTACAATTTTCTAATGCTGCAACTTCTCTGTATACTACAGCATCATCCGCGAAAAGCCGCATGGAACTTCCGACACTATCTACTAGGTCATTTATATATATTGTGAAAAGCAATGGTCCCATAACACTCCCCTGTGGCAAGCCAGAGGTTACTTTAACATCTGTAGACGTCTCTCCATTGATAACAACATGCTGTTTGCTAAAAACTCTTCAATCCAGCCACACAGCTGGTCTGATATTCCGTAGGCTCTTACTTTGTTTATCAGGCGACAGTGCGGAACTGTATCGAACGCCTTCCGGAAGTCAAGAAAAATAGCATCTACCTGGGAGCCTGTATCTAATATTTTCTGGGTCTCATGAACAAATAACGCGAGTTGGGTCTCACATGATCGCTGTTTCCGGAATCCATGTTGATTCCTACATAGTAGATTCTGGGTTTCCAAAAACGACATGATAATCGAGCAAAAAACATGTTCTAAAATTCTACAACAGATCGACGTCAGAGATATAGGTCTATAGTTTTGCACATCTGCTCGACGACCCTTCTTGAAGACTGGGACTACCTGTGCTCTTTTCCAATCATTTGGAACCTTACATTCCTCTAGAGACTTGCAGTACACGACTCTTAGAAGGGGGGCAAGTTCTTTCGCCTACTCTGTGTAGAATCGAATTCGTATCCCATCAGGTCCAGTGGACTTTCCTCTGTTGAGTGATTTCAGTTGCTTTTCTATTCCTTGGACACTTATTTCGATGTCAGCCATTTATTCGTTTGTGCGAGGATTTAGAGAAGGAACTGCAGTGCGGTCTTCCTCTGTGAAACAGCTTTGGAAAAAGGTGTTTAGTATTTCAGCTTTACGCGTGTCATCCTCTGTTTCATTGCCATCATCATCCCGGAGTGTCTGGATATGCTGTTTCGAGCCACTTACTGATTTAACGTAAGACCAGAACTTCCTAGGATTTTCTGTCAAGTCGGTACATAGAATTTTACTTTCGAATTCACTGAACGCTTCTCACATAGCCCTCCTTACGCTAACTTTGACATCGTTTAGCTTCTGTTTGTCTGAGAGGTTTTGGCTGCGTTTAAACTTGGAACGAAGCTCTCTTTCCTTTCGCAGTAGTTTCCTAACTTCGTTGTTGTACCACGGTGGGTTTTTCCCGTCCCTCACAGTTTTACTCGGCACGTGCCTGTCTAAAACGCATTTTACGATTGCCTTGAACTTTTTCCATAAACACTCAACATTGTCAGTGTTGGAACAGAAATTTTCGTTTTGATCTGTTAGGTAGTCTGAAATCTGCCTTCTATTACTCTTGCTAAACAGATAAACCTTCCTCCCTGTTTTTATATTCCTATTAACTTCCATATTCAGGGATGCTGCAACGGCCTTATGATCACTGATTCCCTGTTCTGCACTTACAGAGTCAAAAAGTTCGGGTCTGTTTGTTATCAGTAGGTCCAAGATGTTATCTCCACGAGTCGGTTCTCTGTTTAATTGCTCGAGGTAATTTTCGGATAGTGCACTCAGTATAATGTCACTCGATGCTCTGTCCCTACCACCCGTCCTAAAAATCTGAGTGTCCCAGTCTATATCTGGTAAATTGAAATCTCCACCTAAGACTATAACATGCTGAGGAAATTTATGTGAAATGTATTCCAAATTTTCTCTCAGTTGTTCTGCCACTAACGCTGCTGAGTCGGGAGGTCGGTAAAAGGAGCCAATTATTAACCTAGCTCGGTTGTTGAGTGTAACCTCCACCCATAATAATTCACAGGAACTATCCACTTCTACTTCACTACAGGATAAACTACTACTAACAGCGACAAACACTCCACCACCGGTTGCATGCAATCTATCCTTCCTAAACACCGTCTGTACCTTTGTAAAAATTTCGGCAGAATTTATCTCTGGCTTAAGCCAGCTTTCTGTACCTATAACGATTTCAGCTTCGGTGCTTTCTATCAGCGCTTGAAGTTCCGGTACTTTACCAACGCAGCTTCGACAGTTGACAATTACAATACCGATTGCTGCTTGGTCCCCGCATGTCCTGACTTTGCCCCGCACCCGTTGAGGCTGTTGCCCTTTCTGTACTTACCCAAGGCCATCTAACCTAAAAAACCGCCCAGCCCACGCCACACAACCCCTGCTACCCATGTAGCCGCTTGTTGCGTGTAGTGGACTCCTGACCTATCCAGCGGAACCCGAAACCCCACCACCCTATGGCGCAAGTCGAGGAATCTGCAGCCCACATGGTCGCAGAACCGTCTCAGCCTCTGATTCAGACCCTCCACTCAGCTCTGTACCAAAGGTCCGCAGTCAGTCCTGTCGACGATGCTGCAGATGGTGAGCTCTGCTTTCATCCCGCTAGCGAGACTGGCAGTCTTCACCAAATCAGATAGCCGCCGGAAGCCAGAGAGGATTTCCTCCGATCCATAGCGACACACATCATTGGTGCCGACATGAGCGACCACCTGCAGATGGGTGCACCCTGTACCCTTCATGGCATCCGGAAGGACCCTTTCCACATCTGGAATGACTCCCCCCCGGTATGCACACGGAGTGCACATTGGTTTTCTTCCCCTCTCTTGCTGCCATTTCCCTAAGGGGCCCCATTACGCGTCTGACGTTGGAGTTCCCAACTACCAGTAAGCCCACCCTCTGCGACCGCCCGGATCTTGCAAACTGAGGGGCAACCTCTGGAACAGGACAAGCAGCCATGTCAGGCCGAAGATCAGTATCAGCCTGAGACAGAGCCTGAAACCGGTTCGTCAGACAAACTGGAGAGGCCTTCCGTTCAGCCCTCCGGAATGTCTTTCGCCCCCTGCCACACCTTGAGACGACCTCCCACTCTACCACAGGTGAGGGATCAGCCTCAATGCGGGCAGTATCCTGGGCAACCACAGTCGTAGTCCGATCGGGGGATGCGTGGGACGAGCTGGCCGTCCCCGACAAACCCCCATCCGGACCCCCACAGTGATGTCCATTGGCAACAGCCTCAAGCTGTGTGACCGAAGCCAACACTGCCTGAAGCTGGGAGCGAAGGGATGCCAACTCAGCCTGCATCCGAACACAGCAGTTGCAGTCCCTATCCATGCTAAAAACTGTTTTGCAAAGAACGTCTGAACTAATCTACAGAGAGCGCAAACAAATCGACAAAATTTAAGCGGTTATTAAAATACAAGATTGCCTAGTAAATGCAGTAATGCTGCTACTTGCGCACTGCTGACACACTGCTCGACAGCAGAAGGAGACTACGCGATTTTACACTATTCAGGTACTAAAACGCGATGCTACAACTCTCAAATACTATAATACGCCCGAAATTTATGTATCCAACAATGCAAGTACCAAAAACACGCAGAGAAATTAAGAATTAAACTATGTAAGAAATGAGTGAGCTAGGAGTATACGACTTGCTGCTGCAGCTGCTTATCCAACGGCGGCAGGGAGCATTCTTCGTAACAATAAACTGCTTGCTATGAGCATGATGTCACAACTGTTCATATTAGGTTCGTTTGACCTGTTCCCAGCGGTCTGTTGTGCATGCGCATTTGACTCACATATAAGCAGTACCTCCTCCTGCTTCCCGCTACTTGAAGTTTGGCTGTTAGCTGTATCGGTAGTAGCGGCATGCAACCAGTTAAGTTTTACAGTTCTGAGGGAAAATCTACGGAAAACCTACTGTCACTTAGCACAGAAAAAGTGTATTTTTGCCCGGGAAAAAGCATATTTTTTAAACTGAATATCCGGGAGACATCCAGGAATAACCCAGGAATTTTTTTTCCTTGTCCCCGTATACACCCTGAAGATGAACATTAAAAAAAAAAAAGCAAAGCGAGGGTAAGGGAATTTTTTCAAATTAAATCAGGCAATGCTGAGGGAATTAGATTAGGAAATGAGACGCTAAAAATAGATGATTTTTGTTATTTGGGCAGTCAAATAACTGATGATTGCTGAAGTAGAGAGGATATAAAATGTGGTAGTGTCAAGAAAATTGTTTTTGAAGAATAATTTGTTACTATTGAATATAGATTTAAGTGTTAGGAAGTCTTCTGTAAAGGCATTTGTCTGGAGTGTATCCTTGTGTGGAAGTGAAATGTGGACCATAAACAGTTTAGACAAGAAGAGAATACAAGCTTTTGAAATCTGGTGTTACAGAAGAATGCTTAAGATTAGAAAGTAGACCGTGTAGCTAATGAGAAGGTACTGAACAGTGTTGGAGAGAAAAGAAATTTGTTGCTTAACTTGACTAAAAGAAGAAATCAGTTGACATGATACATTCTGAGACATCAAGGGGCTACCAGTTTAGTACTGGAAGGAAGTGTCTGGTGGTAAAAATTGTAGAGGGAGACCAGTATATGAGTACAGTAAGCAGATTCAAAAGGATGTAGGTTGCAGTAGTTATTCAGAGATGATGAGGCCTGCACAGGATAGAGTAGCATGGAGACCTGCATCAAACCAGTCTTCGGGCTGAAGACCACAACAAGAACATATGTTTTCAGTGCAAGAGGTTTGAACCCATCACCCCCCACCCCCCCACACACACACACACAATTGTACTAATGAGGCTATGTTTGGCATGTGCAGGATGACGATGAATGAAGGGAGACTTAGTGAACAGCCCCCTACATGTGTAAACTGCCCAGAACACCCATCCCCCTCCTTTAACATGCTCAGTTTTCAAGAGGAAGAAGAAAATCCAGTAACATAGAACACGTGACTGTGTCATATCAAGGCATTAAAATAAGTTTGAATGTCGCCATCCAATCGATAAGATGCCAAACTTTGCAAACATCATGTCAAAGTCCACACTGAGCCTGCTAATTAGGTCCCAAACACCAACTCTTGGCACTGGCCACATGCCTGTGCCTGTTTTTCAGATGAGGTAGAGACTGTCGGGTGCCTCAATCCCCAAACCCACAGCAAAGGTGGCAACTACCCCATCAGCACATTTGGAGGGTACCTCATCTTCATCTAGCATCACCAGGGAAGAGGACACCTGCCAATGTGCCCCCTTTCCAGGACAAAGACCACCTTTCTACCTCCAACCAGTGGCTGAAAGAGCCACAAGCTGTGGGTTGTAGAAAAGAATTTTCCACATCAGTCCTAGAAGTCAAGACAAGAAATTCACCACGGGAACTGAAACTTCAGACAGAAGAAGGAAAAATTGAAAATTAAACTAAACGTAGCTGTTCCAGTCGATATGATCCCCACCCGCTTTGAGGTTCACTCTGTAAATATTGATGAAGAATTACTCTTTCATGTGGAGCACAGCTCAACAGCAACGTAATTCATACTCCCATTTCTGTTTCATTGCTTTCTCAAATCCCAGTCTGATGTTACTTCAATGGAACTGTAACTGCCATCATCACCACCTGGTTGAACTCTGCTTGCTTACTCTACAGTCTGCCTAGCACTTCAGGAGACATGGTTCTTAGAAACCCAACAAGCTGCTGTTCAAAATTAGAAATCCTACTGCAAAAATCACCCTTAAACTGAGAGGGCATTTAGAGGGGTCTAGATGCTCATATGCTGTGACACTTCTAATGAGCAGGTACCATTAACCACTGCATTAGAAGCTGTGGCTGTCCATGTTCACTTGTCAGTTAGGGTAACAGCTGGTGATGTCGTAACACACACAGTTGAGAACACCAATAAAAATACAATCACTTTAAAATGAACATCAACAGCTTGACTGTGAGGAACCTTTATCTTTGTGGTTATCAGTTGTTGTCAGTTACTGACAATCTTCAGACCTCCTACAATGTTGGTAGGCAGTGGTTGTGAATGGAGCAAGTGTTATGAATTCCACAAACATCAACAGTTGATGTCTTGTCACTGCCACTGCCTACCAACATGGTAGGAGGTCTGAAGATGGTCAGTAATTGACCAAAACTGGTAACTACTAAAATAAAGGTTTCTTGTGGTTGAGATTATGTTCATTTTAAAGTCTAAAGATAACCACTGTTTTCCACGAGAAATGTTCTGAAAAATTACAATCACTTTAATCCCAAAACCACAAATATGTTCAAAACATCATCCCTGTATACAACCGGATCGGTACCAGACAGCAGAGTGAAGTTAGCAAGAGCATAAATTGTACAGAATGAGACAGAAGCCACTCCACTGCAAGCTTAAGTAGAATAGCATGTGACGTTTCCTTGTGGTGGCACTGCATGGTAGCTGCACATGCCACTCTTGATGCACATCTGTCAGTGCTGTCTAAGAGAGCCGCCTCCTGGTGGCTGAGGTTAGGCACTGTGTGTCAGCATGGGCAGATTAACACATGACAGATGGTGCCTTGTGTCCTGCTGAATGGTCACTTGGGAGACAGTCAGCTCTCTCTCTCTCTCTCTCTTTCTTTCTTTCTCCAGCCACTATCCAATGCAACATGCACGACATTGGTCACTTTAGAAAGCCAGCTGGTAAGCTTTCACCTCCAAAGCTTCTTTAGGAGCTAGTCAAGAGAAGGATATCAAAGGAGTGATATAAGATACTATTGAATAATTATACATGCTGCAGAAGCAATGACACCCTATTCTTCAGGCCTCCCTGCCAGAAATGTGTGCCATGGTGGTCTGGAGGAATAGCTCCAGCTATCAGATAATATAGACGGGCACTTCGACACAAATGTTGCCTTCCAAAGAACGTCTAATAGCTTTTCAGAAACTTCGTGCGAAGACACAGTCGTTAATAAAAAAGAGAAAGGTGAGATGTTGGGAACAGAATGTATCATCTGTGAGAGTCCACATTCCATTCTCTCAAATATGGACTAAACTCTGCCACATTTGTGCCACCAACTGTCCACAGTTAGTGATGACATCTGCACTAAGCCCATTATCATTACTGAATGTTTTGTGGCACACTTCACTGAAATGTCTGCATGGAGTAAGCACCATCCTAATTCCTGACCCGGATATGCTTGGCAGAGCAAAACTACTTATCTGTTTTTGTACAAGGCCTCAAGTCATACAGTGTTCCAGTTACTGAATGGGAGTTCTGCAGCATTTTAGCAGTGTGTCAAGAACATCCCCGGGTCCTTATAAAATCTGCAATCAAATGCCCAAACACCTTAACAATGACTACATAAAACTCATCCTCAGGCTTTTCAATTGTATTCGGTGAGAAGGGAAATTTCCCTCCCAATGGCTGGAGGGTATTATTATTCCAGTCCTGAAAATGGCAAAAGACTCTCAGATTCTGGCTACTTATAAAAAAATCACTCTAATAAATGGGCTGCATAATTTATTTGAAAGAATGCTCAAACAACTGTTGTTGCTTGGAAGCCAGAAGACATTAGTTACAATTCCAAGATGCCTTTGGTGCACTCTGATGCATCACTCACAAACTGATCTATCTGGAAGCTGCAGTGTAAAATGCTTTCACACATTGTGAACATCTGATGACTGTTCTTGGACCTGGAGAAGGCTTACAATAGCACCTGGCGCCATCACATCCTGTTCACACTGTGTGAGTGGGGCTTCCAGGGTTGTCAAAACAACCGATGTGTACAGGAAACTGGAATCCCACAGGGATCAGTCTTGAACATAACCCTCTTTGCCATTGCAATCAATGGTATTGTGACTGCAGTGGGACCCACAGTCACACCGTCAATATTAAGTTTTGAGTTCTTTCCCTGAGGTGTGTGCCCCAAGTGGTTTTGAGTTCCTTTCACCCCCTGCACTTTCAAGGATTTTTAAATTTTTATATGCATATTATATTTATCTAACTGCATAAACTAATTAGCCCTTTATTCTGTACAGTCTTCATTTTCTCACCCCATTTCAATTGTACTCAGTGTAATGACCCTTCTTGTGTATCCTAGAGTGATGTGGGTTGTGCAGGATACTAGAGTGTACTTCTTGTCGCAGATGGCGTGGCGCAGCACGCTCCACCCATGATTGCTTCTGTGCCAGAATACAGTTCCCATTACCAGCTATGGTTTCTAGCTGCCTTTGTTTCCTCTCACTTTTAACTCCCTGTTGTAAGCTAACATCACTCAAATCAACCCTAACAAGGAGGTCACAGATCCTGGGGTTGACCATCCTCCTTTTCTCATTTTACGTGAATTTCCAATGAAACAAGGGACTCATAGGCAAGATACTTATTTCCTTAAACCCGTCATCGCCATCATCATCATCATCATCATCATCTCTCTCTCTCTCTCTCTCTCTCTCTCTCTCTCTCTCTCTCTCTGTAGAATCTTAATAATTCTGAGGGAATGGCATGTACTCCAGCAGCCTTGCTTCCAGATAGGTCTTTTAGTGCTCTGTCAAAATTTGTTTGCAACATCGTATCTCATCTTATCTGCACCTACTTTTTCTTCTTGTCTTTCTATAATACTGTCCTCAAGTTCAGTCCCCTTATACAGACCCTCTCTGTATTCCTTCTACTTTGCAGCTTTCCGAATTTGCTTAGTACTAGCTTGCCGTGTGAATTCTTGATATTAATACAGTTGCTTATCTTTTCTCAAATGTCTCTTTAATTTTCCTATGGGCAGCGTCTATCTTTCCACTAGTTATACATGCTTCTACAGCCCCCTGCGGGTTCAGGGGTAAGAATAGGCCCGTGGTATTCCTGCCTGTCGTAAGAGGCAACTAAAAGGAGTCTCAAAAGTTTTGGCCTTATGTGATGGTCCCCTGTCGGGTTTGACCTCCACCTCTCAAAATTTTTTTGAAGAGCGAGCCGAATGGGGAACGGCGCCTTACTTGGTGCATTGTGTCCATCTTGCGGTCAGACCTTTCGCCAGCTTATTCATCGTTGCATTGCAGTCCTGCCCACTCTCCATCTCTTGGGCATGGATGCGTTCCTGCGTGCACTTTCCACCATGCGATGTGCAGTGCCACTTTCTGCACTGACGATGATCATGGACTACATGTCACCTAACATCCAGCACGGTAGCCAGTCCGTTGTGGTGGGGCCGCCATGTACCCTGTTGGTTGTAGCCCCTTGACAACACAGGGATTGCTCTGCTGATGCCTGTGCAGTTTACTCCCCATGTATGCCGAGGAGTAGATGCCCATCTCCCTGGGGCATCAGGACTCCCGGCAATGGCCATCCTGCCAGGTGGCCCTTGCTGTGGCTGGGTGGCGCCTGTGGGGAGGTCCTTGGCCAAGCGTTCGAAGGCTCATTTTAAGGCTAATGTGTATGACCCCAAATTGTTCCCCTCCCTGGCCACACTGTAGGAGGAACGAAAGTCTATGAATGCCAGTGAAACATATTCGCCCTGGTATCTCATCTGTACCAGAGCTGATGGTGAATCCTTTGTATCTGTGAAGCGTCAGTTCTTTGTAGACCATTTAGAGGACAAGTTCGGGGAGGTGGAGGGCTTGTCCAAAATGCGGTCCGGTTCAGTCTTGATAAAAACAGCATCCCCTGCGCAGTCACGGGCCTTGCTCGCTTGTAAGCAGCTGGGGGATGTTTCAGTTAATATCACGCCCCATAAAAGCTTAAATATTGTCCAGGGCATTATTTTCCCCAGGGATTTCATTTTACAGTCCGATGACGAGCTGTGCGCCAACTTAGAGCGACGAGGTGTCCATTTCATCCGGCGCGTCCACCTGGGTCCAAGGGATCATCAAGTTGCCACCGGTGCCTTCATCTTGGCCTTCAAGGGTGACACATTACCTGAGAAGGTCAAGGTGATGGTGTACCGTTGTGATGTCAAGCCATATATCCCTCCCCCGATGCGGTGCTTCAAGTGTTGGAAGTTCGGCCATATGTCTTCACGCTGTGCTTCCAGCCTTGTATGTCGCGATTGTGGTCGACCATCCCATCCTGATACTCCCTGTGCCCCGCCTCCCATCTGTGTCAACTGCGGAGAGCATCATCCCCTTGCTCGCCGGACTTTCCGATTCTGCAGAAGGAAAGGAAAATAATGGAAATAAAGACCCTGGATCGACTGACCTACACGGAAGCTAAACGGAAATTTGACCGGCTACATCCTGTGCGCATGACGTCTTCTTATGCCGCCACAGTCACTCCTGCTACAGTTATGTCAGCTGCAACACATCCAGTCAGCTCTGAGAGTCGCAGGACCACACCTGCCCCCTTGATGGTGGGGGGCACTTCTCTCCCTGTTGCTCCTGCTCCATTTACTTCAGGAGCAACACCCCCCCAACCATTGGGGACATCAGTTCCCCCTTCCCAGCCAGAGACGCGTAAAGACTTCTTTGGCTTCTCTCGCCAGGAAGGGGTCCCTTGGGGACCTCCCTTCGCAAGTTCCGACCGGTTTAAAAGTGGACACCCGCAAGTGGCTCAAACAACCACCGGTCGCTGGTTGTAGGGCCTCACGGTTGTCGTCCGTCCCTGAGACTGACCCAGTGGAGCCCTCCCAGCCTGAACCTCCGAAGACACAGCGAGATAAGCTGAAAAAGGAAAAGGTTCCCAAGAATCCCGACATTGCGGTGGCACCCGTCCCACCGCTTCCTACAAGCTCAGCGTCTGAGGACGAGGTCGAGATTCTGGCGTCTGCTGAAGACCTGGATCTCGCCGGTCCCTCAGACGTCATGGATATCACTCGCACTGGTACTGAATCAGTGGCAGCGAGTGAACAAGCGGCGTAAACTGCCTTCCCAGTCCCTTCACGCCTTTCTGAGCCATGGACAATATCATCCTCCAGTGGAACTGCAGCGGTTTCTTCCATCATCTAGCTGAGCTCCGACAACTTATCAGCCTTCACCCTTTCTTCTGCATTGCTCTTCAGGAAATGTGGTTTCCAGCAATGCGAACCCCCGCCCTCCGTGGCTATCGGGGTTATTATAAGAACCGGGCAGCTTATGAAAGGGTGTCTGGTGGCGTCTGCATCTATGTCCTTCACTCTCTTCCCAGCGAGTCCGTCCCTCTCCAAACATCTTTAGAGGCTGTCGCTGTTCGGGTGTGGACGCCACAGGCTGTTACTGTCTGCAGTCTGTTTCTTCCACCAGATGGTGATGTCCCACAGCATGTCCTGGGTGTGCTTATTGCCCAATTGCCGCCACCTTTCCTGTTACTGGGCGACTTCAATGCCAATAACCCTTTTGTGGGGTGGGTCAGTGGCAACAGGTCGACGTGCCATCGTTGAGAATGTATTGGCACAGCGCGACCACTCCATTTTAAATGATGGTGCCTTCACACATTTCAGTGTGGCGCATGGCACGTACTCCGCCATTGACCTTTCGATCTGCAGCCCTAGCTTCTTACCTTCTGTCCAATGGAGTGTGCATGACGACCTATGTGGTAGTGACCACTTTCTGATCTTCCTGTCACTGCCACAGGGTCACTATCCTGGGCGCCCTTGCAGATGGGCTATGAATAAGGCTGACTGGGACTTGTTTTCCTCCACTGCCGCTATTGACCCTGTTTCTCATGAAGCCATTGATACGGTGGTTCACTCAGTCACCACCAGCATTGTTAATGCCGCAGAATATGCCATTCCCTGTTCTTCTATGTCCCCTCGGCGGAGGACTGTGTCTTGGTGGTCACCTGACATTGCTGAAGCGATTAAAGATCGCCGGCGGGCGCTTCAGCGTCACAAGCGACATCCCTCCATAGAACACCTCATCGCCTTCAAATGGCTGCGTGCGCGAGCCCGCCGCCTTATCCGACAATGCAAGCAGGAGTGCTGGGAGTGGTGTGTGTCCACCATTGGCCTCCATGTCACTCCATCGCAAGTCTGGGCCAAGATTCGATGCCTCTATGGCTATCGGACCCCTGTCAGCGTCCTTGCACTCTCCCTGAAAGGAGCAGTTTGTACTGACTCCGACGTAATTGCCAACTGCTTGGCAGAACATTTTGCTCTGAGTTCCACTTTTTTGAATTACCCACTGGCCTTCCGCTCCATTAAAGAGCGGATGGAACATCGGAGCCTTTCTTTTCGCACCCACCATCCTGAATCCTACAATGTTCCATTCAGTGAGTGGGAATTTCACAGTGCCCTCACCGCTTGTCCTGATACCGCTCCTGGGCCAGATCGCATCCACTGTCAGATGCTGAAACACCTTTCAGTGGACTGTCAGCAACGCCTCCTCGACCTTTACAACTGTATTTGGGTCGAGGGTGAGTTTCCGTCGCAATGGCACGAAGTATTGTTATCCCTGTTTTGAAACCTGGCAAGAACCCTTTGGAGGTGGACAGCTACCGTCCCATTAGCCTCACCAACGTTCTTTGCAAGTTGCTTGAACGGATGGTGAGCCGGCGGTTGAATTGGGTACTGGAGTCTCGGGGTCTTCTGGCTCCGTCTCAGGGTGGGTTCCGTAAAGGCCGCTCCACCGCCGACAATCTGGTGAGCCTGGAGTCAGCCGTCCATACTGCCTTTGCCCACTGTCAGCACCTGGTTGCTGTCTTTTTTGATATGCAGAAGGCATACGATACGACATGGCGTCACCACATCCTTTCTACGCTGCATGGATGGGGTCTCCGGGGTCCACTGCCGATTTTCATCCGAAATTTTCTGTCGCATTGAACCTTCTGCGTGCAAGTCACAGCCTCCCATAGTTCCTCCTGAGTTCAGGAGAACGGGGTGCCACAGGGATCTGTTTTAAGTGTCTGCCTGTTTTTAATCGCAATAAACGGGCTCGCTGCGGCGGTGGGGACGTCTGTCTCAGCATCCTTGTATGCTGACGACTTCTGGCTGTACTATAGCTCTATTGGCATTGCAGCCGCTGAACGTCAGCTGCAGAGCGCTATCCGCAAGGTGCAATCTTGGGCTGTAGCACATGGCTTCTAGTTTTCGGCTGCCAAGTCCTGCGTTATGCATTTCTGCCGGCAACGCACTGTTCACCCGGAGCCATGGCTTTATCTTGACGGTGAACTTCTTGCTGTGGTGGAGACACATAAGTTTTTGGGAGTGGTTTTTGATGGCTGGTTGACTTGGCTGCCTCATATTTGGCAGCTTAAACAGATGTGTTGGTGGCATCTAAATGCTCTGCGATGCTTGAGCCACACCAGCTGGGGCACCAACCGATCTACCCTCTTACAGCTCTACCAGGCATTAATCCAGTCTCGTCTGGATTATGGGAGCCTGGCTTATGGTTCAGCATCCCCTTCTGCATTACGGGTGCTGGAACCAATCCTTCACAGCGGGATACGACTTGTCACTGGTGCTTTCCGGACCAGCCCTGTGAACAGCTTACTTGTGGAGGCAGGTGTCCCTCCGGCACCACCGTTTACTGGCTGCTTATGCTGCCCATGTTTTTAACTTGCCCGGGCATCCAAATTATCGTCTTCTGTTCCCGCAATCGGTCGTCCATCTGCCAGAACGTCAGCCCCGGTCAGGTTGTACGATCGCAGTCCGCGTCAAAGAGCTTCTCTCCGGGCTTGGGGTTTTCCCTGTTCCACCTCCTTTCCGGGCCCCTTTGCGAACACCCCCGTGGTGTGTTCCTCACCCTTGCCTTCGGCTCGAATTGGCACAGGTCCCGAAGGACTCAGTACCTCCGCCGCCACTTTTATTCCATCCTAGCCACATATCAGGGCTCTGGCATTGTATACACTGACGGTTCGATGGTTGCTGGTCGGTTATGCTCTAACTCTAGGGAACCATTACGAACAACGATCCTTGCCGGCTGGCTGCAGCGTTTTCACTGCTGAGCTGGTCGCCATCTTTCATGCCCTAGAGTATATCCGCTCCTGCTCAGGTGAGTCCTTCGTTATCTGTAGCGACTCCCTGAG
Source organism: Schistocerca nitens (assembly GCF_023898315.1). Lineage (NCBI taxonomy): Eukaryota > Metazoa > Arthropoda > Insecta > Orthoptera > Acrididae > Schistocerca > Schistocerca nitens. The sequence goes on from NC_064616.1 coordinate 486,877,502, forward strand.
CAGTTTATGAGCTATCGACCAGTGTTTCCCTCACTCTCGTCTGGTGATGGCTATCCAGGAGTCCCTGCATACTCTTGCCCGTTGCGGCTGCTCTGTGGTCCTTGTGTGGACTCCAGGCCACGTTGGGATACCCGGCAATGAACATGTGGACCGCCTGGCCAAACAGGCCACCAGTGAACCAACTCTGGAGGTAGGCCTCCCGGAGACTGATTTGTGGGCAGTCTTATGCCACGCGGTTCTCTTGCTTTGGGACACTGAATGGAACAATCTGTCCACGCCAAACAAACTCCGTCCTATCAAGGCGACGACGGGTGTGTGGCAGTCATCCATGCGAGCCAATTGCAGAGAGTCAGTTGTCCTTTGTCGGCTCCGCATTGGCCACACCCGGCTGACGCACAGTTATTTACTGCATCGGGAGGACCCTCCTCTATGTCGTTGCGGGGCAGCTTTGACAGTGGCCCACGTTGTGTTGACCTGTCCCCTTTAAGCTGTGGTCAGGCAGACATTTGCACTGCCTGATACGCTCCCTGCCCTTTTAGCTGATGACTCTGTCATGGCAGGCTTAGTTTTGCTTTTTATTCGGACAGGGGTTTTTTATCATTTAATTTGAGTGTTTGTTATGTTTTTTTTGTGTTGGTTCTGGCCTTTGGCCTACAATTTTAAACTGAGTTTTTAATGTCTCTCTCAGTGGTTGGGTTCTCCCTTTTTTTTTTTGTTCCTATGGTCGGCCAACCACCGTCACACTCTGTGTGATTTTGATTAGTTTTGTCTGGTCTTTGTCTAAGTTTCTCTTGTTCTGTGTCGTCTGTCATCTATTCTGTTGAACATTTTTTATTCTCTGTGGTGTTTTTAGTATTTGGAAAAAGGGACCGATGACCGTAGCAGTCTGGTCCCTTTAATCCCACAAACCAACCATGCTTCTACAGCCTTGCGTTGGTCATCTAACCATTCCTGCTTAGCCATTTTGCAGTTTGTCACTCATTTTTTAAATGTCTGTATTCCCTTTCGACTGCTTCATTTTTGTATTTTCTCTCTTCATCAGTTAAATGCAGTATCTCTCGTGTTATTCAGAGATTTATATTTGGCCTTGTCTTTCTAACTATTCGATCCACTGCTGTCTTCCCTGTTCAATCTTTCAAAGCTACCCACTCATCTTCTGTTGTATTGATTTTTCCCTGTTTCCATCCTATGTTGCCCAGTGCTCCCTCTGAAATTCTCAATATTTGGTTCTTTCAATTTATCCAGGTCCCATCTCCTTAATTTCTTACCTTTTTGCAACTGCAGGTAATGTACATGATCTAGTTACATTAATGTTAGATGTCAGTGTGCAGTGGTCACACACAGAAGGCACCTGGCAGCACTAGCAGTGAAGGGTATATAAAGCATGTTGGGGGACATGCAAAACAGTGCAGTCATTGTCATAATATGGAAACAGAGCGATTTATCTGATGTCCAAAAGGGCCTGAGCATTGGATTTCGGGACAAGGTTGGAAGCATTTTCGAAATGGCCTAGTTTGGAAACTGTTCACATGCTGCTATGGTTAAAGTATACCGTGCATGGCAAAATGGCGCTATCCAAAACTGGTGACGATGAAACTGTGGTGCCCTGCGGGCCATAGATGCCACGGGTGAACAGTGGCTGTGGAGGTGTGTCTGGGCAAACAGGCATGCATCTGTTGAGCTACTTAACACCCAGTTATACCAAGGTACTATCAACAGTGTCTCCTCAATGACCATTCAGCAAATGTTGCAGTGTATGGGCCTCTGCAGCAGGCTCCTGCTTCATGGAGCCATGCTGACTTCTGTTTATTGGCAATGAATGCTGGAATATGCATGCCAGTACTGCAACTGGATTTCCACTGAGTTGCAATAAGTAACCATTCAATGCTCCATCAAACAGATGACCATTGGCATGTGCTGCATGAAACATCTGAAAGCAAACGCCCTGCATTCATTACAGTCTGGAGGATGTTTCTGTAGCATTCTATGGGAGATCTTGTCAATTTGGAAGACACAATGGATCAACACAAGTGTGCATCTATTGTTTGAAATGATATCCACCTCTACATGCAATTTGTTTTTCCTCAGAATGATGGCATCTACTAGTAGCACAATGCAATAAGTCAAATTGCTCCCAGTGTATGTGCATGGTTTGAAGAGCTCCAGGACAAGTTTACCATACTCCTCTGGCCACCATACTCCTTGGACGTAAACCCAATTGAGAATCTGTGAGACGACCTCAATCGAGCTGCCTCTCCCATGAGTCCACAGCTGAGAAACCTAGCACAGCTGGATGTGGCACTGTAGTTGGCATGATTCCACATCCCTGTCAGTACCTTCCAGGACCTCATTGACTCTCTTCCTGCATGTGTCACTGTGGTCTGCACTGCGAAAGGTAGTTATCCAGGCTATTGACAGGTGGTCACATTAATGTGACTGGAAGTGTATTTACACTGTGTGGCACATGAACATTAATAGTGACTGCTGTGAGACTGAAATGATGGGAGAAGACTAACAGCAGTATGTGGTATCTGCTGTTGACAGATATAGCTTTTTATCTCTCTGCACTGTGAGGTCATCCTTTTTGTGGAGGTTTTGAGTCCCCTAATGCAGTGATTTCAGAATCTTTGAAATGGATTTCTTGTAAATGCAAGTACCAGGTCCACCCTGTGGTCAGGTGTGGGTCTAAAGGGGTTAAGTCTCCAATGTACTGACCACTGACATAAGCAAGTTGTTGTGATTGTATTAATGCTTTTTATATATTCTATTATTATTATAATTATTAGAATCCTAAGTATCTGTGACACGTTAAATATAGGATTGATTAGGAGTGAGGACAAATTATTTTTAGGGGCAAACAATAAAAGAACTGTGACCCCCTACTCCCAAACTGAAACCGGATCTGCATCTGCCTGTGATAGGAGTTTGACTCCTTCCACATGTAACTGGAACCCTGTTATGTTCCACCATAAGGTTGGATCATCTTACTAGTGAGGTTTTCCCATTATCTTTTTATTAAGATGGAGAAACTACTATGTAAGGTACGCTAATATGTGCAGCCAAATTGGTGCTACGGACAGATTTCAATGTTCCTGTCATCAGTACTATGGCTGTCTTCAGAGTACCTAATCGAGGACAGTGAACTGTGGTCAGATGACTTTCTACTCATACACATTGGTCTTCAGTTCTTTAATACACATTTCTTCTGAGGAGAGAAGTTGGTGGTGCCATAACTATTAGCCATACGTTCTTTAGGTGTTCTGTGTCCAGTAGGTGGGTTAATCAGGAGGTGTAAGCAAGTGGCTTACGATGTATGCTTTCCTATTGCAATTGTTAGTGATGTGGAGGAGACAACTGATTTTCTCAGGTTCATCTTGCAAGTTCAAGTTTGAGTATGACTGACTCAATAGGATTTGTGTGGTGGAGTCCTGTTTCCCAAATTTTGTTGTCACTGCAATGAATGATTAATTCAAAGTTGGTAATTTTTTAACAGCATGAACTGTTTCATCTGCCAGTCCTTGTAGTTACATAATGCTTAATTCCCTGAATATATTTTTCCGGTAATTAATACATGGTACTCATGACTCAAAAAAGCATCATTGCCTGAACAGTTCACACAATGTATAGGGAAGAAACACTTGAATCCATCTTCACACTCTGGTAGGTCACATTTCTTACATGTTACAGATCTGTTCATACAGTGGCATTGCCACAGTGGTAACACCACTTCCCGTCAGGTCACCAAAGTTAAGTGCTGTCAGGCTTGGCTAGCACTTTGGCCACAATCCAGGTCTGCTGAGTGCTGTTGGCAAGCAGGGTGCACTTAGCCCTTGTGAGGCCAATTGAGGAGCTACTTGATTGAGAAGTAGTGGCACTAGTTACAAAAACTGACAATGGCCAGTAGAGCAGTGTGCTGATGACGTGCCCCTCTGTATCTGCGTCTGGTGACACCTAAGAGCTGAAGATGACACAGCGGTCAGTCGGTACTGTTGGGTCTTAAAGGCCTTTTTGGATGGTGTTTGTATTCTACAGATCTATTTTGCACTGTAGTGGTGTGGCTGTAATGCTGCAACTTAAAACAGTGCACTGTATTAACAACATATCACCTCACTTTATGATTGGTGAACTCTGTAGTTATACGGTCAGGCGATATTGTAGAGTTCACACTCTATACATTTTTTTGTCTGTCACACTGTCACCTTCTCACACTCCACTGCGTATACAAGGGTTCTTTTTTTTTTATCAAGATCTTTTTGGTCATGAAATTAAAACCAAAGTGACAATTTGATGGAGCTTTGTGCAGATGTGTTGCACAATATGTCTAGCATGCCCACAGCTGTGTTGCATTGCACTCATCAGTTCTGAACACACGGTGAGTACGTAAAGATGCCTAGAGCAATAGCATCTCCCAGCGAGTGTGAAGTGCATGCTGTCATTAAATTTCTTCATGATGAGGGGTGCATTGCAACTGAAATTCGATGATGAATGAGTAATGTGTATGGTGAAACTTTCGTGAGTGGCAGAAAAGTGCAGCAATGATGCAGGAACTTTGAAGCAGGATGTACCACTCCTCATGATGCAGGTAGTCAGGGAAGGAAGTGAGTATCAACCATGATTTTGTTCAGCAAGTGGCTCTGGCAGTTCAAGAAAATCATCAGTTCACAATTTCTGTGTTGTGTGATTCATTTCCCGAAGTTTCAAGATCAGTTATTTATACTGTCAAGAGTGAGAGATTCCAATACCCCAAACTCTGTGCAAGATGCTTCCTGAGATTGTTGAGTGGATATTATTCTTCATACCATTTTATCTAAAGAATTGGAAACCATGATGTGAAAGTCATAATGATAATAGTAGAATTAGTAAAAGAGACTGGAAGGGCAAAAACCTGTGGCTTCTTTTCTGTGAAAGTAGAGAAGAGTGGAAAAAGATATGGCAGGGTAACTGCACTTCTGGTAGCCTGTTGGTAACCATCTAAATGGTAGTGTGATAGTGGCAGAAACAAAAGAAATAAGGAAAAGTAATCTAATAGATATTTTAAAGTATCAGTATTCAAAACAAGGAATATAAATTTAAAAAATACAAAAAAGACTGTCATAATGGTTCACTAAATGCAATTTGATGTGAATGGGCCATTGTAGTTATCAAGAAAGTGGAGTGGAATGACTGAATGAGTGGATAAACAAATGAAGACCTTCATGTTCCTGCAAGCATCTAGGGAAATAAGGGTCAATGTGGACAGAACTGTGCATTACTAGGACAAGCTTAATATACCTGAAGTGCAGCAAGTGCCCCTGTGGTGCCCACTAATGACTGTTTCTTTTCAGTTTCTGACCACTCTATTGGCACTTAGCACACTTGTGTGTTGAATATTTTTAACAGAGGTCTGTACCAACTGGATTCACATTCATGTGGTCGGTGATTCAAATCCCCATATGCATGCACAGATTTAGATTTTATGTGGTTTCCCTGAATCCTTTAAGGTAAAACCAGGACTGGTTTTTGTAAAAGTGACATTTTCAGTTTCCTTCCTAATCATTTCCCAATTTGAGTATGTGCACTATCCCTGATGATCTCCTTGTCAACAGACATTATACTCTAATCATATTTCGTCTTTCGTATAAAATGTTCAAGTTCAGCGACATTACCATAAGACCGATTGCTCCTGTTAGGATCATAAATTTCTGTTTTATATATTTTTAGTCCCTGATTTTGTCTGCCTAATACCTTAGTGTACCTAATCACTTATCTACACAGTGGAAAGTATTTACACAATAGAAAGTACTTAAAATTATGCGGTACTTTCATACATACTCATAATGTATGAACATAATTGAAACAATTGATGGTACCAAAAACCACATCACAGGTCATTTTGGCTTTAATAAAATGCAATGATTACATATTCCAGTTTGAGAATATGTAATATCCGCAGGTCTGATGAAGAAAAGCTCTTAGGTTTCCATTGGATGACAGTGTAGATATTCCACAGTGCTTCAACTGAGTGTCAAGGCCATAAGTTTTTGGTGAAGTGGCTTTATCACCTAGCTGGAACTACTAGAACTTTTCACTAACAATATATGCTTGAAAAGTCTACATTCGTACACAAATATGATAGCAAAAACAATTTTTGTTTAATTTCTCCTATCTACAGAGTTCACATGTATCCAAGAAAGGCATTAAATAGAGAGATGTCTAAAACTGTGGCAACCTTACCTATGTGTTTGCTTAATACTATAAAAATATTCAGTAGGAAACATTTGTATAGTGGAATGACTACTGTTCTGTTCATAAACACTGGCTGGATACTAACTGAACACAGGTTGCTTCCCTAATGGCGAAATGGTTCAACATTTGAGTCAGCCAGGAATGTATTCTTGGCATGAGATGTTAGTGACTGTCTCATGTGTTTCAGTGTAAATGTATTAAAAATCAGATTTTATTTAGTGTAAGATATGCCAAACTAAGAGTTTCAGAACTTCTAATAGTTTACATTTCATCCTTTACGAAAGCCATTTAATTTATATAATAAATCCCACACTGGTGCTGATTTACTTTTTGAATGTCCTGTTACATGGTGGCAATGCAATAACTGTAGCAGCTGATGATGCAGTATGAAATTTCCTGGTATGTCAAATTTCCTGGTATGTCATATTACCCCCCATGAACCATGGACCTTGCCGTTGGTGGGGAGGCTTGCGTGCCTCAGCGATACAGATGGCCGTACCGTAGGTGCAACCACAACGGAGGGGTATCTGTTGAGAGGCCAGACAAACATGTGGTTCCTGAAGAGGGGCAGCAGCCTTTTCAGTAGTTGCAGGGGCAACAGTCTGGATGATTGACTGATCTGGCCTTGTAACATTAACCAAAACGGCCTTGCTGTGCTGGTACTGCGAACGGCTGAAAGCAAGGGGAAACTACAGCCGTAATTTTTCCCGAGGACATGCAGCTCTACTGTATGATTAAATGATGATGGCGTCCTCTTGGGTAAAATATTCCGGAGGTAAAATAGTCCCCCATTCGGATCTCCGGGCGGGGACTACTCAAGAGGACGTCGTTATCAGGAGAAAGAAAACTGGCGTTCTGCGGATCGGAGCGTGGAATGTCAGATCACTTAATCGGGCAGGTAGGTTAGAAAATTTGAAAAGGGAAATGGATAGGTTAAAGTTAGATATAGTGGGAATTAGTGAAGTTCGGTGGCAGGAGGAACAAGACTTTTGGTCAGGTGATTACAGGGTTATAAATACAAAATCAAATAGGGGTAATGCTGGAGTAGGTTTAATAATGAATAAAAAAATAGGAGTGCGGGTTAGCTACTACAAACAGCATAGTGAACGCATTATTGTGGCCAAGATAGACACAAAGCCCATGCCTACTACAGTAGTACAAGTTTATATGCCAACTAGCTCTGCAGATGATGAAGAAATAGATGAAATGTATGACGAGATAAAAGAAATTATTCAGGTAGTGAAGGGAGACGAAAATTTAATAGTCATGGGTGACTGGAATTCATCAGTAGGAAAAGGGAGAGAAGGAAACATAGTAGGTGAATATGGATTGGGGGGAAGGAATGAAAGAGGAAGCCGCCTTGTAGAATTTTGCACAGAGCATAGCTTAATCATAGCTAACACTTGGTTCAAGAATCATGAAAGGAGGCTGTATACATGGAAGAAGCCTGGAGATACTGACAGGTTTCAGATAGATTATATAATGGTAAGACAGAGATTTAGGAACCAGGTTTTAAATTGTAAGACATTTCCTGGGGCAGACGTGGATTCTGACCACAATCTATTGGTTATGAACTGCAGATTGAAACTGAAGAAACTGCAAAAAGGTGGGAATTTAAGGAGATGGGACCTGGATAAACTGAAAGAACCAGAGGTTGTAGAGAGTTTCAGGGAGAGCATAAGGGAACAATTGACAGGAATGGAGGAAAGAAATACAGTAGAAGAAGAATGGGTAGCTTTGAGGGATGAAGTAGTGAAGGCAGCAGAGGATCAAGTAGGTAAAAAGACGAGGGCTAATAGAAATCCTTGGTTAACAGAAGAAATATTGAATTTAATTGATGAAAGGAGAAAATATAAAAATGCAGTAAATGAAGCAGGCAAAAAGGAATACAAACGTCTCAAACATGAAATCGACAGGAAGTGCAAAATGGCTAAGCAGGGATGGCTAGAGGACAAATGTAAGGATGTAGAGGCTTGTCTCACTAGGGGTAAGATAGATACTGCCTACAGGAAAATTAAAGAGACATTTGGAGAGAAGAGAACCACTTGTATGAATATCAAGAGCTCAGATGGCAACCCAGTTCTAAGCAAAGAAGGGAAGGCAGAAAGGTGGAAGGAGTATATAGAGGGTTTATACAAGGGCGATGTACTTGAGGACAATATTATGGAAATGGAAGAGGATGTAGATGAAGACGAAATGGGAGATAAGATACTGCGTGAAGAGTTTGACAGAGCACTGAAAGACCTGAGTCGAAACAAGGCCCCGGGAGTAGACAACATTCCATTAGAACTACTGATAGCCTCGGGAGAGCCAGTCATTACAAAACTCTACCATCTGGTGAGCATGATGTATGAGACAGGCGAAATACCCTCAGACTTCAAGAAGAATATAATAATTCCAATCCCAAAGAAAGCAGGTGTTGACAGATGTGAAAATTACCGAACTATCAGTTTAATAAGTCACAGCTGCAAAATACTAACGCGAATTCTTTACAGACGAATGGAAAAACTGGTAGAAGCTGACCTCGGGGAAGATCAGTTTGGATTCCGTAGAAATGTTGGAACACGTGAGGCAATACTGACCTTACGACTTATCTTGGAAGAACGATTAAGAAAAGGCAAACCTACGTTTCTAGCATTTGTAGACTTAGAGAAAGCTTTTGACAATGTCGACTGGAATACTCTCTTTCAAATTCTGAAGGTGGCAGGGGTAAAATACAGGGAGCGAAAGGCTATTTACAATTTGTACAGAAACCAGATGGCAGTTATAAGAGTCGAGGGGCATGAAAGGGAAGCAGTGGTTGGGAAAGGAGTGAGACAGGGTTGTAGCCTCTCCCCGATGTTATTCAATCTGTATATTGAGCAAGCAGTAAAGGAAACAAAAGAAAAATTCGGAGTAGGTATTAAAATTCATGGAGAAGAAGTAAAAACTTTGAGGTTCGCCGATGACATTGTAATTCTGTCAGAGACAGCAAAGGACTTGGAAGAGCAGTTGAACGGAATGGACAGTGTCTTGAAAGGAGGATATAAGATGAACATCAACAAAAGCAAAACAAGGATAATGGAATGTGGTCGAATTAAGTCGGGTGATGCTGAGGGAATTAGATTAGGAAATGAGACACTTAAAGTAGTAAAGGAGTTTTGCTATTTGGGGAGCAAAATAACCGATGATGGTCGAAGTAGAGAGGATATAAAATGTAGACTGGCAATGGCAAGGAAAGCGTTTCTCAAGAAGAGAAATTTGTTAACATCGAGTATAGATTTAGGTGTCAGGAAGTCGTTTCTGAAAGTATTTGTATGGAGTGTAGCCATGTATGGAAGTGAGACATGGACGATAACTAGTTTGGACAAGAAGAGAATAGAAGCTTTCGAAATGTGGTGCTACAGAAAAATGCTGAAGATAAGGTGGGTAGATCACGTAACTAATGAGGAGGTATTGAATAGGATTGGGGAGAAGAGAAGTTTGTGGCACAACTTGACTAGAAGAAGGGATCGGTTGGTAGGACATGTTTTGAGGCATCAAGGGATCACAAATTTAGCATTGGAGGGCAGCGTGGAGGGTAAAAATCGTAGAGGGAGACCAAGAGATGAATACACTAAGCAGATTCAGAAGGATGTAGGTTGCAGTAGGTACTGGGAGATGAAGAAGCTTGCACAGGATAGAGTAGCATGGAGAGCTGCATCAAACCAGTCTCAGGACTGAAGACCATAACAACAACAATGTCATATTAAAAGTTCCTGATGTGTCTTCTCACAAGACATCACCTTGAGCTTAGAGTTAATGTTGTGTGTGTGTGTGTGTGTGTGTGTGTGTGTGTGTGTGTGTGGGTTTTTTTTTTTTTTTTTTTTTTTTCAGGTGCTCTTTCAATTTGGGTTTCACATGCAGCAACCTATGCTAAGTTTGTTTACAACTGTGTTGTTGTTAAAGTAATCTGTTAGGGTAATGAAATAAAATCCTAGTTAAATAGTCATTGTAGATGTTTTTATATGTATATAATATCAGATTTGCATATATATTTGATTTTGCAGGAGTCCGAAGGGCAGAAATATTTTCATGCAGTGGTTACGACTGATGGCATTTGTAATGATTATGCCATTGGTCAATTACGATATTTTATCCATCAGGAACTGAAGTTCATATGGAGCAGTAGCTTAAACAGATTCTATCGACTGCATGGACTGGATGACCAGAGTCTAACGTTGTCTGAAATTCTGGATGGAAGCAAAGGTCACAATTCTGAAGTACGGCAACAGATGTAAGTGTCTCATTACACAACAAATACTATGCACATACTGTCATTTTAGTAGTGATTCATTACATCCTCTGAATGAGACTGTTCCAAATGTGACCCATAGAACACTGGAATGAAAAGTGCTTGCCTTCTCTGTCAAGGTAAGCATATGTGAGCAAGCACGTTCACTGTGGAATCCTGTCTTACCACAAGTATGTTTATCTCGTGTAGCATAAGGGAATATTTCAGCTGTATGTCTAACACTGCATCATATCAGTAGTAGCAACAATAACTTACAGAACACATCATCATGGTTCAATTTTTGGTAAAAATATGTTCTTGTATGTTATAAGCTACCTAGTACAAAGCAGAAATTAATGCACAGGAACTATAGGTTATCACTCAGCACAGCTCTGATCAGTTAAAGTGTGATAAAAGAAACCAACTTGCTGCCAGACTGGCAATAATGATGTGTTGGTAAGCCCTTTGTTTTTGTACATATACCTCTGAATCAATACTCTGCACTCCATGTTATACACACGGCACAGCAGTTGTTTCTTTTCCTGTTCCACTTGCAAATAGAATGAGGGAAGAAACTATTGTCAATGTGCCTCTGTATGGACCCTAATGTCTCTTACCTTATCATCGTGGTGCTTACGCACAGTGTATGTTGGAGGCAACAGAATCATTCTGCAGTCAGTTTCAAATGCTGGTTCTCTAAATTATCTCAATATAGGTCCTCAAAAAGAAAATCACCTTCCCTCCATGGTTTCCCATTTGAGTTCCTGAAGCATATGCGTAACACCTTTACAGATAAACCACACTTTCCAGGAACTCTCCCAAAAAACCAAAGTTGACCATTCGCCATACCTGTCACAATCCATGCATTCTTGTTCCATTTCATATCGCTTTGCAACGTTACACCCAGATACTTAAATGATGTGACTTGTGTCAAGCAGGACACTACTAATGCTGTATACAAAACATGACAGGTTTGTTTTTCCTACTGATCCTAACTTGCAAAAAAGTAGTATTACTGTGTTCCTCAAGCTTAACAAAATGTTTTTGAATCTGTCCTAAGCTGAATTTTCCACAACCACATTGTGTACACCTTCTTCTTGCCACCCCCTCCCCTCCTTTTCCCCTTTTCTTTTCCTCTCTAGCCAGTTTCTAACAACATCGTTTGCACAATTGTATCTACTGGCTCCTCTCCCCTCATGGGGCTTAACAAATTGTGTGGAGGCACATGACTTGAAATAGCCTGTTGTGTATAATAGAGATGCGCAGATTACTGCTGTCACAGTAGGAAGCACACTGTTTGTCGGAAACTCCAGTTACGTGTCAGCTAACCAGATGTTACCAGCTCTAGTTCAGATAAGAAAGTTGTTAGGTAGGGAATTGTAAAGTTTATGAACTTTGTGTGCCTCTGAGTAGAGAGTCTGGCGAGTGGAGGTCAGCTTTGATGGAACATGGAAGCTTGTCAAGACACAGCAGTTGTACAGCTCACTATCCATGTAAAGCATAGTACAACCAGTCTTATGTCTCCCTCAAGAGATTAGTAAACATTCCTAAGTATTGTAGTGTCAAGGCTGACATTTGATGTCTGTGCCAATGCTCATCTCAGTAAATTGATAGAAAAAGTTAAAATTCACTTAACAGTATTAAAATATGATTACTGCTGATCCAAGGATGAGTTGCCCTCTTATGAGTCATATTCAGTGTGGATGAGGACTCTGTTAAGGTCTGAGAAATGTTTCTGTGGCATTCTGGAGAACCATTAATCCATGTGGAAGACACACTGAATCAGTTTAGCTACAGTTTAATCGTCAAAGTCAATTCATTCTTATGTGTTAATTATCTTTGTGAAGAAGAAGAAGAAGAAGAAGAAGAAGAAGAAGAAGAAGAGGGGAATCTGCCATCTTTCCCCAATCCAAACTTGTACTCCAATTCTGATGACATCGTTGATGATGGGACAATTAATCTAATCTTCCTTTCTCTGTTTTTTACATGACTACAGGTGTATGCAAATTGTTGGAACAACACTATCAAGTACCTCTCTGCCCCCTGCCCCAAAATCATCATTATGTCAGGCTACAACTGTGTGCTGGCCCAGGACTTGAAAGTGGGCGCTCTGCCTTTTGTGGATAATACTCTGAGTGGGCTATTATGGGTGAGTAGATTGTGGGTCATTCCTGGCTAGCTCACATAGTAAGAGCATAGCCTGTAAAACACAAGGTTCAATACAGTTATAACACAGTTTTAGTCTACCAGGAAGTTTCTTCATGTTACCCATTTGAATCTTCAGCTGTACGTCGTGTTGGTAGTGCTGCAAACGTCATGGCTCCTCATACCTTATAGCGATTCTATTGTACTTAAAAAAAGCTTTATTTGGCCGTACATTTGTGTCAGTGACAAATTTAATATAATGTTTTGCACACACATTCGTTAAAAGAAGAAAAAACAACTTAAAAACATGTAACTATGAAATGTTAGAATGTCAACAGATACTGGTGGTAGGAGGGAAGAAATTAAATAACTCTCATGGACCAACATGCATTGTTTGAAATTCATCTGCAGCAGGAAATTGCCAGAGACATCTGCTCCCCTTGTCAGGGGCAGCCAAACCAAAGGGTGGAGTCACAAATTGTGAGTGGAGTGGCTACATGACCAGGAGCTTCCAACTACCAGCTTTCAGAGGCTACACATGAGAAACTAGGATGGCACACAACACCAGTGAATAGAGTAGAGCCTCAGTTTGTGCATTTGTGAGAGAAGAAGGCAATCTTTAGTAGTTATTGCAAATATCTTAGAATCGAGTAATGCCAGGTGGTGATATGAGGGCCACCTTGATGGTGTCTGTGGGAGAATATGCTGAAACCACTGAGAGTCACAGTGATGGGTGTCTTTATGGCAAAAAGCTTGCTATAAACATAGTTCTTCATATGCAACTCACTCACTCCCACAAATGAAAAGCAAGATGGTCAGAACAAGAAAATATAAACAAATATAAGTTCTGTCATGTGCTGGTGACCCAAATCTATAGCCCTGGTGCTATGAGAACAGCTCATCTGAATGTGACGACCGCATAGGCACAGACGAAGTGGCCCACACTTATGCACGTATGATGCCACCATATTTTATGGACTCTGGTGAAAATGGATGAGGTACTAAAGCACAACTTGTTTATTCTCAACCAGATATCAGATCTAGTAACAGCGCAACCCAGATCCAGATTAAATCTTGGCTCAGAAAAGCTCACCTCACAACAGTGGTACATTCTGAACACACAAACAAATTCTTTTGCAGAGTTAGTATAAATCCAAAAAGATGCTGAGCATCCCCTGACCATCTCCAATATGGAGAGCCCCTCAGGAGGAGTAGAACAATAGCTTAAAATAAGAATCTCCTTTTGTTGCTAAGGAAGTGACACGAAATGCACACACACGTTCAAACACAGAGTAAAAAACTTTACGAGAAGAAATAGAAGAAGTTAGAGTCACCACAATGAATCAAAGCCAGCAACTTGGGAAGCTACATGAAACTTTCAAGGGAAAACAAATTAGAAACTGTGTGAATTGTGCTTTAGGCCCATTTTTGGAAGGACAAGAGCAATCATTGAATATTACTTAGGTCAGTAATTGTGTACACACTATGCGATCTGTAATAAATGACCAGAGTTAAGGGAAAATGAAGCACATTTGTCTCCAGGGATAAAAAGGAAAATTGGATGTAGAACCACATTGAGTTATGAGGATTAGTCTACGTATTGATGCTAGACTTATTGGTTTTGGACCTTTAATCCAGTGGCTCTTCACCATACCTACCTTTTATTTAAGCATGCATCATTATAGAAATATCAAAACATTTAAACCAACATGATTAATACAGTGTTGGAACAGCTTTAGCTTTCCATACAGTTGTGATCTGTTATGGATGGAAGTAGAAAACTCATTGAGTGTTTTAAAATGAACTATGCTATTGGGACATGTGAAGTCACAAGCACCATGGGGGGCCCAGATAGTCTGTGTGAGTACAAGTTTGGTAGCCCTGGAAGCACTGAGCTAGGGGCTGGTGAGCAGTGCCAGTCCTCTATTACTGAGAGACCTAGGCATGCGTCATCAACCATGTGACTTGACTGTAGAAAATGTGTCTCACACGGAATGAAGATCTTCATTTAACAGCCTGCACCACAAGGATGGTACAAACACTCATTAAAGAAAATTCGGTTTCAAACTGTTTTCTATGCCTATCAAGTGGATGGCTGTTGAGATGAAACACGCCATTTAGAGGAGAACCTCGGGAGCATATACCACACCCCAGATGTATTAGTCTTGTGCAGATGTGCACAGCTGTGTGTCTTTATTAATCATACTTTCTGTAGCTGCTTATGAGAAAGATATGGAGTATATTAATTCTCACAGCAGCCCTCTCAATAGTTTGGTTGAGCTTGAACACACACAAGCAAAGATTAGACTAGAAACTAGTAATAGGACACACAATTCATTTGTCAGAATGTGTTTTTAATTCTAAAGAGATGAGGAAAGCTTAGAAAAACATTCACAATTTTTTATTCAGAATGTGTTGTTTGGACTTGTTGGAATACTGGAACTGGTGGAAAGGCTCAGAAATGGGTTAAAATAAATGTCGTGTGACTAGGGCCTCCCATTGGGTAGACCGTTCGCTGGGTGCAAGACTTTAGACTTGACTCCACTTTGGCGACTTGCGTGTCAATGGGGATGAAATGATGATGATTAGGACAACACAACACCCAGTCCCTGAGTGGAGAAATTTTCCGACCTAGCCGGGAATCGAACCCGGGCCCTTAGGATTGACATTCTGTCGCGCTGACCACTCAGCTACCAGGGGCGGACAGAAATGGGTTAATAGAAAATTACACCTCACATTTAGAAGCATTGTTCTAGAATGCTAATTGTCACAGGAGTATCTAGTTGTGAATAAGTTGCACAACTCTCTTAAATTACAGTGAAGGGGTTGTCATGCAAAAATCACTGTTCAAAAGAATTAGGGGAGCATGTGTGTCAACATGTGGTATGTTAAATCTATTTTGATACAGGTAGAACATGTGGTCTGATTGCATGACTTGAGATCTTTGCTTTCAATGTAGAGAACAATTAAAATCATTCATCAGCTGTTGGCTGTGTTATTCATTACAGTGTCAGGTCACCCCTCAGAAGGAAGTGAGTATCTGTATCCCAGCGTTTTGTAGTGAGGTACACAGATGGCAGTTGTCATTTGTGGACTGTGGATTCAGCCGAGCACATGCACTGTGATATCTTAATGCAGTGCAGGTTACAAGGGCAGTCAGTTTGATCCAGAAATGGACTTTGTCATGTTGCTGCAGGTACCAATATCTCCATGCATCATCTGTAAGTTGCGGACACGCTACAGGGAGACAGATTAGTACGTGAGGCGAGTTGTACAACGTTGCAGACACATTACAACCTCACATGAAGACTGATATCTGACTACCTCTGCAGTGCAGCATCATACAGATACTACCAGAGCACTACAAGACAATCTGAGAAGGGCCACTGGAGCCGCTGTGTCCGATCAGATTGTAATGAACAGGTTATGTGAAACGATCTTACATCTCAGACATCCTGTTCGAGTATCCTGCTTGACCCAACAATGCCTTGCATCTCGCCTTCAGTTCTGCCTTTCCTGTGTCAATTGGCACTTCCTCAATGGCCAAACATGTTATTCACAGACAAGTGCAGGTATACTCGGACGCAAGAAGATGGCCGTGATCATGTCGGAAACCTGTGGTGAGCAATTCTGTGATATTGTTGGGAGGCTTAAGTGTTGACATCTATACAGATCTCACCATTGTCCATGGCCACCTTAATGCCAGGCAGTACATAAACTAGATCCTGTTGGAACATCTACTGGCTGCTGCATAGAGTAGGGACGCTGAATTTTTCTACTGGCAGTACTTATGCAGCAGGCATCAGCAGCGTCTTTTGAAGGTTGGACATAGAAGTAATGGAATGGCTGGCCGTGAGTCCGTACCTAATCCCCATCCTGCATATGTGGGACATGCTTGACAGAGGTGTTCGTGGTCATCCTGTTCCATCACAGATTCTCCAAGAAATCTCATAGGCTCTCATTGAAGAATGAGAACAGATACCACATGGTGATCTCTGTAGACTCATGCAGAGCATGCCACATAGATGTCAGGCTGTGAAATACGCTCACAGATGACATACGTGTTATTGGACCTCTCAAAGTCCAATGAAAAGAACGCTGGATAACAGGATGAATTATTGTTTCCACTTTGTTTTCGATACATGTCAGACATTTTAGTTATTTTTATGTAAATGATTGAGGGCATAATGATGTTTCGTTGTGTACTTAATTGGTGAAAGATAAAGGTAAAACTTGACAACGTATCCAGTCCTTAGCTATTGCTCAGTGGGGTATGGGGCAGATGTCCAAAGCTGTCTTCCCCTAATTCTTTTCAGCAGTTTGTCATGAACACTTAAGGGAAGACTGGAACACTAATGTCAAAAGTAATATGAAAAGTACAAGAATTAAGATATCTGATAAAGATTATGGCTTATTAACTGAATTTTAACAAGCTGTAGGTGCCATAATTTATTACATAATTGATATGCCTAAGGGTATGACCGACCTTACATGTCCAATTCTTTAAAAAGCTTAAAATTTCTGTGATTTTAATACACCACAGCCACATGTAAGAACCAAAAATTGGCAGAAACTGCAGAAAAGCAGCTCATGAATGGGAAAATCACCTGTATGTCTGTCTCCCTGTGTTGCAACAAAACTCATTCTATCTAGACTAGATGTTACCTTATGTACTTGTAGGAATAGGAAATCCATTAGATGGTTGAAAACTTTTCAGGCATTCCAGCAGTTGATGTTGTGGTAATTGCAGCATATTTCTGTGACAGCTGTTTGTAATCTTCAGGAGCAACTGTGCGTAGCTGTTGTGGCTCGCCAGTGTATCCATTGGTTCACTAGGAAAGTGCATTTGCCGGGAGGCAGTGTTATATCATAGCGACATGGGACTTGAATATCCAGAGCCCCCTGTCAGAGAAACTGCCTGCGGACCCCAATGTATGCAAGCTTGCAAGGTGTTGGTGGTCAGCATTGTTGTCATGGTTTTGATTCCCCATTGGTGTGATTGTACTGAATTTATGTGCAGCCAGTAATGCATCCTCTTAAGGCATTCTCACACTTAACATGAGAGCAGATATGGCTTTGGAGCTAGACAATTTTTGGTGATGTCACAACTTGTAATTTCACATTGCAGAGTATTCCTAAACATCAAAGAAGGAATCACACACACACCAGATTTTTGGTGTGTGGATTGAAATGTGCCAGTGAGTCACAACATTCCTTTTTGCATCACAAGCACAACTAGGATGATGCCATATTGGATTACGTCATTTGCAGTTGTGAGCTATGAATATACTTTATTCCAAAGCACTGGCAAATTGAGGATCCTCAAAAATACATTTTTCTTTTTTTACAATTTCTTGTAATAAAATGATGGCAAAAAACAAATCTGTGGTTTAAGGTTTTTGTATTTGTATTATTTTAAATTGGGTTCTACGGAAATATTCCTTTTCAAAACATGGGCCTAAAACTTGTCGTTTTTAGTAAGGTATGCTATAAGTAAATACCAGGTTGCCCCCCACCCCTTGTTGCCCCCCCCCCCCTTGTGGCTCCTGCTCATCCCATCCCCCTCATTGCCCTAGGGAACCCTCCAACCCCCACCCATTGCCCACCAGCCCCCTCCCACCCTCCACTTTCTTGTTCCTTCTCTGCCCCCACCTCTGTATCACCCCATTTGTGTTCCACCTCCTTTCCCACCTGTTGCAGCACCATCTCCCTATCCCGTAGTTACAGTAACATCTTCCTTCCCACTCCGCCACCCCACCTTCCCCACCCTCAATCACAGCACCATCTCCCTACTCACTTGAATTTCTGTATCTCTGCCCCCCCCCCCTCCCATCTTTCTATTCCTCTCTTACCCCCTCCCCCTCCCCACAGGAGCCTCAAGGTTCTTTCTTGAATTCGTACATGGCGCACATGAGGCCCCAAGCTATTTCGGCCCATTCTTCATTCCCTGGCTGCATTTCCTTCACCCTGCCCCCTCCCTCCCTATCCTTGCTTCTTTCCCGTTGCCACCTCCTTCCCCTCTCTTGGTATACTGTTGCTATCTACCTGATTTCCTGTATTCATTGCAATTTTGTTCCTTTTGCCTGTTCTTTCATCCTTGTTGGCGCTTAGGTCCCCACTGTGAGCCATGTGGGGACCCCCCCCCCCCCCCTCCCTCTCTCGAATTTCATTGAAGTAGTTGTGCAAGGCATCTCCTCCACTATTCCTCATGCTGCTGGCACTCCTGTCCCCCTATCCACAGGTCCTTCTCGTCATTGGCCAGTACCGCAGTAGACCAAGGATGTCGAAATCACTGTCCAGGACTGCCGACGGGTGCTGCAGCATTTCAAGCTACACCCTTCACAGACCAACCTCCTCACTTTTAAGCGTCTCTATACTAAGGCTTATTACCTCATCAAATGGAGTAAAAAGGAATGCTGGGAGCACTATGTTTCTTCCCTGGGGATGGATGCCTCTTCGTCACAGGTTTGGTCAAAGCTCTGTAGCCTTCTGGGCTGCCAGTGACAGTCAGCTGTCCAGGGTCTGAACCTCCAAGGTTCCCTGTGCTCTGATCCATTGATCCTCGCAGAACACCTCATGACACACTTTGTGATAGCATCATTGTCCTCTTTCTACCCTACTACCTTTCTCCTGCAGAAATGCAGAGTTGAACAGACCCGCTTCAGTTTCATCCCATACCATGTTGATTCCTATAATGCACCTTTCGCTGAATGGGAGTGGGTGCAGGCTCTTAGTTCTTCACAAGACACAGCCCTGGGGCTGGATTTCATCCACAACCAGATGATCCAACACTTGGACGTTCCCCAGAGGCAACAGCTTCTCAGGGTCTTCAACCACATTTGGCTCACAGGTGCTTTTCCATCACAATGGTGAGGTAGTATAGTTATCCTCGTCCTTAAACCTGGGAAAACCCAATGTCTCTCGACAGCTACCACCCAAGTAGCCTTATAAATGTACTTTGTAAACTCCTCGAAAGTATGGTCAACTTCAGATTATTTTGGGTACTCAAATCTCAGGGCCTTTTGTCCCCATATCAATGTGGCTTCCGGGCAGGGGCATCTCCAACTGACCATTTACTCTGATTGGAATTAGCCATCCAACAAGCTTCTACTCACCACCGGCACCTTGTCGCGGCCTTCTTTGACCTACATAAAGCGTATGACATGGCTTGGCACCATCACATTTTAGTTACCCTCCATGACTGGGGCTTCCATGGTCCCCTTCCAATTTTTAGCCACGAGTTATCATCTTACTTGCTCTTCCGGGTTCGAGTTGGCACTTCACTCAGCACCCCTCAGATTCAGGAGAATGGTATCCCAATCTTCCTCATTGCCATCAATGGGCTTGCAACCTCTGTGTGGTTTCTGGTTACCCCGGCGTCGTACGTCGACGATTTTTGCATCTGGTGCAGCTCCCACGCGGTAGTGTCTGCTGAGCACCAACTCCAAGGCACCATCCAATGGGCCTCTGCGTGGGCCACTTCCCATGGCTTCCAGTTTTCTCCCTCCACAATGCAGATTATGCACTTTTGTCATCAACCCACAGTATATCCCAATCTAGAACTTCATTTAGGCTACCAGCTCCTCGATGTTGTAGCACAATCCTGTTTCTTGGGTTGTATTTTTGATAACAAGCTGACATAGCTGCCCCACATTCACCACCTAAAGGCCACATGTATACAGAAGCTTAATGCTCTCTGCCTCGTGGCTCACACATCTTGGGGTGCAGACCATCCCATTCTACTCTTGCCATCCTTTGGTCTGTGCTATCCATGGTCTTCTCTTTGCCCTTGAGTGTGCTGCCTGTTCAGTCATCTTTCTCTGGGTCCCAAGTCACGTGGGCATCCCAGGGAATGAATTGGCTGACCGTTAGTTGGCTAGAGGGGCAGATACTTACCCCTCATTTCCTTCCATGGTTCCAGCTGTGGATATGCGGATCTATCTCAAATCTCTCTCTGCCCAACAGTAGAATTCTATCTGGAGTGCTACTGCTCATAGTAATAAACTCCACACAATCAAGGAGTTTACTGCAGTTTGGCGGTCTTCTTTCTGCTTCTCTCAGGAGTGGTCCACTGTTTCACGCCATTTATGCATTGGTCATACCCAGATCACCCATTGTTTCCTCCTATGTAATGACCCACCCCCACAATGTGGTTGTGGAGCCATCTCACATGTTGGTGGAATGTCCCCTTCTTTCGGCCCTTCATGTTAAGTATAGTCTTCCTGATTAGCATAAAATTCATGGACAGTTGCACTGGTCCTCAGTTTCCTCCGTGAAAGTGGTTTCTATTTCCAGATATAAGATTCTCCTTTAGTCTTGGAGCATGGACAGGTTGGTTGTGGTTGGTTCTTTTGTTACAGTCTTCTCGGTCTGTGATCCCATGACTGCCCCCACCCCCACCCCACCCCCTTTTTCCAGTTTTTAGATTTGGTCTCACCATTTATGCTTTTACTGAGTGTGTTTAATGTTCATTATTTTATAATTTGACTCCCCTGACTGAATCTATCCTCTTTTAGCAGACCCTTTTTCTTCTGTAACTCACTTCAGAACCTTGGGACTGATGACTTCGCTGTTTAGTCCCATAACCCCTCTCAATTAATCAAACAATCATTCATTCCTCTCTTACCCTCACTCTACCCCATCTCTCTAACCCCCCCTGCAGCCCCATCCTGTCTTTGGGTCTTGTAGACAGCTTTGCCCCCACCCCCATCACTGAGCCCCTCCACTGTTCTCTCCCTCACTACCACCTACTGCTACCCCTTTCAGCCCCCCTCCCTCCCCCTATGTCTGGCCTTTTTGCTCCACCCCCTCTCACCACATGATACAAGTGCCCTCCATGTCTGCTGATTCCCACGTCCCACACTCTGTTTCAGCATTTGTGATACTTTGCAGTTTAAAGAAAAATGTTTATAATGTTAACCCCATCTTTCAATGCTGCACTGTATTATAACAGATTTAAATTTTGCCACTCTAACAATAGAAGCTAAGGTGATTCTCTCTCTCTTTTTCAGGTGTTCCCTGTATGGTGAAAATACCATGTCAGTGAAAGTCAAGTCTTATTGGTCATTGTTTGTGAATGAAGTTGTGAATCCATTTTATATTTTTCAAGTCTTCAGTATTACTTTGTGGTCGTTAGATAATTATTATTATTATGCTGGGTGTGTCCTCCTGCTATCAGCACTTTCTATTGGAATATCTTTATGGCATACCAAACAGGTAAAATATAATCTTTTAACATAAATATATTTACATTGGTTTGCTTTGTGGTCAAAATGAAGACTATCTTTATTGTAACATTGTCACTAACTTTTATGTGACTAATATATGTAACAATTCTAATAGGTTGTTAACACATTTCATACATAATACTGTGTGTGCATGTGCGCATGTGTGGAGTATCTGCCCACAGCATTATGTATGGAATATGTTGACAACCCATCAGAATTATTACATATATTGGTTAAATAAATGTTACTGGCAATGTTCCAATAAAGATAGTATTACATGAAGATGTGTTAAAATAAAGGCTATATTTTTATAATAAAGTAGACTCTAACTATCTTGATTTATGTGGCAGGTCAAGCCAAATAACAAAAAAGCAAATAGGCTGGAGTTCTATTAATTCTCTTTTCCGAGCACAGCCATAACATTCAAAACACCCTTCTTTAAGTACCAAACCTAATTTTATTAACAATTTTTGACTTCTTACTTCATCAACTTCACCATTTGCCACCCATTTTGTGATGTCCTCAGCATCAACATCTCACAGCCCGGTACATTTTCTAGCAATGAAAAGATATCATTATTTCCCTCTTTGACTTCAGTTGCACTCATGGATGAAAAGTTGTAATATCCACCTTCATGGTCTATAAAATGTTCAAAGATCGTACAAGTGATATGTTCAGAATCTCTACCCACCCCCGGACAACCACCCTATGACGTCTAGTAATTCAATCCTCTTCAGAATGTTTGCACAGTCTTAATTATCATCAGTCGTCGATATTAACAGATTGAGAAGATGGCAGCAGTACTACTACTTTAGCATTTCAAGGATGCCCTAGTTCATCAGCTGACAGAGCAGTCACATTTGGCTGTAAAAATAATGTTTCGATATCTCCATCTGTGAGTGCATAACTGGTAGAATGCAAAGGTGCATTATCAAGAAACAGAAGAGCCTTCCTTGGTAAACTGTTGTCTTTTAAATATTTCTCTGTGACTTGTATGAATTCATTTTGTAATCAAATTTTAGAGCTTGCTGAATTTATCTGTGCTTTCTTTTGATGAGTGTAATGTATGGGCAATGATTCCTGATTTTTCAGGTTTTTGGAAGCTCAGGGTTTCCATGATTTCCCTATCAATGTAACCCTACATTTCCGGCTGTCATTAGCTTTGCTGCAAGCCAGTATGGTTACTCATTCCTTACTTCTCTTGTATCAAGTTTATGCAGCCTATTTTTGAAGCAAGTATTTTCATAGGGAGAATCTTGCAATTTAAACCTTTTTCATTACAACTGTAAAACTGTTTTCCAGAGATTCTCTCCTCGTTAATTAATTTTGAAAGGTAATCTTTAAACAATGACATAGCCTCTTTGTCAGCAGATAAAGCCTCACCAGTGATGGTAATCTGACAAATACATAATCATTTTTGCAGTCATCCCAGAATCCATCACTGGCAGTAAATTCTGAATCATCATCTATTTTCCACTGAAATTGCAATACTACCTCTTGCAATATTTCCCCATTATCAGGCAAACCTTTTCCTCTTAAATGTTCATGCCACAAAAATAAGGTTTCTTCAACTACTTTACACTTAGGTTTCAACATTGTCTCCCTTATTATTATTTCACTTCCACTAGCTTGTAAATCACACTACTTCTCAATTTCTGCTCAACTTTTCTTCCCGTATACAATAGTTCTTTTTCATATCCCTAACTCCAAAGCAATAGTTTTGGCTGCTACCGTAGGATCCGATTACATCACAGCTCATAACGTAAGGTCCGTAGTCACTACAGGTGTTTTTTGTTCATTTATCACCCATTTCAGACTTTCTAATTAAATACAAGTGACCACACAAAATAATGATTTAACTATGTGTGCACTTTAGATGTCTGATAAGCAACTGAAGGAACAAAGAACACAGGGTTGCCAACAGAGCTACTGCTCTGTGTGTGTACATTGTTGATTGTGAGTATCGTATGTTGAAAAGTGATACCAGTAATTTATTCAACAGTAACAATACAGTACATAACTTGTAATTGTGACTCAAGATGTGCTAGAAGCAAAAATATTTTGAATGGCCACACGGTATTGTAGCCGGTGCATGCTTGCTAAAGCTTTGATGAAGTACAGTACATAAAATCAATGAATCCTCATTTAAAAGTATTATTACAATATTAATCAAGTAATTTGGATAGTACAGATACCAGGTAGTCACAGGCTGGATAGTAGTGTGTGCACTGAACTTCCTTTATTAATATAGATGTTTTACCCTTTCCATTCTAAAGGCGAGTGGTGTTTGTCATTGCCAAATTTGTTTTTCACTCCAGTTTGAGCCCCATTCTGCATGATTTTTTGTAGCTTTCACATTCTCCATTCTTGAATCTGGCTGTAGTAGACGTTAATGCTGCATTGTATGCCCTCTAGGATAGTCTGTGTTAACTGTTCGTCAAACTGGAGCAGTTGTGTTGAAAGAGAGGTTGTAGTTATTACATTAAAGTTAGTAAGTGTGAAATGACTAGTTCATCACGCACAGTTCTCCCTGAGAAGAGACTGTAGAACTTTTAGAGGAATGTCTGAGAGAAAACAAGAGTGACAGTGATTGATTTATAAACAATTTGAGTAAAATGATGATGGAAACTGCCCCCTCCCCTGAAGAGTTTCAAAAGTTTTGCATTGTAATGCTTATGTAAATATATTTGAATGAAAGCACACATTTTGTTTTAATGTATGACCTAATTGTTCATCACTGGCCTCATTATTTCCACAAAGTAACTGGCACAATTCTCTGTGGCATACTCACTGCCCAGGTGGTGGCAATTGAAATAATAGTGCATGGAGACACCCTTTGTCTGTATTATGATGTACAGAGGGCTAAAGAAAAGTGTAATTATAGTTTTATTGTGATTTCAATATTGCGTCTGACGTAGTGAATAAAAAAAATTACTCAGATATGTGATTTTGTGCTTCATGGGAGACCACAGTCGTATAGAACTTTTTTTAAAGAAATTTCTACCATTTGAATGTAAATTACTATTCATTTATCTCACACAATGATGATTTCATCTTTATAGCCATTTTCAGGCACTAGTTGACATTTCAGATTGCACTTGAGAATGACTATAAAGCTGAACTCGTTGAGTGTGTGAAATAAATGAACAGTAATTTACAGGTAAATGGTAATTTCTTGAACCACAAAAAACACTGTGATTTGAACGGCTTATGTAGTAATGATGCCATAGACTCGTCACTTGTTTGTATTACAATGAGAATGAATATCGACTGATCACTTGTTTGTCTTACAGTGAGGATGAGGATGAATGAATATCTCTCTCTCTCTCTCTCTCTCTCTCTCTCTCTCTCTCTCTCCCTCCCTCCCTCCCTCCCTCCCCCCCCCTCACCCCTTCCCCCCTCCCTCCATCCACATCCCATACCAACACATTGATACCTTCTTGATACTGTTTCATGTTGGGTTAAAAAAAACACACTCATGTTCAGAAAATACAGGGCACCTTGAATGAGTAGAGGTGGGATGTTCATATTCACGGGACATGTACATTAGTATGTTCTGCAGAAATGATTAGCATTTCTGTTACCTCAGCTCAGCATGTGTCCTGTTGCGTAGTAGGCACAGGGTCCATCATGAGCCCTGAAACTTGTTCCATGCATGATGGCATCCATGCATATAAAGCATGAATGGCAGCCTGTGGTATAACTGTCCATGTGGCATTCACTTGGTTCCAAAGTTCATTTGTGATGGTTAGCATTGGAGTCACAGCTGTGCACCTGTCGTTTCACTATATCGCACAGTTTTTTTTTTTATTTGTGACAGTTCTGGGGATCTGGAGGGCCAGGGCAAAAGGCTGACATCCTGTGACACCAAGAAGGCATGTGTTCTTGCAGCAACATGGGGTCGTGCATTGTCTTGCTGAAAATGATGACTGGGGTGTTGTGCAGAAAGGGATCGCAGGATGTCATTCACATGGGTCACACTGGTCACAGTGCCCTGGACACGCACCCCATCTGATTTGTGGTAATACCCAATAGCACCCCACACCATAAGGCCTTGAGTTGGCACTTTGTCTTGTGCGTATGCAGTCACTGCAACGCTGCACACCTGCCTGCGACAAACCAAGATGTGGCCATCATATTCAAACAAAACCTGAGTTCATCTGGCACACAGTCTGATGCCATTCCTGTCCCCAGTGACATCGTTCCATACACCACTACTGTCTAGTATGTTTCTGCACATTTGTCAAAGGTAGATGGAGAAGTGGGCGAAGCGCACACAACCCATGCTGTAATAAACAATGACAGACTGTCACCCCTGATAGTGTATGATGTGTTACACTGTTCCACTGTTGCATCAGAGCTGAGGAGGGCACAGATCTGCCCTGCAATGTCAATCGGAAGAGCTGTCCCTCTTCATGGGGGATGGTCTGGGTGGTGTGATCTGACCCATCTCGTCATGTTCTATAGCCTTCTGTGAACCATTCTGCACACACCCTTTGCACTACTGAAATACTTAGTCCCCATGAGCAGCAGTTTCCCTGAGGGATGCATCACATTCTCTCACGACAATAATGCGCTCTCTTTCAACCTCATTGATTTGATGGTACAGTTCGTTCGTATGTCTGCAAGGTATCTTGCATGTCTTCTCAAGTCACACTGATCCATTACCTTCAGTTTATAGCAAGAACGAGAGCCCAGGCACATTTACCAGTAGGTGGTGTTGTGCTGCACCATCAGTGTTGACCTTGAACCAGTATAGTTCATATGCTAATCATTTCTGCAGAACATACTAATGTACATATCCTGTGAATATTAATGTGCTGTCTCTAGTTGTTAAAGGTGTTCTATTTTTTTTCTGAACATGAGTGTATTTGGCTTAGTTCAATAAATTCTATATACTGTGTAGACTAAAGAGTCAACAAAAGAAAATCACTGCAGAAAGATTGTGTATGCATTTTGAAAAATTGTAGTAAATCTGTACAACTATTCACATTTTAAAAAAATATTTTTCTCTCCTAATATGTTACTAAATGCAGTTGAAATCTTTATTTTGTGCTAGAGCTAATAAGATACAGTTCTAACGTCCATTTAAACTGTTCACAAAGCAACAAATGATCAGTAATGTTTCCAAAGATAAAAATGTTATTGTCATGGTTCTAAGCCATTATCAATATTAATAATGGACTCTGACATATTTCTGTATTGTGGCTGGATTTTATCTAATTATTATTTCTTCTTTATTTTTCTTGAAACACACTTTTTTTTCCCTTCTAATAGCATGGGAAGTGTTGCCATTGGCTGTAAAAGGCTTTAGTAAATATGATTTGTGTGTTTAATCTATAGATAAAATATTCAAAATGGCAAGAAATTTCTAGTTGTGTTCAGATTATAATTGTTGACTGCAGTGCAAAGAATACTTGCTGTGAATATGTAGTACTAACTGTCCTTCAGTGAATGCCTATTAATACAAACTTATTATGACAATCCTTGGACAAGCAGCATTTGGGCAGCCATCTAATGTTCATAGATTGCTCATGATTCGTAAATTTCAGTTAGTTAATATAATTTTTAAGTACATTCTGTTCACGTATGGTACCTTTGGAGCAGACAGCCTAGAAGGAAAAAAAGAATTATGTGTATATAGTCTTACTGATCATTGTCTGCTACTGATTTTTAATTAATAGTGACTAATGAAAATAAGAATATTTGCATTTTAAGCACAGAAATTGTCCCAACCAAAAAAGTAGTAGTAGTAGTAGTAGTAGAAGAATGTATTTATGTATGTATTTCATTAATAATAATAATAATAATAATAATAATAATAATAATGGTGATTTTTTTTTTTCAGCAAAGCATTTCACTGAGCAAACTTGCTGAGGAATCCTGTTCAAATAAAGTGACTCTACAATGCGAAAATGGAAGTAAGTCCCAAAATTTAAAAAAAGACCAAGTACACACAGAAAAATATATATGAAATCCTGAACTCGCCTCATGAGTACTCTGTTTAGAATTACTTTAGGATTGATACTTCAGCAGAATCACGTGGAGGTGCAGAACGGAGTTGCATAGAGCTGACATCAGTGAGTTCTGGAAGAGTTGGTCTGGGGTTTTAGTTTAGTTTCATTTGTAGCAACAAATTTTTAAGACAGTTTATGGAAATTTTTATGATATATTTCTACCTGAGGTCACACAAATGGAATTATTTTGACTTATTATCAAGTCATCAGATGATTTGTTAAAAAAGAAAGAAAGAAAAGATTATCAAAATACTAGGGCACTAAATTACAAAAGCAAACTAACTTGTGTATAAAACTACATTCTCTTGAATATGTTTCTATGTCAGCTGTAAATTTCCAATTGAATAGGCCAGGAGAAATTCTAACAGTGTGAGGGTGGTTGCTGTGACTAGGGGTCTCGTGAGATTGGCTGAAAGTGTATTGTGCCTCGCAAGTGAAACTTATCCCCTCAACCGCCTTTGTAGCTGTCAGTCCTAAAGTAATCTTGATCATAGTGCAGGTATAATTGTGAGACATTTTCAAAGAACATGATTTTCCTAACACTAAAAGTTTCTGCTTCTGGAACAGGCAGCAGATGAAAGAGTGCATGCAGTGAGGCTGTGAAGAAGGAAAGAACTGGTCATTCAGGTTTCAGAAATACAAGGCCTCCACAGAAAGCAGATGGCAAGGTGTGGTGTATTAAAAAAACAGATGTCTGTAAGAGATTCAAACCTGTGCAACAATAAAAAATAAAAACTTTGATATATCATTCTCTGTCACAATTTGTTACTCACTGCACACAAATATTTTACTTCTTCATGGTTCTTTACACACAAAATACTGGGCTGTTTGAAATTCATGTTTCTGATTTGCTCACCCTGTGATGTATTTCCTCAAATCACCTGCAAGAAACAAAGTCGTTTGAGTTCTGTGCAAACACAACTTAGTAGAACTTAGTCTGGGACAAATATCATTCTATGCTCAAGATTAGTCACCTGCTGCCATGCTTTCTGAAGAAATCCAGATTTATCTTAAATGTACCTGTAATAGTCCTCCTTATGGTTTTAAGTCAGTGTTGTATGAAATTTTATATGATCGCGATTATGATTCTGTTCACTGGTGGGTGTGAGCAGGAAGTGATTTTCCTTGAATTTATTTAATAAACAAATTCATCTGATGCAGAATAAAAAGTTCTCAAAGGTGATGGAACAAAACAGACATTTATCTTGATCACATTCTTCTTTAGGAGGGCTCACTATTTCCGTCTGTATTTGCTTGAACAATAAATGCATTCTGAATATTTTCTGGTCAAAACAGATTAGATGTGTTTGTTCAGTGATATCTCTGATCTGTTCTGACACTTTGAGTACCCTTAAAAGTGTGCAGCTTATACATCCCACAGGTAAGTCTACAAAGCCTTGGAAAGATGTTTAATTCTGCTGGGTGCTGAAGTACATAGATATACAAGGAACTGAATCAACAAATGTGATGATCAATTAAGAATATTTTGTGGCTCAGTACACCATCCCACTACTTTTAGTTGAGGTACGGTTCTGCGCATCAATGGGATGACGAGTGATTGTATATGACAAACAACAAACTGCTGCCATTGTAGCGAAAAACTCACCTGTGACATGCATATGATTTGAATGTTTGGTTGTGCTTATGGAATGCTTTTGTGTATCAGTTATGGAAGAGATGTACAGAAAGATAGCTCATTGAGCAGGAAAGGACCAAATGAAATTGATGGGAGAAAAGGTTTTCTGGTTTGGAGGAAGGTAAACATTGTCAACAAGTTTGAACCAAAACAGTGATACTGAATGTTTAATAGCTCAGTGGGGTTGGATGACTGTAGATGGCACAAACATATGTTATCATTTCGAGGAGCCATATGACTACCCTTGACTATGTTGCAAATTTGTTTATGACTCTCTCCTATACAGAAAAGAATGTCTGCTCCCATTGAAACTAGAATTACAATTTTTTTCTTCTTACTCATTGCTTGACACTTGCTTAGTGAGATGAGTAGCAATCTGCTTTGGTACCTTTATCTTCAGAAATTTAAACTGTATTATAGTTAATAATTATGTTAAGATGTGAGACTTACAAAAAGTGTAGAGATTACTTTCAAAAGATATTTTCATTGTTGTTACTAAATTGCGGTAATAATGCACTTTGGTAGTATGCTATGTTTGCAAGACAAACTTGCCTCTGGTAGTTCATGGAACTTAAATATTTTAATCTCCCTTTTATTTTACAATAATTTACATTGTTCATCGAACAAACTATTTTACGTTCACTTTGACTTGTTTGAGGTGGAAACTTGAATGCTGATTTGAATGCCACAATGCTTTATTGAATATAGTTGTATTCCAGGTGAACTACTGCCATAAGTTAGCCCTCAAAATCACTCATATGGGGACCTATAGTTTAATACGTTGAATGGATCATGATGCAATTTCACACTTTGGGCGTACACAAAGCATTGCCATGGGTGAAAATGTGTGATAGGTGCTTGTGGAAAAAATTGTAGGCAAATACGAAATGAACCCTGAACTATTGTTTAGTCATCTGCAGAACAGGCAAACTACAGCCAAAATCTTAAAGTGTGTGTCTTACTGCTTGAAAATAGCTCACATTGCTGAAAATCTGTGGATATGTGTACAAAGGTATTCAGTACTTTGGACATAATCATTACATTAATGTATCTTAAAGCTAACTTTTGATTTATCTTGGAAACAAATCCTCATATGTACATGTCTTGAATCCGATGGGTCAGTTTTCAAATAACACTTCAGCAGAGCTTATAAATTATCTTTGTAAGATAGTGCTTCTCATAAAGAAATGAACACTGTTGTGTCTCCTGTAGCAAACAGTAATTCATTGCCAACAGTATTAAGAATTGCAAACATGCACATGCACATGCGCGCATACACCCACGCGCGTGCGCGCGCCCACACGCGGGCACATCTCCCCCCATTTTTCCACATAAAGGACAACTCAGTTTTTATGAACATACACATTATTTCATAAAGGCTGCAAAATTTAATAAATGGAGTCCATTGTCTCTTCTTCTATCTTCTCCTCAGTAGGGGCATGTGCATTTGGGAGACAGTAGTTAAAGGATTTCCCCTTTATTTACATACAACATATCCTTGGAATTATTGCTTTAAACCTGTCACAAGTTGTTCAGTGCTTTGATTGACTATAAATCCCACACCAAATATGTATTCAGTGTTGTGGCCACTGTAGTACATAGTACACTGCTGTTTCTGGAAGGTATCCTGTCCAGTGCATCTTATTTCTTGCAAGGCCATGTTGTATGTTTTGCTATTTCAGCCAGGTTTCCAATGGCTCCAATTCTATATAATGTCTGTACATTCCACTATACAATTCTCATATTCCTTGTTACATTGCCATGTCTTTGCCTTAGGGTTCATCCACCTGTATTTCCTTCAGTTTTCACAATAAAACTTTTTCCACAGGTATGACTAATCCGCCTGTAATCAAACCCTCTATTCTTCGGAGGACAATTTTCCCACTCTCGTCTGCCTTCACCTCTGTTTCCCACTGAGTTGGGTACCCAATCTTTCACGGGTTGCTAATGTTCCCGTGGTTCACCAACTTGAAGTTCAGAGACAGTTGCGTAGGAGAAGCTAAGTGACTTTCACTTGCATAAACTCATATTTTTCTCATCAGTGACTCATTTGAACCCTGATAAATTTTGCATCATCACTTAACATGACAGTTTCTTCTAGAATGTTGTTTCAGTGTAAGAATATACATATTTTGATCTGTGTGTCACCAGACAACATTACTAGGAATCAAACTGATCATATTAATAGCTACCAGGCATGCCTCTGATATACTAGCCTGCAATAGTTTCATAGGCACTAAGATGGATTCTGGTGATTACCTCCTCATAGCAGAAATTAGAGGGAGATTTTCAAAAGCATATAAAGTTAAAGGAGAAGGGCAAAATAAGTATAATATATCAGACGGTAATGACCCAAGGAAGGCTGAACATGTATCTATTAATTTGGAAAATAATTGACAGAAATCCTGCAGAACTATACTCATAACTTAAATGAGCAATGGAATAAAATCATAAATGAAATACAGGCTACTGCAGAGGAAGTGATTGCTATAGAACAACTGGCCATAAGGAATGAATGGTATAAAATGGTATGAAGAAGAGTGTGAGGAGGCAACAAGAACAAAGAATGAATCATATAAAAAAATGCAGCCCAGAACAACAAGAATGTTTGTGGATGACTGTAGGAAAAAAAGGCATGCAGAAAAGCGGATTCTGAAATCAAAGAAGAGAAGCCTTTTTGAAAGACAGTTGCAGGACATTGAATCACTGAGTAACACTAATGAAAGCAGGAATTTCTGCAGAGAGGTCAATAACCATAGAAAGGAATTTCAACCAAAAGCAACACAGTGTAGAGAAAAAAAAGAAATCATGAACTAATAGCATGACAGGAAGGAGTGTGCCATCATTGGGCAGAGTACTTCAAGGAATTAATGTAGTCAGAGAATGCTGAAGTGTGGGAACTGACTGATACCGACAAATGGAAGGCAAGGATAATTGGATGCCCTCGATACAAGAGATTCAACTATCAATAAAGAAACTAGCCAGTAATATGTCCCAATGAATGAAAGGTGTTATGCCAAAGCTATTGGGTGACTAATGAAGATGTAATATGATGTAGATGGTACAATTTTGAGCTTTACAGATTATATGAAGATCTTGAAATCATAAAGTTCATTAAAATAAACTACCTGAAATGGTTGGCCATGTTTTTCACATGGAACATGAGAACCCAATGAAAATAGCACTGCTGCAATACCCAGCAGCACAAAGAAGTGGGAGAAGACCAAGACTTCAATACTTCGATGACATACAAGATGATTTAAAAATTGTGTCCGAGGATGAAGACACAACAAGACACTGGACAGGGATAAATAGAATGATGTCTTAGAGCCCATCAAGGACTGTAGAGCCAGGAAGAAGAAGAATCTTCTGAGTCTCCCATGCATTAACTTGCAGTCTGACAAGAAAGCTATGGCTCTGTATTCTGTATACATAGAAGTATCTGAACGTTTGAAATGGCCCAACTGTTGCCAAAGTTTCCTTTCCTGTAACAGAATAATTTTGTTCCCACTTGTTTATTATTATTATGCTCAGAAAACTGATTGTTTCAGATAACAGGACAAGAAAGGGAAAACAATCATGAACCAGTCCCATATTCGGACATGTTTGCCATGAAACAAAAACCTTGTCATAGATCAGGGTGTAACAGTGTAATAGTTTTGCATAACTCTTCCTAAATGTCCTCAGATTCCTTACTGCACTGGCTGATCCATACCCAAACTGCTTTTTTTTTTCGTTAAGTCTAAAAATGCCTTGGCATTAAATACTTGATTTGTTGCAAATTTACAATAAAATCAACATAGACCAAGAAATCCTTTTATTTGCCTTTTATTTTTGGTTCAGGAAAGTTCTTTATAGCTTGAGTTTCGTCAGGATTTGCCCTTACGTTGTTAGTTGAAATAATGTGTCCTAGGAATTTAATTTCCTTTCTTTCAAACTCTGGTTTTTCAAAAATTACTCTGATGCCATCTGCTGCAATTGCCACTAAAACTTCTTCCAATATTTTATTATGTTCATGCCAGGTTTTTGTTGGTAGCAATATGTTGTCTGCATAGACAGTTACCATAGCTAGTAAGTCATCACCAGTGCTTTATCTAACGTGAAAATAAATGCTGTAGTAAATGTCTTCAAATCAAATGGTACCACCAATCCATTAACTGTGTGCTTAATTTCCTGTATCTGGAAATCTTGCAAACAGAAGTTCTTTCAATTGGTAACCTTGACTACCATAAATGAAAGCTATCTTCCACACTCTGTAGGTAAATGCACTTGCCAAAAGCTATGTGTTATATCTGTGCTAGACATTACCCAATTATCATTAAATTGAAATTACAATGAAATGAACACCCTTAGCTGCTTACAGGCGTTGACATACATCAACGGGGACAGATGAAAATGAGTGCCCCGCCCGGGACTCAAACCCGGGATGTCCTGCTTACATGGCAGATGCTCTATCCATCTGAGCCACTGAGAACAGAGAGGGTAGCGTGACTGCAGGGATTTATCTCTGGCACGCCTACCGCGAAACCCACATTCTCAACGTATTGTCCTGCACTACATTCGTAGTGCCCCCGCCTATTATACTCATTACTCATTGCGCGTTGCCGATTCCCGTAAGAGTTCGGGCACTGTTTGTGCATTCACACAGAAGAAGAAGATGGTCAAGTGGCCGGTGAGCCTTAACTATGTATTTTACTAAGATGGTATCTGTTCTTTCGGACATGTCCGGGAATCAGCAACGCGCCGCGAGTAATGAGTATAATGGGCAGGGGCACTACGAATGTAGTGCGGGACAATACGTTGTAAATGTGGGTTTCGTGGGAGGCGTGCGAGAGATAAATCCCTGCAGCCGCGCTATCCTCTGTGTCCTCGGTGGCTCAGATGGGTAGAGCGTCTGCCATGTAAGCAGCAAATCCTGGGTTCGAGTCCCGGGTGGGGCACACATTTTCATCTGTCCCCGTTGACGTATCTCAATGCCTGTAAGCAGCTAAGGGTGTTCATTTCATTGTAATTTCATTCTAACGAGCTGCTTGGTCACTGATGGTATCTGTTCTTTCGGACAGATACCATCTTAGTGAAATATCATTAAATTACTGTATTAGTTCTTCCAGAACCTCCAGTCAATCTGTTTGTGGCCATATAATTTTATTAATTGCCGTTGCACCCGGAGAAATTGTCACTGGTCTGTCTTTTTTTTTTTTCAGAACCATCAGCACCACTTTAATACTATACCTGGTATCATATTCCAAAAAGTTTAGCTTTTGTGGCCCTTTGGTCTCTCTAGTTCATTATCGAATCTTAAACAACCAGTGAGTTTCTCGTAGATGAAGTCTCTTGTTCATAATTTCCGTTGCTATGGTTATCTCTAGACTTCCCATAATAATTTCCTCTTCCACTATTAAATCCACCTTTTCCTCATCTCGGACGATTATAATAGTAATTACATGAACCCTACGTTTCATTCTGCAACACTCCTTGCATTCCTGATGCATATCATTTGGTGCCGGTGTCATGTAAATCTCGGTGGCAGCATTTCATCCCATCTTTATGTGTCATTTCCTTTCCACCGTTTTCTGCACCAACCTTCTAAATTCTGACTTTTGCCTGCTAAAGCATATAAATGATCCAAAACCTGTACGATTCCACTAACATCTGTCTTTGACATTCTGGTTAACTTTTTGTGTACTGATACTTGTAACTTAATAATGATTGAAATCAAGTCACTCTTTCAGTATATTGTCTAAATGCAAATTCTTTTCCAAATATGTTTGGAAGACCTCTTTATAACTTTTGTTCCCAATGTCTCTTCTGACAGTTTTGCATGCCGCTGGACCAATACTCATTTGTTAAGTCCTATGAATTGGTCGTATGTGTTGCATTGTGATTCTACCTCATTCCCCTGGATAGTGCTTCCCCTTCTTGTGCACTAGTCACACAACTAATCTTTTTTTTTTATTGTCCCACTGAATAGGAAATATTTCTTCAGATTGTTGTTTTAATGTAACTGGGTATCCCTCTGATAGAGAAACTATGATATTTACACACTGTTAAATACTGATTGTCAGATATCACGTAGTTTTTATTTTTATCCTACTATCTTTCATGCTCATGTCAAGATTATAACCTTTGCTTTATTTCTGCTTCAACCTGAGTGGCATACGGAGCCACTGACTCTAACTTTACCCCATACCTACTGCCATTCCTTCAGTTCTAAATGTTCAGCTGCATTCTCAGTGCATGTATTTTTAACCAACTCTATCTTCTTATCCATATCAGTTTGAGCCTTTAAATCTTGCTGCTTATTAGTTACTTTACTACACGTATTAGTTTCTTTTTGATCATTAGCTAACTGTACAGCATTAGATTCTGGGCAAGTAATGTGGAGCTCATGTGTGCTTCTTTATACTCCTTATACTCCTTAAGTAAGACTGAAGTTTCTAAGCAAAACTCATCTTTTTGATTATAATTTTTCCAAGTGGATTTTATTCATTTTTTAAATACTTCATTAGCAATTTCTTTTTGTTCTTTTTTCCAATGGAAATTTTAGTTTCTTTAATGGAAATTTTAAATTTTAGTTTCTTCAAATGAATGTTAAATGATTTTTCAAGATTTTTCTGAGATTCCTTGAGAAACCTCATGAACATATCTTCACCGTACTTTCATTTGATGATTCACTATTAGATGAACAGCTATAGTGTTTACTGAATGGGTGTGGTTACTTACATTTGGTGCCACTAAATCTGACACATGATCATCATGTGAATGAATGTACCTCTGCCGAACTTCTATGACATCAGAAGTATCTTGCAGCAATACTGAACTTTCATCATGTAACCCAGATGGATGCTCATCACCTTCATGTCCCCATTGAAAGTAATGTACTATCCTATTCCTGAGAACAACCATCTTTCCTCTCTTGTTATTCATGTTTGTAAATGTTACTGTCAATAATTAATACAACTTGTGCTCACTATTTGCTAATCTAAATTTACAGACTGTGCTGCACTCTGCCGAGCTATTGCTACCCTGAGCCTTAACAGAGACAAACATCAGTCTACCAAAAGATTTTATAAAGGCAAGTTGCCTGTTATCAAGGTGATGGTCATCTCTTGTTCATCAACTGGGCCAGTGGCTTTCCCTTTCTGTATGGGCTGCCCCACAAGCTGTTACGACGGAGGCTGCAGAGAATGCGGTGACCACTCTCCACTTCTGGCAGCCTCTCGACACATATGTCCTCCTCAGTGCGTTGCATCATAACACAAAATCTCTATGTCTTCTTTTCTTGATGTTAGTGTTTTATATTGCATCGACATCACAGTACATAGCATTCATTGCCACTTGTGTTGTGTACATTACCAAAATATTTCCTATCACTGATCAGTACTGTTGCATGATTTTGAGCAACAGCTATAATCAACCATCAGTGTTACTTCAAGCTCCTTATCTAGAGATTCACATGTGATCAGTATTTTAAAATTCACAGTTCACCCTTATCTTGTGCTCTGTTTCTTTTACCAATGAAAGTCACTGTTCAGTTGATCAAAATCACAAAGTCACTGGTAGTGCCAATTCACTGTTTATCACTTTGGATGCAATCCATAACAGTCATAGCCAATCGGATTCATCCCCGCAAGAGATGCCATGTCCTACACCTCTTTTGTAACTATTCAGTGAGAGTTGCATTCGGATGTGTGCAGTATCAGGTAGACTTCGCAGAGTTCTGTTTTGCTCACCTTGCATCTTCTAAAGATGATGTCCCTCTCGCAGAAGGTCATGTGCGGTCATGATTCTGTTTATGGTTTGGCACTGAAACTGTTATGAGATAAATGCAAGTCTACTTTCCAGTGAAGAGTGTCTTTTTAAGGGATGCCATTAATTTATTCAGTGTTGCAATTCTTGCCGCAACACTGTTCATAATATAGTCATTTACAATTGCTCAACATTCCACATGAAGAACTGGTTCGTCAGTCTAATCAGAATGCAAGTGATGAACTTGAACTC
Organism: Schistocerca nitens; assembly: GCF_023898315.1. Classification (NCBI taxonomy): domain Eukaryota; kingdom Metazoa; phylum Arthropoda; class Insecta; order Orthoptera; family Acrididae; genus Schistocerca; species Schistocerca nitens. The sequence continues at coordinate 486,915,005 of NC_064616.1, forward strand.
ATTAATTGTAATGCTTATTATCAATAATAATGATCAATATCCTGAGAAACTAACACACTTCCCCACAAATTAGAAAGCTCTGATATTAGTGGCTTTGCAGTCAAGATGGCTCTTATCGGTGTTCACCAACCAACTCTTAAAAGTTATAAAATTACAGTTTGATAGGACTGAATCAATACTAACCACCCTGAACGGTGAACATGTCTGCCCAGACTACAAACTTGGACTGCACTTGGCTATGGCTGTCACTATAGTCGCCCAATTAGAAGTGGAGATGGTGTCTCCATGTGGATAAGCATACCTCCGCTTGTGACCACAATGTAATATGTTGCTCAACAGTAGAGCTTAACAAACACTGCACAACAGTACTGCTCACCCCATTTGCTATAAATGTTACTAGTTAATACATATAAAATGTTTGTACGAGGGTTGGAACTTGAATAGTGGCAACTATTTATTCACAAACGATACAAAAAGAGTTACATATTTGCACATGTTACTGTCCTTCAAAGTAGTCACCAGCGTTGTGTAGAACCCATTGCCAATGATGTGGAAGGCGTAATATACCAGTAGCAGTGCCTGTTCTGTTGATGGTACGAATGGAGCGGTCTACTGCCTGTCGAATCTCTGGAACAGATCTGAAGCGAATGCCATGAAGTGGTTTCTTCATCTTCGGAATAAAATCAGTCACAAGGACTTAAGTCGTATTACTGTTTGTTTTTGGAGCATCACCTGCGACCAGCTTTATGAAAGGAGCGGCGACACTTTCTACACAACCCACCCATCATTTTGTACAACAATGTGTGGGCGCATACAGCACAGGGCGTGGCTGCTCTGTTCGGTCGATGGGACTGGGAAGTACTGTACCATCCACCATACTCCCCGGACTTAAGTCCTTGTGACTTTGATTTGATTCCAAAGAGGAAGGAACCACTTCATGGCATTCGCTTCAGAACTGTTCCAGAGATTCGACAGGCAGTAGACCGCATCATTCGCACAATCAACAGAACAGGCTCTGCTAACAGTATTACTATGCCTTCCACATACCTGGCAACGGGTTCTACACAACACTGGTGACTACTTTGAAGGACAGTAACAGGTGCAAACATGTAACTTTTTTGTATCGGTTGTAAGTAAAAAGATACCACTATTTAAGTTCCAACCCTCGTATCTACCTAGAAATTGAAATAACTGAAATATTATCCCTTTTTCAGCTGCATTTGCTTGTGAACAGAGGATGACAGTGGTAGGCCTCTTGTCAAAGTTTTGAGTGAATATATTTGCTAAAAGTGGAGGCCGGGACTGCCGTAACAGTGCAGTTTTGCTTTGTGTTCTGTTTAAACAACAGCTAATGGGGCCAAATGTCCAGTGCAACAGTACACTTAGGCATTACTTTTGATGCACTTCCCTCCTAGTTTTTCAAAATGCTACACTTCTGATATTAACTAGTATTATATACCTGCACCACTTTTTACAAAATCTGCTGAATACTGGTAAGAAATGTGTAGCATCGAATTAAAAAATTGTTGATTCAGATTTGTTTCTGAAAAACAGGAATTTATCAACATGCAATATAAATTGAAGTATTATGAAGTCTTTTCTTAAGATATTTGTCTGGAATGTAGCCTTGTGTGTAAGTGAAATGTGGGCAATAGGCAGTTCAGACAAGAAGAAGATAGCAGCTTTTGAAAATGGAAATGAGCATATGACATTGTGGACTGGGAAAAAAAATGTAATTCTATAGAAGAATGTTGAAGATCACATGGGTAAGAAATAGGGAGGTGCTGAATCAAATTGAGGGAAAAAATAATTTATGGCACAACTTGGCCAAAAGAAGGGATCAGTTGATAGGACACATCCTGCAGCATCGAGAAATTGTGTGCTTAACGATGGAAGTAAGTGTGGGGAGGTAATAATTGTAGAGAGACACCAAGGCTCGAATACAGTAAGCAATCCAAATCGATGTAAGTTGCAATGTTTGCCATGATTGGTGTAATCTTCATATGACTGACATGAGACCCATTGAAAGATTTTGTTGAGAAACAAAACTGTCAGTTTTAAGGCACTAAAAAATCATGTATAGTCACCACATTCCCTAAAACCTGAGCATTTTGAATGTAGTATACAGTAAACCCATTGTTGATTTTTAGTTACACGAGGAGTGTTCACTACTAAATTATACCCATTAATTTCTGGAAGCTTTTGTGGATGCTTGAGGGATTCTATCACTTAATGATGTGTGGAAGATTGATTAATGTGTGTTATATGTAGCAGACATGTTAAGTTTCACATTATCATAAGAAGACCATTTTGAGTACTTTATGGAGATTTTTCTCTTCCATGGTTTCCCTGTGTCACTCAAGGCAAATGACAGTATCATTCCTTTCAAAAGGACACAGCCAATTCCTTCCCTACCCTTCCCATGCCTTGAGCTCATGCGCCATCTCTAATCACTTCATTGTCGATAGGACATTTTACCCTGATCCTCCTTCATTCTTTCATTTGTTTGTTCCTTCCTATTTCTAAGGAAGACTGTAATAATTTTACCAAGTTAATAAGTGATGATTGCAAAACATTGACAAGAATTATTTGCAGAAAAATGGAAAAAGGGGGAGAAGATCAATTCGGGTTCTGGAGAAACTTGAGAGGCAACATGAGGGGCAATACTAACCCCGCCACTTATCTGAAAAGATAGGTGGAAGAAAGGCAAACCTACATTTATGTCATTTTTAGAGTTAGATAATGCTTTTGATAATACTGACTGGAAGATACTATTTGAAATTCTGAAGGTAGCTAGGATAAAGATACAGAGACTGAATGATTATTTATAACTTGTACAGAAAACAGACTGCAGTTATAAGATTTGGACATGAAGGAGACTCAGTTGTTACTACAGTTAGCGTGTAACCAAAATTTTTAGATGTTAGTGATGTATTGCATAACATTCTGTAAGCTGTTGTCAGTATGGTATATGTGGATCGGGTACTTCGGTTTGCCTACATGAGCCAGGAATGTATAGTTACTTGCAAGGCTGTTAACTATTTGATTACGTGTGTTTGCACTTCTGGTGAGGTTGTTTCCAGTTCAATGTGAGCAAGTCCCAGTGTGCTTGGGCTCAGACTGCGTCAGTGTCATACTGGCACACCGTCTGTAAATACAGGCAGATATGACGGAAGGCTTCCTCCCACACTCTTCTTTTGCCACACGACTCTCTGGGAAGATGTCTGCATGGGAAAAAATGAAAATCATGAATGGAAAAGTGAAGTATTTGGGGCAAATAGTAGAGTGATACAGGAATTAAGATAGATCCAAATAGGGATAGGTAGTAACAACTGAGTTAGAAGGAAGTAGAATAAAGACATAGACGCATAGGAACTGAAGGTCTGTGTTTTTATAATTAATACGCTCAGATAAAGATGCCTTTTATTGTGAAAATGTTGCCAGATTGAGTAACATGACATTCTGGTAATATGTTATCTAAAAATGTGACATTATTTCTCTCAAATTATTGACAGTGATGGATAACTATATGTGCTACGTGTACTCAGGTGAAACGGGCAGGAAATTGTGACTAGTGTGTAGCTTGCAAAGTGAAGCAGGAAAAATCCATGATACATCATGTGCTTTAGATACGTGAATAAAGGGGAAAAAAAAAGAAAAAAAAAACATTTTGAATAACTGTCAATTGAATTTGATTCATCTTTTTGATTTACAGAATGTGTGGAGGTTGATTCAAAATATTTGGTCCCAGGTGATGTGATCATAATTCCACAGCATGGATGCTTGATGTCCTGTGATGCCATCTTGTTGAGTGGCAGTTGCATTGTAAATGAGAGCATGCTTACTGGTGAGTTTTACTTTAGTCATTGTGATAATGTTTTACATTTTAATCACTTTTCTACTTACAACCAGCATTGTCATTGGAGACAAAACTATACCCAGGCTCTGATCTAGATTTAGGAAAGTGATTTAGTTTTGCTGTGAATAATGAAATAGTTTTGAGATTTCATGAAAAATGACTCTGCTTTTTTTTTATGTTCATCTTATATCCTCCTTTTAAGACACTGCCCATTCCATTCAACTGCTCTTCCAAGTACTTTGCTGTCTCTGACAGAATTACAATGTCATCGGCGAACCTCAAAGTTTTTATTTCTTCTCCATGGATTTTAATGCCTACTCTGAACTTTTGTTTTGTTTCCTTTACTGCTTGCTCAATATACAGATTGAATAGCATCGGGGAGAGGCTACAACCCTGTCTCACTCCACTGGTTCCCTTTCATGACCCTCAACTTATAACTGCCATCTGCTTTCTGCACAAATTGTAAATAGCCTTTCGCTCCCTGTATTTTACCCCTGCCACCTTCAGAATTTGAAAGCATTTGTAGACTTAGAGAAAGCTTTTGACAATGTTGACTGTAATATTCTCTTTCAAATTTTGAAGGTGGCAGGGGTAAAATACAGGGAGCGAAAGGCTATTTACAATTTGTACAGAAACCAGATGGCAGTTATGAGAGTCGAGGGGCATGAAAGGGAAGCAGTGGTTGGGAAGGGAGTGAGACAGGGTTGTAGCCTCTCCCCGATGTTATTCAATCTGTATATTGAGCAAGCAGTAAAGGAAACAAAAGAAAAGTTCGGAGTAGGAATTAAAATCCATGGAGAAGAAATAAAAACTTTGAGGTTCGCCGATGACATAGTAATTCTGTCAGAGACAGCAAAGGACCTGGAAGAGCAGCTGAACAGAATGGACAGTGTCCTTAAAGAAGGATATAAGATGAACATCAACGAAAGCAAAACGAGGATAATGGAATGTAGTCGAATTAAATTGGGTGATGCTGGGGGCATTACATTAGGAAATGAGGTGCTTATAGTAGTAAATGAGTTTTACTATTTGGGGAGCAAAATAACTGATGATGGTCGAAGTAGAGAGGATACAAAATGTAGACTGGCAGTGGCAAAGAAAGCGTTGCTGAAGAAGAGAAATTTGTTAACATTGAGTATAGATTTAAATGTCAGGAAGTCGTTTCTGAAAGTATTTGTATGGAGTGTAGCCATGTATGGAAGTGAAACATGGACAATAAATAGTTTAGACAAGAAGAAAATAGGAGCTTCTGAAATGTGGTGCTACAGAAGAATGCTGAAGATTAGATGGGTAGATCACATAACTAATGAGGAGGTATTGAATAGAATTGGGGAGAAGAGGAGTTTGTGGCACAACTTGACCAGAAGAAGGGATCGGTTGGTAGGGCTTATTTTGAGGCATCAAGGGATCACCAATTAGTATTGGAGGGCAGCATGGAGGGTAAAAATCGTAGAGGGAGACCAAGAGATGAATACACTAAACAGATTCAGAAGGATGTAGGTTGCAGTAGGTACTGGGAGATGAAGAAGCTTGCACAGGATAGAGTAGCATGGGGAGCTACATCAAACAAGTCTCTGGACTGAAGAAGAAGAAGAAGAAGAAGAAGAAGAAGAAGAAGATGACAACAACAACAGCAACAGCAACATACTTGCTACTAGTCAGTACCCATTATAAGGTGTAACATGGTCAAGACTGCGGGAAAGTGATCTTAATTATCAATAGAAGATACTAATGTAAGTTAAACTACCAAAATTATTTTTCTAGTATATTTTGTTTAACTTTGTTTTACTATGATAAACTGTATTGTGCATACAGTTGTTCCCTCTAGCAGTGTATGTATGTCATTATCTTAACAGCAGTATTGCAGGACGCAGTTGTAATGTCAAAGTACTTGATTGTACAGTATCTGATGTGTTACACACTGTAATAACATTTTTGTCTACATCTGCGTGATCACACTGCAATTCAGAATCGAGTTCCTGGCAGAGGCTTCAGGAACCCACTTTCAAGCTATTTCTCTATTGTTCCACTATCAAACAGCACACGGGAAAGTTGAGCACTTTAATCTTTCTGTGTGAGCTCTGATTTCTCTTATTTTATCATGATGATCATTTCCTCCTATGTTGGTGGGCACCAACAGAATATTTCCACAATCGGAGGAGAAAGTTGGTGATTGAAAGTTCATGAGAAGATTGTGCCACAACAAAAAAAAAAACAACAAAAAACACCTTTGTTTTAATGATTGCCAGCCCAATTAACATATCATGTCCACGTTACACTCTCCCCTGTCTTGTGACAATTCAAAATAAGCTGCTTTTCTTTGAACTTTCTGATGTTCTCCGCCAGTCCCATCTCATGCAGAACCCACTCCACACAGCAGTACTCCAGAAAGGGGCAAACAAGCATAATGTAAGCAGTCCCTGTTGTATAACAGTTGCTCTTTCCAAATGTGCTGCCAGTAAATTGCAGCCTTTGGTTTGTTTTCCCCACAACATTATCTACGTGGCCATTCCAAATCAAGTTATTTATAATTGTAATCTTGAAGTATTCAGTTAACCTTACAGCCTGTAGATTTGTGTGATTTATCATGTAATTGAATTTTAGTGAATTTCTTTTAGTACTCATATGGATGACTTCACACTTTTCATTATTTAGTCAGTTTCCAGTCTTTGCACCATACAGATACCTTGCCTAGCCTTTTTGCAATTGGTTTTGATCATGTGATGATTTTATAAGATGGATAATGGCAGCATTATGGTATCTTCTCTGTCCCTTACGTTTCTTTTTACATTTTACACATTGTAAGTTGCTAGCACTCTTTATGGACAACATTTTTTTTTTTTTTTTTTTTTTTTTTTTTTTTTTTTTGGTCTTTTGTTTAGACCCAAAGATGACTGCTAGCACCATCAAAACCACACGTATCATTTTATAAGCTCATGATCTAGACAAATAAAGTTTACATTCAGTAGCCATTACATATTGTAGTTTTCTTCCAGAAAATACGGAATTGATATTATATGTCTGTCTGTTTAGCAGGACATGATGCACATTTGATTTGCAGAGGTTCCCCCCCCCCCCCCAAGTGGGGGCAGGGAGGGGGGTAACAACTGCCCTCCTCTACTCATTGCTGGCAGTAGCTTTAAAATGTCTTTAAGAGTGGCAATCCTATAATAACAATAGCATATATACAGGTACGATTGCTTCTATGCAAAATTGGAGAAGTACCATACCTGGCTTCGCCTGGATTATGGACACCAGACTGGAAGGATTCTCACATAAAATGCATTTGGTGTAACATTTTGATTGCCACAATTTTTTGATTCTACATTGTCTTCCAATTGATGCAGCCTTCAAATAATGAAGCAATGTCAGTGATTCCATGGCATAATTCACTAACTGCAGAATTACTGGACATTGTTCATAGAGCTACAGATAAATTAATTACAGTACATTTTTTATGAGTACTCAGCGGTGAAATTACTTCAGTAAAGATCTTAAAACTTTGGTTGCTTGAATCTTCAATGACTTTTATACATAGACAAAGAAGTAATGCTACATATTAGGGACATGTTGCGTATTTTTAACTTTGCCATTTATTTGTACTGAACATCTTTTTAAAATATTGATGGAAGTAGTTTCTTAAAAATTTTTGCCTGAAAACTTATACCCTGGAGTAAAGGCTCCATTTACACCTTTCGTTCAGTAATAATGTAGGTGCTGAAAGTGCCTGAGAAACGTGATTCTTAATGTTGTAAGTTGCTTATTGTACTTTTAAAACCACAGTTTATTTATATTTCATAACTTGAAATGTGGTGTTTTGCTAGCTATGTAACACTGGATTGTGAAAGATGATCTTGGCAAATTCATGTGTGAGTAATTGTGTTTGATGTGCAGGGGAAAGTGTGCCTGTGACAAAAACCCAGCCTTCGCATTCAGATGCTGTGTACAGTCTGCAAGAACACAAACGGCATACTTTGTTCTCTGGCACTCGAGTTCTGCAGACACGGTTTTATGCAAATCATCAGGTAAGGGAATTTCAGATGTTTTCAAACAGGTGAACATCTTCGAATCTTGTTCACCACCCTCACCCTGTTTCTTTTGTGGAGAAACATCTGAAATTTAAGCTACAGTGTGCTCAGCTGAGAAACACAAATAAATTTTCTTAGAAATATATATTTAATAAATCCTGTTTAAGTTTGAGGATAAGCTCATTTCTGAGTAGTGAGAAGTAATTTTTTTTTTTTTTTTTTTACTGGAGATGAAATGGAAGGAGCCTTCTTCTTGCCCTGTTGAATGGTAGTTCTGAACCATTAGCTAGGAAACACTGTAGCCAGTAGAGTACAACATGTATTGTCTGGGTGATAACATTTTACCACACTGGCTGCCATTGGATGAAGTAGTAGTAGTACCCTTTAATTCCGTTACTGTATGGTTTTGGCTGTGAAGTCATTACCAAGTGTGTGCATAAGTACAGCTCAGAGTCCAAGAACTTGTCAATTTGTATATTTTAGGGTTTAACCATAGAAAGTTGGATACTCTGTCAGACTTTACAGTCAAAGGCATCACAGCAAGTACATCTAAAACAGTAGTTAGTATTTATGCAGCATACCCTTAGAACAGTATGGACATACACCAAGCAAATCACAGGTGTGTAGAAGACGAAAATTAGAACCATATTCAGCCTGCCTTTACGGTTATAATTACTATGCTAGATTCACTTGCCATACCTTAGAGTATGAAGTCTGATAATGTGGCCAACCTCCTAAGACTGCACCATTATGTTTGTGAATTGATGTGTTCCTGCACTCTGACCTGAGTATGATCTTATTCGCGGATTGTACTTAGCACTGAAAACAATGGGAAGTTTTTACTTCATCCGGTGACAACCACTGTGTTAAAAAAGTTATCATTCAGACTATTTGTTATGGCTTGGACCCTGTTGTAGCCAAAATAATGAAAAAGCAATAGCCCCCCTCTTCATAGTATGGCTGACTTACTGCAGACACAAAGGAAGCAACAAAGTTTGTATATGATTGTCCTTTCGGGTATCTTTGTCACATATTTCTCAGATCATTTGGTTCATTATAGTAGTGTTAGAAATAATCTTTAATAGGTAGCCAGTTTTTCACTGTGTAATTGTTATATTACAAATGCAAAAATTTTGTGTTTGTCTGCTGGTCTTGGGATGTTTCTAAAATGTGAGATAACAATCAATATTTTGCTCCTGTATGACAAATGCTGCATTGCACAATGATTCGTATTCTGTGTTCAACATTAGATCTACCAACAGTGTGACTCATTGAGCAAGTTCATAGGCCTGTATAAGACAAGTATAGAACCATGTTTAGTGAAGATCTGAAACATTCAAAGGGAACTTTGTGTTGATGATCGCTAAGCATATTTCAAGTGGCAGTTACTGCATGCAAATATTAGTATTGTGGTGGCAGTAACTGGAAAGATTTTCAGTGGACATGAGAGTAATTCACAGTTCATGAAAATTACTGGTAATAGTTAATTCAGTACTAATAAAATACACAACTGAAAAAGGTACATACTTCAGTTAGAAACACTATCTTTGCACAGTTCGCTGTGCACAGTTCGCTGTGCACAGTTCGCTGTGCACAGTTCGCTGTGCACAGTTCGCTGTGCACAGTTCGCTGTGCACAGTTTCTCATTTACTCTAGGCCATTACGCCATTAAAAAATGAGGGCATTTTTGTTGTTCTTGTAATAGTTCATGTCACCCATGTAGCTCTCTCTAAATCGGTTCAACTTTTTTTCATATACTTTACTGCAATACTGGACTGAACATGATGTCAATGCTGTAATATGCCAGCTCCTCGTTTCCACAGTTTTAGAACTGGAAAACTTTATTCTCAAGATATTATAATACATAAAATGACATCTAGTACAGGATTATGGCATGTAAAAGAATGCTGGAATGATTAGTGTATAACCCAGAAAAAAAGTTCTGGTAATTTTGTGAAATCTGTTCACTAGAACATGACTATCTTATGAACAAATTCCACACTAAGGAATACTTATAGCAAATATAATTATGAGGTGTGTGCAGTTCATGATGAGATGTGATAATGACCATTCAGAGATTGTTTTTAGCTATCTACTGAGAAGCACAGAGGTTGTGGCCAGAATACAGTTAAAAGTCCAGTAAGCATTCTATCAGATTTGAGGTCAGCAACAAAGGTGTGGGCAGTTGATCCAGACAGATGTGTGTATGGCATTGAAGCCAATGGCAAAGCTAGTCCCTAATCCGTTGTCTTATGTGCAGACAAGAGCCAGAAACTCTGCTCCTTGCAGGCAATTGTTGTATTACCTTGGAGTCTGGATGTCCAGTCAGTACTCTAATGGTTGGAGTAGTGATAAGTGTAGCCATTAGTGGTAGGATGGTTTCTGGTTCACTGCTGTGGTGGAGAGGACTTGGGATCTTTAAGGTGGAGGTGATGGCATCAGTGGTTGGAACATCTGACAATGCAGTGACAAAAGCTGAGGCTGCTGGTGTCTGAGATGGCAGTGGTGCCAGGAGCAGTGGATAGAGCAACTGTTTTGGCCATCATTGGTGTGGAAAAGGCCAGGCACCAGTGGCTGCCAGCATTTCCATCCTGGATGCCCCTCACTATTGCGTACACAGGCTGGAACACCGTCCACATACTGAACTGAGTGAGTTAAGGTGGCAGCTGATGACGTTTTATGCAGTAGATACAATATCGTCTTTCTGGGTACTTGACTATGAAGGAGCTTGATGGGGCTGTAGTTGTTGACCATTGTGTACAGATTTGTGCTCAAGAGGTATGTCAGTGTATCTCAGTGGACATTTATTTCTACCATATCTCCCTGAACACATTGGCTTACAAAACTGATGTGGATCCTGTCTAAAGGATCACTTGCCATAAGCTATAGGGGGGAAATTCTGAGAAGGTGCTGCCCAATTTTCTGCACACTTGTTACATACAGAGACCATGTTTTAAGTGTATTTCTATATGTAGTCAGTATACATGTTGCTCAGCAAAGTTCTTTTAGTGGGTAATATTCTAATGGCTGTGGCGAAAAAGACACAAAGTCTAGGCTTTCATAATTTCAAAGGGGAGCTCAGACGACACTGCAGAGGAGCACAGAAACTACATATACAGGGTGTCCCATTTATCTTGACCAACCTAAATAATTGTTTGTCCAGATACAAATTACAAAATATTTCAAGCAAATGTTCTTTATCCGTCAGAGGAACATCAATCAGCATGATTTCCATCATTGTAGCTTTGTTTTTTACAAAGATATGAACAGCGGTATGACTTTTTTATATGGCACCCTGTATTTTTTATTTGGTAATTGATTTCCTCTCCTAAAGACCTATTCAAAAATGTGCCACACTGTACCATTCACTGAAACCCAATGTTATTTATTACATAACACAACATTGACTTTGAGCGTTGGATCACAAACTCGTCCACTTGCTTGAGTTGTCAGAAAACAAATGAAAACCAAGTAAAACATAACACAAAATTGGCTTTGACTCTCCTGTACCGTTGCCCAGGAGTATAACATTCAAAGGTGCTCAATGTGGTGAATCTGGACACTACAAGGAAGCTCTATATGTTCCTGCATGTCCTCTGGAGTTGTTGGAATATCGCGATAGACAACGTCTTTAATGCATCCCCACAGAAAAAAATCCAGGGTATTTAAATCAGGAGACCTAGCAGGCCAAGTAACTGTTCCTCCTCAACCAATCCATCTGGCAGGATACCTTCGGTTCAGAACACAACGTGCACTCAAGGCATTATGTGCTGGGGACATCCATCATGTTGATACCACATAAGCATTCTGGTTCTTAGCAGCACTTCATCCAGAAGAGGAGGAAGAATTTGTCTGAGGAAGTTGGCATACACTGTCCCATTTAGACAACCCTTCATTAAATAAGGGCCAATAATTTTAGTACCAGGCATCCCTCACCAGACGTTAACCCTCCATTGACGCTGACGTTACACCTGTCTAAGCCATTGTGGGTTGTTGCTGGACCAATAATGCATGTTCTTTTTATTTATCTGTCCTTTGTTTGAGAAGGAAGATTCATCGGTAAATAGAACAGTGGAGAAGTAGTTCGGGTTGGTGAGGATTTGCTGCTGTGCCCACTGACAGAACTGTACACAATTCTGGAAATCATTCCCATGCAATTCTTGATGTAGGTGTGCATGGTAAGCATGGAACCGGTGATATGTAATTGTACGATGTACACTGGTTTTAGGGATGCCAATCTCGTGTTATACCAACTGGGCTACCTAAGCACGACTCACGCCCCGTCCTCACAGCTTCACTTCTGCCAGTATCTCGTCTCCTTGGTAGAGCACTTGCCTGCAAAAGGCAAAGGTCCCGAGTTCGAGTCTCGGTCCGGCACTCAGTTTTAATCTGCCAGGAAGTTTCAAGAAAACATCTGTCAGGAAGGTGGGTTCTTGTCATGATATCGCTCTCTGTACAATTCCGCTGCCTGCGTAGTGTTTCGCCTACCTTCAACAACAACAATAAAAGAAACGTTACGTTGATGCAGTTTGTATGAAGGACAGACTTTACTGTATGCCTACACTAAACAACAGTATTTAAAAGGACTAAACTACTGTACTAAATGTTCCCAAACATAAGAAAACAGTATTGCAATTACTTTTCTGCTAACTTACATTTTTACCTTCTCTTCATTGGTGTACATTCTGTTCACACAACTCTTCAACTGACGATGGTTGACAGAATAAAGGGTGTACATTCAACTTATGTTTACATTTGTCCTCCGCCAACGTCAGCACATGGATGTGTTGCATTATCCTGAGTATCTGCACTAAGCACTGGGAGAGTCAATGTCAGTGTTGTGTTACGTAATTAATAATGCTGTGTTTCAGTGAATGGTACTCTGTGATACATTTTTGAATAGTTCTTTAAGAGAGGAAATGAATTACTGAATAAAAAATACAGGGCACCATTTAAAAAACTCATACCGCAGTTCATATCTTTGTAAAAAAACAAAGCTACAACAAAGGCAATCATGCTGATTGATGTCCCCTCCCTGATGGCTAAAGAACATTTACTTGAAACATTTTGTAATTTGCATCTGGACAAACAGTTATTTAGGGTGGTCAGGATAAATGGGACACCCTGTAAATGCGAGCACCAGAGCAAGGAAGCTATCGCAGACAGTAATGGTGCCAGAGAGGTGCCCCCCTCTCTGATACACTGCTACACGATTTAAGGGTAGGCATGGAACACATCAAACTACCACACAACTCATAGTAAAAGAAACCTGATTTTGTGCTGTTGTTACTGCCACTTGAGACTTTTATACTGTGCCAAACTGCTGCATTATTTGAGCACTTACTCAGTTACAAATTGCAATCACTGGGTTCACTGATCATAGTTAATTGGCTCTCATGATCATTTTCAGTTGACTTGAGTTTCAAAATGTGAATAAATAGTAGCTGTGGCTCACGTAAATGCATTACAGAAGTGGTGTGGAAACCGATAACACCTGCCCAATGAATCAGACACACATACTGCACTTAGAATGGTGGTGTAGTACTGCTGCACAGTAAAGGTGGACGGCAAGCTGTTGGCAAGGTTCACTATATATGCAGTGCCCTGCAAAGAATCTGGAGGCCGAGGTAGCATGCCTGTTTGTAAGCTAACCATGTCCATATTTGTAGGCTAACCATGTCCTTTCTTTAGTGATGCAATTAAATTTTAAATGTGTGCACTATTTTCTGCCTACTCCTGGACTGCTGCTTTTGATCTACATCTACTACATATCTTATACTGTGGGGGAGTACCACTACTAGTCATTTCCTTTCTTGTTGTGCTCACAAGTAGACCAAGGGAAACACAACTTTCTATATGCCTTTTTATAAGTGTTGGTTTCTCTCATCCTATATTTGTGCTCCTTAAGTGAAATGTACGTTGGTGGCAGCAGAATCATTCTGCAGTCAGATTCAAATGCCAGTTCTCTAAATTTTCCCTGTAATGTCGCTCAAAAAGTATGTCACGTTGAACCAAGGGATTTCTGTTAGAGTTTCCAAAACATTCCCATAATACTTGTGTGTTGTTTGAACCTGCCAGTAACAAATTTAGCAGCCCAACTCTGAATTGCTTCAGTGTCTTCCTTTAATCTGATCTGATGCAGTTCCCAAACACTCAAACAGTACCCAACAATGAGTTGCACTAGTGTCCTATATATGTGGTCTCCTTCACAGATGAACGACACTTTCCTAAAATTGTCCCAATTAACTGAAGTTGACCATTCACCTTCACTACCTCAGTCCCCACACACTCATTCAAGTTCATATCAGTTTGCAAAATTACGCCGTGATATTAAAATGATATGACTGTGTCAAGCAGGACACTCTAATGCTGTATCCAAGCATTATTGGTTTGTTTGTCCTACTCATCTGCATTAACATGCATTTTTCTAAATTTAGAGCTATATGCCATTCATCACACCTACTAAAAATTTTGTCCAAGTTATCTTGTATCATCCTACAGTCACTCAACTTGGACACCTTCCCATACACCATTGCATCTGGATAAAATAACCACAGACTGCTGCCCGGCCTGTCCACCAGATCATTTACGTATATAGAAAATAACAGCAGTCCTATCTCACTACCCTGGGACACTCCTGATGATGCCCTCGAGTCTAAACACTAATCATCGAGGACAATGTACTGGGTTCTATTACTTAAGAAGTCTTGGAGCCACTCACATATCAGGAACTTATTCCTTATGCTTGTACCTTTGTTAATGGTCAGCAGAGGGGCACTGTGTCAACTGAATTTTGGAAATCTAGAAATATGGGATCTGCCTTTTGCCTTTCATCTACACCATTCATCAATAGTTCACATTATGTCTTGTGAGAAAAGGCCATGCCGAGTTCTCCTGCATTAATAGTTTCTTAAAGATGAAATTTAAAACTTAGGCTTTTGTTTTGCTATCTTGTAGTGCAACACTAGACAGGTCAATAAGTGACTAGATGTAAGTCTTAGATCCACTTATCAACTGTACATAGAACCAGAATTTTCTCAGTTTCTCGGCCATATCTTTTGCTAAGTTATGGTGGTGGTTGTTGTTGTTGGTGGTGGTGGTGGTGGTTTTATGCATAGATCTTTCCATCAATGCAGAAATCTCCAGTGACCTTTGCCTGTCATCATTTGTGCATTCTCTTTTGAACCGAGAGCACAACAGCCTTTGCTTCCTCAACATTTTCTGAATTTCATAGTTAAACATAGATAGGTCTTTTCTGTTGTGTCTAGACCATACAGCCCAGACACAATGCTGTAGCCGATAGGGCACGCAAGGCTAACGCAGACGGGCGTGAAGTCTGGAACATGAGACTTATAAATGCACTAAAGAAAAATACGTAGCTTTTTTAATACTTAACTTTATTCTCTTGTTGGAATACATCTCTCCTGCATACTCGTAAGCTATTGGCACTGATACAAATGGCGCCTTGCTAGGTGGTCGCCATTTAACTTAGCAGAGGGCTATTCTACTGTCTATCTCTCGGCAAATGAGAGCAAGGCTTAGCACGTCCAATCGCTAGCTATGTTGTCCGTACAACTGGGGCGAGGTCTCCTCAGTCTCTCGAGACCTGCCTTGTGGTGGCGCTAGGTTTGCGATCCCACAGTGGCGACACGCGGGTCCGACATGTACTACAGGACCGCGGCCGATTTAAGTTACCACCTAGCAAGTGTGGTGTCTAGCGGTGACACCACATTTTCTATCCTTAATTGCACATATTTCTCCAGAACACGATGTACAATCTGTTTAAAATTTGCCCATAATTCCTCTGTCTGTCATATTGGAACTAAATGATTTCAGTTCATTGTCTAACAACTGCATATCTACTCTTCTAACAGAACGATTCTTCTAGCCTTCTTGACTGTTTTATTAACTTTCGTAACCTTAGTTGCTATGATACCATTGTAATTAATCCCCCTCTTTATGCTGATGCCATCAGTAAGGTCCAGCCTGTTTGTAGCTACAAGGTGTAAGATACACTACTGGCCATTAAAATTGCTACACCACGAAGACGACGTGCTACAGACACGAAATTTAACTGACAGGAAGAAGATGCTGTGATATGCAAATGATTAGCTTTTCAGAGCATTCACACAAGGTTGGCGCCGGTGGTGACACCTACAACGTGCTGACATGAGGAAAGTTTCCAACCGATTTCTCATACACAAACAGCAGTTGACCGGCGTTGCCTGGTGAAATGTTGTTGGGATGCCTCGTGTAAGGAGGAGAAGTTGAGATGACAGGCATCTTATCCGCATGGCTGTAATGGATCGTGCAGACATGTCTCGATCCCTGAGTCAACAGATGGAGACGTTTGCAAGACAACAACCATCTGCATGAACAGTTCAATGACATTTGCAGCAGCATGGACTATCAGCTTGGAGACCATGGCTGCAGTTACCCTTGACGCTGCATCACAGACAGGAGCACCTGTGATGGTGTACTCAACGACAAACCTGGGTGCACGAATGGCAAAACGTCATTTGTTCGGATGAATCTAGGTTCTGTTTACAGCATCATGATGGTCACATCTGTGTTTGGCGACATCACAGTGAACGCACATTGGAAGCATGTATTCGTCATCACCCGGCATGATGGTATGGTTACACGTCTCGGTCACCTCTTGTTCGCATTGATGGCACTTTCAACAGTGGACGTTACATTTCAGATGTGTTACAACCCGTGGCTCTACCCTGCATTCGATCCCTGGAAAACCCTACATTTCAGCAGGATAATGCACGACCGCATGTTGCAGGTCCTGTACAGGCCTTTCTGGATACAGAAAATGTTCGACTGCTGCCCTGGCCAGCACATTCTCCAGATCTCTCACTAATTGAAAACGTCTGGTCAATGGTGGCCGAGCAACTGGCTCATCACAAAACGCCAGTCACTACTCTTGATGAACTGTGGTATCGTGTTGAAGCTGCATGGGCAGCCGTACCTGTATACGCCATCCAAGCTCTGTTTGACTCAATGCCCAGGAGTATCAAGGCCATTATTACGGCCAGAGGTGGTTGTTCTGGGTACTGATTTCTCAGGGTCTATGCACCCAAATTGCATGGAAGTGTAATCACGTGTCAGTTCTAGTATAATATATTTGTCCAATGAATACCCGTTTATCATCTGCATTTCTTCTTGGTGTAGTAATTTTAATACCCAGTAGTGTATTTCCATTGTGTGTGGACTGCCGAACTAGCTGCTCAAGACAGTTTTTGGAGAATGTGTTCAAAAGTGCTTTGAAAGATTGTCTATTTGCACCCCCTGTAATGAATCCTTAGGTATCCCAGTCTATACTTGGTAGGTTAAAGTTGCCTCCAACTAGTATTGCATGATCTGGTGATTTGTGCACTACCGACTGTAAACTTGCTTTAAATGACACTAGAACTGTCACAGCAGAATCACATGGCGGGTAACTTCACTGTGACACTTAACATTGTCCTCAATAGTGAAAATACTTTTGTCATCTGCAATGAACACTCTGCCTCCTGTGGCATATAATCTGCCTTTCCGATATATGTTCCATGACTCTCAAAATATCTCAGAACTTTCTATTTCAGGTTTCAGCCGGCTCTCTGTCACAAGAATAATTTGACTGCGAGAACTTTCCTGGAGAGCAGTAAATTTGGGAACTTTGTAATGAATACTTCAACAGTTTACTTATAAAATTTTGACAGTTGAAGTGCATTCATTGTGAATACAGTCTGATTTCACTATCTGCATATCGACTGGTGAGTGTTCATCAGAGTACCTCAAATTACCACCTAGCCTAAGGAAACCCAATGTGCAGGCCACAAGTAGTCCGCTGCCCGAGTAGCTGATTCCTTTCTGTAGTACACCCCTGACCTATCAAGGGTACTCGCTTCGGTGGTACATATACTACAACAGGAACGACACAGAAAAGATTAGCATGGCCCTGCGCAGGGATGACACACACAATCATGAAGCATTCCACAGTTTTTGCTCATCTGCTATTGATGTGGCTGAATATTGACTGCAGGGAGCCATCCAAAAGGTGCAGTCGTGGCCCCTCACCCACGGCTTTCAGTTTTCAACCACCAACTGTCACCGTCTTACAGTTCACTTACAACCACAACTTCATCATGATGGCCATCTGCTTAATGAAGTATTCTCTTATCACTTTTTAGGACAGGTTTTTGATGTCTGCTTAAATTGGCTTCCCCATATTTGTCTGCTTAAGCAAAACTGCTGGCAGCACCTAACATTCTTAGATGCCTGAGTCATACCAACTGGGGTGCAGGTCACCCTACACTGTTGCAGGTGTAAAAGGCCCTTGTACAATCCTGTCACGAGTATGGGAGCCTGGCATATGGTTCTGCATTGCCCTCAGCATTGGGTATGCTGGACCTATTCACCACTGTGGAGTTTGACTTGTAATGGGAGCTTTCTGTATGAGCCCAGTAAACAGCCTACTCGTGGGTTCCTCCATTGCGGATCAGGTGACAACAACTGCTCACCTGTTAGGCTGCACATATTTGTAGCTCATCTAAACATCCAAACTGCCATCTCCTTTTCCCCGACACAGCGATCCATCTCCTGCAGCAGTGGCCCAGGTCGAGGATTACAATTGCCGTCTGTGTCCGTTCCCTTCTCACTGAACTCAAGACTTTCCCTCTACCACATCTCCTCCAGGTCCACTCATGTACACTTCCATGGTGTATACCTTGAGCACAGCTTTGTCTAGACCTCTCACAGGTCCCAAAAGACTCAGTTCACCTTGCAGCCCTCTGCCGTCTGTTTCTCTCTCTTCTTGACACGTCCCAGGATTCAGAGGTAGTTTACGCTAATGGCTCATTGGATGATGATCATGTTCAGTTTTCTCATGCTCATGCAGGACATGCCGCACAACTCTCCTTGCCAGATGGCTACAGTGTTTCCACTGCAGAGCTGGTAGTCATCTCTTGCACTCTTGAGCATATCCTCTTCTGTGCTGGAGAGTCCTTCCTCTTTTGTAGCGACTCTTTGAGTGCCTCACAAGCTCTTGACCAGTGGTAGCCTCACCATCCATTGGTAATGGCCATCCAAGAGTCTGTTTACATCGTTGAACAATGGGTACAGTCAGTGGTCTTCATGTGGACCCTGGGACATGTAGGAATCCCGGGAAATAGGACTTGCCAACAGGCTAGCTGAAGAGGCTACTCATAAACAGTGTCTGGAGGTTGGCATACTGGAACACGATCTTAGATTGGTATTACGCTGAAAAGTTTTGGGCTCTGGAATATGGAATGGCACTCTCTGACTTTGCCAAACAAGTTACATATGGTAAAGGAGGCGATGAATGTGTGGTGGTCCACATTTTGTTGGACGTCCAAATTTAGCCACCCTGAGATGGACTATTAACCTTCCTGATGCACTACCTACGGTTTTAGGTGACAATGCCTCAATGGCTTGTCTAGTTTTAAGTTTTGTTTGAGAGGGGTGAGCCGGCCGGTGTGGCCGAGCGGCTCTAGGTGCTTCTGTCTGGAACCGCGCGACCACTACGGTCGCAGGTTCGAATCCTGCCTTGGGCATGGATGTGTGTGTGATGTCCTTAGGTTAGTTAGGTTTAAGTAGTTCTAATTTCTAGGGGACTGATGACCTCATACGTTGAGTCCCATAGTGCTCAGAGCCATTTGAACCATTTTGAGAGGGGTGTTTTTATCACTCAATCTAAGGGTGGGCAAGTGGCCTTCTCTCCCAGGCCTTCACCCTACCTGCATTATAACTCTTCCTCGCCCCCTCTGGTACTGTCTTTTTGAGTTGGTTTTAGTCTTTTCACCATCTGTGTTTCTCTTATCTTGGGTTTTTAGGCTGGGAATCTTATGGTGCTGCTGAGTGACTGGTTCATCATTTTTTATTCTTGTGATCAAGCGAGCCAAGGCCATGTGCTGTATTGCTTTTAACGCCATTTTCCTTCTCATTAATGATTTCAATCTTTGGCTTGATACTTTAGTTTTCTACTTCAGTGTGGTTACACATACAGTTTTACTCAGTTTGTTCCTTCACCAGACTTAAAGCGATAGGATTCCTTTGGGGTATGGTCTTAATCTGAGACCTGTGTACCTAAGAAAAAAAGAGATTGATAACCACGCAGTTTAGCCCCTTTAATCTCCAAACCAAACCAAAAAATCTGTCAAGGGGATTCCTACAATTTTTCACCTGGTAACACCTCTGCAACCAAGACCACGACAGTCGATGAAGCCTTTGGTACCCCTATCGCCTCTGGGAGCAATGCAGCAAATTGCGAGCTGTGCCTGCACCATGTGTGCAAGGCCAGCAGCCTTCACCATCACCTCTGCTAGCTGCCTGTATGAACTGAGGATGGCCTCAGAACCCATGAAACAGACATTATTTTGCCAATGTGAGCCATAACTTGCAGATGACTGCACCCAGCACACTTGTATAGCTACAGGTAAGGCTGCCTCCACATCTCAGATGTGGTCCCCTCAGCAGACCTACAGAGTGTATACTGGCTTCCTTTCCAGCCCTGAATGCTATCTTCCTCATGGGCTCCATGATGTGCCTATCAGTGGATCTCCCGATAACTAGCAAACCCATGCTGACATGTGCTTGCTTGGACCCTGCTGAAGGAACAGCCACCTGTTCACTAACAAGGTGAACTGGTAAAGTCAGACGGACAGCTGCCTCCACCTTGGGTGACATGAAAGCATTATCACCCACCACCCATCCTGCTGTGAGGGTGGATTCACCACATCGGGTATGTTAGGAGGCTTCTTGGCAATGTAACCCATGGACAAACCAAGTGACACTTGGCATGTCCCATGTAACATGCCAGATTCTCTGCCACTGCTACATGCAAAGTCAGCAGTCTGAAGGCACCTGACCATAGCCAAATGTGCATTCAGCTGTTCGGAAACTCCAGCCAGCTCCTCCTGCATCCGCACACACTGTAAACACATCCTACCCATCCTAGCAAGACTAACTGAAGAAGTAAACTCAAAGCAGACACAAACCTAGATGTGCAACTTCCCATCCTCCTAACATGTTACCAGTGGATGCTGATTCCTTACTGAGCTGTGTAGCTGGCTGTTCAGGAGAATTGAAAATTGTGCTACAGACTGCCTGAAATTAAACTTATAGTTGAAAAGGCAAGATCAAACCTCTTAAATAGAAAAACACATGAAATTTAAGAAATATACTACTAGGGAAACAAGGAAAAGCTAAATATATAATTTACCACTCCAGAGATGTGAACAGATGACAGCTGAGGGCCTGATAGAGTTCATCCTTCCAAGGTAGGTGTTGCCTTGCATTTTCTATGCACAGCCTTCACATCAGCGAAAATACGAGGGGCGTTTGAAAAGCCCATGCAAAGTCCGAGAGATGGCATCACCAGCGCGTATTGAGGTCATGTTTAGTTAGTAGCATCTTTGGAAAGAATGCACACCAAGTTTCAGCCATATTGGTGTATTTTTTTGTGTTTGGCATTCGTGTGAATCAAAGAAGTCGAGTGATTGTCAAAAACTGGACAAAAAAAATTTCGTGTGGTGACTAAACATTACTTTATGAAAGGCAAAATGCCTCAGGAGACTATAGAGAAGCTTGTTAAACATTACAGTGACTCTGCACCTTTGATTAGAACAGTTTATAAGTGGTTTCAAAATTTTCAGACTGGCCATATGGGCACAAGTGATGCTGAACGTTCTGGACGCCCTGTGGAGGTTACGACTCCAGAAATCATTGATAAAATCCATGATATGGTGATGGATGACAGAAGAGTTAAGGTGCATGAGATTGCTTGTGCTGTGGGCATCTCGAATGAACAGGTACATAATATTTTCCATAAACATTTGGACATGAGAAAGCTATCCGCAAGATGGGTTCCGCGATTGCTCACGCTTGACCAAAAAAGGAATCGTGCAGCGTTGCAAGGATTGTTTGCAGCTGTTCAGGAAGAATCTGCAGGACTTTAAGTGTCATTTCGTCACTGTGGATGAAACATGGATACATTACTATACTCCTGAGACCAAACAACAATCTAAACAATGGGTTACCAAGGGAGAATCTGCCTTTGGCCGGAAAGGTTATGGCGACGTCTTTTGGGATTTGCAAGGGATAATCCTCATCGACTATCTGGAAAAGGGTAAAACTATTACAGGTGCATATTATTCATGGTTATTGGACTTTTTGAAAACAGAGCTGCAAGAAAAACGCCGGAGATTGGACCGCAAAAAAGTCCCTTTTCCATCACGACAATGCACCAGCACACACCTCAGCAGTTGTAGTCGCAAAATTATTGGAAATAGGATTCCAACTAGTTTCACTTCCCCATATCTCCAGACTTCCCTCCCTTGGACTACTATTTGTTACCCAATTTGAAGAAATGGCTGGTGGGACAAAGATTTTATTCAAATGAGGAGGTGATTGCAGCAACTAACAGCTATTTTGCCGACTTGGACAGTTGCTGTTACTCAGAAGGGATCAACAAATTAGAACAGCATTGGACAAAGTGTATAAGTCTAAAAGGAGACAATGTCGAAAAATACAAAAGGTTCACCCCAAACACGTAAGTAGTTTTTATTTTTGCACGGACTTTTCAAACATCCCTTGTATTCCTCTGCAAGGCTGTTCTGTATGATGCTGTATCATATTTCTGTCTCCCCCCAAACTGCCCTGAATTGTGCCAAATGGCAAGAAATGTTGCCTCACATTTCTACAGTACTTGCAACATTTAAATGAATAACCAAACCATAAAACTTCCACACTCCTTTCTCTGGCACAATAACTGAATTTCACTGCAGTTAAGTTTATGAACATGAACTGAACTTACACTGAGGTGACAAAAGTAATGGGAAAGCAATATACGCAAATGCAGATGGCAGTAGTATCGCATACATGAGGTATAAAAAGGCAGTGCATTGGCAGAGCTGTCATTTATCTTAGCTGATTGATGTAAAAAGGTTTTCAACATGATTATGATTATGGCTGCGTGATGGGTATTCACAGACTTTGAATGCAGAATGGTAGTTGGAGCTAGACACATGGGACAATCAATTTCAGAAAATAAGGGAAGTCAATATTCCGAGATCCACAGTGTCAAGAGTGTGCTGAGAATACCAAACTTCAGACATTACTTCTCATCATGGACAACGCAGTGGCCAACAGCCTTCACTTAACGACTGAGAGCAGCGGCATTTGCAGAGGGTTGTCAGTGCTAATAGACAAGCAGCACTGTATGAAATAACCATGGAAATAAATGTGGGACATACAATGAACATATCCATTAGAACAGTGTGACAAAATGTGGCATTAATGAGCTGTGCCATCAGACGACTGATGCGAGTGATGTTGCTAACAGCACAACATTGTCTACCGCGCCTCTCCTGGGCTCATTACCATATCGGTTGGATGGAAGAAGACTGGAAAACAGTGGCCTGGTCTGATGATGATTCCTGATTTCAGTTGGTAACAGCTGATGGTAGTGTTAAAGTGTGGCGCAGACCCCACGAAGCCATGGACCAAAGTTATCAACGAGGCACTGTGCAAATTGCTGGTGGCACCATAATGGTGTGGGCTGTGTTTACATGCAATGGACTGCATCCTCTGTTCCAAGTGAACTGATCATTGACTGGAGATGGTTATGTTTGGCTACTTGCAGACTATTTGCACCCATTCATGTACTTTATGTTCCCAAACAATGTTGAATTCTTATGGGTGACAGTACACCATGTCATTGGGCCACAACTGTTTGCAATTGGTTTGAAGAACATTCTGGACAGTTTGAACAAATGATTTGGCCACCCAGATCACCTGACATATGTCCCATCGAACATTTATGGTACATAATGAAGAGGTCAGTTCGTGCACAAAATCCTGCACCAGCAACACTTTCGCAATTATGGATGGCTGTAGAGGCAGCATGGCTCATTACTTCTGCAGGGGACTTCCAACAACTTGTTGAGGCCATGCCATGGCAAGTTGCTGCACTATTCCAGGCAGGTGGTGGTTCAACATATTAGGAGATATCCCATGACTTTTGACATCTCAGTATGTATTATCACTCAGTACACAGTATTAAACAAATGTTATGAGATTATAGATTAAACAGATCATTGTTTACAGAAGAGCACTTTGAGAACACTGGTACTCCTCACACAGCCACTTTGAAACCCCTTTCCGTGAAACATATTAAAGAAGCCATAATATTTTTAAAATAAACAACATTTTACACAAGACTATCAGAATCTGAAATGTAACAACAACTTATATTAATTCTTAATAATTTTGTCTTATATTACACAATTTAAAGTTAAATTATTTTCTGTAGTGTGGAATAAAGAATACTTAATATTCTTCTGAAACATACATTGAAAATTGTGAGAAGTCTGCAGGATTTTTCACAAATGATGATAGCTCTCCAGGGACAGCGAAAGTGGTTTCAGTTGTGGGTTAGTTGCAGGTGTTTGTGATGGCAGTGACCTAGACAGCAAGTGGCACCACTGTTGATAAGAGTAGGGTTGAGACTAGCCTAAGCTTCACATTGCTCATGTTTTCTCTCCAAGCTGCTGGCAGGAAGTACAGGGAATAGACTAACAACTTTTTCACCTGTTGTTGTATAGTGGGGAAAGTTTTGGTTGAATGTAAATACTTTAGAAGCAAGTGAGACCACTTACCAAAAAGTGGAAGCATGAGTCACCAACAGGCACACACAAAAAAGGCAGAAAACTTACTAGCTTACAGAGTAAATCGTTTCTCAAAATGGGTGTGTGAGGGCAAGCACATGTGTGAGTGTTTTTCAGTGAGTGGCCTCCTTTACTCTTAAAACATTTTCTCCTGGTATAATTGACAAGAACTTGTTCCTCTTAAAATTTCTGGGATTGACATATGTACTTCATAATTCTCATTTAACATAAATTAGTAGAATCTGTCCACAAAAGCTCTGAAGACTTTTTGATTTCTTACCTTAATAATGCAGGAGTTATTTTCATCTGTTTTTGGTTCAGTTCCATTGAATGCAGATTAACATAATCATAATAATATTTTTTTTCATCTGTATTTAAATACTACCACACTACACATGCTTAGCACTTCCTTTTTTTACTGCTTTTATATACAAATGTACAAAATAAAATTGATCCTCTTATACAGCTATAAAATTAATTATATTTTGTCACAAGAAGCCTTACAGTATGACATAATTATTTGTTGTTTCTCTGGTATTTACATCATATATGAAGCCTTAAAATTTTCTTGAACTTGGCCAAGCAGTTATGGAGCAATCTAGGTTATTACTTTTTATACTTCATCTACCACAGGCTGTAAATGCACAGTGCATTACTTATCACTGGTGCTCATAGTAGCCGAGTTCTTATACGCATCTCTTGCCTAAAACTGACTGAATCTTTAATTAAATACAATCATTTGCACTTTACTTACAGTGGCTACTATTAGTGGCTCCATTCATTTTCTCAGCTATGTTTTATGTTTGTCAGTGTAAATATTGTTGCTCATTAGTTTCCTGGAGTCAGGAACCTGCCCCGATCAAACGTTTTTAGTGATTCTGCTATGTTTCTGAAGAAGGTAGTCAGTGGTTACCTTTTCAATGATGCCCCAATCTAACAGATGCTTTATTCCGTTTTTTGTGGAACCTTTCCTCAAGAAAGGGATGTAGTATGACTTAACAAAGAATTTTTAGTAATACTTAATCATCGGGCCGCATTCAATGTTCTTAATTACTGCTGAATGCTCTTTGTCATCTCCAGGTCTCTATGGTATTACACACTTAAAGTTATTGTTGTTGTTGTTGTTGTTGCTGTTGCAGCTTTCCATGTTTGTTTTGTTGTCTACCAGATCCATTTGGCTTTTCTGCTTGCTCTGCTCACTATTCAAAACTTTGAAGTTTGTCAGGCTTGCACTTGGTGCAGCCCTTGCCATGCAGTGCTGTCCTATTACATTATCCCTGTGCACTGTGGTGTTGCTAACAGTATTGTCTCCTACCTCTGATGTGTTAGATGTAACATTACTAAAGGAGTTAACTGTGGGACTGTTAACATACAACTGAGACAAGATTTATTTTAAAGCTGTATAATCTTGATGTCGATTCCTGTTTTTGAAGTCATTGCCTCCTTCACTTCATCTTGTAACAGTCTGATCTTGATGCATGCCCAATTGTGTATCGAGGCCACCTCATGACTGCCGACCATGCTGTGCTCAAATTTGAAAATTTCTCTCTCCACATTGGCTTGTTCAGATGATGGCTAGCTAATAATCTATCCACTCGCTCAAGGAACTTGACAAACATGGCGGTTGTGTCTTGGAACTGATGGTAATGCTGGATGTGCAGAGTACAAGAGTTTGTGTTGTATCTTCATTATAAGTATTTTGGTGTCTGTGTTATCGTTTAAACTCTTGAGAGAACATCTACAGCTACATCTACATTAGTACGCCCCCCCCCCCTCCAAGCCACCTGGAGGTGTGTGTGGCAGAGGGTACTTCTGGTACCACTGAGCCCCCCTTCCCTTCCCCATTTGCCAATGGCGCATGGAAAGAATTGGTGTGACAGACGTTACATTACAATGTCTTGGCGCTGGGCATCAGGTAGTGTTTACAAATGTTATATGGTTAAGTTTCTTGGCACCAGGGCACCTACTCAGCAAGTCTGAATTGGTAAACTGGGAAACGTATGAACATTTCATCTTTGTCTCCTGCCTCTGCCAAGCGATGTTAGACGTGGTGGCTGATGAGAGTAACTAAGTTCATTCGAATAAAGGTATCGTGACCAATCACTACCATTTCCAAACTGTCTCTACTGCACATGTCCATCTTTGGGATTGTTGTGATTGTCGTAATTTGCATTATTCGAACCATATTCAATGTGTTTCATTGTTGGCCACTTTTAGTGCTAGTTGACACAGTTGCTCACTTTGTGGCAAATGTTTATGGTTTAAACACAGCACCAGTTACTTTATCCACAAACTAAGTTGACACTCGGTGCAGTGGCTTCTGGGGGCAACCACAAAGGCATTTTCCATATACAATCACTCCCATCAGACACCCCGCCGAGTGTCAACATTGTTTGTGCATATATTACATATTTTTTCATGCTTACCAGCACATGTTCCAAATATTTATTCTCGTTGTCAAGTGCACATATTTATGTAAGTATTTTTTGTGATGTTTCACAAACAGATAATATGAGTGATAGTTTGCATGTGTGGGGTTTTCTACACAGTTAAGGAGGCACAATACATGATAACCTCGAAAAGATGATTATAGTGCAAGACACGCAGAACAATACATATGCAAACACCACAAAAGATATAGATGTAAATATTTGCACTTCGCAACAAGAACAAATTCTCGAACCATGTCATGCTAAGCATGGAAAAAATAAGTAACTGATGCCGTATTTCATTATTTATGTAATGAATGACATTTGCAGACTTTCCAAACACAGATTGAGGGGAATTAAATTAAGTCAAACATTTCTACTTCCCTGACTGTTACCATTTCCAGTTACATTGGTAGTTTTTATTCGCTAATAAACTATCGTTAGATACAAACAAGTCTCTAACAAGTACTTTGATGCCTATTATGTACAAATATCATACATAAAGTGCAAAAATGCAAGTGATTGAAGAACATCACTAAGACACATTTTGCATGAGTGAGTCCTCTTTACTAAAGAACAGACAGCCCATGTGCTGGCCGAGAACTTGCCCCTCTTTTCATAATGACTCGTGTCACCAATCACCTTATAATTTTTTTCCTGGACTTTGAACTCGATCCATTTGATGGAGTGGGTAATTGTCCACAACAACCAACCAAAAGCTAAATAGTTACCATTCTGAGATTCCTTTCAAATTTTTTATACCAATTCTTTAAAGTCATTTTGTTTTGGTGTGTTTTTTCTGTAACAGCTGTCTGATTTGTCTTACTTTTTTGTTCACATTATTCACTTTTGCAAGAACACTGGGAAACCTCTCAGAATACAAGCACAAGCAGCAAATCTTAACAAGATTCACAATTAATCTCCAAATGCTGCTTTTATGGTCTTTTTCAACATTTGTAAAATCATAAAATAAAATTTCTGTAAAGCACTTAAGTGTCACTCTGAAGTAAATTCCAGCAATCCACTTTCTTTCTCCTGACTGCCTTCACCAAACAATAATCTGTTATATCTATGTCCCCGCAAGGGTATATTCTGGGCACCATGTAATCTTTGTTAAGGATAAGTTTCTATCACCTTCTCTCAAAGAATGAACTGTGTGAGGGGAAATAAGATGAAGTACATTTATGACTGTTTAATTATTGTTATGTGATGGTTTAAGTGTCTGTAATCAATGTATTTGCAATTGGTCCCAAATTTTTAATTTCTCAGAGGATGTTCTAGGTAACTCTAGCCATAAGAATTAATATCTTCACCTCCTCTGAACTGATCCCAATTTCAGACTGCAACTTGTTTTAGGCAATAGTAAATCAAATGCCTCTATGTAAACTGATTCTTGGTGATATAACAGTCACCTGAGTTGTGTCAAGATGTTGAATACCGGTGAAGTGATGAATATGTATGTGATACCCTGGTGATTCTTGAAAAGGTTGTGCTGACAAGCTTTGGTGATCTCAGATTTAACCCACATAGAATAGGATTCATTGATCATCATTTCTGCTGATTTATCAATCCTGATTATGTCTTGCATAAAATAAAGCTGATGAACTAGTGATACAATTATGGTTAGAAATGGAGAGAACAAGAAAACAAAAGTATTGTTGATGTTCTCAGAGAGCTCTTAATGTTCCATCTCCCTTATCTTAAATAATAGGGCATTTTGGTGCCATCTCAGATCTGCAGTAGGCTAGCCTGGCTATGTACTACAACTTTCTGAAATTCATTTCCTTTCAGTATTGCTATTGCTAGTGCAAATGAAGATTATCTTGTCTTTCTGTCTTTCTACTGTGTAGAATTAATGGTATCGTCTCTGAATAGCCAAGCAAGTCATTTGTGGAATGAACTTTTTCTGTCAGTTCTGATACACCATTATTCTGTCTTCCATATTGTCACGTATAACTAGAAATGATCTGTGAGAATGAGTAATGATTGTTTGTTGGAACATGTAATTGTGGAATATACTTCTTACTACAGCACATAAGGTAACACCAGCTATTCTACCATCAGAGCCATACAGATTACTTGCTTGTAATGCAGCGCTTGACAAAAAAGTGAAGCACCCAGAAAGAGAGAAAAAAATGAAATGAAACTTCACAGCTAGAGATGGTACTTGATGTTATTGCAGTTATTACAAACTTTAGTCAGATTTACAAAGGGGTTGGCAATATCAGCCCATTTATCAACAGAACATTGAACCCTTCTCTGGCCTGGGTGCATTCAACGATTTGGTTTGGGAGGGTGTCGTAAAGTGAGTGTATATTCTCCTGAGGCAAGCTGGTGCACAACTGTTCTAACAGGTTCTTGATATTGTGGATACTGGCACAGGAACAGAGTTGACATCTGAGCTGGTCCCACACGTTTTATATTGCGAGCAAATCTGAGAATCTTGCTGGTCACAGGAGTACTTCAACATAATGCAGTTACCAGAGATATGTGCCATGTGTGTGCAAGCACTGTCCTATCGAAGACTTTTTCCACAATACTGTCACATGAGGATGCAGGATGTCTGTGACATACTTTTGTAACATCAAGCTCTTCAGTAACAACCAACCATGACTTGAAGTCACATCCAATGCCCCCTCACACCATGACACCAACAGTAACACCACTATGCCTCTCCAAAACACTGGAAGAATGGGACATCTCCCCAGGTTGCTGCCATACTCACAAATGGTCATCTGGGGTAGTGCTGAACTGTGATTCAACACTGAACACGTTCTTATGCCATTCAACAGCAGTCCGTGCTCTTCAGTCACAACACCACTTCAGATGCAGCCTTTCGTGTTGTTGCACTAATGGCAACCTATATGTGGGATGGTAACTCAGTAGTCCAGCCGCTGCTAGTCTCCAACCAGTGGTGAGGGATGATGCTTCCAGGGAGTCCATTACTTCTTCTCTGATGCCAGGTGCAGATGTGAAGGGTTATGATATGCTTGATGCAAAATACAGCAGTCCTCCCTTGTGGCAATCGGACATGATTGGCCAAAAAGTATTCCTGCCCTCACATACCCGCATCAGGCCAGGAACATCTGAATGCTCCACAAATATGGATATTACACAATTCAACCAGCTGCCCAAATGAAGACACATAAGAAGGGTTTTTTCAGACCTTGTTGGGTGCTGATAGTGCTGTCTCATCCAAATACATGGTATCTCTGTGCCCTTCACAGTGATCACTCGTATGGCACTGTTCATGCCCATTATACGAGGGTCACTCCAAAATAAATGCACACTATTTTTGTAAAAATACAGTTTTCATTCTGCATGTGTGAAAGCTTTACAGTGTGTAGATACGTCCTTCCCACTTGTTTTCAAACTTAGTTCAACCTGTTCCCGTGAGAGGCGCCGTCACAGCATGTCTTCAAGATGGCTGCTACACTTGACGTTCGTCAGAAGCAACATGCTGCCATAGAATCCCTGTGCTGTGAAAACAAGACAGTGGGAAATGTCCACAAGAGGTTGAAAAAGGTGTTTGGAGATGCTGCTGTCAATCGCAGTACAGTTAGTCGGTGGGCAAGCAGGTTACGTGATGAAAGCGGGCACGGCAATATTGAGGATTGTCCTCGCAGCAGCAGGCCTCGTACTACACACACTCCAGGCAATGTGCAGAGTGTTAACGAATTGGTGATTGCTGACAGACACATCACATCACAGTGAACGAATTGTCATGCTATGTTGGGATAGGGGAAGGAAGTGTTTGCAGAATACTGAAAGTGTTGGCGTTAAAAAAGGTTTGTGCCAGATGGGTTCCCAGGATGTTGACAGTGGCTCACAAAGAAACAAAGAAAATGGTATGTAGCGAACTTTTGGAACAGTACGAGAATGGTGGAGATGAATTTCTTGGAAGAATCGTGACAGGTGATGAAACATGGCTCCATTATTTTTCACTAGAGCAAAGAGGCAATCAATGGAGTGGTGGCATGCAAATTCACCCAAGAGAGAGATTCAAAACCACACCTTCTGCTGGAAAAGTTATGGCTATGGTGTTTTTCGATTCCGAAGGACTCTTGCTTGTGGACATCATTCCAAGTGGAACCACCATAAATTCTGATGCATATGTGATGACACTGAAGAAACTTCAATCTCGACTGAGTCGTGTTCAACCACATTGACAAAAGCAGGATGTTTTGTTGCTGCATGACAATGTACGACCATATGTCTGTCAATAAACCATGGAAGCGATCACAAAACTTGGATGGACAACACTGAAACACCCGCCTTAGTCCTGACCTGGCTCCATGTGACTATCATCTCTTTGGGAAACTGAAAGACTCTCTTCATGGAACAAGGTTTGAAGATGATGATGACTCCCTTGTGCAGGCTACCAAACAGTGGCTCGAACAGGTTGGTCCAGAATTTTACCATGCGGGTATACAGACGCTGGTTCCAATATGGCGTAAGGCAGTTGAGAGAGAGGGAAATTATGTGGAGAAATGAAAATATTGTTCCTAAAGGATGTATGCACACACTGTAAAACTTTCAAACATATAGAATGAAAGATGGATTTTTAAAAAAATTGAGTGCATTTCTTTTGGAGTGACCCTCGTATATACAAAACCGTGTCAGTTAACAACAGCAAACATGAATAACACATGTGTACACTGGTTGCAGTTCTACTTGTTACAGAGAACTGAAACTCCAAGTCATTTCCTAACTGCCCATGGTATGTAAATATAGAGAGTTACATTAACACCTGACTGTGTCATCTGGGTGCTTAACTTTTTCTGTCATGCAATGTATTTTTTCTGTTAACCATGTAGGTGTCCGTGTTTCATTTACGTGTGAATGGCTTAAGCAGATAACTTTAACTACTAGATAACGATAAATATTGACTCCATCCATTATGGCCTGGTTTCATGGGACTTATTTTAATTGTTACTCAAGTCCAAAATGATTGTTGTGACTTCACACATTTAAATCTGTTTCTCAATGCTTGCTCTTAGAACTAAAATTATCTGTCCTCCCCCACTTTTCTGAAATAATCTGAATAAATTTTGTGTGATTTCTTTAACTGACTACATGCAACTCGTTGTATGGTCTTCACTACTCTCTCATTGTATGTATTCCATTACTTATGATATTCTAAATTGTCTACCTCGACTTCTAGAAAGTAAATTTGATATGGTTAAACTGTTGATACTAAATGGTCAAACAGCTGAAATTTGTCATACAAGCATCATAGGTGCCTATTGATGCCAACTGACCAGTTATGCTGAGTCATACTGTGCTTTATTGTAGCATCTCAGTTATTGTACTGATGAAGGTGATGGACTTCATAAAGTACACGAAGAAAAAAACTACCTAGCCTTCAGAATGTTACTGCGTTCCTCAGGGAGGAAAAGGGGTGTGGGGGTTGGGGGAAGAGTGGCAGAAATTGGTGACAGTTGGAAAGGAGTAGTAGATCACTCATGCCTCAGGTTGAGAAGGACGTACGCTTGTGAGGACAAGGGGAGACAAATATGAGAAAAGGGATGGGGAGATTCTGTCAGAGAGAGTAGTAGGCCAAAAATAGTACATTAGTAAGTGCTTCAGTTGAGAGATGAAAGGAGGACGGAGTGAGAAGTAAAAATAAATCTCCCACCCCCTGTCGCCCTCGAGCTTATCATTCATTTGCTGGGTACAGGCTTAGTGATCCCAGGGTTCCTGAGCTGGGGACTGGTAAGCACTACCAGACCCTTGTCACCATAAGCTCTGAGCATGCTTCCATGACCACTGTAAGGCACGGCAGTGGAACATTGTATGTCATAGGGAACAGGGATCTTGGCATGACCGCATGGATCGTGAAAATGGAGGTAACCTCTGTTAAATCCCTCAATCTCAAGGTGTGCTGTGTGCTGATGAGATGCATGGCTGGCTGTTGAGGTGGAATAGTTAGCAGGCAACCTCTGGGGAACCTGCTGCACCTCAGTTTTACAAGGCTTGCCTAGACATGTAGGGCTCTGTCTGGGTGTACTTTTATTTCCTTAGCTGCTCATGGAACCGAGATGGATCCCTCGTAGTCTTCTCTTCCACCTCCCAGCGGAATGGGTGGGCCACTCATAGGTACTAACACCCAATCAAATGAGAGGGCTCATGTACCCAGTCCTCCAGACACAGGGGCATTAAAGAATTTAAGTAGGTTTGTAACAGAACGCATGCTGCTGGCCAGAGTATGTTTTTATTGAGTAAATGGAAAGAGGGGAGTTTTGAAGAGAGTTTAGAGGGGACTGCAGGTACTTTAAAATCAGTAAAGTGGTTACGAAATGGGACATTGTTGGTGCAGACATCAAGTTCCCAACAAGTAACAAACCTGCAGAAGCCAAAACCCTTGGGGAATATACCTTCCCACATTAAACTACAGTAAAGGTGTTGTGACCTGCACAGATGTGGTAGGCATCCCCAAAGAAGACCTGAAAGTTGAATGGGCCCAAGAAGGCATTGTAGATGTGCAGAATGTTATGGGAAGGCAGTATGATTAAATCCAACTTGTTAACCCCCCTTTTAATAGCACAAAACTCCCGAAGCATATTAAGGCAAGTTTTCTTCGCATAACCAAGTGGCCCTATGTCCCCAGTCCCATCCGCTGTTTTAAATGCCATCAATTTGGGCACACTGCACTTGGACGTAAGGGAGAAGCCACTTGTGGCAAGTCTGGCTATGGAGTAGTCAGATGTTCATCTCCTCCAAAGTGTGTGTATTGCTCTGGGACTCATCCTGTCTAGAATAGGGACTGCTGCATCTTCCTTGAAGAACGGAAGACACGGGAGATAAAAACCACACAACAGATCCCCTATGGTGAGGCCAAGGAAATTTATAAGGCCATGCAGCGCCCCCAACATTCACTACCTGCTTTGCGTCAGTTGTTAAACAGCCAGTACAGAAAACTGATGTTGCTACACAGAGGTAGCTAGTGTTAGCAAAGTACCTGTGCTTGTCAGTGTAATTGTGCTGCTACAGTTTCTTTACAGGCTACACTTCCTCTCAAAACATCGGACGAGTCTGTGGTTGCTAATGTTGCAGGGCTCCCTGCTTCCCCTAAGGTTCAGTCTGGTCCGCCATCCAGTGCTACCACTACTGCTGCCCCTGTTGTGGCTCCAAAGCCTACCCAGGGCAAAAAGTCAAAGGCCAAGTGTCACCCACCGATGGAGCTGGGTAGCAAACAGTCTGACAATGTCAATGCTATACTATCTGACATCTCTCTTGACTCTTTGGTAGAGCTAATGAAGCTTGATGTTGGATGGGGGCAATTATCCGCCCCAAGACAGAGCCCCCACCCATTACGGGCTCTCCTCCTCAACAGAAAGACGCAACCCTCATGATAGATGGCTCTTATATTACAGTAGAGTGGTAATGGGTTCAGGATACATGCAGAGGAACTGAAACTGCTAGTGCAGGAACACCCCATGTGCCTGTGTTTATAAGAAACACATTTTAAAGCCGCTGACAATCCTGTGATATGGGGCTATGCCCTTCACGGAAAGGATGACCTGACTGGGGAGAGACCCAAGAGACAGGTTGCTGTGTTTGTCAACAACGCGCATCACTCCTCTGACCTCCCCCTGGCTACTGACATGCAAGCAGTTGCTGTCGAAATTCATGGGTATCAGAGGATCACTGCTTGCTCACTGTATCTATGTCCACCAGATGCAATAGACTCTGAGGCTCTCACAGATCTTGTCAAACAACTCCCGTGACCATTTCTCTTATTGGGAGACTTCAGTGCCCATCTTGTCTTGTGGGACTCGACCTCTACTTGCCGTCAGGGTCAGGATTTGGAGAGTCTCATTATGTCTCACAAGCTGTGAATCCTCAACACAGTTACTCTCTCATTTCTGCACTGATACTGGGTCATTCTCAGCCATCGACCTCTTTTTCTGCTCTCTCGCCCTCGTAGATTCTGTTCAGAGGGAGGTCATTGACAGTATTCATTCCAGTGACCATTTCCCACTCCTCATTCATCTATTGAATGGGGCACTACCTGAAGTTAAGTCACCAACATGGATGATCCGCAGGACTAACTGAATGCTGTTCAGACAATTGGCTGTGTTTGGACACCACAACAGCGTCCATGGGTGGGTGGACCACATCCTGCAAGTGATGCATCATGCTACTGACTTGTCCATCCCAAAGTCCTCAGGTCGTCATAAGAGGCATCCTGTACCTTGGTGGACACATGAGTGGCATTCAGCCATCTGGGACAGGCGTGCGGCTCTTCAACGATTAAAATGTCACCCGACAGCAGAAAACCTCATAGCCTTTTGAGTCATGCGGACAAAAGCTGGATGTGTAATTAAGGAGAGCAAGAACAGGTCACAGCAAGCATTCCTGAACTCCATCAACAATTCCACTTTTTGTATGAAAGTATGGGAAAACATTAGGAGGATTTCTGGTAAACACTGTCATTTACCAATAGCAGCAGTGCTGAAATAGGGATGTCTCCAAATAGCTCCCAGAGACATAGCTCAGACGCAGGCTGAGAAGTTTGCACAAACCACTGCCAATGCCAGCCAGGATCCTGCGTTTCATCGTTACCATGCATCTGTACAAAGGGGAGAATCGGCCTTCAGATCCCACAATTCTGAGACTTACAACTATCTTTTCTACCTGTGGGAGCTGGAATCGGCCCTGTCTGAGACTCGTGATACTGCACCTGGTCGCGACGAAATCCTGTACTGCATGCTTCGACATTTGCCAGCAATGTCAAAGGAAATTATTCTTAAAAATGTTTTAATCTTACATGACAGACAGGTAACTTCCCCAGCTTGTGGAGAGGCACTTTTTATTTCTCTCCTGAAACCAGGAAAGGACCGTACATGTCCCAGTCGTTATCGGAGTATTGCCTAAACAAGCTGTGCAGGAAAGACCATGGAGCAAATGGTTTGCCATTGTCTGGTCTGGTTGTTAGAGACCAGGCAACTCCTTAGCCCCTCTTGGTGTGGATTCCGGAGATTTCAGTCCACTGTTGACAACCTGACCCTGTTAGAGGCAGCTGTTCAGCAGTCTTTCGTACAGAAACATCCCTGTATTGGTATATTCTTTGATGTCAGTAAGGTGTAAGATACTACTAGGAGACACTGTATTCTTGCAAAACAACATATGGCCTTTCCTGTGTCAGTGGTTATTTAGGACCTGAGTTGGTGACTCCGTCAGATCTCTTTGAGCAGGAGAATGGCGTCCCTCAGGGCAGCTTTTCAAGTGTTACCTTCTTTGCCATAGTCGACAGTATCACATCCGTGGTGAGAAGTCCCATAGAGTGCTCCTTCTTTGTGGATGATGTTACTGTTTTCTGTTCCTTCTCCAGTGCAGCAACAGTGAACAGTCAGTTGCAATAGAGATTAGAGGAGTGGTCCACAGAGACGGGTTTTCAGTTTTCTGCAGATTTCTCTCTCTCTCTCTCTCGTGTGTGTGTGTGTGTGTGTGTGTGTGTGTGTGTGTGTGTGTGGTGTTTTTTTAAATCATATTTTGGCTCGAAATTGTCATAGTTGCCACACCTGAGAGATGTGAAAGATAGAACTCTGAAGGCACTGAATATCTTAAAGTGCCTTAGCCACAGGTCTTGGGAGTGGACAGGGCACGTCTCCTCCAGCTTTATAGGTCTTTTGTGCATTCACAGCTGGACTAATTCTGCATGGTATGGATTTGAAGAGGCCTTCTTATTTGTAGATCATTGATGCTGTCCACCATGAGGGGATTCAGCTGGCCATGGGTGCTTATAGGACCAGTTCCATACCCAGCCTCTGTTTTGAGACCAGGGAACTGCCACTCACTATCCGCCGGAAGCTCCTCATGATGCATTAGGCATATGAGTTCCTCACAGCTCCGACTTCACCCACACACTGTACTGTTGTTCATCCACCTCTGGAACTTCTTTTCTCAAAC
Organism: Schistocerca nitens; assembly: GCF_023898315.1. Lineage (NCBI taxonomy): Eukaryota > Metazoa > Arthropoda > Insecta > Orthoptera > Acrididae > Schistocerca > Schistocerca nitens. Next base: position 486,951,912 of record NC_064616.1, read on the forward strand.
TGTCCATGAGTCACAGTGCCATTTGGGATCTGCGTGCAGCATGTGCTGGAATCACTTGGTTTTGAGCAAGTACGACCCTAAATCCAGGGTTTGAACCATCTGCCACCCTGGTTACTGGAGACGCCCAGAGTGATTTTATATTTGGTGTGGTACAGTAGATATTGCACTCCTGCTTCCATTTTTATTGCGACATTTTGTGACATTTTATCTGAACACCGCAACTGTGTAGCTCTTTTTATGTATGGGTCGGAATGGGGTTTTGTTGGTTGCTCTGTCGTATCCCAGATTGTGTCCTCAAGGTCCTACTGCCTCAAGCCTTTACTGTCTTTTATGCAGAATTATTTGCGATCTTGCGGGCACTGGAGCAGATAAGATTCTCTTCCAGTGTTAAATTTCTTGTCTTTTCTGTTTCTCTGAGTGCCCTTCTCTTGCTGACACGTTTGTACCCTGCAGATAAAGGCAGTGAGACTGTCCAGGGTGCCCTCCTCCAGCTACAAGTGGGGTTGGAGGTGTCTTTCTGCTGGGTACCAGGGCACGTGGGAATTGTGGGGAATGAAAGAGTGAATCTAGCAGCCAATGAGGCATGTCTTCATCCTCTGGTATTCCACTGTGCCATCCCCCTGCATGCTACCATCTCACTGTTGAGCTCCAGTGTCTTGCGTCGATGGGAGGATGAGTGTCTGGAAGTGACAGACAAGAAGCTGCATGTAGTAAAGCCTACAACTTGGACGTGGCATACCTCCTTCCAGCCATGTTGATGCGATGAGGTTCTCATCACTCATCTTTGCATAGGACACAGCCCCTTGCTGCATGGCTTCTTGCTCCAGTGAGAGGACCCACCAATGTCTGGCACTTGTGGTGTACAGATCACTGTGAATTAAATTTTATTGCACTGCGTTTTATTTTCCAACCAGTGGGCTGCAGCTGATTTGCTGATGGATCTGCAATCTATTTTCCGTAATGATCAAACAAATGCAGTTAGAGTTTTGAAGTTTTGTGAGTTGTCCATTGTTTTCACCAAGATTTTAGTCCAATGGTTTTGCATGTTCACAGGGTGACTGGCTCATCCAATTTTACATGAGTGTTCAGCTAGTGTCATTTTCCTGTGCCTTCATTTTAGTTCCTTTTTCATTTTACTTGTGACTTAGTCTCGTGTACAGCATCTTTTATTCGTTATGCACGCGCGCACACCCACACACCCCTGTCCCACTTTCCTGTTCTCCCTCTCTGCCCCGTTCTCTCTTCTGTCCTACTCCTCCCCCCTCATGTCGGCTCTCATTTCTCTTCCTCTTGATACTTCATTACTTCTTACTCTGGTCTGAAGCTGGCTCAGTGCTTACCGATGTACTATTTTCGACCTCCTCCTCCTCCTCCTCCTCCTCCTCCTCCTCCTCCTCCTCCTCCTCCTTCATCTTTGACTCCCTACATTCTAACCATCAGTGTGTCCCTTTCAATCTGTGGTCTGAGTAATCTCCCCCCTTCTTTTCGGCCTCCCCAAATCTACTTCTATTTCCTTCCTGAGGAAAGAACTAACAGTTCTGAAAGCTAGCTATAGTTTTTTCCTTCTTTTACATGTGTCCATTAGTGGTATGAATGTAAGTACTGGCCAGTCAGTCTCCTTATAATTTCACATATCTCTCAAGTGAATATTACTTTTGATGCAAAACATTTGAAAACTGTGACATTTCACCTTCCATTTCAGTAATATGTTCATGAGATTTTCATGTTTGGAAGTTTAAAAATGTTTATCAATTGAATTGTATTTTATTTTTGTTTTGCTCATTTATTGTTTTTAATTTAATTATCCTTGTGGTATATTATTTTGGAGTCTTGTATTATTTTGCATTGAGAGTGCATGCTTCTTTTAGTTGTTGTGTAAGTACTTCTTGTGTTTTTTCCAGGTTTCTGCTCTTGTAGTTCGTACAGGATTTTCTACTCTAAAAGGCGAATTAATCCGATCCATCATGTTCCCTAAACCCATAGGGTTTAAATTTTATCAAGATTCTGTGAAGTTTATATTGGTTCTCTTCGCAATTTCTCTTCTGGGAATGGCCTTCTGTATCTATGTATTCCTGAGGCATAAAGTATGTGATGGTTTGTAAATGTTCTCTAAGGTTTCTTATATTAGTAAGTTTTAAAATTTGCTTTAACTGCTTTCCATAAACACACTTGATGCAACTTGATGAATAATCTTTTTACTTAATGTGTACAATGTTTATTATATTGGGTGTCCCAGGAGTAATGGTCATTAGTCAGGGATAGAACAGGAACAATCATTAGAAGCAAAAATGTCTAGTAAACATGGACTGTAAAATGCATACATTAAAAGCTATGAACACTTGTTCGGTGGAGGTGATGTTTCACAGTCACAAATCTGAACAAGTGCTCATAACTCTTACGGTATGGACTTCAGAGCCCAGGTTTACTGGACAGTTTCCTCTTTTTTGGTCCATATTACATCATCTCAAAATATGGAAAGCAAAGAGCCTGCAGTAGAAGAGATATGTTTCATTGTATCGAAGCTGAAGCAGAACTCATAGCTCTTAAGGTATGCATTTTAAGAGCCCATGTTTGCTAGACTTTTTTGCTCCAGATAATTGTTCCTGTCATATCCGTCAATACTGACCCTTCCTCCTGGGACACCCTGGATATGACAAAGTAAAGTAATACCTTTGTAGTGGTAAGCTGGGTGCAGTATTTGTAGAAAATGGTATGTGGTAGCAAATAATACATCAGTTACATACACATGTTAATTTAAATCATTTGTAAAAAAAAAAAAAATCCAGGTGTATCTATATAATATTTTAACTAATTTTTATTTTGGTGTTAATGCAGTCCCTATTAACACTCTGAGTCAATTAACTGACTCATGACATGATCCAGTGTCATTGTAGTTTGTCACAAGAATTTTGCACAAAATAATTATTTTGCTGTTTGTGCAAGAATTTAGTCACACAGGAAATTTAATTAAAGGAAATGTAGACATTCAGTACTGTGTCTGCTAATATTTATGGCTGACAAAAGCTGTGACAGAAAACTTATAATGATAAACCCTTTCTTTTCTCCAGTAATTTTTTTGTTAGGGAGAATGAAATTGAATTGGACTGGTTGCTTAAGTATTAAAATTATGTAGGTTGCTTCAAGTGTTACAAAATGAATACTTTGTCCATTAGAGTTGCAAACAGTTAACACGCATCCTGTTGAATATGGAAATAAATGGAGACTTTGAATATCTGCTAATTTGTGTGCTCTGTGGTGTAGCTAGCACAAGCGAGTCTGTTCAACATTAGCTAAATTTTTGTATTTTCAAATATTCTTAAATTAGTGCTCTCTTCCACTGAAAAATCTTGGAAGTTTGTATTAATCAGGGGAAAGAGGAACAAGTTGTGTATAAAAATATGCCCCACGTAGGAATGAGCACATGGGTAACATGAAAATCTTGTTGCTTACACAGAAATATCTGGTAGTTAAACATACTGCGCAGCTAATGAGGCAAATAAATTCTCTCTTTCAGCAAATAACAAACTTTTAGCTGTTTATAAGACAAGAAGTATATAATTTGCATGCCAAATTTGGTGGATAATAAACATGTTTCTCTTTCTTTGTTATTTGTATTCTTTAAATGTTTCATAGTTTTTGTGATCTACCATAAATATGGGAAATATTCCCGAACAGCATCCTCATGTAATAATACTGTGGTCTAATTGAAACTACATGTTAGTTATCATCCCTCACATGTCTCAAGAGTTGTCAGTTGCTCCTCAGTTAAGGTTCAATCAAATGAGGAGACGGCTGTCTCCACTGCCAGAACACACACTTATAGTTATTAAATGAAGCTGAAGCGGAGTATGTCAGTGGCTGTACAATGAACATAAGAGTTAGTCATAAAGTTTTAATTATTGCCTCAAAAAAAATAGAGTTAAATAATTAATAGTACATTTTTTAGCACATGCATGTCCTTGGTCCCAGTACATATTGAAATCACCATACCAAAAGAACCATAGCATGCCCCTGCAGTAGTCAAAACAAAATGGTGCAGCCCACTGCTAATGTGGAGTATCATGTGGTAATTATTAGGCACAGTGGTCAAGCAATAAAGCGCGTGTCTGGAAATTGAGAGTTCACGTGATATAATCTTATTTGGACCATGGATTTTTCAGTCTGCATTTAACATCTCAATGATGTGAGCAATCGCCAGAAATGACACGTGGTTCGGATTCCATGTTAAACTGCTCTAAGTCTCCTTGCCTCTGTTGGATTAACTGGGCTATGTTGGGTACAAGCATGTTGCTGAAGTGCCATCCAGTTGAGTTTTGCACTAGGCCAATGAGCGATATGAAATTATTATTAATAGTGCAGCAGTTCATGCCAAGATTGATGGAAGTGTGGCAACAGATGCTTCCACTGTGGTCAAACAAGTTTAAATGGCAAAGAGTGAAATAGAAGGCTGTCTCTCTCTGAAGAACTGGGAATCACCAGAAAATTGGAACCTCTGATGCTCAAAGACTACTGTATCACAATCAAGACAATAGTGAAAATAAGTTGTGGATCAATTTTCAACAATTGAACATGGCACAGATCACCTGCTTGGTTCCATGACAGTGCGCACACATTCAAAAAGCATGCCAAACAGAGGAAGCACTAGAAATGTCTGGCTCATCTCCAGATGGACCTCTTTAGCTGCTTAAGGATACGGTTTGTTCACATATTACTGAATGTTTGTTGCCCAAGTGCTACATATATTTGTGGAAGTACATATCCTTTAGTGTGCAATAAATACGAAATATGCCACGCATCAAGAAATTCAATAAAAAGAAATTCAGTGGTAACCAGTTCACAAACAAAGCAAGCCACACTGTTGAAAGTAAACTAGGTATAAATTCTTCAGGGAAGAAACTCCCACATGGCACACCTCCTGGTGATTCAAATTTTTGTGTTAACAATGACACTAGTTGATGTGGGCCACACAGACTTGCAACCTCAAATTCAGTAACACAGTTGCAAAATCGCCCAGTGTCATGGTAGCATTCCCACCTCCCTCTCCTCCAGCTGTGCAATAAGCCACCAAATTTTCCCCTCAGGCAGCGGGATGACCTGGTACACAACCAGCAGGTCGGACATGATGGAAAGAATACTCACACGAAGATTTCTTACATCCCTCCAGCCAATAAACATCTGAATCTTCATCTGCCAACTGCAAACACTTCAACAAATCAAACAAATCAATGGTCTCCTCCTACGCCAACTAGGAAAATCTTCTTCAGCAGTGTCGCTGTGTGATACCCCTCACCCGGCTGGCCTCCATGTCGTCCGTGCACACTGCCAATCGTTTTTCTGCCTTGGAATCCGCAGACCAACTGAGGGAGAACCCCAACACCTCTGTAGATCTCATGGAGCAGGATCCTCCAGCCTCTGCACACTGTAGCAAAGTGTTTTCGAAGGCTGGCACTCAGCAATTGCCAAGGTGACACCCCCTCATTTTTTCCCTCCTCCCCTTTCCCCGTCATGACTCTCCTTCAATGGAATGTTCATGACCTTAGATCCAACAAGGAAGAATTACAGCTGTTCTTAAAATTGCAGCACTCACTTTTTCTCTGCCTCCAGGAAACAAAATTGCATCCTCATGACTGCTTTGACCACTTGCATTTCTTTCTTTCTGGTTTAATTTGACCCTCGAGTATCATAATTTACTAACCACTGCACAATGTGGATTTCGTGTGCACCATTCTGCAGTTGACCATTTTGTCACTTTGTCAACTCATGTCATGAATGGTTTTCTGTGGAAATATTGGACTGTGGCCATGTTTCCTTGATATGGAAAAAAGCCTACAACACTTGCTGGAGGACTTGTACCCTCTGTACTCTCTACACATGTGACTTCGGAGACCTCCTGCCCTGTCTCCGTCAGGAATTTTTAAAAGACTGAGTTTTCAAGGTGCATATGCATTCTGCCTTGTTGGACACCTTTATCCAGGAAAAGTGTGCATCAGGGTTCTGTCCTCAGTGCCATCTTCTTTGCTATCGCCATTAACCCTATTATGGCGTGTCTCCCACCGGGCATCTCCAGCTCCCTTTTTGTTGACAATTTTGGTATGTATTGCAGTTCTCCAAAGACTTGTCTCCTTGAGTGGCATCTTCAGCGATGTCTGTCATCTTTACTTGTGGAGCATGGACAGTGGCTTTCACTTTTCCACTCACAAAACTGTCTGCATGAATTTCTGGCAGCGCAGTGGGTTTCTTTCACTGTCCTTAAACCATGGCCCTGTTTCTCTTCGATTCACTGAAACTATGAAATTCCTGGGGCTCATGCTTGATAGGAAACTTTCTTGGACCTCGCACGTTTTACCTGGCTGCCCACTGTACCCAGTTCCTCGTTCTCCTGCATGTCCTCAATGGTACTTCCCAAGGTGTAGATAGGACCACCCTCTTCCATTTGTACTGATCCCTTGTCCATTCAAAACCAGGCTATGAGTGTTTCATTTATGCATCTGCATGTGTGTCCCTCTTATGCCGTCTAAATAAAATTGTGGCATCCATTTAGCCACTGTCGCCTTTTACACTAGCCCTGTTGAGTCTAAAGGCAGAAGCTGCCAAATCACCATTGTCATACTGACGCGATGTTCTCCTCAGTGGATATGCATGCCATATGTCTGCCATGCCTTGCCTATCATCGTATGTGTCATTCTTAAATGACTCCTTTGACAGCCTGTATGGGGGACGTCTCTATTCTGTGTGACCTCCTGGTGTTCGCATTTGGCTTTTGTTCTGGCAGCTTAACTTCATGCTACCTGCCACTTTCATGATGGGTGTGAACCCTTCACCACCTTGGCTTCATGTGGCGGCCCTTGTTCACCTTGGACTTCATTCGCTTCCTAATGACACTACTCCAACCTCGCTCTACATCTACATCTACATCTACATCTACATCCATACTCCGAAAGCCACCTGACGGTGTGTGGCGGAGGGTACCCTGAGTACATCTATCGGTTCTCTCCTCATGGTCTCTTCGCGAGATATACGTAGGAGGGAGCAACATACTGCTTGACTCTTCGGTGAAGGTATGTTCTCAAAACTTTAACAAAAGCCCGTACCGAGCTACTGAGCGTCTCTCCTGCAGAGTCTTCCACAGGAGTTTATCTATCATCTCCGTAACGCTTTTGCAATTACTAAATTACTCTATTGCCGTAGTCTCACGACCCTCACACAGAACTTCGCGATAGTACTTCGTGTACACTGATGGCTCTCATACTGACCGTGGTGTCAGGTGTGCCTTTGTAATTGGCACCAATGATTTTCAGTATCTACTTCTGGAACACTGCTCAGTATTTACAGCGGAGCTCTTCGTCCTGCCACGCAGTACATCCAGTGACACAACTTTTCAATTGGGTCATTTGCTCCAACTCTCTCTCTCTCTTCAGAGCATCTGAATGCTGTACACAGCCCATCCTTTAGTGCAACAGATCCAAGAAAGCCTGTACTTGCTCACCTTTGATGGTGCCACTGTGATGTTCATGTGTGTCCCTGGTCATGTTGGTCCGACAGGAAATGAGGCTGCTGATGCTGCTGCCAAGGCTGCAGCCCTCCTACCTCAGCCAAGTAGTTCTTCCATTCCTTCCGATGATCCCTGTGTTGCCATCTGTCAGTAGGTGGTGCCACTTTGGCATCACCACTGGTCTTCACTCCAGAGAATTAAATCTCTCCCAGTAGCTAGATCGACCTCCTCTCGGCCCTTTCACCGCAGGGATATCATTTTAGCTAGGTTGTGTATTAGACACTGCCATTTTAGCCATTGCCATTTGTTAAGTGATGATCCCCCACCACTTCGTGCTCATTGTCATCAACCTTTGATGGTTCGCCATTACCTGGCCAAATGCCCTTTCTTTAAACACTTACGTTCTAATTTACATTTGCTGTCTGAGTTATAGGCCATTTTAGGTAACAACGTGTGGACCGTCAACTGCATTTTACTTTGTATCCATTGCAGCAGTACAGCGAAGGACATTTAATCTTTAGTTCTGGAATTCCGTTGTCTCTATGGTGTATTTTATGGACCTTTCTCCAAGAGGAAGTCCCTGTTTTTAGCTGTCTTCCCTTCTGTCAATTGGGCTTAATGTGTAATCGCTTTTAACTCCTTTTTCGTCTTAGTGTTGTACAGTTGTGACATGGGTGCATATGACTTAGTTGTTTTTGCACCCTAAAACAAAATAAAACAACCATAAAAGAGCGTTACAGGAACCAGGTATCAGTGTAGCACCACAGGTTCAGCAGGTAGCTGGGCCTGTCATATATATAATGATATCAAACGTGTCTGATCACTATGAAGGGTAATTTGAGTACTGTGCAATATTTGGAGAAGATTGTCTAGTCTATTGTCTGGACCTGCGGGCAGCATTCCAGTGACTTGTTTGTTTTTCAAGACAATAATGTACATGCACGCTGCAACCTTCTCGCGAATGCCTTCAAGCAGGAAACAGAAATTAACCAGATGGAATTATTTGGGTATCTACTGATACAGACCCAACTGAGCATGCTTGCTACTTGCAGTACATTGTTGCAGGAATCCTCACATACTGTACATACTGAGGAAGACTGCCTTCAGCGAATGGCTTGAGCAGCAATGTCTCAGCCACATTGAGGGTATAATACCAAGGAGAATCCAAACATGTTAAAATGCACAGGATGGAACGACACTGCATTAAATATTACCCAGAAACAGATTTTGATTTCACAGGTGTACATAGGTGTGCACTTTTGAGCAGATAGCCTTTTGTAGTAACTCACTGGTTACTACACCTAACACCAGCAGACAGAAGTCGTGTCACTGCGGCAAGTGTAGTGCATGTCGACATTCAAACGGCATGCCCACAACTACCTGAGGTGACTGTAAGGAGCAGCTCAGTCATTTACCACTGTCACCTGGTCCCTCATGAGTGTGCAGCACCACAGCAGCAATATCTGAAGTTGACAGCATCTTTATGAGGACAGGCTTAGATGTCCAGGGCATAATTTGTTATTGTATTTGATATATGTGCACTGCTTGTTTTGTGCTCTTCTTGGTGTCACTCCATGATCCTCACTACTTGCATTGTAATCGTGTTGATGTCACTCTTTGACCCAATAATTTTAACGCATGTGTGTCTCCTTGTGTTCCTAGTTAGAACACAAGTGACAACTAGTGAGGGTTGACTTTTCGCATGTTCCAGATTCTGTGGTTTTTCTGCTGATTGACTCTTCCATAGAGGCTCTACTCGTATCACTTCTGCAACAGCAGCAGGCACATACAACCATGTTGGAACAGTTGTTGGCTACATTGAGCCAGGCTCCAGCACCAGTTGTTCAACCTTCACCATTCCCACCCTGTGATGAATCCACGAAAGAGTGGAACTCATGAAAAGTGGCTCAGCTGACACTTCATGGTGTTCTGAGTGGGAGGTCACTAAAGCTCTTTTCTTATAATGCCTCCTGTACCAGTTAGCTCCTCTATAGGAACCAGTGTCACTTTCTGTTTATATGTGTAGTTTTCTGTCCCACTATCACTGCAAGCATATGCTTATGATATCTGTAGCCCCTGGAGGTGGACCTCTTGCAATAAAAAGAGTCACTTATCTGTGGTATATCAATCTCTTGCACCTGTTGCTGCAGAAACCTGCTCCTTTTGTTCAGTCTGAAGCCTGTAAGCATGCTTTAGTGCAGTGCAATGATTGTGTGTGCTCCGTGCCATGTCTTGAAACATTTCAACCTGGCGAGCATCTGATCCCAGCCATGGACGTGTTGGGAGGTGGTCCTGCCATCACCATTCAGATGGCTCCTAACAGCCAATTTCCTTTGCATTGAAAAAACTCAACTCAGCTCAGCAACATTATTCTCAGGTGGGAGAAAAAGCTCTTGCTATTATCTATGCCTTAAGAAAACTTCATGTATTCTTGTATGGTACAAAATTTCATTGAATTACCGACCATAAGCCCTTGGTTTCCCCTTTTAGCCATTGTGGTCCTTACCGGACAAAGCCTCTCATTGCCTTCAGCATTGGGCTCTGTTCTTATCCCAGTACAAATTCCATTCTTGTTCCATGTTGCAACATGCGAATGCAGATGCTCCATCCCAGCTCTTCATGGACCTGGACCCCTCATTTGACCAGGAAGGACTGCTTTGTTTCCTTCTAGATATGGAGGTGAAGCACACAGTGGATGGCTTTCCCATCAGTGTCTCCCATTTTGCCCCCGCTGTGGCGATGGATCTGATGCTGTGGCAGGTCATACACCTGATAAAACATGGGTAACCTGACCATCTGAAGAGCTAGGCATTGGAGCCGCTTCAGAATTATTCTGCATTGCACCATCACTTTCCCCTCTTGGAGGGTGTTATTCTCCTCTTAACAGGATTCCCTCCCACATCATGGTTCCAGCAGCTATGCACCGGGAGGTCTTGTGCCTGTCACATCAGGGTCACTGGGGAATCTCTCCAAAAAACTGTTTCCAAGCCAATACATGTTTCGGCCAGGCATCCATTGGCAACACCTTGTTGCAGCCTGCCACAAGTGTTGAGATCGGCAGGCAGCACTGTACGCTGTCCTTTCGCCATGGCTGACCCTTATGCAGCCTTATGAGTGTGTCCACAGCTGTTGGCAGTGGGTCGTTTTTCTCGGTTTTGTTATGTCGTTTGTTGTCCTCTGCAACAGCAGATACCACTATCAAGGCCCTATCAGCGATACTCTTCATAAAAGGTTTTCCTTGCCCTCGGGTTTCAGACACTGGTCCTCAGTGGCACAATCTGTCAAGGACTTTCGTATGCACAGTGGCATGCACCTTGTCACAGTGCCGCCATTCCCTCAACAGTCAAATTGTGAGGTGGAACACCTTGCCCATATGTTTCAGACTCAGATGCACAAGTACTTAAAAGATTTCCTTGCCAAAGAGATTCTCATATTTTTTCTCGTTGCACTCACTGGATTCTGGCTGTTGCCCACAGCCCATCTGTTCACCACATCTATGTGATTCACACCGGATATCAACTCATGGCACACCACCATAACCAATTACATCCCAGGATGGGTGCAGGGCTCCGTCCTTGGCCCATGTGCCTCACACCTTGTTCTTTGTCGGTCTGGCCATTCTGGATTCAGGTTCCACCTATCTTGGAAATCGAGGCTTTGTCAATGCTGATGGCAGTTTGCTTCCTGTGGCAAGTGCCAGCACCTCCACTGCAATGGGCAGTTGCTGGCACCTCCCACTGTGATGAGCAGGTACTGGCAGCAGTGGGGACTGAAGCCTGGTCTCTGTCAATAGAGCCTCTCCCCCCCCAGTCCACCATCATCACTGCCCATGTCCACACCAGTCATTTTGGAATCTGCCGTCGAGATGGCTCCCTTCCCCATTGCCAGTCCAGTCACCCGTCGCCACAGGGTCCACAAGGGGTAAGGGTACCTTTGTTCCACTCACTTTTTCCCTTATGCATCAGTCTAGATTGAAAACTTCTTACGCCTTTAGCTGCCACCTCTGCACCACCACAGATTCCATTGATGTCTCAGCAGTCACAGCATCATGGATGGCACTGTCTGGTCTTCTGCCGGTGGTTGTGGCTGAACGGTTCTAGGTGCTTCAGTCCAGAACTGCGTTGCTGCTATGGTCGCAGGTCGCAGGTTCGAATCCTGCGTCGGGCATGGATGTGTGTGATGTCCAAGTCTAGGGGACTGATAACCTCAGATGTTAAGTCCCATAGTGCTCAGAGCCATTTTGTCTGGTCTTCCCCCCCAGAAGGAATGAGGAGTGTAGTGACCACTGGCAGTGTGCGATTTGCAGGGGGGGATGGGGGGATTTCCCCCCCTCTGCATCAGACCATCCCCTCCTCTGGTTTTAGTTGATGCATACCAACCTGGGATGTTTAGTTCCCTCGCACTGTAGTAAAACTTTACATATAATTTAAATTTGTGGAGCCGAACACTGAAAGTTTTTAATAAGTCTTACTATTAATACTATTAATATGTTTCAGTTTTCTATCATCAGAATAAGTACAGCTTTTCACAAATGTGCCTCTACTTTTTGAATTCCCCTTGTATACCTGTATGTAGATGATTTTGTAAATAAGGTTTTATCTATAATGTACTTTTAAAGATAAAACGAGGGATGGCTTTTCTGATAGTGCATACGCGTGAATAGTGAGTTTCGGCATTAACATCTATTTATAAATAGCTGTTTAACGATGCATAACACCACAGTCCAAGCTAGTAACATATATAATTCTACTAACCCCCTAAGACATCCCCCCCACTGGTAAAAGCACAAATCGCACCCTGCCCACTGGTCACTGTACCTACCGCCAGCAGACATAAGTTTGGCCACTACAGCAAGTGTAGTGCATACCTACATTCAGACAGCACACCTACAACTACCCGAGGTGGCCGCTAGGGGCAGCCCAGTCACCGATCACTGTCACCTGGTCTGCTGTGCACATGTAGCCCTACAGAATCAACACCTGAATGGAATAGCATATTTATAAGGACATGCACAGGCCTCTAGACACTCATTTGTTAATGTATTTGATATGTGCACACTGCTTGCATTGTTTCCTTGTTGAGTTCACTATGTGGCCCAATAAATTTGTCTTTTTTTCACATACATGTGTTTCCTTGCATTCTAAGTTAGAAGACTTTTATTTTGGTTATTGTTACTTATTAATGTCACAGTAAAGTTTATGTTTTAATTCTATAAGACTTTCTTTTAGTCCCTGCTCCTCTTGAATCTAAGCCCATGCATGTTTACAGGTATGCAGTTGGAGTAAATGCTTTTCTGGGTAGTGTACTTGTGCCTGAAATAGAGATCCGTGTGAACCACTCACAAAGATTTACTGCCATCAAATAGTTTCATAAATTTATCTTGTAACCTACTGTCACTAGAAATGTTTCCAGGTTTCCCTCTCAAAGCATTCCTAGAAATGGAACACAAATTGGCATGATTATCCTTTCAATACAGTGCCTTGTGCAATTTTATTTTGTTGTTTTTGGACCTCAGATCATCAGTCTTCCTCTTCAGCTACATTGTATGTAGTCAGATATAATAAAAGCACATAACACTAGTTAACAAATTTAAACTTCTTTTTCTGCATCTGGTTTGTAAATGGGTGGATTTACTTAATTTTGGGGTGCTGAATACACTGGTAAAATCAGTTTTTCTCTATGATGTCACATGTCCTAGATACACAGCAGAATAAATAATGGTAATAGCGAAAATTGACACAATTAAGTCAAACAGAAATATACATTCAGAACATTTGAAATCAATACTATTTTGTATGTATATATGGGCATGATGCCAATAAAAGGTTCAAATTAGTTCAGAAGATATTTTCACCTTTAATCATCTTTGGTTTTTGAAAAATCTGATGACAGAGCTTTTCTTTTGTTTGCCATTTCATCACTCTCCCTAACAAGACCCTAGCAGTAGTCACCCATCATCAAAGGGTTCAAATGGCCTTGGTAATGGTGCTCCATGATAAGAATGTCTGAAAGCTTTCAACATGCTCATCGCTTACGGCTCCCAAATTTTCCGGGAAGAAATAAAGTTGAGAATGTAAAAAGTGAGTTTTAACTGACATTCTACACTACATGTTCTTTTAGTTGTCCAACAGATCACTCACAATGCTAACATAGTTTTTGTCTTTTCTGTTACCCAAAAAGCCCTTCACAATTGCTTTAAAAGAAGACCAAACAGCTAATTGGATATCTGTAAGTTTGGTATCAAAGGTTGGAGCTTTCAGCAGTTTTCTTATTTGTGGTCCAACAAATATACCCTCTTTCAGCTTTGCCTCACTTAATTTGGGAAACTTTTCTTTTAAGTGATTGAAAGCCTCACCTTCTTTATCCAGAGCTTTCACAAAGTTCTTGATAAGGCCCAACTTGATTTGAAGGGGGGTAAAATGATTTTATTGGGCTCAACCAATGGGGTATTGTTCACATTTACATTTCCAGGAACATATGACTTCCTTATAGGTCATTCCTAGACTTTTTAGTGGTTCTTGGTATCACCGCTTTCCTAAAGGCACAAAAGCAGCAGTATTTCGGGAATCCAGCCTGTAAACTTGTAAGGAGTGCAGCAACTTTTAAATCACAGCAAAGCTGCCATTCATGCACCTTATATTTGATTGCCTCTAGCAGCAAAACTCATAAGTTTGTTTCATGTCTACTGTGTAAGTCAAAGATACCAATGGAAATGCATTGCCATTATGCAGTAGTACTGCTTTCAAGCTGGTTGTACTGGAGTCAATAGTCACCACTCCTGTGGATTATGTTGTACACCTAGCTGCATCATCTTTCCATTGACATCTCTACATACACACACTGAATTCTGCATATCGAAATACTGAATGAAGGAAACACCTCTTCATCTGAAACAGGAAATTGTTGTCCCTGGAGCTAGAAAGTTGTGTTGTTGCAGTCTTGACGCCAAGAGCTCAGCTTGCTGTTTTGCAAGTTTTAGATCGCGAACCAAATCGTTCGGTTCCTATTGATTAAAGAACTGAAGCAAAGTGTCATGATACTGAGGGCAGTACTCTTCTATATGTTCAATACTTTCTGATTAACTTGACATGGTGTCTGGTCCTGTGGCTTTCAATTTACAGACAGGAATAGGCAACCTCTCATCATGGGGAACAGACAAATGCACTGAAGATACATTTGGATACTTTATTTTATGTCTAGTTTTGCTTGAATATTCCAAAATATTTGTAAGACAGAAGTAACAGTCTGAATAATGGTCATTAGGCTCACACCACACCATCAGAACAGCAAATGGCATGGCTCGGCGTTTTCCTTTCAACCACTCAGTTAATGTTGTAATATAGTTTATGCAGGCAATATGAGTTGCAAAATTTTTATCTTGATCACTAACAGGACAATCAAAATGCAATTTATATGCCTTCTTAACCAAATCAGTGATTGCTTTTCTATGGGCATTTGGAGTGAATTTCCCACACACATAATGAAAATTGTTGGGGTGGTTTAGACAGCAATGAGATTTACTAGTTGCCATTTTTCTTAGTGTAAGTTTTAAACACAAAGAGGTTGCAATATCTTCCACACCACTGGATTACCACACCAACCATTTACTGACGAGTTGTAGATCTTCTAGCTCTCCTCTGCAAATCAAAAACAAACAAACATCAAAACAGAAGAACAGCAAAAAGCGAAATACTGAATACGAAAAATTAAAAAAAAACTTTAAAAACTCAAAAATAGTACATGCTAGAACATTTTGACAGGTATATTCGGATTCTACACACCAAAATACATACTACTCAATGTATCACATCCCAGATGCAAAATGGCAGTTGACTAGTGTAATCATCAGGTGAGGTATAGTTTGTATAAAAATTAAACCAAAACTGTGCTTCAAGGCACAAAGAAAGAACAGATTTTATTGTCCATTTAGACTGAATATATTTGTAAAATTGTGATCGGTTTGTTTCATCAAACCGCCTTCACATGGCTAAATCGTCTTAAGATATGAGTATGGAGGCTACAAGAGTACCCGTCAGTTTCTTTATCCATATTTACATGCTACATCATAAAACGGGGATAAAAATATGCATAGTATGCCATATAAAATATTATTCTGTGAGAAGTATTGTTCTCTGGAACAAATTTGTGTGTAGAAACTGACAGATTACTCTTTTAGTTGATATACCTAGATGTTAACATCATTTGATGAAAGCAGAACTGTTCTCAGAATAAATGCAATCTAATTGCATAACAAAATTTGTTGTACAACCATGGATTGCAAATTTCCTCCAGTAAGGACAGTATGTCAATTTTTGTACAGGCACAGTGTCAACTAACAAATAGTTTTTATCATACTGTTGGATTTGAAACTGTCTGTAAAATGACGATTCTAAACATGATCTTTCACAAATAAGGCTTTTCAATATTTTTATGTTTTACAGGCGACCTTGAAAGAGCTGATATTGCGGACATTGGATGTCATCACGATAGTAGTTCCACCATCATTACCAGCTGCCATGACATCAGGCACGGTTTATTCACAAAATCGTTTGAAGAAGCTGGGTGTGTTTTGTATTTCACCTCCTAGAATTAATGTTTGTGGAAAGATGAAAGTTATATGTTTTGACAAGGTAAACTGTTTGTTTGGAGTTACTTTTATTGAAATGTGATGCTATTTTGTGTGTGTGTGTGTGTGTGTGTGTGTGTGTGTGTGTGTGTGTGTGTGTGTGTGTGTAAATGTTTGCCTGTGGCCAGTCATTGTTCATGAACAACTTGATATAACCATCTCATTCTAGAATGCTAAACAGTGATTACACAATAGCTGATAAATTCTGTCTGTTTTTCCACAGGAATTTCTTATTGTGATATTTATACAGACTGTTAGTATTTTGAGTGATATTTTTGTTATTACTCTGATAATTGACTCATTTTCATATTTGGATTATTTACCTCATAACTCATGGAGTAGTAAAGTTACATAACCTAAGAAGAGTACCAAAAACATTCAACATATTTTGCAAAGCGTGTGTGTGTTGTGTGAAGGATATATTGCATCATGAACTTTAAGAATTAGCAATATCAGTACTTTGAAGTTGGCTTACAGCCCTATGTTACTGCAAAAGTGCAAAATATAAATAATTTATAAGACTGATCACTACATTTGCATCTACATCTACATCTACATCGATACTGTGCAAATCACATTCAAGTGCCTGGCAGAGGGTTCATCAAACCACATTCACAATTCTCTATTATTCCAAGCTCGTATAGCACATGGAAAGAATGAAGACCTGTATCTTTCTGTACGAGCTCTGATTTCCCTTATTTTATCGTGGTGGTCATTCCTCCCTATGTAGGTCGGTGTCAACAAAATATTTTCACATTCGGAGGAGAAGGTTGGTGATTGGAATTTTGTGAGAAGATTCTGTTGCAATGAAAAACGCCTATCTTTTAATGATTTCCAGCCCAAATCCTTTATCGTTTCTGTGACACTCTCTCCCATATTTTGCGATAATACAAAACGTACTGCCTTTCTTTGAACTTTTTCGATGTAGTCCATCGGTCCTACCTGGTACGGATCCCACACAGGGCAGCAGTAGTCTAAAATAGGATGGACAAGCGTAGTGTAGGCAGTCTCCCTAGTAGGTCTGTTATGTTTTCTAAGTGTCCTGCCAATAAAATGCAGTCTTTGGTTAGCCTTCCCCACAACATTTTCTGTTTGTTCCTACAAATTTAAGTTGTTCGTAATTGTAATACCTAGGTATTTAGTTGAATTTACGGCTTTTAGATTAGACTGATTTATCATGTAACCGAACTTGAACGAATTCCTTTTAGTACTCATGTGGATGACCTCACACTTTTCGGTGTTTAGGGTCAATTGCCACTTTTCGCACCATTCAGATATCTTTTCTAAATTGTTTTGTAGTTTGTTTTGATCTTCTGGTGATTTTTATTAGTCGATAAACGACTGTGTCATCTGCAAACAACCAAAGACGGCTGCTCAGATTCTCCAAAATCGTTTATATAGATAAGGAACAGCAAAGGGCCTATAACACTACCTTGGGGAATGCCAGAAATCACTTCTGTTTTACTCAATGACTTTCCGTCAATTATTACAAACTGTGACCTCTCTGACAGGAAATCACAAATCCAGTCACATAACTGAGACGATATTCCATAAGCACGCAATTTCACTATGAACTGCTTGTGTGGTACAGTGTCAAAAGCCTTCCGGAAATCCAGAAATACGGAATCGATCTGAAATCCCTTGTCAATAGCACTCAACACTTCATGTGAATAAAGAGCTAGTTGTGTTTCACAGGAACGATGCTTTCTAAACTCATGTTGACTGTGTGTCAATAGACCGTTTTCTTCTAGGTAATTCATAATGTTCAAACACAATATATGTTGACAAACTGCCTATTGGCTTCTGTCTCGGGTTCTTCGGCCGACGTTCATCTAATGATTTTTCTGACGTTTCGCCAGCACGAGTGGCTGGCATTGTCAAAGCTTCACCCTCCATTGCTGGTGGTGAACTGGAGCCGAGCTCGCGGGCGCAGACTATATGTACCTGGCGCGCCAACGTCCGAGGGCTTCTCCGCGGTCATTTCCGGTGCGGTTCTCCTCTTGCTACCTGCGACGGTCGTTCGCTGCAGTACGGGAAGCCAGGATCCGTTGACCTTAAGGCTTTCCTCTTTCTTGTTCAAACTGTTCGCGTGTTTTTGTATTTCTACAGCTTCTCTGAACAAGCGCGTGTGATAGTGGTTCTCTACAGCCAGAACTTCCGTGTCGGCGAATTTTATTACGTGGTCGGTCTCATTCAGTGCGTGTTCTGCCACGGCCGATTTCTCCACCTGCCCCAACCTGCAATGTCGTTTATGCTCCTTGATCCTGGTGTTAATGGATCGTCCAGTCATCCCGACATAAACTTTTCCGCATGTGCATGGTATGCGGTATATTCCCGACATTGAAAGTGGGTCTCTTTTCTCCTTCGCCGATCTAAGACACTCTTTGATCTTCCTTGTCGGTTTGAAGATCGTCTTTACGCCATGTTTGCGCAATATACGGCCGATTCTGTCCGTCACTCTGGGAATGTATGGCAGAAAGGCCGTACCCGACATTTCTTTTTCTGGTTCCTTACTCCGCCGAGTGTTTGGCTCAGTTACACTTCTAATATAATTTGTGGAGTACCCATTGCTCCTCAGGACTGTTTCCAGGTGTTGCATTTCTCGTTTGAGGTGTTGCGGCTCACATATTCGTCCTGCTCTCGTTACGAGCGTACTAATCATGCCCCTTTTCTGGCTCGGGTGGTGGTTTGACAGTTTGTGCAGGTATCGGTCCGTGTGAGTCGGTTTTCGATACACGCTGTGTCCCAGGTTTTCGCCGTCCCTTGTGACCAGCACATCTAGAAATGGCAGTTTCTTGTCCTTTTCTACTTCCATGGTAAATGTTATGTTGGCATGGAGGCTGTTCAAGTGTCTTAGGAAGTCACCGAGCTGTTCTTCACCATGGCTCCACACCACGAAAGTATCATCGACGTACCTGTACCACACCTTAGGTTTGCAAGTGGCCGAGTCCAGTGCCTGTGCTTCGAATTGTTCCATGAATAAGTTGGCCACCACTGGACTGAGAGGACTACCCATGGCGACGCCTTCCAGCTGTTCGTAGAAGTCGCCATTCCACGTGAAATAGCTCGTGGTGAGACATGCATGGAAGAGCTTTCTGATGTCTAGCGGGAAAATGGAACCGATGTGCTCCAGAGCGTCACTGAGTGGCACTTTCGTAAATAACGAAACAACATCAAAGCTGACCAGGATGTCGTTTGGTGCAAGTTTCAGTTTCTTCAGCTTCTCAATGAAATGTCCTGAGTCCTTAATGTATGTGTCGGTCTTCCCCACGTGTGGTTGGAGCAGAGAGGCCAAGTGTTTTGCCAGCTTATATGTCGGTGATCCAGGAGCGCTAACGATCGGTCTCAGTGGAACGTTGTTCTTATGGATCTTGGGTAATCCATACAGCCGAGGTGGTAGGGCTTCTGTGTTGCGCAGGTTTCTCTGTATGTCCGCCGGCAGAGAAGACGCCTTGATCAATCGATTCGTATTCCGTGTGATACGTTGCGTCGGATCTGCGCTTAGTTTTCGGTACGTCGTCGGATCTAATAGGTCTCGGATCTTTTGCTCATAATCTTCGGTCTTCATTACGACGGTCGCATTCCCCTTATCGGCAGGCAGTACCAATATACTCTTGTCGGCGTTGAGATTCTTAATGGCTTGTACCTCTTCTTTCTTCAGGTTGCAAGCTGGCGGTTTTGCTCGGCGCAGTATCCTGGCTGTTTCCGTGCGTATTTCCTCTGCCCTTTCACAAGGAAGGGCACGAATGGCTGCTTCGGTGTTGGCAATGATGTCCTCCATAGGTATGGTTCTCGGGATGATAGCGAAATTCCCTCCTTTTTGAAGAACAGACACTTCCGCTTCGGTCAATTGTCGTTCAGTGAGGTTGACCACTGTGTGTGACATGTCGGGAGTCGCCTTGTCGGTCTGCTTCCGGCATCTTTCAAACTTTTTCTTCTGTCGCTCGGTGCAGCGCTCGAGTTCGTTCTGCATGCTCCTGTGAGTGATGCTGTCGATCTTGTCCCAGTCGTCTCGATGCATTCTGCTACTTAGTTGATAGAAAATGTCCAGAAGTTCCTGATCCGTTCTTGCCAAGTCTCTCCGTGTTGTATGTATTCGCTCACGAAGAAAAGCTCGTTCCATTCTGTCGTAGATACGATGTGCTTGGGCGGTGGTGAATAGGTGCTTGCATCTCAAGAACTTCGGTGTAGCACATTCATCTCGGCACCGTGACAGAAAGGCGAGAGAGGACATCAGTCGCGCTTTCTTCTTCCGTCGTTGGTCAAGGCGTCGGTACAATCTGCAAATCTCCTCCCCGTAGAGGCGTAATACAAAATTGTTGAGGCTTTCGTGGCCACTTGTTGACAAACTGCCTATTGGCTTCTGTCTCGGGTTCTTCGGCCGACGTTCATCTAATGATTTTTCTGACGTTTCGCCAGCACGAGTGGCTGGCATTGTCAAAGCTTCACCCTCCATTGCTGGTGGTGAACTGGAGCCGAGCTCGCGGGCGCAGACTATATGTACCTGGCGCGCCAACGTCAGAGGGCTTCTCCGCGGTCATTTCCGGTGCGGTTTGTCAACAAGTGGCCACGAAAGCCTCAACAATTTTGTATTACGCCTCTACGGGGAGGAGATTTGCAGATTGTACCGACGCCTTGACCAACGACGGAAGAAGAAAGCGCGACTGATGTCCTCTCTCGCCTTTCTGTCACGGTGCCGAGATGAATGTGCTACACCGAAGTTCTTGAGATGCAAGCGCCTATTCACCACCGCCCAAGCACATCGTATCTACGACGGAATGGAACGAGCTTTTCTTCGTGAGCGAATACATACAACACGGAGAGACTTGGCAAGAACGGATCAGGAACTTCTGGACATTTTCTATCAACTAAGTAGCAGAATGCATCGAGACGACTGGGACAAGATCGACAGCATCACTCACAGGAGCATGCAGAACGAACTCGAGCGCTGCACCGAGCGACAGAAGAAAAAGTTTGAAAGATGCCGGAAGCAGACCGACAAGGCGACTCCCGACATGTCACACACAGTGGTCAACCTCACTGAACGACAATTGACCGAAGCGGAAGTGTCTGTTCTTCAAAAAGGAGGGAATTTCGCTATCATCCCGAGAACCATACCTATGGAGGACATCATTGCCAACACCGAAGCAGCCATTCGTGCCCTTCCTTGTGAAAGGGCAGAGGAAATACGCACGGAAACAGCCAGGATACTGCGCCGAGCAAAACCGCCAGCTTGCAACCTGAAGAAAGAAGAGGTACAAGCCATTAAGAATCTCAACGCCGACAAGAGTATATTGGTACTGCCTGCCGATAAGGGGAATGCGACCGTCGTAATGAAGACCGAAGATTATGAGCAAAAGATCCGAGACCTATTAGATCCGACGACGTACCGAAAACTAAGCGCAGATCCGACGCAACGTATCACACGGAATACGAATCGATTGATCAAGGCGTCTTCTCTGCCGGCGGACATACAGAGAAACCTGCGCAACACAGAAGCCCTACCACCTCGGCTGTATGGATTACCCAAGATCCATAAGAACAACGTTCCACTGAGACCGATCGTTAGCGCTCCTGGATCACCGACATATAAGCTGGCAAAACACTTGGCCTCTCTGCTCCAACCACACGTGGGGAAGACCGACACATACATTAAGGACTCAGGACATTTCATTGAGAAGCTGAAGAAACTGAAACTTGCACCAAACGACATCCTGGTCAGCTTTGATGTTGTTTCGTTATTTACGAAAGTGCCACTCAGTGACGCTCTGGAGCACATCGGTTCCATTTTCCCGCTAGACATCAGAAAGCTCTTCCATGCATGTCTCACCACGAGCTATTTCACGTGGAATGGCGACTTCTACGAACAGCTGGAAGGCGTCGCCATGGGTAGTCCTCTCAGTCCAGTGGTGGCCAACTTATTCATGGAACAATTCGAAGCACAGGCACTGGACTCGGCCACTTGCAAACCTAAGGTGTGGTACAGGTACGTCGATGATACTTTCGTGGTGTGGAGCCATGGTGAAGAACAGCTCGGTGACTTCCTAAGACACTTGAACAGCCTCCATGCCAACATAACATTTACCATGGAAGTAGAAAAGGACAAGAAACTGCCATTTCTAGATGTGCTGGTCACAAGGGACGGCGAAAACCTGGGACACAGCGTGTATCGAAAACCGACTCACACGGACCGATACCTGCACAAACTGTCAAACCACCACCCGAGCCAGAAAAGGGGCATGATTAGTACGCTCGTAACGAGAGCAGGACGAATATGTGAGCTGCAACACCTGGAAACAGTCCTGAGGAGCAATGGGTACTCCACAAATTATATTAGAAGTGTAACTGAGCCAAACACTCGGCGGAGTAAGGAACCAGAAAAAGAAATGTCGGGTACGGCCTTTCTGCCATACATTCCCAGAGTGACGGACAGAATCGGCCGTATATTGCGCAAACATGGCGTAAAGACGATCTTCAAACCGACAAGGAAGATCAAAGAGTGTCTTAGATCGGCGAAGGAGAAAAGAGACCCACTTTCAATGTCGGGAATATACCGCATACCATGCACATGCGGAAAAGTTTATGTCGGGATGACTGGACGATCCATTAACACCAGGATCAAGGAGCATAAACGACATTGCAGGTTGGGGCAGGTGGAGAAATCGGCCGTGGCAGAACACGCACTGAATGAGACCGACCACGTAATAAAATTCGCCGACACGGAAGTTCTGGCTGTAGAGAACCACTATCACACGCGCTTGTTCAGAGAAGCTGTAGAAATACAAAAACACGCGAACAGTTTGAACAAGAAAGAGGAAAGCCTTAAGGTCAACGGATCCTGGCTTCCCGTACTGCAGCGAACGACCGTCGCAGGTAGCAAGAGGAGAACCGCACCGGAAATGACCGCGGAGAAGCCCTCGGACGTTGGCGCGCCAGGTACATATAGTCTGCGCCCGCGAGCTCGGCTCCAGTTCACCACCAGCAATGGAGGGTGAAGCTTTGACAATGCCAGCCACTCGTGCTGGCGAAACGTCAGAAAAATCATTAGATGAACGTCGGCCGAAGAACCCGAGACAGAAGCCAATAGGCAGTTTGTCAACAAGTGGCCACGAAAGCCTCAACAATTTTGTACAATATATGTTCTAGAATCCTGCTGCATATCCACCTTAATGATATGGGCCTGTAATTTAGTGGATTACTCCTCCTACCTTTCTTGAATATTGGTGTGACCTGTGCAACTTTCCAGTCTTGGGTATGGATCTGTCATCGAGCGAACGGTTAAATATTATTATTGTTAAGTATGGGGCTACTGCATCAGCATACTCCGAAAGGAACCTAATTGGTATACAGTCTGGGCCAGAAGACTTGCTTTTATAAAGTGATTTAAGTTGCTTCACTACTCAGAGGATAGTTACTTCTACGTTACTCACGTTGGCAGCTGTCCTCGATTCGAATTCTGGAATATTTACTTCATCTTCTTTTGTGAAGGCATTTCAGAAGGCTATGTTTTGTAACTCTGCTTTGGCAGCACTGTCTTCGATAATATCTCCATTTCTATCATGCAGAGAAGGCATTGATTGTTCCTTGCTGCTAACATGCTTCACATACGACCAGAATCTCTTTGGATTTTCTGCCAGGTTTCGAGACAAAGTTTCATTGTGGAAACTGTTATAGGCATCTCGCATTGAAGTCCATGCTTAATTTCGAGCTTCTGTAAAAGATCGCCAATCTTGGGAATTTTGCGTCTTTTTAAATTTGGCATGTTTGTTTCGTTGTTTCTGAAATAGTGTTCTAACCCGTTTTGTGTACCAAGGAGGATCAGCTCCGTCGTTTGTTAATTTATTTGGTATAAATCTCTCAATTGCTGCCGATACTATTTCTTTGAATTTAAGCCACATTTGGTCTATACTTATAGTATTAATTTGGAATGAGTGGAGATTCTCTCGCAGGAAGGCATCAAGTGAATTTTTATATGCTTTTTCAGTAGGTATATTTTTCCCTTATTTTTCGAGGATTTGGGGATTACAATATTCAATCTTGCTACGACAGCCCTATGTTCACTAATCCCTGAATCGGTTGTGATGCTCGTTATTAACTGAGGATTATTTGTTGCTAAGAGGTCAAGTGTGTTTTCACAACTGTTTACTATTTGCATGGGCTCATGAACTAACTGCTCGAAATACTTTTCAGAGAATGTGTTTAGCACAATTTCGGATGATATTTTATGCGTACCTCCAGAATTACACATGTATTTTTACCAACATATTGAGGGTAAATTAAAGGCACCACCAACTATTATCGTATGAGTCGTGTAGGTATTAGAAATCAAACTCAAGTTTTCTTTGAACCTTTCAGCAACTGTATCATCTGAATTGGGAGGTCGGTAAAAGGATCCAGTTATTATTTTATTCCAGTTGCCAAGAATGACCTCTGCCCATACTAACTCATAGGAAGTTTCTACTTCTGACACCAACAAACACGCCATCGCCAACAGTGTTTAGCCTATCCTTTCAGAACACCGTTAGGTTCTTCGCAAAAATTTCAACTGAGCTTATATCCGGCTTTAGCCAGCTTTCAGTGCCTATAACGATTTGAGCATCAGTGCTTTCTATTAGCGCTTGGAGCTCTGGCACTATCCCAATATAGCTACGACAATTTACAACTCTTATACCAATGGTTCCTGTATCTACGTTCTTCTTGTGTTTAGCCTGCACCCTTTGTGACTGAAGCCTTTCTTGTGTTTTCCCAAGACCCTCTAACCTAAAAAACTGCCCAGTCCATGCCACACGGCCCCTGCTACCCGTGTAACCACCTCCTGCATATAGTGGACACCTGACCTATTCAGCAAAACCTGAAACCCAACCACCCTTTGGCGCAAGTCGACAAATCTGCAGCCTACATGGTCACAGAACTGTCTGAGCCTCTGATTCAGACCCTCCACTCAGCTCTGTACCAGAGGTCCGCAATCGGTCCTGTCGACTATGCTTCAAATGGTCAGCTCTGCTTTCATCTTGCAAGCAAGACTGGCAGCCTTTACCACTTCTGTTAGCCGCTCGAAACCAGAGAAATCTCTTCTGGTCCAAAGTGACACACATCATTGGTAGTGACGTGGGCAACCACCTGCAGTTGGCTGCACCCTGTGCTGTTCATGGCATCCGGGAGGACCCTTTCCACATCTGGAATGACTCCACCCAGTATGCAAACAGAGTGCACATTGGTTTTCTTACCCTTCTTGTCAGCCAAGTCCCTAAGGAGCTCCCAACTACCAATAATCCCACCCTCTGTGATTGCCTGGATCTTGCAGGCTGAGTGGCTTCCTCTGAAACAGGATAGGCGACAGCATCTGGCTCACCGACAGTGTCAGTCACAGACAGCACCTGGAACCTGTTTGTCAGACAAACCGGGGAGGTCTTACGTGCGGCTGCCTGGGAAGTCTTTCGCCGCCTGCTTCGCCCCGGAGTGACCTCCCACTCTACCACAGGTGAAGGATCAGCCTCAGTGCGAGCAGTAACTGGGTTGGCCACCAGTGAGGACCGATCGGAGGACTCTGACATGCTGAACGTCCGTTGGATCCCCACGGCCGGCTCACAACAGTGGTGCCCATCCACTGCAGCCTCAAGCTGTGTAACCGAAGCCATCACAGCCTGAAGCTGAGAGTGAAGTGTCACCAACTCGGCTCACATCCGCACACAACAATCGCAGTCCCTGTCCATACTAAAGACCGTGGAAAACTAATCTATGCAGATAAATGGACTATCGGCACATGATGCACAGCTCTAGACCCTGATGGAAATGCACAAACTGTGTCTAGTAATATGCAGATCTTCTAAAACCTAACTACCGAAGCACTCAGGTGAAACGAAATAATTTGCCCCTGATTAGGAACTTGTAATATGTCACAAAATCAGTTTACATTCCGACGCAGACGAAAACGCGACAACTGTGGCTATTGGATATTAAATTTACATGCAGAAACTCAAGAAAATACACTATTAAAGCACACAGATGATACAATAAAATTTGCTCGTTGTTAGGAACTCGTAAATGACACAATATCGGTTACTTCCCTGTTTTTGTGTCTGTCTCGGTCAGCTACTGCTGATTGTCACTCAGCAGAGTAATGAGAATCTGTTCTCATTGAAAACCTGTTTTTAGCCTAGATTTGTCAGTAGCACAATCGCCATTAATCCAAGTAGAGTGTGTGAATAAAGCTGGAGCAGTGTAGCAGTCTTTGTCATTGTTAAAGCAATCTCAGAGGCAGGCAGTGAGCAAGCATAGCAACACAAGTGGCTGGTGTGCTTTGCTGCATGTCTTTTATCTGTGGTACACAATGATTGATCATGCTCTATGAAATCTTTGCCTTTTTCCCACATGGTAGCGTGCTGCCTCCTGGTGAGTGATATCCAATGGCTGCATGGATATCTGTAGTTGTGCAGTATCAGTAGTGCTGCTGCATTGTAAGGAATCAATAGATAGTGCTGAATACACAGTGTAAAGTTTCATACCAGTTAATTTTTTTTTCAATGTACATGATGAACCAGAACCCCACCACAAAATTTTAGAGATTCTTCACGGATTTTTTTTCCAAGTATTTTGATATAAGGGACCCGTGGTCTCTGGTGGCTCATTACAGATTAATTACATTTTGTTTGATTTCTTACCCCATATACCAGTATTGCATTGAAAATATCTGCACGACTGTGCAGATGTTGACTTTATGCACTGTGTGTCTTGTTTGGAAACAAACTTGTTCCATTCATTCACAGTACTTGCTGTTGACAACAGTGATGCCAATTTTACACTTGGTGCTCAAGCCTGCATTCAGTACTGCTCAGTCCCCCCAGGGGATC
Organism: Schistocerca nitens; assembly: GCF_023898315.1. Classification (NCBI taxonomy): domain Eukaryota; kingdom Metazoa; phylum Arthropoda; class Insecta; order Orthoptera; family Acrididae; genus Schistocerca; species Schistocerca nitens. The sequence goes on from NC_064616.1 coordinate 486,978,880, forward strand.
CACAACTCTATTGTGGATACGTGCTTAGCGAGCACGGGGCCCCGAGCTGATGTGGCCTTCCTTCCTTTCCGGGCTGCATACCTTCCCTTTCCGCATCCTTCCCCATCCCCCATCTTCGCCCCCCCCCCCCTTCACCTCTGGCTCTTTCTTTCCCTTTCTCTAGGGTTATGGTTTGTGCCTACGTCCGGAGACGGACGCTTGTAAATATACTACATTCTTCGCCTTCCTTCCTTGCTTGTAAGTCTTCATCCTTCCTTTGTCCTTCTCTTTTCCTTACCTCTTCTCTCTACCTTCTCCGCTGCGGCGTTTGAGACCTCTCTTCTTTCCTTTCCCTTTCTCTTTCTTCCTCCCTGTGCGTGTCTGAAGGCCAACCCACGCACTTCCATGCGTAGCCGGTGACGGGGTAACGCGTAATTCCCCGCCCCGGGTAGACAGGTAGGACACGTACGTACCCCCTGGTAACGGCCAGGCCCAGGGAGGGGTGATTACCCGAGCTGATACCTTCCAAAAGTGCCGATTGGTCCCTCCGTCCGTTTGTCGGGAGGTGTGACCTGAGGTGTGAACAATCACCTAAGGCGGGAGTGCCCTCAGAGAGGGCCCCCACAAGGGAGGAGCGCGCCATCGGAGACGCCGGTAATCATGGGGGATTCTTCCGCAATGGTTTCCTCACCTTCCACTATGTCTGCTCACAAACGTAAGTTCACTGAGTCTCAACCACAGTCAGTTCTTCCATCGTTGCCACAGTTCCTTGTTGTTTCTCGGTCTGACGAAGGTCACGACTTCTCCACGGTCAACCCTTTCATTATTCAGAAAGGTGTCGACGCAATTGCAGGTCCTGTAAAGTCTTGTTCAGATTACGGAATGGCACCCTGTTGTTAGAAACAGTCAGTGCCCTCCAGGCACAAAAATTGCTGCGTACGTCACTACTACACACCTTCCCTGTCCGGGTGGAACCGCACCGTACCTTAAATTCCTCGCGTGGAGTCGTTTATACACGCTCCCTCGATGGACTGTCTGACGAAGAAATTCAGCACTACCTGTCTGACCAGGGCGTAACGGCTGTTCATAGGATTATGAAAAGGGTTGACACGAACATCATTCCAACCCGCACTGTCTTCTTGACATTTGACAAAGTTCAACTACCATCGAAAATCAAAGCCGGCTATGAGATAATTTCCGTTCGCCCTTACGTCCCGAACCCTACGCGTTGCTATCGGTGCCAGTGGTTCAATCACACCAGCCAGTCCTGTTCCAATCCGGCCAAATGTGTTACGTGTGGCAGGGATGCCCATGAGGGTGCTTGTCCACCTCCATCCCCTCGCTGCATCAACTGTATGGGTGACCACGCCGCTTCCTCTCGAGATTGTCCCGTTTTTAAGGACGAAAAGCTCATCCAGGAAATTCGAGTAAAGGAAAAGGTGTCGACCTTTGCTGCTCGAAAATTATTTGCCAGTCGACAGCCCACCATGCCTCAGAAAGGAAAATACAGCACTGTCCTTGCTTCTCCTCGGCGAACAAAGGAGGCGGCCACGCAGACTTGCGACCTCACCTTTAGTGCCACGGTCGTCAGATCGGCCAGCGCAAAGATCGCCCGTTCAACCTCACCACTTTCGCCTGCCCACTCTCCGGTTCACCCTTCGTCGAGTTCTGCTAAATCTCGAGCCCAAAAGTCAGACACCAAGACTTCGAAAAAAGAGCATACTCGTGAAGAGTTTTTACGTACGGCAACTTCGCAACCATCGGTTCCTCCTTCCTCTAAACATCATACTTCCAAGAAGGCTACAAAGAAACCCAGTTCCTCTCCTTCTCCGCCAAGGCGTGTCCCATCTACAGCACCACCTGGCGGAAGTCGCCCTCGGCCGTCTTCTGTGTCGCCGAGGCGCACTGCTGGCGGCCGATCAACCGGCCGGTCGCTGGTGGCAGGAGCTGCTCCTGACCAACCTATGGATCAGGATCTTCTGCCTTCGGCTGAATGCCATTCCGTGCTGTCGGTCGCAAGCTCAGAGCAGTCGTTGAGTTGACAGCGACCTTGGTCACATTCCTCCATTTCCAGTTCACCCTATGTCCATTATCCACTGGAATATCCGCGGTATTCGAGCCAATCGGGATGAATTGTCGATCCTCTTAAAATACTACTCGCCGGTCATCTTTTGTCTTCAGGAAACAAAGCTGCGTCCCCATGACCGCTTTGTTCTCCCTCATTTTCAGTCCGTCCGATATGATCTCCCCTCTGTTGAAGGCACTCCAGCACATGGAGGACTCATGATTCTTCTCCATGAAACTCTCCATTATCACCCAATCCATTTAAACACTTCCTTCCAAGCGGTCGCCGTCCGTCTTTCCCTTTCCGGATACACGTTCTCTCTTTGTACTGTATACATTCCATCGTCCACACCAATGGCACGAGCTGATCTCCTTCATCTTCTTGGTCAGCTTCCACCCCCATATTTGCTGGTTGGGGACTTCAATGCCCACCACCCGCTTTGGGGATCTCCACATCCTTGTCCACGTGGCTCACTATTGCTAGACGTCTTCCACCAAGCAGATCTAGTTTGCCTCAACACTGGGGTCCCTACGTTTTTGTCTGCCTCCACGGCAAATTTATCTCATTTGGACCTTGTGGTCGGTACTGTTCCACTAGCTCGGCGCTTCGAATGGTTCGCCCTTGATGATACACACTCGAGTGACCACTTTCCATGTGTCCTTAGACTGCAGCCTCAACAGCCATATATGCGCCCGCGACGCTGGAAGTTTGCTCAAGCCGATTGGACACTTTTTTCGTCTCTAGCGACATTCGATGACCGTCACTTCCCCAGCGTCGACGATGAGGTGACACATATTACCGATGTTATTCTTACAGCTGCGGAACATTCAATACCACGCACATCCGAATTGCCCCGGTGCCCCTCCAGTTCCTTGGTGGAACGAGGCATGCTGTGATGCACTACGTGAGCGGCGACGTGCTCTCCGCGTTTTCCGCCACCATCCTACTTTGGCCAACTGTATCCGCTATAAGCAGCTCCGAGCGCGATGCCGTCGTGTCATCCGCGATAGCAAGAAGGCAAGCTGGAAATTCTTTATTAGCTCATTTAACACCTTCACTCCCTCCTCGGAAGTTTGGAGTCGGCTTCGACGGTTCTCAGGCGCGCCTGGTTTCTCCCCGGTCTCTGGGCTCACTGTCGCGCATGACACATTAGTGGACCCCGTCGCAATTTCTAACTCGTTGGGTCAGCACTTTTCCGAGATTTCGAGCTCTTCAAATTACCCGCCAGCGTTTCTCCCAAAGAAACGTGCAGCGGAAGTGCGACCTCTTGCTTTCTCCTCTCAAAATCGCGAAAGCTACAATACTGTTTTCTCCTTGCGGGAACTCCAACATGCACTCTCTTCTTCTCGCTCCTCCGCCCCAGGACCAGATGGTATCCACGTCCAAATGTTGCTACATTTATCAACCCATAGTCTGCGTTACCTCCTTCGCCTTTATAATCGAATTTGGACTGACAGTACTTTTCCCAGACGATGGCGGGAAGCTATCGTCGTTCCTGTTCCGAAACCTGGAAAGGACAAACATCTCCCCTCTAGCTATCGCCCCATTTCTCTCACGAGTAGCGTCTGTAAGGTTTTGGAGCGTATGGTGAATTACCGTTTAGCGTGGTGGCTGGAATCCCGCAGTCTTTTAACACCTGCCCAATGCGGATTCCGAAAGCATCGTTCTGCAGTTGACCATCTTGTTGCTCTCTCCACTTATATCATGAACAATTTTCTCCGGAAACGCCAAACGGTAGCAATATTTTTTGATCTGGAGAGAGCATACGATACCTGTTGGAGGACAGGCATCCTCCGCACACTGTTCTCATGGGGCTTTCGAGGCCGGCTGCCCCTTTTTCTTCGCGAATTTATGGCAGAGCGCACATTTAGGGTGCGGGTGAACACTACTCTCTCCCGCACTTTCTCCCAAGAAAACGGGGTACCCCAGGGCTCCGTGCTGAGTGTTGTACTGTTTGCCATCGCTATAAATCCAATTATGGATTGTCTCCTTCCCGATGTCTCGGGCTCCCTCTTTGTGGATGATTTTGCGATCTACTACAGCTCTCAACGGACCAGCCTTCTTGAACGACGTCTTCAAGGATGTCTCGATCGCCTCCACTCTTGGAGCATCGAAACCGGCTTCCGTTTCTCTCCCAGTAAGACCGTTTGTGTTAATTTTTGGCGACGTAAGGAGTTTCTTCCGCCCTCCTTACATCTAGGACCTGTCAACCTTCCGTTTTCAGACGTCGCTAAATTCTTGGGTCTTATGTTTGACAGAAAACTGTGCTGGTCCTCCCACGTTTCCTATCTTTCGGCTCGCTGTCTGCGATCGCTTAACACCCTCCGTGTCCTGAATGGTACCTCCTGGGGAGCGGACCGAGTGGTCCTTCTCCGCCTCTATCGCGCCTTAGTGCGCTCGAAATTGGATTATGGAAGCATAGTCTACTCCTCTGCTCGGCCGTCTATTCTTCGGCGTCTCGACTCTATCCACCACCGTGGATTACGTTTAGTGTCTGGAGCTTTTTACACTAGCCCTGTGGAGAGCCTTTATGCTGAGACTGCTGAACCTCCGTTGTCCAATCGGCGAGCAGTCCTTCTGAGTCGTTATGCTAGCCATCTGTCTTCCATGCCTGCTAATCCAGCCCATGCCCTTTTTTTCGACGCCTCATTTGATGTAGGGTATGCAGGCCGCTTCTCCTCCCTACTACCCCCGGGAGTCAGCTTCCGTCAACTGCTCCATTCTCTTTCCTTCCGCTTTCCTAAAACCCTCTTGACAACTTGGGGTACAGCACCGCCTTGGCTCCGTCCCCGGATCTGCCTGCTCCGTGACCTTTGTCGATTTCCCAAGGATGGTACCCCTACACTTGCTTATCGTCGGGCATTTGCTGCTCTACGTGCACAAATGACGGACGCCACATTTATTTACACCGACGGCTCGAAAACATCGTTAGGTGTAGGGAGTGCCTATATTGTTGGCGACACCCCAAATGAATTTCGGCTTCCCGACCAGTGTTCGGTGTATACTGCGTAGCTTTACGCTGTTCTCCAGGCTGTCCACTACATCCGCCGCCATCGGCGGATACAGTACGTTATCTGCTCGGATTCTCTCAGCTCTCTCCTCAGTCTCCAAGCTCTTTACCCTGTGCACCCTCTGGTCCACCGGATTCAGGACTGTCTGCGCTTGCTCCACCTGGGGGGCGTCTCGGTGGCGTTCCTCTGGCTCCCGGGACACGCTGGTATCTGTGGGAATGAGGCGGCCGATATAGCGGCCAAGGCTGCAGTCTCTCTTCCTCGGCCAGCTATTCAGTCGCTTCCCTTCACCGATCTACGGAGCGGTTTATGTCGCAAAGTTGCTCATTTATGGCATGCGCATTGGTCAACACTTCCCCATAATAAATTGCGGGAAGTGAAAGCCCTTCCTTGCGCTTGGACCTCTTCCTCCCGAACGCGTCGTCGGGAGGAGGTAATTTTAACTATACTCCGGATAGGGCACTGTCTTTTTAGCCATCGACATCTTTTAAGCGGCGATCCTCCCCCAATCTGTCCCCACTGCTCTCAGCTGTGGACGGTATGACACCTTTTAATTGAATGCCCCTATTTTAATCCGTTACGCGCCCGTCTACAGCTATCGCCCGATCTATCGTCGATTTTAGCCGATGACACGCGCTCAGCCGACCGCGTTCTCCAGTTTATTAGTGACAGTGAAATGACGTCAGTTATTTGAAGCTTTTTTTGGGGATAACAAACCCCTTTCTGTAGTGGATTTTTAAGCCTTCCTTCTGCTTTTAGTTTCTCCAATTTTATGACTTTGTTCCCATTGCTGCTTGTTTTCAATTTCGGTTTTTTTTTACTGTTTCCTAAGTTACGGGCTGGGCGCTAATGACCATAGCAGTTTTGCGCCCTAAAACCAAAAAAAAAAAAAAAGTACTGCTCAGTCCTGTCTCATGTTTATTTTCCTGACAACATTAGTTGTACATCAACAATGGTAAATGGCAGTATGGATAGGTTTACTGATGAAGAATCAGCCAATGTGTGTGTCGTGTATTGGTTCACTGAATGGAATGGAAAAGTGGCATGACCGTGCAGTACTGAGCTGTTCCCACACCTATGACAACAACAACACAGCATATTTGTGTGGTTACATTGGTGCTTATGAATAACCAGATCTTTTTGTTATCTACATCTACATACATACTCCACAATCCACCATACAGTGCGTGGCAGAGGTATATCTGTGTTGGTATTTGCTTTTTCAGTGGTGTGAAAATATTTTCGCAAAAACAAAAATAATTCTGGTAAAAAATTGAATAAATTATAGTTACATATTACTCTGTAATGGACCACCAGACAGCCTAAGGCCCTTACACCAAAATACTTAGAAAATATCCTGGAATAACCTAAATAATTTTGTCATTGGAGTTGTAGTTTTACTGTATAATATTAGGGGCTGTATTGTTCCTTCCTGTAGTCTGTGAATCTTGAATATTCAAGTGTGTTCAGTTTCATTGATGATAATATTTTGACGGCGATATTAAAGAATGTGCCAGAAAAGTGGAGAAACGAAATACGAAAGATCAAGAAAGAATTCTTCAGACAAATTAAATGTTTATTTTATTTATTTTGTATGATGTAATACTATTTTTGGCCTCAGTTTATATACTTTTATAAATGCAAAACACTGTAATGTAGTTGGAGCTCTAATTTACCATATCATAATCTTCCATTGTGAAATTATTTCATTGAAAGTATGTACAATCAGCTGCCTTTAGTTTTTTGCTTATGAGTCTTCTATTGATTTATTCATCACACTCGTTACACCAACAACAGCTCCTATGATGAATCACTTTATTTTTGCAACCACTGTCAACTGCAACTGATCATTCTCACATGCGAAAAAGGTTTATCTTCTCGATATTTGTGTTCGGCTAGAAACTTAACATCCAAAAAATACCTTTGTAATCTTGGCACTGGATACAGATGTATAACATCACCATCATTATTCTTAGAATATTCTACGTAAATCATCAGAAATTTTTCTTCTATGTCAAGACTCAGTACATCACACTAGAGCAGCTCTATAATTGCCAGTCAAGGTTAAATTTTTCATGTGTGTTGCATCAGGTTGTAAATTTTTAGACATCATGGCTGCAACCATACATAAATACTAAGTTCATACAGAATTTGGTGACGTGTCACAGTTGAAACTCATTGCACAAATAAAGTTATTTATTGTAGCAGCTGTTGGTGGTTCAGTACGAATTTCAGTGAACTCTTACAAGCTATGGAGCACCACTTACTGAAAAAAATCTTTATCAGTTAGTTTCATGTCCTGTGGATCATTTTGCATGATAAATCATAATAATGTGGAACAAGTTATTTTACATTAACATCACAAATTAATTTATAAGTATGGGTACATGTTGAACATTTATAAGAATTTTTTTAACATACAGAAGTCAGTAATTCCTACTCACCACTTGTTACACATTGCAGTTATACAAATTCTTCTATGGGATAGAAGGAGTTATCAAGTAGAAACTTTTTCAGTTTGTTTTTGAATTTTACATTGCTATAAAACTAATTGCAAAAATCCCCAGATAACCATTATTTCCAGAAAAACTGAGGTTAAAATTGGCACAGATCACAGTTGAATGTAAAAATTGTGAACAGTGACTATTGGTTGCATGAATGTGATGAAACTATTTGATTCTCATTAGCAGTATAACTTTGACAGTTTAAAGAAAGTAGAGAGCAAGGTGGTGTATTGCATAGGGCAATGTACACACAATGGGGATGACAGGGCTCAGATACCTGTCCAATCATCCAGATATGTTTTATCCATGGTTTCCCCAAATTGTGTGAGTTAAATGCTGTGATAGCTCATTTGCAAAATGACAAGGCAAATTTCCACCTTCAACAGGACATTAAACCTAAGCTTCCATTCATCTTGCAATAGGTGTTATCACCATCAATAAAAACAGCTATCATAATTTAGTAAGTGTGTCTTTTCTAAACTGTAATGGTATGAAAAGGCTAATTGCCACTCACTACTTAGAGGGTTCACTGAATTGCAACCAGGCACAATTAGAAGACTGCTAAACATATAAACTTTCGCACAGTAAAGTCCTTCTTCTGAAATAGAACACACACATACATCCACACAAGCACAACTGCTCCCCCCCCCCCCCCCCCCGCCGCCACCCACACACACACACACACACACACACACACACACACACACACACACTCACTCTTCTGTCTCCGGCCGTGTGTGTGTGTGTGTGTGTGTGTGTGTGTGTGTGTGTGTGTGTGTGTGTGTTTTATGTTGTGTTGATGTTTTTTTCTGTTTCGGAAGGAGGATTTTTTGTCCGAAAGCTTAAATGTTTAGCAGTCTTTTAACTGTATCAGCTCAACACATCCTCTATGTGGTGAATAGCAATATAGCAATCTATCCTTTTCATGTTGTTGTTATTAGATCTTATACTTTCCAGTTTTCTATACTGTTTATTTATTCATTGCTAAAGGAATTCATTATGATAGATGACCTATTGTAATTTGACAACCTATCAAAAATTACAAAAAGCAAAACTAATCTCCAACTGATAACACACAAGGAATGGGAAGAGTATTTCCAAAAATTATTAAATGAGGACAGAGAAGAATATCTAGAAGAAGGAACAGGGGAAGATAAAGGACATGAAGATGATGAGATCCAGATTTTAGAAAGTGAAGTACTTCAGGCATTGAAAACAGGAAAGAATGGTAAATCACCGGGACCAGGCAATGTCAATCTGGAGTGTCTGAAATATGGTGGTGACAAAATTGTGAAACTGATAACACAGCTCTTCAACAAAATGATACATGGAGATTCAATTCCCAACAAGATGAAGCTAGGTTACATTAATACAATATTTAAGAAAGGGGATCGCAAAATTTGTTCAAACTATCGAGGAATTTGTGTTACAAACACATTAATGAGAATTTTTGCGACAGTAATTAAAAACAAACTGGAAAAAAATTTTAGAACCCAAGAAGAACATTGTGGATTCATGGCTGGGAGATCATGTGTAGATCATATTTTCACATTATGACAGATTTTGGAGAAACATAGGGAAAAATCAAAAAATATAGGATTAATTTTCATAGATCTAGAAAAAGCGTATGATACTGTTCCAAGAAAATTACTTTGGAGAGCACTACATATGGCAAACATAAACCCTTCCTTGATCAAAATAATACAACAGATGTATAAAGATAACATTTGCCAAGTGAAAGTTGGTAATAAACTTTCACAGAAATTTAGAACAAGCAAAGGCCTTTTACAGGGCTGTCCCATGTCACCATCATTATTTAAAATCTATATAGATATTAGCCTTAGAACATGGTCTCGTAAATGTAATAGTATGGGATTAGAAACAAGAGATGGAGTTTACCTACATCATTTATTATTTGCTGATGATCAAGTAGTCATAGCTCAAGATGAGGAGGATGCTAATGATATGTGCAATCAACTAGCAGTAGCATACAAAACTTGGGGTTTGAAGATTAATTACCAAAAAACAGACTACTTGACTAATGATTCAGATGAGCTATACATTGAAGGAAAGAAAATCAAAAAGATAAACACTTTCTGTTATTTGGGATCCATTTTAGAAATCTAGGGAAAATCAGAGTCAGAAATCAATAAAAGAATTAGTAGCGGACGGAGGGTCATTGGTATGCTTAACTCAGTCTTATGGAGCAGGAATGTAATGAGCAGAACTAAAAAATTAATATACAAATCCATATTAGAGAGTGTGGTTCTGTATTGAACGGAGACCTGGACAATTAACATGAAGAACATTAAAAAATTACAAGCTCTAGAGATGGAATTTTGGAGAAGATCGGCAAGAATCTCCAGGAAAGAAAAGATAAGGAACACCGAAGTAATAAGGAGAATGGAAATAAAAGAAAGAATATATGACGTAATGGATAGGAATAAATTACAGTGGTACGGGCATGTACGACGAATGGAGAAAACCAGAATACCAAAATTGATACTGGAGTGGGAACCGGAGAGGAGAAGAAGAAGACGACGACCTATGACCACCTGGCTCCAAAATGTACAGCACACAATGAGGAGAATGGGCGCAGAGGAAGAAGACACACAAGATCGAAACACCTGGAGAAATATTTTGAGAATATAGTTTAAGAACATTTATTGTTTGTATTGTAATTTCCAGGTAAATTATTATGTTGGAGATAAGCCTCTGTAATGAGGAAAAGCTCAAAATAATAAAAAATCAAAGATTAACATTTGATAAGTGGGCCACAGATTGTAGTACACAGGATGATATCTATTTTTTACATGCTGTTAGTTACAGCATAATTGCCTCTCAAGCAGTAAGTATTTTTATAGGTAATAGTTGTTGTTGTCTTCAGTCCTGAGACTGGTTTGATGATGCAGCTCTCCATGCTACTCTATCCTGTGCAAGCTTCATCATCTCCCAGTACCTACTGCAGCCTACATCCTTCTGAATCTGCTTAGTGTATTCATCTCTTGGTCTCCCACTTCGATTTTTACCCTCCATGCTGCCCTCCAATACTAAACTGGTGATCCCTCAATGTCTCAGAACGTGTCCTACCAACCGATCCCTTCTTCTAGTCAAGTTGTGCCACAAGCTCCTCTTCTCCCCAATTCTATTCAATACCTCCTCATTAGTTACGTGATCTACCCATCTAATCTTCAGCATTCTTCTGTAGCACCACATTTCGAAAGCTTCTATTCTCTTCTTGTTTAAACTATTTATCATCCACGTTTCACTTCCATACATGGCTGCACTCAATACAAATACTTTAAGAAACGACTTCCTGACATTTAAGTCTATACTCGATGTCAACAAATTTTTCTTCAGAAACGCTTTCCTTGCCATTGCCAGTCTACATTTTATATCCTCTCTACTTTGACCATCATCAGTTATTTTGCTCCCCAAATAGCAAAACTCCTTTACTACTTTAAGTGTCTCATTTCCTAATCTAATTCCCTCAGCATCACCCAACTTAATTCGACTACATTCCATTATCCTCGTTTTGCTTTTGTTGATGTTCATCTTATACCCTCCTTTCAAGGCACTGTCCATTCCTTTCAGCTGCTCTTCCAAGTCCTTTGCTGTCTCTGACAGAATTACAATGTCATCGGCGAACCTCACAGTTTTTATTTCTTCTCAATGGATTTTAATACCTACTCCGAACTTTTCTTTTGTTTCCTTTACTGCTTGCTCAAGATACAGATTGAATGAAATCGGGGATCGGCTACAACCCTGTCTCACTCCCTTCCCAACCACTGCTTCCCTTTCATGCCCCTCAACGCTTATAACTGCCATCTGGTTTCTGTACAAATTGTAAATAGCCTTTCGCTCCCTGTATTTTACCCCTGCCACCTTCAGAATTTGAAAGAGAATACTCCAATCAATATTGTCAAAAGCTTTCTCTAAGTCTACAAATGCTAGAAATGTAAGATTGCCTTTCCTTAATCTTTCTTCTAAGATAAATCATAAGGTCAGTATTGCCTCACGTGTTCCAACATTTCTATGGAATCCAAACTGATCTTCCCCGAGGTCAGTTTTTATCAGTTTTTCCATTCGTCTGTAAAGAATTTGCGTTAGTATTTTGCAGCTGTGGCTTATTAAACTGAAAGTTCTGTGATTTTCACATCTGTCAACACCTGCTTTCTTTGGGATTGGAATTATTACATTTTTCTTGAAGTCTGAGGGTATTTCGCCTGCCTCATACATCTTGCTCACCAGATGGTAGAGGTTTGTCAGGACTGGCTCTCCCAAGGCTGTCAGTAGTTCTAATGGAATGTTATCTACTCTGGGGGCCTTGTTTCGACTCAGATCTTTCAGTGCTCTGTCAAACTCTTCACACAGTATCATATCTCCCATTTCATCTTCATCTACATCCTCTTCCATTTCCATAATATTGTCTTCAAGTACATCGCTCTTGTACAGACCCCTCTATATACTCCTTCCACCTTTCTGCTTTCCCTTCTTTGCTTAGAACTGGGTTTCCACCATAGGTGATAGACTATTGCTAAATGTCCATCATGTCAACAGACTTGAGGATATTTGTCTAATTAAGACTTCACTGACAGTATTTATACTTGACTTTACACTCATTAGCAGTGGAATGAAAAATAGCTGGAACTGGTTAGTCTGGAACTGGCAGTAGGTTTGACAGCCAAGCAGTAGGTGGAAAACACATGATAGCAGCACATTTGATCTCATGATGATTGTGGGTGCCTGATGCATGGGACACTGTATCTGCAAATTCAGGCAGGCATGTCGTTTTTCGCACGTCACCATCTTAGGACTGTGAAAAGAGTATATTGATTGCTGGAACACCACCTCTACCAGCAGAATTTACTACTGTGAGCAACTTACTTACTAAACCACAGCTCCCCACATGTATCTCAACTTACTGGATGTCACAAAGCACAAGGTTTAGCATGGAAACAAGAACACTGTCATTGTGTGCTTGACGTATGGAAAAAGGTTGCTCATGCTGATGATTTACAGTATACGGGGTGATCAAAAAGTCAGTATAAATTTGAAAACTTAATAAACCACCGAATAATGTAGATAGAGAGGTAAAAATTGACACACATGCTTGGAATGACATGGGGTTTTATTAGAACAAAACAAACAAAGTTCACAAAATGTCCGACAGATGGTGCTGGACAGCAAAACATCAGTGACTGCGCATGACAATCATGTATACAAGCTGTAATGAGAGAGAGAGAGAATCAGATGCGCCAGCAGTCGCAGCATGTTGACGTTACCTGAAAAGGCGCTTTTAGTGAAGCTGTGTTATCAGAATGGGGAGTGTGGTAGTTCAGCATTATGATCGTATCGCCATAGGAAGAGGATTCAAATAGGTAAAGGTCCGTTGACAAGTGCAGCTGTGGTGAGAATGATTTCGAAGTTCGAAGCCACGGGTTGTTTAGACGATAGACCCCGTAGTGGCCGACCTAGCACAAGCCGTAATGCTGCTGAGACAGTTCAGGAATAAATGGAGACTGCAGCGGGTTCGTCTATGCATGGGGAAGTCGCATGTAGCACCGGCATTCCATACACTACTGTTTGGTTGGCACTTAGGCGTACCCTCTGATGCTATCCGTACAAAATCCATCGGCATCATGAACTGTTACCTGGCGATTTAGTAAAGCGGAGGGCATTTGCGGTGTGGGCATTTCAAAAGATGGCGGAAGATGACGATTGGTTGAGTAACGTGTTGTGGACCGACGAAGCTCATTTTCATGCTCCGAGGGTCTGTCAACACCCACAAATGCAGAATTTGGCCTACCGAAAATCCTGGAACTGTCGTGGAAACTCCATTGCACGATGAGAAAGTCACGGTATGTGTTGGATTTACCACAACTACCGTTATCGGGCCTTTTTTCTTAGAGGAAATGCGTGATTTTGGTTTTGTAACTGCTATCGTGATGGGTGAGAGGTACGCCGATATGTTACAGAATCGCATCATCCCCAGCCTGGCTAATAAACACCTGCTGGAACGTACGATGTTTATGCAGGATGGCGCTCCACCCCATATTGCTAGACGCGTGAAAGATCTCTTGTGCGCATCGTTTGGTGATGATCGTGTGCTCAGCCACCACTTTCGTCATGCTTGGCTTCCCAGGTCCCCAGATTTCAGTCCGTGTGATTATTGGCTTTGGGGTTACCTGAAGTCGCAAGTGTATCGTGTTCGACCAACATCTCTAGGGATGATGAAAGACAACATCCGATGCCTATGCCTCACCATAACTCCGGACATGCTTTACAGTGCTGTTCACAACATTATTCCTCAACTACAGCTATTGTTGAGGAATTATGGTGGACATATTGAGCATTTCCTGTAAAGAACATCATCTTTGCTTTGTCTTACTTTGTTATGCTAATTATTGCTATTCTGATCAGATGAAACGCCATCTGTCAGACATATTTTGAACTTTTGTATTTTTTGGTTCTAATAAAAACCCATGTCATTCCAAACATGTGTGTCAATTTGTACCTCTCTATCTACATAATTCCGTGATTTATTCAGTTTTCAAATTTATACTGACTTTTTGATCACCCAGTATATTGGTACACAGCAATTTCAGAGTACAAGTATGTTGAAACCCACAAAAGGCAATGCATTCTGCTAGGAAAAGGGGCAGTGTTCACATTGTAGGTAGAGGAGGCTTTGTGTGGGGGATGATTATATTTGCTGAGATGGAGTCCCTTGTATCTCTGCTGTAGTCTCATGACTAACAAATAATACAGGAACGTACTGTCTAGTAAATTTTGTTTGTATATAGCATGCCACATGTGATCTGACCTTCTGTAAGTCAATGTTCCATCTCATTGTTCTGAGTTTTGTCAAAATAGTTTGAGGAATACTCCACATACAAAAGGGTGTGTTTGTGGACACCCAGGCCACCTATTTACAGTTCTATTGCGCACTTAAGGGATACTTTCAGGTAAGATGTGCATGCCTTGTCCCACTTCTAGCCAATCTCTGTGAGTCATGGACAGCGGATGAGTGGCAGTAAATAATTGTTTTGCGCAGCAGATACAGCAGTACATCACCAGCATCTTCAGGGCAAAATTGGGTACTATAAGCTTCTAGATAATGCCTCTAAGTCAGCTGCTCATGATTTTAAACGTGCATCAATAGCATAGTGTTTAAGGAATTGATCCAGCCACAGCCTTATATGAACATTTTGTGTGTTCATGTTCACATGCGTGTGTGTAAACAGGAGCACTTTTCGATGAAGTAGGCGATTCTGTTTCGTGTGTATTTTCATACGTACTCAAGAAACATGCTTTCTGTGTGAAGAGTTAGTTCTTTTTATGACCCTACTGTCATAACTGATACTTGGTTTCAGATTCTATGTCACTTAGTTTGGTGTAGATTCCAGGTATCTGGCATGTCATCATCAGTGTGGCCCCAATAAGGAAACACACAAGCCATTGCCTTCATTGACAGGAACCTGCGTATAAATAGTAAATTCCTCCTTCCGTTGGCATTGTCAAGGTATCCGTGAATATAAAAGCATCAGTGACTCAAATGCACCATCCAGTAGTGTTTGTGGGAGATGCTGACCAAGATCCAACAAAATGACACCCAGGCCACCTATTTACAGTTCTATTGCGCACTTAAGGGATACTTTCAGGTAAGATGTGCATGCCTTGTCCCACTTCTAGCCAATCTCTGTGAGTCATGGACAGCGGATGAGTGGCAGTAAATAATTGTTTTGCGCAGCAGATACAGCAGTACATCACCAGCATCTTCAGGGCAAAATTGGGTACTATAAGCTTCTAGATAATGCCTCTAAGTCAGCTGCTCATGATTTTAAACGTGCATCAATAGCATAGTGTTTAAGGAATTGATCCAGCCACAGCCTTATATGAACATTTTGTGTGTTCATGTTCACATGCGTGTGTGTAAACAGGAGCACTTTTCGATGAAGTAGGCGATTCTGTTTCGTGTGTATTTTCATACGTACTCAAGAAACATGCTTTCTGTGTGAAGAGTTAGTTCTTTTTATGACCCTACTGTCATAACTGATACTTGGTTTCAGATTCTATGTCACTTAGTTTGGTGTAGATTCCAGGTATCTGGCATGTCATCATCAGTGTGGCCCCAATAAGGAAACACAAAAGCCATTGCCTTCATTGACAGGAACCTGCGTATAAATAGTAAATTCCTCCTTCCGTTGGCATTGTCAAGGTATCCGTGAATATAAAAGCATCAGTGACTCAAATGCACCATCCAGTAGTGTTTGTGGGAGATGCTGACCAAGATCCAACAAAATGACTAAAGGGATTTGACTGTGTCACTAATACAGCAGCTTTATAGTGTCTGCTTTACATGGATGGCATGTTCCAGCAATGGTTAGAACCCAGTGAGAGAAAAAACTTTTGGGTTGAAATTAAGAAAACATTTGTGACAACCAGCAGAAGTCAGCATAATGGAATGAACTGGAAAATGAGCCCAACATAAGCAGGAAACAACACAATCATATATTGTGGTTTGAATTTTTTCTTTTTATTGTTGTCATACAGTGAACCCAAATATGAGGAAACCCATCAGAGTTTCATACCTAATGAAGGTCATGGCAGAGGAAGTCTATAAAACACATCTTTTGAAGGATGTCATCATGGCAGTGGAGGAAAAGTGGTGCCAATATATGGAGGCAGTGCCCTAGAAGACTATGTAGAAGACTTTCAACGGACTGCCAGATGTCGTACTAATGGCATTCTTGAAAGGCCATCGGGATCTCATGCTGCTAATATGGCAAATAGTAAGAGAAGAGATAGGAGGATTTATGACATGGCTGGGAATAGTTGAATGTCAAATCAGCCGGGAGTTGGTAACTGGCAGCAGTCTCTACGAGGCGGATAAACATTGAGGAATTGAGTGGGATACTTCGGACTTAGGCTACAAAGATTAGACAACATCCAAGATCATCATGACATATATAATTTCCTCCCCCACTAATTTTATTTATTCACTGAGACAGACCCTCAGACAAAAAGATGATGACTATAACATTAGTTCACCCTTTTCAAAGTATTCGTTAACATGAATGTATTTAGCATTCTGAAGAAGAAGAAGAAAAAGAAGAAGAAGAAGAAGAGGAAGAAGAAGATTGGCTCTAACCTTTTTAGCAAATGAAATCTATGTTTTTATATTTATTTTAAAATTCTCAGTTGCAGATCATCACAAATAACTACTTGTTTCAGTCACTTAATGATCATATTCAAATCTGATTAATCACAGGTTGTGAAAACTTATAATTTTTTTAGGCACCCAATAAACTAATATTTTAAGAAATACTTTTCTGAACCTGTGATTTAATAAACCTGAAAATGGCCTTAAATGATGGAAATTAGTAATAATTTTTGACAATCTTTTTAAATATATAGTTGTGACCTGTCTCATGATAATACTCATTTTATCAAAATCTATTTTGCCTATTTCAGTGCAAAGCCACCTTCTTTCACCCAGTGCTTTGCTGTGTCTTGCTAGTATGAAATGGTGGGCTCATGTTTCACCCTTAACAGTAAAATGATGTACAGGGTAAGCTAGAATCTTTTCAGAAAGTCCTATCTTTGCTGTGAAATTATAGTCATGGAAAATCCAGCATGTAATGTAACAATATTATGAAAAGGATAACTGGTTTAGATGAATTTCTGTTGGTACTACACAGTAAAAAACAAAATTTTTTATGATATCACAATATCCCAGTTTAACAGTTTGAACAAAACAGATACATCACTACTTTGAAAAGCAATGCAATTCAAACCATGCAAATCAATCCGACATTTAATTAATGTTACTGCAGTTTACCAAACAAAATTTCATCTCTGTGTCAGGTTGATAACTACACAACTTATCCTCAAACTTCCTTAGTGTTTGGTTGGTAACTTTTGATACAGCTTGTTTCGGATGAGGAATTTACTGAGTTGAGTTGGCATAGTAATTTTCATAGTGAAAACATATGTGGACAGGTTGAGAATGTACCGTATTTAGAAATAGCATCACATGCAGTGGAGGAAAAATGTGACATGAAAAGGAGGCAACAGCCTAAATACAGATCTGAAAACGTGTTGGTTAGTACAGAAGTGAAAATTTGACTTTAAGATGGTGGTCTTTACCAGGAAGTGGACTGTGTTTGCACAGTTCTTGTTGTGAAAATTGTTCTGAATATTTGTTTATTATCTTTATCGATCTTCTTTGTCTGTAGTTGTGTGTTTCTATTTCCTGTTGGTTAGAGAAAATTGCTTTGATTATGTGGTGAAGTCCCTGTACTTCATAATTTGTCAAGATTTCTCAGCATGTTTGTAATGTGTGTGATGTTGAAATTTGATAATATAACTTGTATTTTCAGACAGGAACCCTGACAGAAGATGGTTTGGATATGTGGGGTGTTTTACCTTCGAATGATGCAAAATTTGAAGTGGAACCAGTTCTTGATATTAAAAAGCTTCCTTACAAATGCCACTTGGTAACAGCAATGGCTACATGCCACTCACTCACCCATTTAGAAGGCAATCTTGTTGGAGATCCACTTGATGTCAGCATGTTTGAAGCAATAAATTGGGTAAATATGAAGTTACCATAACATAAAATAATTGTGATATAATTTAACAAAACAATTATTTCACATTTCTTGATTATTAAAAACGCCACTCTCTTTTTAAAAGTCATTGTTTCATGTAGATCTGAACTTTTCTTAACTAAAAGTAACTAATACTTGGTTTCCCAAAACACACACACACACACACACACACACACACACACACACACACACACACTCTTCAGCATTTCAGTGCAGGTGTCATATAAAAATTATTTTCATGACATATGTTTCCACATATGTAATAAATTACGTGAAAGAAGTCATTGTACACTTCTAGTTGTCAAATATTTATTATAATTTGTATTAGAGCAATCTGCTGGAAAGTGACATGTTAGTACAAGTTGGTCAATAGCACACTGCAAAAAAGACTTGACTGCAGAAGCAGACAGTGACTTCTTTCAAACAATTTAAAAATTAATATGTGGATTACTGAAGAAAAGTTACTAACAAAAATCCAAGTTAAAATGTAATACATAGAAGCAATAAATTACCCTCCTTAATGTGTGCAGGATGATACACTGATACAAAATCTTTGTTTTAGGAACTAGAGGAACCAGCTTCTGATACTGCACGATTTGATAATCTTGCTCCCGCTGTAGTCAAACCCAGGGTATGTAATCGGACCCAAGGTATTTAATTAGTCCGGGTTGGTAGATATGTACATAGTTTTTCTGTTTAGTGGGCTGAAGGCCCAGGTACTGACTTACAGTGAAAAGTTCGGTGTATAAAAGATAAAGTAGCATTTATATTGTGGGATTATTGTCTGTTATTTGTAAATCATAATTTTAATGGTCATAAGATGAAAGTACTGTTAATGTTATGCAAAATTGTTGCAAATGTATTAAGAAAACTTCAATATTCTGTGTGCTTACAAATTTACATGCATGAATAGGGCATTTCAGTTCATGCATTATTGTAATGACATGGTGGCATGGTTGTGGAGGTCAGTGGTACCAAGTAGAGGTCTGAGGTTGTTAAGCGGGTCATCTGCGACTGTGAACAACAATCGAAATTGAGTCTGTAGGTGGAAAATCAAGTCCATTGACTGGTGAGCACTCATAATTATTCCTGGCCAATGGATTGTAACGGACTGCATCAGATGTATCAATGAGAATGGGCCCCTTCCTTTGCAGACAGTAACTCGCAAGGGTCATGGCCCACATGAATTCACTCAGTGAGCCCCACATTGATGGTGGGCAGTGCCATTTGTATCAAGTGTGAATCCCATTGGTTCCTCCTCTGTGTTACTCTCAGAGGTTAGTGATACAGTTCCAACTAACTGTAGGACTTTTACATCCATCCACTATCACACCTTTATCATTTTCTCATACAGTGCCTAAAATTCATATAGCTGTGTTCTTGTCCTGCTCTTCTTCATGGCAGTGTACTTGTCAAGTGTGTTATAGGTAGTTTTTACTGCATGGACTCTTTTATAACAAAGTCAGCTATAGAAAGCCCATCAGAGATATTTTTATTTACTTACTATAATTCACTGTATTGGCTGCTGGTTCAGAAGGCACCTCTCATGGTCACTGCATTGCTATCTTACACTATCTTCGTATAACATTTTTTATACTCAAACGGTTTGCAGATTCATAGTATCTTTTTGTTTTTTTCTGTGAATTGTCCAGTAGCTGCTGCAGCTGAAAGGCACTCATCTTCTCTTGTTTCTTGTGATAAAACTGATATTTATGGAACTAAGCCACAGAAAAGAACAAATGCTGATATATCCTTCTGAACTGCACTTTTAGAGCCCTGTAAGAATTCACTCTCAAACAACTGCAAGTTACATCAGTGTCGTTTGTGAGAACTGCCTCAAGGCCTCTATAAGAAGAGAAAATTGAGGCTATCTTTTTATTACAGACAAAGCGTTGATCACTTATGTAGTTAGTGAAAGATGAAATTGGTGCACAAAACTAGTGGCATACGTCAAATAAATTTTGAGTATTTTCATTGTACACTGCAGTCACTACATTCTTTAAAATTAAGCCAAAGTTGTCCTCAACTCAAAGGTTGGTTTGTACACTGCAGTGCTTTATTAGGCATGGTCCTATTTCAACTGGTATCACCCTTGTCTTCCTCCAACCTGGCAACTAACCTACCTAGGCAGTTGTAGGAGGACCTACAATTTAATGTTTACTGTGTCATTTTTCCCTATTAACAATCGTTGCCAGAGGTAACAAATGTCAAAAAATATCCTAGGACAGGCGAACCTGGACATTTGTGCTTTAAGACTGGCGCTTATCCACTTAACCTCCAATCCACACTTATTCTGAACTATAATGCCATAAATATAAGAAACACTTTCGCCATTGATGTCCAGAGGTGCCATTTGTGATGGAATTTACTTTAAAACTGTCCGCAAAATTTTCTGTGATAATCTACAATCAAAGGAAATCTCTGGAATAACACCTTCAAAGAAGTTGTTATGATTAATCTTGCAGTGTTATAGCAGTTGTCAAAGGAAGAATATTAGATACAGTGGTAAGTTGCTAGTCTCACAGACAGCAATAGATGCATATGTAAGAATGGAAGCAACAGAATAGTAGTCACTCATTTTACAGTGGCAAATTAGTAAATTTCTAGGGGTAGCGTCTTTGATTCATAATCAAAACGTCTTTGGTCCCAGGTTTGATCCCCGCCACTGCCTAAATTTTGATAAATAATCAGCATTGGCAGCCGAAGACTTCCGGCATAAGAAGTCAGCCTCATTCTGCCAACGGCCTTGTCAAAGAAGGCAGAGGATCGGATAGAGGTTCAGGGCACTCTCTTGTCCTAGGGGTGGGAAATTGCCCCTAAAGGCAGAAGAATCAGCAATGATCAACGACATGAGGATGCAGAAGGCAATGGAAACCACTACATTAAAGACACATAACGTGTATCCACATGACATGTGGCCTGTAATTGAAGAAGTGTCATGATGATCTCTCCATTGGCAAAAGATTCCGGAATAGTCCCCCATTCGGATCTCCGAGAGGGGACTGCCAAGGGGGAGGTAACCATGAGAAAAAGATTGAATAATCAACGAAAGGATAACGTTCTAAGAGTCGGGGTGTGGAATGTCAGAAGCTTGAACGTGGTAGGGAAACTAGAAAATCTGAAAAGGGAAATGCAAAGGCTCAATCTAGATATAGTAGGGGTCAGTGAAGTGAAGTGGAAGGAAGACAAGGATTTCTGGTCAGATGAGTATCGGGTAATATCAACAGCAGCAGAAAATGGTATAACAGGTGTAGGATTCGTTATGAATAGGAAGGTAGGGCAGAGGGTGTGTTACTGTGAACAGTTCAGTGAAAATGGCTCTGAGCACTATGGGACTCAACTGCTGAGGTCATTAGTCCCCTAGAACTTAGAACTAGTTAAACCTAACTAACCTAAGGACATCACAAACATCCATGCCCGAGGCAGGATTCGAACCTGCGACCGTAGCGATCTTGCGGGAACAGTTCAGTGACTGGGTTGTTCTAATCAGAATCGACAGCAGACCAACACCGACAACGATAATTCAGGTAAACATGCCGACGTCGCAAGCTGAAGATGAACAGATAGAGAAAGTGTATGAGGATATTGAAAGGGTAATGCAGTATGTAAAGGGGCACGAAAATAAATCTAATAGTCATGGGCGACTGGAATGCAGTTGTAGGGGAAGGAGTAGAAGAAAAGGTTACAGGAGAATATGGGCTTGGGACAAGGAATGAAAGAGGAGAAAGACTAATTGAGTTCTGTAACAAGTTTCAGCTAGTAATAGTGAATACCCTGTTCAAGAATCACGAGGAGGAGGTAGACTTGGAAAAGGCCGGGAGATACGGGAAGATTTCAATTAGATTACATCATGGTCAGACAGAGATTCCGAAATCAGATACTGGACTGTAAGGTGTATCCAGGAGCAGATATAGACTCAGATTACAATATAGTAGTGATGAAGAGTAGGCTGAAGTTTAAGACATTAGTCAGGAAGAATCAATACGCAAAGAAGTGGTATACGGAAGTACTAAGGAATGACGAGATACGTTTGAAGTTCTCTAACGCTATAGATACAGCAATAAGGAATAGCACAGTAGGCAGTACAGTTGAAGAGGAATGGACATCTCTAAAAAGGGCCATCACAGAAGTTGGGAAGGAAAACATAGGTACAAAGAAGGTAGCTGCGAAGAAACCATGGGTAACAGAAGAAATACTTCAGTTGATTGATGAAAGGAGGAAGTACAAACATGTTCCGGGAAAATCTGGAATACAGAAATACAAGTCACTGAGGAATGAAATAAATAGGAAGTGCAGGGAAGCTAAGACGAAATGGCTGCAGGAAAAATGTGAAGACATCGAAAAAGATATGATTGTCGGAAGGACAGACTCAGCATACAGGAAAGTCAAAACAACCTTTGGTGACATTAAAAGCATCGGTGGTAACATTAAGAGTGCAATGGGAATTCCACTGTTAAATGCAGAGGAGAGAGCAGATAGGTGGAAAGAATACATTGAAAGCCTCTATGAGGGTGAAGATTTGTCTGATATGATAGAGGAAGAAACAGGAGTCGATTTAGAAGAGATAGGGTATCCAGTATTAGAATCGGAATTTCAAAGAGCTTTGGAGGACTTAACGGTCAAATAAGGCTGAAGGGATAGATAACATTCCATCCGAATTTCTAAAATCAATGGGGGAAGTGGCAACAAAACGACTATTCACGTTGGTGTGTAGAATATATGAGTCTGGCGACACACCATCTGACTTTCGGAAAAGCATCATCCACACTATTCCGAAGATGGCAAGAACTGACAAGTGCGAGAATTATCGCACAATCAGCTTAACAGCTCATGCATCGAAGCTGCTTACAAGAATAATATACAGAAGAATGGAAAAGAAAATTGAGAATGCGCTAGGTGACGATCAGTTTGGCTTTAGGAAAAGTAAAGGGACGAGAGAGGCAATTCTGACGTTACGGCTAATAATGGAAGCAAGGCTAAAGAAAAATCAAGACACTTTCATAGGATTTGTCGACCTGGAAAAAGCATTCGACAATATAAAATGGTGCAAGCTGTTCGAGATTCTGAAAAAAGTAGGGGTAAGCTATAGGGAGAGACGGGTCATATACAATATGTACAACAACCAAGAGGGAATAATAAGAGTGGACGATCAAGAACGAAGTGCTCATATTAAGAAGGGTGTAAGACAAGGCTGTAGCCTTTCGCCCCTACTCTTCAATCTGTACATCGAGGAAGCAATGATGGAAATAAAAGAAAGGTTCAGGAGTGGAATTAAAATACAAGGTGAAAGGATATCAATGATACGATTCGCTGATGATGACATTGCTATCCTGAGTGAAAGTGAAGAAGAATTAAATGATGTGCTAAACGGAATGAACAGTGTAATGAGTACACAGTATGGTTTGAGAGTAAATCGGAGAAAGACGAAGGTAATGAGAAGTAGTAGAAATGAGAACAGCGAGAAACTTAACATCAGGATTGATGGTCACGAAGTCAATGAAGTTAAGGAATTCTGCTACCTAGGCAGTAAAATAACCAATGACGGACGGAGCAAGGAGGACATCAAAAGCAGACTCGCTATGGCAAAAAAGGCATTTCTGGCCAAGAGAAGTCTACTAATATCAAATACCGGCCTTAATTTGAGGAAGAAATTTCTGAGGATGTACGTCTGGAGTACAGCATTGTATGGTAGTGAAACATGGACTGTGGGAAAACCGGAAGAGAAGAGAATCGAAGCATTTGAGATGTGGTGCTAGGTAAGGAATGAGGAGGTTCTACGCAGAATTGGAGAGGAAAGGAATATGTGGAAAACACTGATAAGGAGAAGGGACAGGATGATAGGACATCTGCTAAGACATGAGGGAATGACTTCCATGGTACTAGAGGGAGCTGTAGAGGGCAAAAACTGTAGAGGAAGACAGAGATTGGAATACGTCAAGCAAATAATTGATGACGTAGGTTGCAAGTGCTACTCTGAGATGAAGAGGGTGGCACAGGAGAGGAATTCGTGGCGGGCCGCATCAAACCAGTCAGTAGACTGATGACCAAAAAAATCTTACTGTGCGTTTTTCTCATTAGAAGCAGCATGAGAGAGATTACTAGTAGACTGGTGAACTGTAAACTTTTATCGAGAACACTGCTTTACTACTTCATTGTAGAAAAGAGTATTCTCTTGCTTATCATCATCCATTATCACCACCATCTTCATCATAGTCGTAATATTTCTTTCTGTGTAGAATGTCATTACTAGCAAATGAAAGATGTTTATAGCTAGCAATAAATAGTGAAAAGGTTGAAAAAACAGTTAGATATACATTTCACTTTTTTTCCAGATCCTGTGCGGTGGGGAGGGATCTTTCCTCATGACACCTTTCAATGAATGTGAGGTAATTTTAAAATGATTTTGTATTACTTTTAAATTTTCTGTTCTCGCTTAAATAATAAGAGGAATCCATTGCTCACTTTACTGATAGGATGGTGACGGATCGACAGGTGCCAGGTGGAAAATTTACTGAAGTCTTAGTACAACACATTTTCCTTGTGTGAATGAATAATATATTAAGATGATGATATGAGACGGTATCGCTTCTTAAATTGCTTGACAGCTGCTGAGTTACTTGCACTTATTATAGTAGAAAATGGTCCGAATGTTTACATCTTTCCTTTAATGATAGTGATGACTACCTGTTGATTCAAGTGATGTAGTTCTTAATAACATGATTTTGTAAATTTGTTAGAAAAAAAACTACACTGGTGGCCAGTAAAATTGCAGCAATAGGAATGACATAATATAGTGACATTTTGCTTTACTGTCTATATACAGTAAAGTAGGCAGAACACATGATTAAATATGTAGGTGATTTGTGGGTGTACATGATGCAAAAAAACAGAGATTCCACCTCTGGCAGCAACAGTGGCCCTAATCCAGGTGGGCATCAAATCGGACTGGTCTTGGCAGATAGGTGCAAGTATCCCAGAATTCATCAGCCATACCTGGCTGACTACTGGTGGTGCTCCATTCTTTTCGTGACCCATGGCCACAGGCATGAGAGGCCTAGAGAATGTGCTGACCAGGGCAATAGATAGGTCAGGACAGTGCAGGCAGCATGTGATCTCACCTTATTTTGTTGAAAGGTAATGTCATAAAGACACTGAAGACATTACACAGCCACTGATTGTAACAGAGCAAAAATGTAATTGCTGCTGTCCAAATTAGTAATTGTGGTGTGCATGCAGCTACATCCTGTATCGTTCCGTGTGGTGACCGGCCTGTACGACATTGGCGATCACAATCTGACAGTGCTTGTTATCCTTCTCGTGTTTGGATATTTGTGAAGCTGGAGAAAAGACGACATGGTGCCACTCCTGTGACCAGTGTTGTTGTTCGGTGCACCACTGTTCAAGTACCTCTCCATGTTGCCACACAAGGGATACTACAACAGTGGTAATCATACTGACATTCTGTGGTGCTCCCAGCATCGTCGTACTGCCCAGGTGGGTACTTGTTTTGCTGCAAACAAGCCTATTTCCTGACAGAAAGTACATGATGGCCTGTTTGATGGTACACACCCATATGAAAGATGTGTCTCGTCTTTCAAATGCTAGTCATGTGGGGCTACTAAAATCCTGCTTGGCAGTGTGCACAGCCCTCCTGAACCCATCAGTTTTATATTCAGAGCTACAGTTAGAGATCCTACCCAATTCAAACAGCAGTATCATTGAACTATAAACCGGTCTCGGTAGGCCACAATTTTGCCACAGTCGATGTTTCTTACATGCTGTCTTCGTGGTGTTGCAGTTTTAATGGCCAACAGTAATTTGTATTCGTGCCTTCTAAGGCAACGATGTGCTTAATTATTCATGAAACTTATCTCTTCAGGCAGGTCTTTTACCAATCTGACTTAAGTAGCTGGTAAGGTTGCTGCAGAGTAGGCTGTGCTGAGAAATAATTCTTATGTTGCACTGTTTTTCAGTTAATTAGCATTGAAGTTAACCAATTTGGCCATTGCACTAGCAAATTCAAACAGTCTGCCAGGTACAGTTTGTGTCAGTTGTTCTCATAGCATAGATGACAGTACACGAGACTGCTTAGCCATTGGATCAGGTTTGATCCTTATTACTGTCCCATGTCCAATTTTTATATCACTTTCTTATTTGGCTTTAGGGAACCAAATGCAGAAAATGTTTGGTGAGACCAGCTCTGATTGGCCACTTGATTTTGGATGCACTATGGCCTGACTGGCTGACTTCAGTGCTAATTAACAAGCAAACAGCACAGAATATTTTTTTATTTTTTTATGGTTATTTCTCAGCACAACCTACTTTTCAACACCACAACTAAATTTTAAGACTTTCTGACCACCCTAAATATAATTTTTTCCAATGTTGCCAAAAGTATTTCAAAAGGCAGTGCACAACAGAGTAGTTACATGTTCCTCAGAGCATAACACTTTCACAGTTCGATTTTAGAACTGGTTCATGTGTTCATCAAGAAATATTTTTCTTCAGGCACAGAATATTAGATGATGTTGGTGGAGAACTGCAACCACTGGGAATGTTTGATGATGATGTAACAGACTATTTAATGTGTAGCATGTGGTATAGAACAAAATAAAGTAGAACATTGTGGAACATACAAATATGACTTTCAGCTCAATTTAATGTTATGTGAGTTGTAAAAGGCAGTGGGCTGCTTTATACTGTTGCATGACAGGAAATGAGGTTGTATGTTAATGTGGCACTGTGTTAAGCATATCCTTCAAGGTATCATGACAGACTCCATTCTTTTTCTTGTATACACAAATGACTTCCCTTTGACCATAGCAAATAACTTCAAAGTTGTTATACACTGCCAAAAAAAGTGCAACACCCTCAAGGGTAAGATTGTTTGATTGATAAGTGAGGTGACAGGTAGTTCATCATTGTAGGAGTATGTGATAACAATTTTGGACCAAGTTGAACATCCATCTCAAAGTAGTGTCAAGTCACATCAAAACACACTGTAGCCCTCTCTGATGGCGATAAAGGCATGTATTCTCACATGAAAATGATCATCAAAGTGCCAAATGGTGTCCTGCAGTGGACTGCATCTTGGGCCTTTAGTTGCAATTCAGCAGTGGTTCTTGCGTGTCTTCAAGAACGCGTAAGACCCCACTTCATGTCCCACCCGTGTTCAATTGGTCAGAGTCCTGGCGATCCTGCTAGCCATGGCAGTTGGTGTACACTATGAAGAGCACATTGCAGTGCAGCAGCCACATATGGATGTTCACTGTCCTGCTGAAGAAGCGCATCACTATTCCTGTTGACGAAATGGCAGTAGCATGGGGATTATAGCCTGTGCAATGTTGTGGGCACTTGTTACTTTACTCTGCAGAAACATCAGATGTGACCACCAGTTGTAACTGATGTCCTCCCCGCCACCTTTCCCACTGTATTGCCTGGAATGGAACCTGTCTGTCATGAGCAAATTCATTCTGGAATAGGCAGCTCACCAGATATACACCGTAAATGTGTATGTCCATCACTTGCATAAAGACAGAACCGCTTCTCATCACTGAAGACAACATAACAACTTTCCAGTCCCCATTTAATTCTTTCATGACACCAGAGTAGTCCTTGCTTGGTGGTGTTGTGGTGTCAATGGTAGCCTGTCCAGAGGCACACATGATCTTAATCCTGTTGCAAGCAGACAGTTCCCAATGGTCCCTGATGACACAAGGGATGGAAGATGTGCCAAGATTTGTTTTGGATGATGTTCAGTCAGCCACCACTGCTCACCTGATGCATCTGTAATACAAAGTTGTACATAATCTGGTCTATGGGGATGGGAGTGTTGAAAGCAACAACTCAGCACCAATTCATTGTACCCATCATCTGCAACAACCTATCAACACGTCCCTCAAACTATGTACAGGCCCACATTGTGACCTCATTAAAATGACTGATACTGTTCAACATTTGTATGTACTCATCAGTGGGGCATGACTGTACCCTAGAATGGATGTTAAAAAAACTTTTCACCTCTAAACTCAGCACAGTTAATGCCTACAGAGTCAAAACAGAGGGTACACAGAGAGGTGTCCTGAGTGCCATATGATCACCAGTGATCATGACAAATTAGTCACTATCGCAACATCATATTGTGCATATATTATAACCTGATGACAGTGAACACAGTCCTTGAGGGTGTCGCACTTTTTTCTCCTGGCAGTGTACTTCTGCATAATACAAGTGTAACTTTTACAGATTCAGATCAGGGACTCAAAAATGTGGCAAATCACATGGTAGAGAGCAATAGCTCTTGCCGCATGCACACACACAAACTATATGCAGTTCAGAACTTTAAGAGGCTTCCTTCTAGTACATATCTTAAGTACAGTAAGCGGTTAAAAGAGGTTAACAGAGCAAATTTCTTGGGATAACAACTTGATGATAAATTCAATTGGGAGCACATACAGCAGAACTGCTGAAGTGCCTGCACAAACCTATATTTGAAATGCAAGTGTTATCACTCAGAGCTGACATAATATAAAAAGCTAGCAGTCTTTGTTACTTTCATTCCATAATGTCATATGGGATTACTTTTTGGGTAATACATCAAGCCGAGCTGAGATTTCCCCAAGTACAAAACCATATAATATGAATTCTCTGCAGTGTGATCTCAAGAACATCCTGCAGAGGCATGTTCAAAAAACTGGCAATAATAACTGCTATTTCCAGAAAAAACATTGTTCATTAATGAATTTTGTCAAAATAATATCTCTCTCTTTCAAACCAACAACTCTAGATCATAATACCCCTATAGACAATGTTCTCATACAAAAACGGAAGTTAAAGAAATGCATGTTTACTCTGTGGTAAACAGATCATCAGATGATGATACACAGTTAGTCACATTACATAACTTAGCTCTGTGCACAGTTTAGAAACACTCAGAAAATGATTGAAAAAGCTACTGAATATGTTGAAGAAGGCTTAGAAATGTCAACTCTGGTAAAGTTTACAATGAGCATAACGCTAGTTCTAAATTCAACATACGAGGGTTGACTGAAAAGTAATGTCTCCACCTTCATAACTCTTCAACAGTTGTCAGCAATGGTATGCGGCAGGTACTGGCTTGTTCCGTAGCCTCATCTCTACAGCTCCATTTGCCAGGAAGCCTTAGCAGTGAACGGTTGTGTTGTTACAGTGTAAAGTATGGAACCCTGTGCAGATGGTCGGTCAATGCAATTTAAGCAACGTGCAGTCGTCGAATTCTTGACATCAGAAGGTGTCACCCCAGGGGAGATGCATCAGAAAATGAAAGCAGTTTATGGTGATTGTGTTGATGTGAGTACTGTGCATCGTTGGGCAAGTAAGTTTAAAGATCTTGAGCCGGAACATCTGACCTGTGTGACAAACAGAGTTTGGACGTCCTGTGACAGCAACCACAAAGTTTCACAAGCAAGATGTTGACAGATTGATTCAGGACGATCATAATATCACTCGGAGAGAAATTGCAAGGACAATCGGCATTTCACAAGAACATGTGGGTCACATGACAATGCCAAACCACACACTTCATGTGCCACCACAGCAGAACTTCAGAGACTGAATCTCATCACCGTACGGCATCCTCCATACAGTCCAGATTTAGCACCGTCTTACTTCCATCTGCCCCTGATAATGAAAGACGATCTGCGGGGACACCATTATGCTTCTGATGAAGACGTCAAGGGAACTGTGAGACTGTGGTTGCGGAAACTAAGTGTCGACTTCATCCATGATGGCTGCAAAAAACTTGTTCATTGTTGGCAGAAATGTATCCAATTGGCTGGTGATTATGTGGAAAAGTGAATATTGGTAATTAAAGATCACATTCTAAGGATTTTTTCTTCATTTGATTTGTTAAAATATTCCCATCCAAACTCAATTATCGAAGGTGGGGGCTTTACTTTTCATTCAACCCTCGTATTTCTTAATGAGTTTGTAATGATTTTTGGAGATTGTTTTCCATAAAAGATAATTAAATTTAGTAATAGGAAGTTAGTCAAGAAATCTTGGACTACTACAGGTATAAGAGTGTCTTCACAACAGAAAAAGGACGTCTACATCTACATCTACATTTATACTCCGCAAGCCACCCAACGGTGTGTGGCGGAGGGCACTTTACGTGCCACTGTCATTACCTCCCTTTCCTGTTCCAGTCGCGTATGGTTCGCGGGAAGCAGCAAACGTGTGGCTGTCTTAGGATTACAATTTGGTACATATTACCATATAAAGTATAAAGTTTTTACCACTTTTAATCATGCTACTCTTAATGTATTGTAGTGTGCACTTTGAAGACCATGGTATCAAATGACCAAAGTCCCTTAAATCCTCATCTTCATCAAGATTGTTTTTCAGTGAACATTTCCTGTAACATTTATTCTATCTTTCGCACAGAAATATTTTATTTTATTGTTTAATTTCTTTCAAATGTTTACATTTTACCTTGTCTGTTACATCATTATGTGATGAATGAATTTTCATGTTAACTGAGCTTAAAGCTGTCCATTTCCACTGCACTATTCCAGTATGTGATTTTACAGGTGCTTATATTCCTCAACATTTTG
The DNA here is from genome assembly GCF_023898315.1 of Schistocerca nitens. Lineage (NCBI taxonomy): Eukaryota > Metazoa > Arthropoda > Insecta > Orthoptera > Acrididae > Schistocerca > Schistocerca nitens. The sequence goes on from NC_064616.1 coordinate 487,009,648, forward strand.
TTTTAGATTCCATATGAAGTTGGGATTCTACGTCAGTTTCCTTTCACATCTGCAGCTCAGTGCATGTCAGTCATCACTAGAGTTCTGGGCAGCAAGTTCATGACAGTTTATTGCAAAGGTGCCCCAGAAAAAATTGTTAGCCTGTCAAGGAAAGAAACTGGTAAGGTGTAAAATAAATAACACACATCCAGGGGGGGGGGGGGGGGGGAGTCAAAGTATATCATATTTTATTGCCTTCTTTATGTGGGGTTTCAAAGACTAAGTGTTTGTAAACAAAAAATCCAAGCTTAATTTTGCATCGCAGTGTAGAAAGCTTAATCTATCATTTTGAAATACTTAAAAATTTCATTGACATCTGAAAGTGTGTTGTGGAAATGTCTAAAATATGTGAAAATGTTTACAGAAAAAGATATCAGTTAAATTTACATCAGCATTCTTTTTTAGATTCCAGCCAGATCATTTGGTTGAACATCTAGCAGCTTTCATCGTAGCTCTTATCCATTGCCAAGCATTATGACTTCTGTGTGGTAGTTACACTCCTTCTACACAGTAGCACTTTGGTTATGCTATCTGGGAGAGCATCTTCAAAGAGGCGGAACAAGTTTTTAATAAATATGTTGCTAAAAAAATAAGCAGATCATGTAATGCAACTTTCACAGACCTGCAATGATCACACTAGACATTAAATGATGTATTGTGGTGGGCAAGTGCTAATAACTTCGCCACAGTGTCTCAGCTAGAAGTATGGTTATGGTGGACTGTGTCAGCAGTCTTACTGCAGTTGTAATATAACACCAGTAAGGAAACAACTATACCCAAACTTGCTGACATTTAAATTACCTGATATGATTGGAATCCTAAGAATACTTCATTTAAACCTGCTCCAATCCTTAAAACAGCTGTCTTCTCTTTTGGTCCTAATGACTTAACTGGTATTAAATGCACAATACTAAGAAATTATTAAGTCATTTTAATTTCAAGTTCTTTTTGCAACAAAATTAATTTTCAGCATTACCTGCAATCAGTCATCTAACATAATCAGAAGATCCTGGTTTTCAATGAATTGTCACACAATGGAGTTTTTAATTAGTTTGTAGATGAGTAAAATAAAAAAATTGTCAACTTACTTACATTTGAAATTACAACAACAGTAATTCATAAATTTCAGCTTTCTATATTAAAAGTGAATAGGGTATTATTTGACATAAAACAAATATTACAGTATTTGAAGCTAACATTCATATCAATGACTTAAAAATTATTTATTGTGCAGTTATTTTGAAATTGAACAAAATAGGAATTGCTAGTAACAGGGAAACTGTAGTAGTTATAATTTCTAAATATCTAGCTGCCTCAGCTCAACATCAGTACAGACAGCTTATTAGATTCCACAATATGGGCAGCAGTATGTAACATGAGAATTAGGACATGTTTGATACAAATTTAGCTCTTCATAAGGGTTTTGTTGTCACAAATTGATGGACAGAATTTACATCTGGCACGTATGGAGTTCAGATTTCCACCACTGGAGCTTAATAAAGAAGTTCCTGTTTGTATCCTTCTGCCAATCGCCCCTGATTGTTCCTTTTGTAACAAGTTTTTTTCCAGTTCATGAATTCATTGATCTAATGCATATAATGTAAAGAAATTGTCATACATAACATTTTGTCCTTTCAGTTCATGTGTCAGATGTATAATAATATGCACACATTGATTTTTCCTGACTTTTGGCCTGGTAACTTGCCTCTAGAGATTTGTTTTACCAGATTATTTAGTTGGTGCATAAATTTGTAGCATTTTTGTTTTGTGTGTTGGTATTCTGGTTGATGTGGGTTTACTTGTCAATTGTCATTGTTTATTTGTAGTTCACTGTTGCTATTGCTGTTTACATATTGTTATTTTGTCATTTGTATATAGTGAGTGGAGCTGTGAATGCTAGAAAATGGAGTGCCAAGTGGAGAATAAGGAATATTTCTGGCAGATTCTTCTGTTTGAGTTCAGTAGATGGGTGACAGCACCAGAGGCAGCCGGAAACATTTGTGCTGTATAAGAGGATAATGTCTTTGCACAGAGCAAAGCAAGAAAATAGTTTTCTCATTTTAAGGAGGACCATTTTGATATGTCACTCCACATTCAGGAAGAGCTTCAGGGTTTGGTGATGATCATTTAAACATGTTAATCCACTGTGATCCACATTAGTGTACTCAAGAACTTGTAAATGTGATGAACTGTGATCATTCCACCATTGTGTAACATTTACATGGAATGAGTAAGACTCAAAAAATCGGGTATATGGATATTGCATGCTCTAAGCCAAAGTCACAAAAATCAGCAGGTGGCCATATGTACATATCAGCTTGCTCGTCATCAATTGAGTCGTGAACAACACTGACCATTGCTATCCTATATCATTTAGTGGTGATGAGAAATGGTGTCTTAATGTGAACCTAAGGAAAAGAAAGGAATGGTTGAGCCAAAACAAAGCACCAATTTTCCATGCAAAGACCTGCACACAGCCACAAAAGACAATGTTACGCATCTGGTGGAAGAGTGACAGTGTTGTGTACTACGAATTGCTTCCCCAAGGTGTAACCATCGCTGCTGACATTTATTGTCAACAACTGAGATGTCTTACAGGCACAATCCAAGAATGACCAGGCATGCGCGTGAAGTGATGCTGCTCCACAACAACGCCCACCCAATCTGATAGACTGGCAAAAAAAGACAAAAAACATTATACAGTAGTTGGGTTGGGGGTCATTCTGCACCTTCCTTATGCACCTGATCTTGCACCCTCAGATTTTCAGCTTTTCTGCATTCTATTGAACAGCCTGGAAAGAGCTTTCTTTTCAGATGTAAGTGCGCACCAAACATTGCTCGACAAGTTCACCTTAAAACCATGTGATTTCTACAGTTGCGGAATCAGAAAATTACCCCAACATTGGTAGACTGTTTTAAATAATAAAGAAGAATATGTTACTGATGACTAAAATCTCTATTACGTGTATCTGCTGTGTTTATTGACCTTATGGAAAAATGCTAAGAACTTGAGCACCAACCCAATACAAGAAGTAGCAGTATTGCACAATATCCATATAACAGGCAACTAAGATTATGCATTGTCTTCTCTGTGTATCCAAGAAAATGAAATTTTGACAAAACATTTTTGGCCAGAGCGCTGCACTATGAAGGACAAGTTAAACAGTCCCCGGCTAGCAGCCGCTAAAGTTCTATTCTGGGAGTAGTGCAGAAAACACGTTGTACAAACACGTAATAACGCCTAACCGGAGAACAAATGTGGGATAACTAAACCGGTGATTGTGGCAGGATTAGTGAAGTTAACCAGAGAATAAATTTTGACACTGGCAGGAATAGTTACAGAATTAGTGGTGACAAGATTGTTTGTTAGAACGAGGAAGGAGAAGAAACAGAGGCTCTCACAAATTACGGAAGAATATGACGATTCCATATTTATATAAAAATTTCGTACTACTACTTTTCGATCTCATGCTTCAGAAGCTAGAGAGTATGAATGAAATGTGAAACTATTTCCTATCGTAAAACTTTTTGCTTGTAGTAGGCCTAATAGGCATTTGATATTGGTACTTCGTGAATTATATTCTGTCGTGTTATAAAAATTACCATTTGTGCCAAAAGTCTCGTTTATTTGGTGTGTGTAACAATTGCTGCAATATTAGGCAGGCCTGTTTCGTTTTATCTAGCACACTGTCACAAAATACACGTAATCAGATCCAGAAACCACACCAGTCTTGGGTACGATTTGTATTAACAACTTTTCTGGTAGTAGACAATGAAATTTCATTTTTTCATGTACCAAAACGTTGACAAACTTTGATGAGGTAATAGATTCTTTCCCAGAAAGGAAAGTATGCCATATAAAGCCGTGGCAAGATTAGAGAGGAAAAAATGCTAGGACTTAAGGATTGAGGAAATGTGTACTGTATTGCTTGTCTCTTGTCTTTACTCGTTTTATGTATCCCACATTTAATTTTATGTCACTCGAAACAGCAGTTATTAGCTAATAGGCAGTAAAGACTGCAAATTTTCTGAAGAATTCTTGCTCTCCCGGTTACAAATAATCCCATCCACTATTAATTGCGAGATTTTTTTAAATTGGGGCAGGATATCAAACCAGCCAACTGGGAGCCGGAGAGGCACCACAGGACATTTTAATTTCCACTGGCCTGAATATAGTTTGATGGCACCCATTACAAAATATGACATGTTTGAATTTCACAGAGCGAAATACAGAGACGTGCGATGGAAAAATGCTGTGTGAAGAGGTGTGGCACTGCACTTCGGCACACTTAAGACCAAATAACGTGTCTTATGTTCCCTCGGTCATATATGTTTTATGTATCAGACTCATCAGAAAGATGTGCGCTACAAAATGATATTTTTGAAAAGTCGATTTTTTTTAAATTTTTTGCGTCCTACCTCGAACGCTCGAGGGAGAGGTAGCGCCACTATCTATTATTGCCCCGGTTCGGAAATATTGTAGATCCGGACGTGATGCGCAGAGCAGTCAGAGTTGTAGTGGGTAGGTGGTACTCTCCACGTGACCCGTGTTTATGTTAAGTGATTTTGCTGTTTCCTCTTTGTTTATTGCTCTCGTGTCAAATGAAAGCAAAACGGATTTCTGTGGCTGGGAGCTATCAAGTGAATTAAAATACATTCACATAATTACGGAAGGCTAAAATATGTTATTAGTTTCAGATTTTATTTTGTTTCCACCTTTCTGAGAGTCAAGCGTTAATTGCCTTGCAGAACAATAAAGTTATTTTTGTTGGTTGGTTAAAGAAATTTGACTTTTATTAATCTTTTTTGCTGAGACAGTCAATTTATTTGAAACGAAGTGTTTTTCAACTGTTCGCTACATTTCAAGTTCACGTTTTCATCTTCTAGCGCGTATGGCATTATGCCATAATAAAGAACCAAACATGAGATAATGCAGTACTGGTACTCCAAGAAAATTTACATCTGAAACTGGACATACGAATGTGCACTTTAAGCCGAATTATGCATTTTGGTATGGTTCACAAAATTCCCATGCTCTTGGAGTATCCTCTAATGTCTTGTTTCTTTTATGACATAATATAAGATCTTTTAATGTTTTACATGTACGAACGTACGGGCTTCCTGCGTCGTCATAGCTGCGTAAGCGCGGCAACGCCTGTCATCTGGCACAACTGCTGAAACAAATCTATTTCTAACAGGTTGCAGTTAAATATTCCGAATGGTTGTTTGAAAAGCGTTACTTTCAAGTAAATTAAATTTCCTTTTACGGAAGATGAACTCTGTGCGCAAATGTCCGATGAATTTCTTAAATCGCAGAGCATTTGACTCTCATTCAAAATTCAAATCTTTGAGGATGACCATTTAGAATATTTTCGAGCCCAGATCATCAGACCTTCATGTCGTTAAAAATTTTACTGTCACATTTGTGTGCGCAAAAAAGATCAACATTATGTGTGAAAGCTTAGCTTCTCTTGCAGCTTATTAATCTCAGAGGCCAATATTATACGTGAAAGCTTTTCTCTTCTTGTAGGAACACTATGTTCATTAATTTAAACCATTACCTTTTCCTATTTGTGTGTTCACACTACTTAACAGTGATGTTGCTATTGGCTGACTATACCACGTGTTCTGTGGTCTGAATATCCGCTGACATCGGCTGGCGAGATCGCTTGACATGAGCTACGACTGGCTTATAAAAGCACATCGCAATCTCTATTCCGGAAAGTAACATGCAGTGTTTGGTCAAGTTCGAATTTATACTTTCGTAATACGAAAATATGCAGTGTACATGTTGCTGCACATCAGACATCTTTCCAAAACGTGTTTTTCCCCTGAGTTTCATTTTCTAAAGTGCCGGGAAAGTCTACGCCGGTGTATAAAACCACAAGCATTGAAATGATTGATATGTGTTACAGTTCCGAGGAAAAGCATACTGTTACTTAACAGGGAAAAAGTGTATTTTCATCCGGGAGAAAGTTTTTTATAACTGGGAAATCCAGGAAAAATCAGAGAATGCTTTTTCCTCATCTACGTATACACCCTGCCTCCTGATAATCGGAATAAGTTGAATTATAGTACCAGGGCTCAAGGAATCATAAATCAGCATGTGTTTTTTGTGATTAAGAAGAAGGAGGGGATGTTTGAAAATGAGTCCCTCTGCTATATCCATAAAGGCTTGGAAGGACTTGCTGGAAGACTGAAATCTATCAAGCAGCTGAGGAATGGTTCCCTACTGGTTGAGACTAACAGGGCAAAGCAGGTGGAACTACTTAGGAATTCCAAAAAATTGGGTGAGTATAGTGTAATTGTTGATTTGCATAGCTCTCTCGACTGCAGAAAGGGTGCGGTCACATGCCGTGACATTATGGACATCAACATAGCTGAACTTAAACAGGTATGGGCATTACAGGCGATAGTAGACATAGAACAAAGGATGTTTAGGAATAATGGAGAAATTGAGAAGACGGCCACCTTCGTTGTGACCTTAAATTCTCCATCGCTGCCTGACCACATCGTGACAGGTTTCCTCCGATTAGTGTTAGGCCTTATGAACCTAACCCTATGCAGTGCTACAAATGCCAGCATTTTGCTCACACAACGGTGAGCTGCAGGGGTGAAGGGACCTGTCGGAGATGTGGAAAGGCAGTCCATGAAGCTGGGACTGACTGTCCCTCTCCAGCAGTCTGCGTTAATTGCTCTGGGAGCCACCCAGTCTGTAGCTGAGGCTGCCCTGTTTTTGCAAAGGAATGAAAAATCCAAGAAATAAGTCATCATGTGGATCCTCTATGCAGAAGCCAAAAATGGATATAAGGCGACAAAACCTCCTGTCTTTGCCACTTTTTATGCTTCTATGGAGAAGAAACTTTTTCCTAAGGTCGACACTTTCATGCAGACAACGTCCACAGTACAACCACTCACCACCACCATCACCACCACCACCACCACCACCACCAGCACCTGTACTTGCATGTGTACATGCCAAGGCAAATTGAGTAAGGATAAAGCAATCCAATCAGCTGCCACAGAAAAGTCCAGCAACAGTTCCGTAGTGAGTGTCAAGAAGGCACACGACCAGCAGGTGCCTGTCAACACCCCATTTTCCCCCTCGTCCTCGAAACAACAGGTTGCAGGGAAAGGTTCATGACGTTCAGATCAGAAGCGGTCCTGACATCATCAGATGTCATTCTTTCCCCATAGCAAGATGCCAGATATATTTTGAGTTTTTTCGTAATGATTAAATATATGTTTCTTGTTAGTCACTTAATTAACTCATAGCTCAATTACTTTTATGTTTAAACTAGCCTTCAGTAGTGGAAGTACTTCTGTAATAAATGATGTACATAAGTTCTGTTTAGCTGCCAAGATGTTTCCCTTCCTCGTAATTCACAAACTGAACCAATGCTTCATCTCTCAACAAGATGTTGAACTCAACGTTCTTCTTTTGTGGCTAATTTCTAATTAATGCAATTTTTTTATAAATATGGTGGACTTTATAACATTCTGATAATTTAACATTGGATATTTGCAGTTTATGTGCTGATTTTTCCATTTTGCCAGCAGCATCATTCATGTGACATCCAATTTTCTTCATTATGTGTGCATAAAGTTTTCAGTAGTTGTAGTGGTGCGTTAAATAAGCTCCCATTAGCCATGCTCATATTTTTGTGTAATTTTTTAGTGGTCTTTATATAGATGGGAAGTATTATACAAATGTTTTGTCCATGTTCCCCCACTTTACTTACCAAATGTCTAGATTTTGTTGCTATAAGGGGCATTCAAAAAGAAATGAGCCGGAGGCATAATTACAGAAACCAGTACCTGTATGTTAGAAGTATTGACCCTGGCTGTTGACACTTGTCCCACTATGACACAAGGCAGTGAATGGCTGTCTCATAAAATTCTCGGGGCTACGATGTTAACCAGTTCCGCACCAACAGTTGGACATCGTCGTCTACATGAGTGCAGGAAAGGTTATGCTGATGTCCTTCTTTGACCAAGATGGCCCCCTTCTGATTCACTTCCTGGAGCATGGGACAACAGTGAATGCCCAGCATTACTCGCAAACCTTGACCAACTTTCGCCAAGAGATCAAATCAAAACAACCAGGCAATCTTATCTGTGGGGTCATTTTGCTCCACGACTATGCAAAGCCTCATTCAGCCAACACAGTCGTGGCACTCCTGCAGAAATTCAAATGGGACATTCTTGGCAACCCTCCATACATTCCAGACCTCTCTCCCTTAAAAAGGCCCTGAGGGGCAAACGATTCACCTTGGATGATGACGTCCAGCTGTACGTGTGAAACCGCTTAATATCGCAACCCTTGGAATTTTATGAGACAGCCATTCACGGCCTTGTGTCATAGTGGGACAAGAGTCTCAACAGCCAGGGTTAATACTTATAACATCCAGGTACTGATTTGTGTAATTATGCTTGCGGCTCGTTTCTTTTTGAACACCCCTTATAAATATATTCTTAGTGAAACTTGTATTATTAACTAACCTATTTTTGTTTTATTCCTAGTGCCACGAGATCTACACAGAATACTTACAAATTATGCCTCTGGTGGCTTCAGAATTATAGCATTGGCATATAGAGATTTAGATCCCAAGTTTTCATGGTCCCAAGCACAACGAGCCAGAAGAGAAGTGGTAAATGTCCCTTGACTCAGTTAATAATGTATACACTTATCTAGTTGAATATAGTGTTTGTTGTTGTATTTTTCATATCATTGGTTCATGGTATGTGCTATGAATATGACATAAAATCAAACTCATTTTTAGTGTGGTAGTAGTAGTTCATTGATAGGTTTCCTTTGAGTATGCATTATAAGAAGGAGAAACATTTGTTGTCTTCATGTATGTCTGTCTGGATCAGATGCAAATGTTATGCAAATGAGAAGGATTCAGGTTTCGTTCACATCAGGATAGTTTTTGTGTGTCACGAAAAGGTTTAATGGCTTCATGAATTTTGTGTCCAGTCTTTGCCAATAGTGCATTGTAAAGTTGCAGGTTCACTTTGAATTTAACTTGTTGCTCATACAGATTTGTAGCAGTGATGGTATCTTTACTCAGATTGTTAAAATTTTAGGAACTTATTCAGACTAATCATTTAATATAAGAAGATACTTTGAATGAATAAGAGAACATCTGTTACAAATTTCACAAGTGTTCAAGAGTGTGAACAAATACCTGTGCCAACCTTCAGCTTCTGGTAGATAAGTGGTGAAGACATTTTGAGCTATAAATTAACAACCTATTTCTATATGGAAAATAATGAAAAAGGACTAACATATGTCAAAGGAATTTATTGAAACCAGTGGTTTCTACTTAGGTCAACAATTAGAAACAAGTTCTGGTGAAATGCTACGACTAGCAAACTCATTTATAATTATTACAGTGTACAGACCTGTGCTAGGAAACTTTTAAACATTTCTTGAAAAATTGGGGTTAAGAGCATTTGATTGTGCAATTTGCAGTATTCCCCTCTACAGGCTGTCCCAGGAGGAATGCTCAATATTCAGGGATATTATAGCTTGATCATTCATAGCAAAACAGTGTAGCAAACATGGACAGTAAAATTTATATCTTTAGAGCTATGGGTACTTGTTCAGTAGAAGAGATGTGTTTTACAGTAGCAAAAATGATCTAGTTTTCATCTCTCTTACGATATGGACTTTTAGAACCCACGTTTATTGGACATTTTTATCTTTCTTTACTCCATACTACCACCTCTCAAAATATGGAAAGCAAAGACTTACAATAGAAGAGATTGTTTCACAGTACAAAGATGAAGTGCTCATAACTCTTAAGGTATACATTTTAGAGACCATTTTTACTAGACTTTTTGCTTTGAATGATCATTCCTGTCATATCCCTGAATAGTGACCATTGCTTTACTTATAGCTTTATATTTCAGGTTCATTATGATGTGTCCATTTCGTTAATGGTCATAGTTACTGGGATATTTACGTGGAAGTAAGACACTGCGAAATTTCAAAAAGTTTACAATGAAAAATAGGGGTTGCTATTATTTTGCATCTGGTGCATATTACATAATATCTTGATGCATATGAAATTTAGCTAACATATTGAATTTTTCTTTAAACTTGGTTGGAGGTCTCTGTCTGTCACCAATCTCAAGAAAATAGATGCGATGTAGCACACTCATTTTCGATTGCACTTCACCAGCGATAATGTCAGAGTGAAATATCAGCAACATTCCTCATATTTCATAAACAGTATGAGATATTGAAATGAGATTTTGGCAAGTGATAGCATACAAAGAGGAGAGTATTCTGCTGTATGGTTACTATGCAGAACTTCACTATCATGTTATTCCACTAACTATGCACTTTTCTGATAAAAGAATGTAATTTTTAAGGACAACCAGTAACTGGAGAAACAAGAAATGCTATGGGTTTTGGAACAACATAAGTAAAGTCATTACATGTTTATTTTGTACCTGGGATTTCCTATTTCATAAGATCGTGATCTTAATTTTCATTAGTTTCACTTAATAAACTAAGCAACTCACTGTTTCAGAATTCTCTCACAATTGCGTCTGCTCAACATGTTAGTGATGTGAGACTGTGTAAACCCTGCTGAGTTCTGACATAAGAAGCAAATTTTAACATAGCAACAAGAGAATTGTGTAGGCTTTACTCAAAATTTCCCTCTCGTGACTCTTCTCTGAAAGTTACAAATGGTTAACTAACCAGGGGAAAATAAATTGCTGCATTTTGGCAGAATTCTTTGTAGATATTAACCAAAGAAGTGGTGACAATTGTTTTTGAATGGTCACTATGCAAGTGCAGGCGTGGAGGGGCCCTGCTTAATATTTACCAAAAATATGAGTGTAGTCATCAGTTTCAAATGGTATTTCACCTACAGTGCTCAGCATTTCCTCTACAACACTCTGAGTGACTTCCCCTCCCATTCGGGAGGACGACGGTTCAATCCTGCGTCCGGCCATCCTGATTTAGGTTTTCCGTGATTTCCCTAAATCGCTCCAGGCAAATGCCGGGATGGTTCCTTTCAAAGGGCACAGCCGACTTCCTTCCCCATCCGCCCCTAATCCGATGAGACCGATGACCTCGCTGTCTGGTCTCCTCCCCCAAAAACCAACCAACTTCCCCTCCCACCACCACCACCACTGCCGCTTTCCCCATGCTCCTCCCGCTGACTGCTCACCTAGCGGCCACTGCATTTTGCGCACACTATACTGGGTTCTCAACCTAAATAACTAAAAAAGGTGCAGACTGTCACATTAAGAAACTCTAGGAGTGTACACAATGAAACAGTCTCTTCAAAATGGGGAATGGCCACAGCAAATGCACCACATGGGTCAATATTGAGTTCACTTTTGTTATTGTTATGTATACATTATCTGCCATAGATATCATATCCAGGAGCTAAGCTGGTAATGTGGGGTGGGGGGCCAGGATTGGGGTGGGGGTGTTGCAACTCTTAACATGTAGTGCAGTGAACCTAGCGTGTCTACATACATATTCTGTAAGCTACCATACAGTGCATGGTGGAGGGTACCTTGTACCATAACTAGTCATTCCCTGTACTGTTCCACTCGCAAACAGAGCAGAATGAGGGAAAAACTGTCTGTATGTTTCCATACAAGTTCTGATTTCTTTTATCTTGCCTTTGGAGTCCTTACGTGAGATGTACATTGGTGTCAATAAAATCGGTCTGCATTCTGTTGAAAGTGCCAGTTCTCTAAACTTTTTCAATGGTGCTTCAAGAAAAGAATACCTTCTTACTCCAGGAATCCCCATTTCAGCTCACAGTGTTTGCATAATACACTCCTGGAAATTGAAATAAGAACACCGTGAATTCATTGTCGCAGGAAGGGGAAACTTTATTGACACATTCCTGGGGTCAGATACATCACATGATCACACTGACAGAACCACAGGCACATAGACACAGGCAACAGAGCATGCACAATGTCGGCACTAGTACAGTGTATATCCACCTTTCGCAGCAATGCAGGCTGCTATTCTCCCATGGAGACGATCGTAGAGATGCTGGATGTAGTCCTGTGGAACGGCTTGCCATGCCATTTCCACCTGGCGCCTCAGTTGGACCAGCGTTCGTGCTGGACGTGCAGACCGCGTGAGACGACGCTTCATCCAGTCCCAAACATGCTCAATGGGGGACAGATCCGGAGATCTTGCTGGCCAGGGTAGTTGACTTACACCTTCTAGAGCACGTTGGGTGGCACGGGATACATGCGGACGTGCATTGTCCTGTTGGAACAGCAAGTTCCCTTGCTGGTCTAGGAATGGTAGAACGATGGGTTCGATGACGGTTTGGATGTACCGTGCACTATTCAGTGTCCCCTCGACGATCACCAGTGGTGTACGGCCAGTGTAGGAGATCGCTCCCCACACCATGATGCCGGGTGTTGGCCCTGTGTGCCTCGGTCGTATGCAGTCCTGATTGTGGCGCTCACCTGCACGGCGCCAAACACGCATACGACCATCATTGGCACCAAGGCAGAAGCGACTCTCATCGTTGAAGACGACACGTCTCCATTCGTCCCTCCATTCACGCCTGTCGCGACACCACTGGAGGCGGGCTGCACGATGTTGGGGCGTGAGCGGAAGACGGCCTAACGGTGTGCGGGACCGTAGCCCAGCTTCATGGAGACGGTTGCGAATGGTCCTCGCCGATACCCCAGGAGCAACAGTGTCCCTAATTTGCTGGGAAGTGGCGGTGCGGTCCCCTACGGCACTGCGTAGGATCCTACGGTCTTGGCGTGCATCCGTGCGTCGCTGCGGTCCGGTCCCAGGTCGACGGGCACGTGCACCTTCCGCCGACCACTGGCGACAACATCGGTGTACTGTGGAGACCTCACGCCCCACGTGTTGAGGAATTCGGCGGTACGTCCACCCGGCCTCCCGCATGCCCACTATACGCCCTCGCTCAAAGTCCGTCAACTGCACATACGGTTCACGTCCACGCTGTCGCGGCATGCTACCAGTGTTAAAGACTGCGATGGAGCTCCGTATGCCACGGCAAACTGGCTGACACTGACGGCGGCGGTGCACAAATGCTGCGCAGCTAGCGCCATTCGACGGCCAACACCGCGGTTCCTGGTGTGTCCGCTGTGCCGTGCGTGTGATCATTGCTTGTACAGCCCTCTCGCAGTGTCCGGAGCAAGTATGGTGGGTCTGACACACCGGTGTCAATGTGTTCTTTTTTCCATTTCCAGGAGTGTATTTGTATGTTGATCAAACCCATAGTAATGATGCCAGCAGCAAAGATAAATGTCTGGTTCTGTGCAGCAGAGCTGCATGCAAATTAGGTTTGTGAATATACACTACTGGCAATTAAAATTGCTACACCAAGAAGGAACGCAGATGATAAACGGGTATTCATTGGACAAATATATTATACTAGAACTGACATGTGATTACATTTTCACGTAATTTGGGTGCATAGATCCTGGGAAATGAGTACCCAGAACAACCATCTCTGACCCTAATAACGGCCATGATACGCCTGGGCATTGAGTCAAACAGAGCTTGGATGGCGTGTACAGGTACAGCTGCCCATGCATCTTCAACACGATACCACAGTTCATCAAGAGTAGTGACTGGCGTATTGTGACGAGCCAGTTGCTCGGCCACCATTGACCAGACGTTTTCAGTTGGTGAGAGATCTGGAGAATGTGCTGGCCAGGGCAGCAGTCGAACATTTTCTGTATCCAGAAAGGCCCGTACAGGACCTGCAACATGCGGTCGTGCATTATCCTGCTAAAATGTAGGGTTTCGGAGGGATCGAATGAAGGGTAGAGCCACGGGACGTAACACATCTGAAATGTAACGTCCACTGTTCAAAGTGCCGTCAATGCGAACAAGAGGTGACCGAGACATGTAACCAATGGCACCCCATACCATCACACCGTTAGATATGCCAGTTTGGCGATGATGAATACACGCTTGCAATTAGCATTCACTGCGATATCGCCATACACGGATGTGACCACCATGATGCTGTAAACAGAACCTGGATTCATCCGAAAAAATGATGTTTTGCCATTTGTGCACCCAGGTTCGTCATTGAGTACACCATCGCAGGCCCTCCTATCTGTGATGCAGCATCAAGGGTAACTGCAGCCATGGTCTCCAAGCTGATAGTCCATGCTGCTGCAAACGTCGTCGAACTGTTCGTGCAGATGGTTGTCGTCTTGCAAACATCCCCATCTGTTGACTCAGGGATCAAGACGTGACTGCAGGATCCGTTACAGCCATGCAGATAAGATGTCTGTCATCTCGACTGCTAGTGATACGAGGCCATTGGGATCCAACACGGCATTCCATATTACCCACCGATTCCATATTCTGCTAACAGCCATTGGCTCTCGACCAACGCAAGCAGCAATGTCGCGTTACGATAAACCACAATCGCAATAGGCTACAATCCGACCTTTATCAAAGTCGGAAACGTGATGGTACGCATTTCTCCTCCTTACACAAGGCATCACAACAGCGTTTCACCAGGCAATGCTGGTCAACTGCTGTTTGTGTATGAGAAATCAGTTGGAAACTTTCCTCATGTCAGCACGTTGTAGAAGTCGCCACCAGCGCCAAACTTGTGTGAATGCTCTGAAAAGCTAATCATGTGCATATCACAGCATCTTCTTCCTGTCGGTTAAATTTCGTGTCTGTAGCACGTCATCTTCGTGGTGTAGAAATTTTAATGGCCAGTAGTGTATTTTTTTACACCCTAGTATTCCATTGTATATCCAAAGTGTTATGATCAAGCCCAATGGAGAAATATAAACTCTTAGAAATGTGAATAAAATTATCCTGACAATTAGTAAGCGGTTCTCTGCAAATGAACTGTCAGTGAACTCGGATAGAGTACAGTATACACAATTTATGTAAAGAACAAGACCTGAACACATTGTTAGAAATAAAATCAATAAGTGAAACAGAATATTCTAAGTTCATGTTTGCTGGTATTGGAAAGATCCTGAACCGGAAGACACACATTATACATCATATTAAACATCTAGACTGTATGTCTTTTGCATCACATATTGTAGCAGACATAGGAGGTTAAAATGCTAGAAAATTGACAACTTTTCCTATTGTCATGGTGAAAGTGATAAGAGATCAGTGAAAATGTTCCGTATTATAGTACTGTTTTACACATTTTTAGTCCTGTGTATGCACTCGACATGAAGCAGTATCATCTACACTCCTGGAAATGGAAAAAAGAACACATTGACACCGGTGTGTCAGACCCACCATACTTGCTCCGGACACTGCGAGAGGGCTGTACAAGCAATGATCACACGCACGGCACAGCGGACACACCAGGAACCGCGGTGTTGGCCGTCGAATGGCGCTAGCTGCGCAGCATTTGTGCACCGCCGCCGTCAGTGTCAGCCAGTTTGCCGTGGCATACGGAGCTCCATCGCAGTCTTTAACACTGGTAGCATGCCGCGACAGCGTGGACGTGAACCGTATGTGCAGTTGACGGACTTTGAGCGAGGGCGTATAGTGGGCATGCGGGAGGCCGGGTGGACGTACCACCGAATTGCTCAACACGTGGGGCATGAGGTCTCCACAGTACATCGATGTTGTCGCCAGTGGTCGGCGGAAGGTGCACGTGCCCGTCGACCTGGGACCGGACCGCAGTGACGCACGGATGCACGCCAAGACCATAGGATCCTACGCAGTGCCGTAGGGGACCGCACCGTCACTTCCTAGCAAATTAGGGACACCGTTGCTCCTGGGGTATCGGCGAGGACCATTCGCAACCGTCTCCATGAAGCTGGGCTACGGTCCCGCACACCGTTAGGCCGTCTTCCGCTCACGCCCCAACATCGTGCAGCCCGCCTCCAGTGGTGTCACGACAGGCGTGAATGGAGGGACGAATGGAGACGTGTCGTCTTCAGCGATGAGAGTCGCTTCTGCCTTGGTGCCAATGATGGTCGTATGCGTGTTTGGCGCCGTGCAAGTGAGCGCCACAATCAGGACTGCATACGACCGAGGCACACAGGGCCAACACCCGGCATCATGGTGTGGGGAGTGATCTCCTACACTGGCCGTACACCACTGGTGATCGTCGAGGGGACACTGAATAGTGCACGGTGCATCCAAACCGTCATCGAACCCATCGTTCTACCATTCCTAGACCGGCAAGGGAACTTGCTGTTCCAACAGGACAATGCACGTCCGCATGTATCCCGTGCCACCCAACGTGCTCTAGAAGGTGTAAGTCAACTACCCTGGCCAGCAAGATCTCCGGATCTGTCCCCCATTGAGCATGTTTGGGACTGGATGAAGCGTCGTCTCACGCGGTCTGCACATCCAGCACGAATGCTGGTCCAACTGAGGCGCCAGGTGGAAATGGCATGGCAAGCCGTTCCACAGGACTACATCCAGCATCTCTACGATCGTCTCCATGGGAGAATAGCAGCCTGCATTGCTGCGAAAGGTGGATATACACTGTACTAGTGCCGACATTGTGCATGCTCTGTTGCCTGTGTCTATGTGCCTGTGGTTCTGTCAGTGTGATCATGTGATGTATCTGACCCCAGGAATGTGTCAATAAAGTTTCCCCTTCCTGGGACAATGAATTCACGGTGTTCTTATTTCAATTTCCAGGAGTGTATTATTGTGATAGTGTGCAACTTTTTAAGGTCAGAAGAATATCTAATCAACTTATATTTTTCAGATGGAATGTGATCTTACATTTCTTGGACTTCTGATGCTCTGTAACAGCTTAAAGGCCGAGACACTGGGTGTCATTCACCATCTACAGACAGCTAAATTACGGTGTGTTATGGTTACAGGTAAAGTTTTATACAGTTCTAAATACTATTAGCCATCCGTATTTGTCTGTCATCTTCATCCTTTCAAATAATATCAAAAGTCAATGCCTCTTCATTAAACAGATTGTTTTCTTTATGTATAACAAGCAATAGCTTAAATTAAGAGACAAATATATTGTAATGATTTTACTTTGGTGTGGTGCCAATGTCATGTGAAACTTTTTGAAAGGTATATCTTCCATATGACTGTACAACAAATTTCATTCCACAGTCTAGATTTTGGCCTTGGCCATTTTCAAGTGTTAAAACTGCTACAGATTAAAACACATTAAAAGTACAAGTATCAGCAAAATAGCTGGGTAAACAGTTAAATTAATGCATAGGCTGCATGATTTGTTCTCTTACTTATGTATCAAAAATCTGATTAATCTACTGCAGTTGTAACACTTGAAAATCTGGATTGTGGAATAAAACATGTTGTACAGTCAAATGGTGGTTATATCTTTCAAAAAGTATATTGTAGCCTTAACATATCTGCAAGTTTTATAAATGGTGACTATGCCATACAGAAGACTTGTGGAACAATTGTGGGAATCAGTAGAATGAAGAAGCAGTCCAAGTTGCAAATATTTTATTTTTCATTCGATGACTACTTTCTGGCCAAGACCCATTTTTTAATCAACATACGCACTGTGAATGTACATTACATATTTTGTTGACATCTTCGTAAATGCCATTTTCAACTTTGTTATGTTGATTTAAAAACAGGTCTCGGCCAGAAGGTAGTCATTGAATGAAAAATAAAATATTTTCAACTTAGACTGGTTTTTCATTCTATTGATTAACAGAAGTTGCTGTCCCAAGTTACTCCAGCGTGCTACAAGTTTGTCATTGTGAGAATACTCTCTCATAGTTGGTTATCACCAGTTGGATGAAGTTGGTAGAAATTAGCAATCACTGAGAGTCACTGGATGTTTTTAACTGTTGTGGTGCAGCCCCATCTCTCATTGTGTGCCTCAATTATAATTCTTAAGACCATTAGCGTTTTGCATCCACCCAAACGACAAATATCCTAGCCAGTCCATATCTCATCATTACTTCCAACCCCTTCCTACATGAATCATATCTATGTGAAAGACCTGCAGCCTCTTAACATATTTTACTAGAGTCCCATCACAGCCATATCTTTCCCTGCCAGTCAGGACCATCTATGCAAGCAGTTGTCATATATCAATTTCACTGCAATTACTGCACAGTCTTCCATGTGGAAAGACCACCACCTGGCTGTCTACCTAATTAAATGGCCACTACCAATCTTATGACCAAGAACAAAGTTGACCACTGAGTGGCTGAGCATGCCGTTGAGTAGAATGTGCTTTTCCTCAGTGACTGCTTCATAACCCATATCATTTGGATTCTCCCCTCCACCCACCCCCCCCTTAATCCCAGCCTCACATTCTCTGAATTGTGTATACATGATTTATCTCTACAACACATCATTTGATCCCTGAATCCCCTGGTTTTGATCTCTGCTATCCCCTGCCTGTCACTCATCTCTACCACTGTTGCAGTACTGTCGCCCCCCCCCCCCCTCCCCCCTTCACAACACGAAATGAACTTCCAACAGCTCTACTCTGTATATCATTGCTTCAAGTAACTTTAATTTAGTAACATTACATTACATTACTGTATGGTTATCAGCTGACATATCAGAAGAAATATTGCTGTCTTGGATGCATGCTCAAAAGATGATGGATTGAAGCTCTACATTTCATCACTTAAATTTGATTTATCTATCTGTTAATCTAAGACCACACTGGCCTCTTTCAAAAATACACACGCACGCAAGTGCAACTCGCACACACATGACCACAATCTCTGGCAACTGGAGCCAGACTGTTCCACCTGCCAGAGACTGGTCATGTATGTGCAAGTTGTTTTCACTTGATTGTGTGCGTGAGTGTATGTTGTCTATTTTTGACAGAGACCTTGTTGGCCAAAAGCTAACTTTCAGGCAGTCTCATTGTTGTGCCTTTCTATGACTCATTCTGTGATTTATATACTCCTATAACTTTGTTTCATACATTGCAGGTGACAATATTCTTACAGCAGTCAGTGTGGCAAGAGACTGTGGCATGGTACTACCATTAGAAAATGTTATCCAGGTTGTAGTTACTCAATCTGAAGATGGTGAATCTGTGTCATTAAAGCTGAAGTCCATTGGAGGAGGCTTGTATCCTGAATCACCAAGCAATGATTATAGTAGTGTGAGTAAGAGTTATCTTGCTCTGCATTGTGCCAATTCATTTTGTTCATATATTCATATACTTCATCCAGACATAATTTTTATTTTCTGGTTGGAGTGCAGTTACGCTGTTGTATGTGTCACTTAGTCTGTGTATATCAAGGGTCATACTGTTAGCTACAGAGGATTTGTCAAAGTATAGTACAACTCTACTTTAACGTTCCCAGAATTAACATTTTCCCGCAGTTTATGACATTTTTCATTGTTCCTGTCAAATTTCCTGTGTCCACAATGTTAATTTGCACCTGATTTTGTGTCAACATATTTATAATTTTTCTGCAATTTATGCATTACAAAAAATGTTCACGGAAAAAAAAATTATGCTGGCATGATGTTGTCCATCCAGTAGTGTTTACAAATATTACATGGTTAAGTTTCTCGACACCAGGGCACTGTACTCAGCGGATTTGAACTGGTCGAATAAAGATATCATGACCAATAACAACCATTTCCAATCTGGTCTCTACTGTGCAAACGCAGTTTCGTGATTGTTGTGATTATAGTGACACCTATGTCGAACTTTATTTAGCGTGTTTCGGCATTTGGGCACCTGTAGCTCTAGTTGACACAATCATGCACATATTTGCACTTGACAATGACAGAAAATTCTCAAAACACTTCATGCTAAGCATGAAAAAATACATAACTAGTGCAGTATTCCATTATTTAAATAATGAATGGCAGCTGCAGGCTTTCCAAAAACATCAATTGTGACATATGAAATTGAGTCAAACGTTTCTACTTACTAGACAGTTATCAATTCCAGTTACATCAGTGGTTTTTATTAGATAATAAACCTTTATTAGATATTAAACAAGTCCCTGACAAGTCTTTTGCTGCCTATTATGTACATATATCATACATAAAGTGCAAAAATGTAAGGGAGTATCCTATACATACATTTTATAGCTTAAAATGTTATTTCCCACAGTTTACATTTTCCTTTATTTTACATCATTCTTTTGAAGTCCCTTGAAAACTGTAAAAGCAGGGTTTCACTGTAGTTAAGTCTGAAAGCATCAGCATGTTCTTTGTGACTTGTACGGAAAGTTCTTCCTGTTTTGCCAATGTAGAATGCAGGGCAGCTGTTAACACTGTAATTTATATATTCCACTGTGTTCTGTTATTGGGGCATTATGTTTACTGTGTGGGGCAGTTGGTGTCCAGGTTTGTTTGTTTCTTTGTTTAATGTTGAGAAAGACATTTTTGTATAGGTTTTTCTAAA
This sequence comes from Schistocerca nitens, assembly GCF_023898315.1. Lineage (NCBI taxonomy): Eukaryota > Metazoa > Arthropoda > Insecta > Orthoptera > Acrididae > Schistocerca > Schistocerca nitens. The sequence goes on from NC_064616.1 coordinate 487,030,023, forward strand.
TAAGTTAGAAATTTTTTGTGATGCTGTGCCTAAACAGGGAATGCTTGTGAACATTTGTGATGGCAGTTGCTTTTCCTGTTGTGCTTCTGTTAAGGTGTGTTTACACCCATGCACATTATGGCCAGTTGCCGTGTGGCTGTACCTTGCCCCTCACAGAAGCAGAGGCACCCAGTGTGAACACAGGTGCAAATAGAATTATTCACAAGCACACGCTGAGGAAGAGGCATGCAACCTACATGCATGCCTCTACTTCCATATGGGGCAAGCACAGTCGCACGGGGACTAGGCATGAGGCACACAGGTGTAAACACACATTTTGTGGATAGTTTGTCAGTTGATTTTACTGAATACCCGTTATGTATTGCAATTGTGTTGATGGTATCTATTTCTTGTGTTAGTATTTAGGGTTATAAAGGTGATGTGTGTGTCCTGTTCAATGAGGACCTAAATGCAGCATACTTCTGTTTGGCTGGTGTGATCTCCACGTAGGTTGGTTTCCTGTAAATGTGAAAACTATGTTCTTGCTGTTCACTAACAGTTTTGAGGTCTAAGAAATTTATGGACTGATTTATTTCATGTTCTATTGTTAATATTATTTTATTATGGAGTGAATTCAATAATGTAATAAGTTCATAACATTCATCTTTTGTATCAGCAGATAGAAGTAGAAATCCTTGGATTTCAATGGAGATACTGAATTTAATTGAGGAAAAGAGAAAATATCAAAATGTAGTAAATGAAGCAGGTGAAAGGGACTACACACACATCAAAAATTAGATTAACAGAAAATGCAAAGTGGCTAAGTAGGAATGGCTAGACGACAAAGCATGTGTAACTAGGGGAAAGATACATGCTGCCTATAGAAAAATTAAAGAGTCCTTTGGAGAAAATAGAAGCAGCTGTATGAACATCAAGAGCTCAGCTGGAAAACAAGTACTAATAAAAGATGGGAAATCTGAAAGAGGGAAGGAGTATGTGCTATACAAGGGAACTGATCTTGAAGGCTATATTATGGAAATGGAAAAGGAAGTAAATAAATTTGAGATGGACGATATGATACTGCAAGAAGAATTTGGCAGACCACTGAAAGACCTAAGCCCGGAGTACACAAAATTCGCTCAGAACCACTGATATCCTTAGGAGAACCTCAATGACAAAACTATTGCACCTGGTATATACGATATATGAGATGAGAGCAATACCTTCAGACTTAAAGAAGAGTGCAATAATTTCAATTCCAAAGAAAGCAAGTGCTGAAAGGTGTGAATGCTACCGAAATATTAGCTTAACAAATCATGGCTGCAAAATACTAATCTAGTAGAAGCTAGCCTCGGGGAAGATCAGTTTGAGTTTCAGAGAAATGTTGGAGCACACAAGGCAATACAGACCCTAAGACTTATCCTAGAAGATGGGCTAAAGAAACCAACCTGTATTTAGCTTATGCAGGCATAAAGAAAGCACTTAACAATGTTGACTGGAATACACTCTCTGAAATTCTGAAGGGAGCAATGATAAAATACAGAAAGCGAAATGTTATATACAACTTGTACAGCAAGCAGATGGCGGTTATAAGAGTTGAAGGGCATGAAAGGAAAGCAGTGGTTGAGAATGCAATGAGACAGTATTGTAGCCTATCCCTGATGTTATTCAATTTGTACATTGGGCAAGCAGTAAAGTAAACCAAAGAAAATTTGGAGAAGGAAATGTGTTACTACAGAAGGATACTGAAGATTAGTCCAGTAGATTGCATAATAAATGAGGTGGTACTGAACAGACTTGGGGAGAGAAGAAATTTGCGCCACAACTTGACTAGAAGAAGAGATCGGTTGACAGCACACATTCTGAGACATCAAAGGATCACTAGATTAGTACTGGAGGGAAGTGTGTGTGTGGTGGGGGGGGGGGGGGGTGTTAAAAATCATATAGGCAGACTAAGAGATGAATACAATGAGTAGGTTCAAAAGGATGTATATTGCTGTAGTTATTCTGAGATGAAGAGGCACCAACCTTCGGATTGAAGAAGACGACGACAACAACAACAACAACAACAACACACAAAATATATAGGTAGCATTAACTTACCTTTGCGTCTGTTTCTACTTTTTAGTGATATTTCAAATACCTGTTCAAAATGATCTTTATATATTACTTTAAATTTAATCCAAACAATGGAAGGAGTAAATATAACCACTGACCGTATAGTTGAGGCAGTGAGCAGTCAATAAGTATGTAAAGAAGTTAATTTAAATTTTATTGCTTTATTAATAATTAAACTTCTGTATTTTGTTGTGCATCAAAATCGGATATTTCATTGTGAATAAATTGAAGACTTACTGTCATGATTTTTATTTTGTAATTATTTTTTTTAGGATGCTGTTATTACCTTGGATCTGGGTGCTAACTGGCATTTCGCTGTTGATGGACACTCTTGGAAAATGATTAATGATCATTACCCATATCTTGTTCCACAAATCACAGCAAAGGGAACTATATTTGCACGCATGTTACCTGATCAAAAAGCTCAGTTGGTTGAATCACTGCAGAACATTGACTATATTGTGACATTTTGTGGTGATGGTGCAAATGACTGTGCTGTAAGTAAAGTTGATTGAGCATTAAGAAATGACAATTTGTTAAAAACTGTTTTACAGGCAACTATAATGTATCAAATAAATATACTGACATGGAAGCTCTGCCCCTACCCCCAAAAAACATAAAATCTTTATGGAATGGTAGTTTATTAATTCAATGTCAATGAGCATTAGTTATTTAACATAATAATCTGTAAATTAGCTTCATGATAAAGCACCACTCTTCTAACCACAACAGGCCAACTGTGCCCAACCACCACCATGTCATCATCATCCAGTGGTGTCATAGAGATGTGATATGAAACAGCATGGGTTTAGCATACAGCTCACCTGACTGTTTTTGGGTTAGCAGACCTGTTGCTGCTTCTTTTCCTTCAAGAAGCTCTTCAGTTGATATGATGAAGCTTAGTGCATCCCATTCCAGTTGTAATTTTTCCTCCTATCTACGTAATTATGTAGCTCTCAATTCGTTCGAGCAGTCAATCATTAATGATAGGAAACACTCAAAATGATTCTGAAATTTTACTTGTTAGAATGAAATCAGGCGATGATTCTTCTTCTCTGCAGGCTCGTGCTTTGCGGCAGTCTGCTAATCTGTACAAATAAAATGCCTCGTAATTTTGGGAGCGTTGTATAGTCAGTTGGGAAACCTCATATCAAGCGGATATTTGGCTTTGATGACGTTTAACCTTTCGAAGAAGTAATGGAGCTCTGGGATTATGAAATGCAGGTTCGTATCCAGTCTTTCGGAAGTTCCCTTCTGATTAACAACTACGCAATATATCTATAAATATCATTAATTCACAAATTTCAAATACACACCTTTTATTTGAAGGAGCAATCTATATATATTTCCTTTTTAATCGTACAGTTCGTATCAGTTATCTTCTGTGATAAATCTCAATAATCAGATTACAGTTCTTCCAAACCAAGCTCAGGCTAATCGGCACGAAGACAATCTCGCAAGCTCCCTTTCCTTTTTTTTTACAACGACCAGAGAGAGTACTACAAAGAATACTTATGCGCTCATGGCATAGCTATTGTGTGAACTACTTTTCGCATGGATTCTGCGAGTATGAAGATAGAAAGTTAGTAAACATCATTCAAGGGTAGAATTGTATCTGAATAATTCATCGAATATAAAGAGATATTACACAGTCCTCCCCCAGCAGTACCGGGCACTGAACTAAGGTCCCCTGCATGGCTAGGCTAACCATCATATTCCTGATAATCATGCGATTGTCTCGTCATTGAATAAAAGTTTTAGACATCATTAAAGTACACGAACCCATTGACTGACTACACTAGCCACTTGTGGACTAGTATTAACTTTTTAACACTGGAAGTCTTTTGACACCATCCCTGACTAGCAGCTTCTAATCAAATTGCATGCTTATGGAACATCATCTAAGTTGTGGTATGGATTTTTTTTTTTTTTTCCCCAACCACCAGAGAGAGTACTACAAAGAATACTTATGCGCTCATGGCATAGCTACTGTATGAACTACTTTTCACAGGGATTCTGCAAGTATGAAGATAGAAAATTAGTAAACGTCATTCAAGGGTAGAATTGTATCTGAATAATTCATCGAATATAAAGAGATATTACAATTGCCCCTCGCAGCGAGCAAAGTTAATGATAATACACTTTGTGAGTAACAGAAAAAATTTGTTGGGTTGTTTATTCAAAAGAGGAATATTTTTAATTAGTAGAATTTTGCTATAGAGAGTATGGGTAACATGTTAAGACAATAAGTTACGAGAATACCTAAACTGTAGCTTTTACATGTACCGGGGTGTACCCGCATCCCGAGTACATAACCAGGGAAGATGTAGATTGGTGTAATTACGAAAAAGGTCTACCCATTTGGGAACTGGCCTTCACAGGGAAACCCTGGAAAACCCAGAAGAATAGACCCCAGCTCAGGTATTAAAGAAGATAGGAAAGCCCAAATCCAGTAATTATGAAATATATAGAAGCTCCATAGATTAGATCGAAGGAAAAGTGCCTCATAGCCAAAAAAAATTTTACAATATTGCTCAAAAAAAAAAAAAATTCAAAATTCTTCTTTCGACGATGTAGCCGGCGATCTCGTTGTGAAGTCGATGGAACAGGAACACTGAGTACGGACACCAGGTAGGCGACGTACAGCGTTTGGTGGAGGCGGCACGGAGGACAGACGATGGCTTATGGTACGGGATAGAAGCTGGTAATGTGCTGTAGAAACAGGAAGATGATCTCAGGAACAGATGGTCAGGGACGTGAACATGAAACAGGTTTAAAATGGAATAAGAAAAGGTTCTGACTGAATAAATCCCTGGAAGAGAGTGGATTAAGGCAACGAAGTCCATATTTAATCGTTGAACTCAAAATCGGAGTGGATTCTTATATTCTTCCATCTGTACTAGACTGGAACATCCATCAGTCCTGACAATCGCGATTTTTTTTTTTTTAGTCCTCAATACCAAAGTTGTTTTGCATTACAACTGCTGATTGTCCAAAACATTGCCAAATAGACTGTGGGCATTTAAATTTTGTTGTAGCTCATATCGAATGTATTCCTCTCAAAAAAATTTTTAATCAAATCTTCGTTTTGTTATAGTGCAGGTGGAAGTAGAGCATGGAATCTGTCCGAAGTTTGCTTTCAGTTACGAAATTATGGATAAAATTTAAGTTTACACCTGATGAAAAATTTTAAACATAGGCATATGACACTGACTCCACAAAAGGAATAATTTGAAAAATTTTCGTTATTCTTATAATTAACCAATTTACAGATCCACTTGCAAATAAATATCATTAATGATGACGTATGTTCATTTAAAAAATCATCCAATCGCAGAATCTTCTTCATCCTCTCATGAACATTTATGGAAATATATTTCAACAATTATGTCCATAATATGAAACACACAAACTGCTATTCTTAAAAAGTTAATTAAAATTTTTAAATTAATTATCCTGGTTGAGAAGGCATAATGAAAAATCTAAAAATTATAATAATTTTCTCTCGCGCAACCAGAGAGTTTCTTCAATTGTTTGCAACAGTGACATTATCGACTGTTGCTTCATTTCACAGTTCATTTGTTTTCTTGCGCGAACAGCGCACATCATACTCACAGCGTATTTACCAACATATCCCACACTGTTCAAGTTTCACACGCAATTCTCACATAAGTGCCGTGTCTTGAGGAAATGTAGATGCACTTTCATTGTATATCACTGTGGCTTCTGCTCATAGTCCACACTTAGAAATACTAGTAATTAACAAATTCTTCTACCTATCTAAAAATTTTTGTGCTAAACTATCACAGGAGTAATCTCACTGTCTCTTAACCTATCACAGGAGTAATCTCACTGTCTCTTAACCTACCACAGGAGTAATCTCACTGTCTCTCAACCTCTAGACAACATAAACTTCTTGATATTTATATACACATTCGACTCATAGTCAAATTCCACTCTAAATTCTTCTCCATATTTGTTATCACAGATCTACGATCCTTCAAAAAATTTCTTAATATCATTATGCGGGAATAATCCCTTTATTCTTTTCGATTCGGGATATGCCAACAAGTATGATCCAGGATTTGGTATATTTACAATAACATATGGTCCGGTATAAATAAGATTCCATTTCTTTATGTTCTTCATCAGTTTCGAGGAATGGATGTGTCGCCTCAATAAAACCTTTTCTCCAAGATGAAATGTCTGAATCCGGTGAATCCGTTTGTCATATGTCAATTTCCATTGTATTGCCCTTTTAGTTAAATTGACAAGTGCGAGTCGAATCTTTTCCTCCCATTTTAAATTCTGGTCTTCATACTTTGGCAGATGGTTTATCCAGAAGTTCTTTTCAATCTGACTAAACATAAGCTCTGTTGGAGTAAAGTTAGTTGAGGTATGTGTCAGATTATTAAATATTTGTTCAAATTCTGACAAATAATCAGCCCATGATGTTTGTTTACTGTGACAGTATGTACGCATAAATCGGTTTAATTCTCGGAAAACTCGTTCTATTGGACTACCTTGTGGATAGTAACACGATGTCAAAATTTGTCAAATACCAAGTTGTGTTAATGTTTGCTTCCATTTAAATCCAGTAAAAATTGTGGCATTATCTGTAAATATGGATTTCGGTAAACCTACATGCGGAAGATAGTCACGCACCAATCTCACTACAACACCTCTGGCAGTAACACACTTTAATGGATATAGTTTTACATATTTTGTAAACACGTCAAAGAATCCAACAATGAATTTGACTCCTCCTCTTGATCATGGGAGAGGGCCGCAGATATCACACGAAATTAACGCCCTTGGCTCTCGTGGAATAATTGAATGCAGAACATGCTTACGACCTCTATTATCCGGTTTTGCCTTTTGACAGAGTAAACAGTTTTGTATTGTTTGGTGCACTTTTCTCCGAATATTCGGAAAATAACAGTATGCTCCTATTTTATTAGCACATTTAATTACACCAAAATGTCCCCATGATAAGTGGGTAAACAAAATTAATTTTTCCTCATATTCCTTCGGGATACATACACACAACCGTGGATTGTTGTCCTTCCCACATCTGAAGAATAATACTCCATTTACTAATTTATAATGATCTAAACTAGCCCTTGACTTTTGTTGTTCCTTTAGCTGAATTATCTTCTTCCATCAAGGGTCTTTTCATTGTAAATTTCCCATATCTCTACAAAGATGTACATAATAAGTCTTGTAGATATTGTCCTGCAACAGTAATACTGGAAAATCTGAAGTATTTACTGATTCTATTTCCGGCGTTAAACCTTCTGGGGATCTTGACAGTGCATCCGCAATAATATTTTCTTTGCCAGACACATGAATAATTTTAAATTGGTACTGTTGTAGTGTCATTGTCCAACGTGACAGTCTAGGATGTAATAATTTACATGTTTGCAAAAATGTTAGTGATTGATGGTCACAATACACAATCGTTTTCAAACCATATAAATAATAGTTAAACTTCTTGAATGCCCAGATAACCGCAAGTGCTTAAAGTTCTGTGGTCGTATAGGCTCTTTAACAGGGCGATAACACCCGACTAACAAATGCTATCGGACAGAATGTTGGTACCCCTTTTATTTTCCTTATTTGGAAGAGACAAGCACCTAATCCTACATCCGATGAATCCGTGGACAGACAGAACTCACAATTCATATCAGGGTGATATAATAAGGATGCGTTAACGAGTTGGTCTTTAATGTCTCGAAAAGCTAGTTCACATTCTTCAGTCCATTGCCATGGCACATCCTTCCGTAGAAGCCGGTTTAATGCCTCAGAATTCATGGCTTGAGTCTTTATGAAACGACAGAAGAACGATGCCATACCTATAAATCCCTTCAGCTGTCTTTTATTCCGTGGTGATGGAAAATTTCGAATTGCACTTATCTTCTTCTCGGTAGGCAGGATACCTTTCGCATCTATCATATGTGCTAAGAACTTAATTTGTGGTAAAGCAAAATGAGACTTTTGTAAGTTTACTGTAATTCCGGTTTTCTTGAAAACAGCAAAAATCCTTTCCAAAATATGCAAATGCTCTTCCCATGTTTTCGTGGCTATTAATAAGTCGTCAACAAACACAGTTATATGACTACGCAATTCTGGTCCAAGAACATAATCCAACGCTGAAATAAATATTCCGGCACTAATATTAAGTCCGAACGGGACAACTCTAAATTGGTAACTTCTCCCAGCATAGATAAATCCTGGAAATTTTGAATTAATTCATCTATATTTTCCGGATGAGTTCTTACAGGTACTATTATTTTATTAATCTCTCTCGCATCCAGAACTAATCTAACGTTACCTCCAGGTTTTGGGACGACTAAGAGCGGAGAAAAATATGGACTAGTTGATGGCTCAATCAAGTTACATTCTATTTATCTCCCTTTGAACGGATTGTTTTAAACGCCAGGGGATCGGATAGTGCGTGTAACAGTACGTCTGATGTGGCTTCACTTGAAGGTGACAAATATACCCTTTAATAATTCCTGGTTTCTCATCAAAAATCTCTTCATACACCTCTAACAAATAATGAAGCTGCTGCCTTTGTTCTCCGGTAAGCTGATTTGATTCACTAGCTTTTATCATTGTTGTTTGGTTATAGTCCTCCTGTTGTAACAGATCCTTTGAAAGCTCCTTCCAACGACCGTTTGTAGTGTCAATTAATTGAATTATGGCACCGCGACAATATTTCTCATGCACCGTTTCCTTTCTATTTAAATCCAGCACTATCTCTTCTCCATTTAATCTAAATTTAACTATTCCTTCCAAAAAATCAATCTGACAATCGTACTCCTGCATACTCCCAGTACCAAGAATACAGTCCACTAATAACTTCTCCACTACAAGGAACGTGCATTTTATTGCTACATTTCTCATTTTCATCTGTTATTGTGTTTGTATTTTGACATTGGGAGAGCGTGCTCCAACAGCTCCGATGATTTTGCAGTTCTGTACTGGCAAAATTGGTACCTTCTTCTTCCTAATAATTCTCCGAAAAAGAGCGCCTGAGATGACATTGGCGGAAGCGGCGGTGTCTAATATCACATTCGTTGGAACTTCCTCTATTTCAACAAATACTTCCGATACCAGAACACTCGATCTGTCATTATGACACATTATTAAATCCTTTGTTAACTCTTCAGTCAAGCTCTGACCATCATTATATCTTGTTGTTGTTGTTGTTGTTGTTGTTGTTGTTGTGGTCTTCAGTCCTGAGACTGGTTTGATGCAGCTCTCCATGCTACTCTATCCTGTGCACGCTTCTTCATCTCCCAGTACCTACTGCAGCCTACATCCTTCTGAATCTGCTTAGTGTATTCATCTCTTGGTCTCCCTCTACGATTTTTACCCTCCACGCTGCCCTCCAATACTAAATTTGTGATCCCTTGATGCCTCAGAACATGTCCTACCAACCGATCCCTTCTTCTGGTCAAGTTGTGCCACAAACTTCTCTTCTCCCCAATCCTATTCAATACTTCCTCATTAGTTATTTGATCTACCCATCTAATCTTCAGCATTCTTCTGTAGCACCACATTTCGAAAGCTTCTATTCTCTTCTTGTCCAAACTATTTATCGTCCATGTTTCACTTCCATACATGCTACACTCCATACAAATACTTTCAGAAATGACTTCCTGACACTTAAATCTATACTCGATGTTAACAAATTTCTCTTCTTCAGAAACGCTTTCCTTGCCATTGCCAGTCTACATTTTATATCCTCTCTACTTCGACCATCCTCAGTTATTTTGCTCCCCAAATAGCAAAACTCCTTTACTACTTTAAGTGTCTCATTCCCTAATCTAATTCCCTCAGCATCACCCGACTTAATTCGACTACATTCCATTATCCTCGTTTTGCTTTTGTTGATGTTCATCTTATATCCTCCTTTCAAGACACTGTCCATTCCGTTCAACTGCTCTTCCAAGTCCTTTGCTGTCTCTGACAGAATTACAATGTCATCGGCGAACCTCAAAGTTTTTATTTCTTCTCCATGGATTTTAATACCTACTCTGAATTTTTCTCTTGTTTCCTTTATTGCTTGCTCAATATACAGATTGAATAACATCGGGGAGAGGCTACAACCCTGTCTTACTCCCTTCCCAACAACTGCTTCCCTTTCATGTCCTTCGACTCTTATAACTGCCATCTGGTTTCTGTACAAATTGTAATATCTTAACAATTGTAATTTTACTGTTTCGCCCCTAACAGATCCGCTGACCGCCCCTTCGGTGCGCAATGCGGTCATGTTTAGTTTGACTGATTGTTGGTCCGATTGGTATTTGTCTCTTCAGCTACTTCAGTGATTATCGGTTGTTGTGGTGAATTCTGTCTATGTTGTCTTGCTTGATTCGTGTAATTGTTGTTGTTCTGCTGGCGTTGGTAGAACTGTCCTGTGTTGCCATACATTGGATTATATCGATTAATATTCCTACTGTTCCTAAAATAGCCCCTCGCTGCACCATTAATAACGTTTCCATTATGGTAATAATTATTGTTTGCATTTTGTCCATTGCTAAGTCTCCTCGGAGAGTGTAGTTGGTTATGATTATTGTTACTGCTACCATTACTGCCATTCCCACTCGGGCTGCAGCTCGGATTCGCTTCTATTGCTCTTCTTTGATATGACATTTCTCTTGCCCTTTTATTGTCCTCCTCAATTATATCAATATGATCAAGCGTAGTCATAAATGAGTCTATATCCTTATCATTTATATATAACAGCTGATTCCTTATACTGGTGGGTAGTCTGGACTTGAGTATTCTAAGTATATCCGGCAAAGGAATCGGTACATCCCAATACAAAGATTTATTAATGTATTTCTCAAAATATCTCTTTAGAGATCCTCTAGAAAATGAGAAAGGCTCAGGATATAATACTTCCTGCCTAAGTCTTTCTTGTACTCCAGCAGACCAATATTTTGCTAGAAAAGCCTGCTCAAATTCTTTGTAACATTTACAAGAAGATGTTTGTTCGGATGCCCACAATGCTCCTTATCCTTGTATATATCCAGATACAAAACTAATCTTTTGCCATTCTGTCCAAGATCGTGGAAATAGACCTCTGAAACTTTGAATAAAGACTACAGGATGAACATTCTTTTTGTCATGGTTAAAGATTTGAAATTGTCTCTGTTTAATCATCTTTTCCTCAACAGTACTACGATTCCAAAACTCATCCTGTTCGTACTCTTCCCTGTGGCTATCCGTTATATTGAATCTAACTTGTGACGTTCCAGTTCTGTCTACATCGGATCTTGACGTGGACGGAATTTCACGCGCAGATTGAGAATGTTGTTTCCTACTTCTCGCTGTTTCTAAATCCTCCTGCGAGAGATTTAGTGATCTTTCGATATTTCCTTTCCAACGCGAGAATTCTTCGCCAAGTTGTTCACGAACTTCCTTTAACCCTTTGTTGAAAAAATTCTCCTCGGAACTCTCTGAGATTGACTGTAAAGCTACTTTCACAGTTTCTTCTATGGTTTCCGAAGGAAAATTTTGCCGCTGTAATGTCATTTCTGAAAACTTTCCCGCAAGTACATTCATTCTATGTTCCACTGTCTCCTGTTTTTCCTTCACTTCGTCAAATTGCTTCCTTAGATTATCTTGGGATTCTATAATTTCTGGTATCATAGCTACGGAACACTGTATGTCCTCGTGAGCTTGTATTACTTGAGGAAACAGTTCTACTTGTTTTTGTATCGTGTCAATTTTGACGGATACACATTCGGTTAGTTCCGCTTTTAATTTACTATTGTTTTCTTGGCATTGTTGGCGGACCTGCTCAATTTGAGCAATAAGATTCTGTTCGGTCCTTTCTGCCTGTTCTATTATTTCCTGTGTCTGGGTATTTAATCTCTGATCTAATTCGGTAAAGGTTGCTCTTAACTGATTTTGTAATTCTGTTTGATTTTCGGCTAATTGATTTTGGAGTTCAGTTTGTATAACTGATAAGTCTCGTTTTACCTCCGCTTGGCCTTCGGCTAATAGAGACAACTGTTGCATAATGACAACTAATGTGTCAACAACAGTCTGATCAGCTGTTGTAGGAATGTTTTCTGAACCAGCGGGTTTATTTATATTGCTACCGCTAGCCACAACAGTCTCAGAATTGCTATCCGTGGCCTCTGCTCCTGCGCAAACAGCTGAAGGCTGTTGCACTTCTCATTGCTGATTCAATGACATTTTAAATGCCGCTCTAGTCAATACCATTAAATAACTGTCAATATCAGGTTCTAATCACTAAATACAGTTTCAAATTTACTGTCGTAGACACACTTAACTTTCAAATTACTTCACAGATGGTATAAAGTTCAATGTCCAGATACGAAAATCACACAATATACAGTTCTACAATCTAACTACTATCTGGAAAAAAGTTCTTTCTAAATTGGTTTCAAACTATTTTAACTACAGGATAAAAAATTAGATTTCTCTGGCCTTTTTCTGTAGTCTCGGTGTTGTCCAATAGTTGAAATTGTTTCTTGGTATCAGCAATCTTTTACTATGGGCACCGTATCTCACTTCAGGTTCATTACTTCTCGTTCTCGTTGGTTTTCATGAAACAAAAAATACATATATTATATAACAATCCAAGAGAGTCCTGTCACACTGGCGCCACTGTAATTTTTCCTCCTATCTACGTAATTATGTAGCTCTCAATTCGTTTGAGATAGGAAACACAGTCATAGCTGAGTCACTCAAAATAATTCTGAAATTTTACTTGTTAGAATGAAATCAGGCGATGATTCTTCTTCTCTGCAGGCTCGTGCTTTGCGGCAGTCTGCTAATCTGTACAAATAAAATGCCTCGTAATTTTGGGAGCGTTGTATAGTCAGTCGGGAAACCTCATATCAAGCGGATATTTGGCTTTGATGACGTTTAACCTTCCGAAGAAGTAATGGAGCTCTTGGATTATGAAATGCAGGTTCGTATCCAGTCTTTCGGAAGTTCCCTTCTGATTAACAACTACGCAATATATCGATAAATATAATTAATTCGCAAATTTCAAATACACACCTTTTATTTGAAGGAGCAATCTATATATATTTCCTTTTTAATCGTACAGTTCGTATCAGTTATCTTCTGTGATAAATCTCAATAATCAGATTACAGTTCTTCCAAACCAAGCTCAGGCTAATCGGCACGAAGACAATCTCGCAAGCTCCCTTTCCTTTTTTTTTACAACGACCAGAGAGAGTACTACAAAGAATACTTATGCGCTCATGGCATAGCTATTGTGTGAACTACTTTTCGCATGGATTCTGCGAGTATGAAGATAGAAAGTTAGTAAACATCATTCAAGGGTAGAATTGTATCTGAATAATTCATCGAATATAAAGAGATATTACACAGTCCTCCCCCAGCAGTACCGGGCACTGAACTAAGGTCCCCTGCATGGCTAGGCTAACCATCATATTCCTGATAATCATGCGATTGTCTCGTCATTGAATAAAAGTTTTAGACATCATTAAAGTACACGAACCCATTGACTGACTACACTAGCCACTTGTGGACTAGTATTAACTTTTTAACACTGGAAGTCTTTTGACACCATCCCTGACTAGCAGCTTCTAATCAAATTGCATGCTTATGGAACATCATCTAAGTTGTGGTATGGAATTTGTGATTTCGTGTCAGATAGGTTGCTGTTCGTAATAATAGAAAGTCATTTAATGGACCTCAGTCATATCTAGGGTTCTTCAATGTAGCATTAAAGACTCTCCACAGTTCTTAATCTATATAAACGATTTTGGAGAAAATGTGAGCTGCACTGTTAGATTATTTGTAGATGATACTGTTGTTTACTGTCTAGTAAAGTCATATGACAATGAAACTGAACTGCAAAATGATTTAGACAAGACATATGCATGGTGCGAAAAATGGCAGTTTGACCCTAACCGATAAAAAGTGTGAGGTCCTCCATATGAGTACTATACAAACCCATTAAATGTTGAGTACACAAAGAGTTGCACAAATTTAAAGGTTTCAATTCAACTAAATGGCTAGAGATTACAATTACAAATGACTTGAATTGGAACCATAACATAGAAAACATTATTTGGAAGATGAACCAAAGACTGCATTTTATTGGCAGAACACATGCAAAGATGCAATAAGTCTACTACATTATGCTTGTCCATCCTCCTCTGGAGAACTACTGCACAGTATGTGATCCTTGCCAGATAAGACTGACAGAGAACATCAGAAAAGTTCAGGGAAGGGCGGCTCATTTCCCATTATCACAAAGTAGGGGAAGAGTGTGTCATGAGTATAAGATGCTAGATGGTGTGCCATTCATTAAAACAAGTGTGTTTTTAATGCAGTAAGATCTTTTGATGAAATACCAATCGCTAATGTTTTCCTTTGAGTATCAACATATTTTGTTGACTCCCACAACGGAAAAAGGACCTTCATAGTAAAATAAGAGAAATCTAAACTCGCATAGAAAGATTCAGGTGTTCATTCTTCCCACATGCTATTCGAGAGTGGAGCACGTGAGAAATATTCTGAGAGCCGTTCTATGAACCCTCTGTCCAACGCTTACGTGTCAATTGCAAAGTAGTGATATAGATGGAGATGTCCATTTTTCATATATCATTTGGACAATGTGTATTGTAGAATATAGAATGACTGGGTCTACAGGCTACAGATATGTGATTTGTTTATGTGCTGGCCATTTACAGACAACTAATTAACACACTAACTAAAATGAACATAATATTTGTTAAACCGATTCATATTGCTTGTGAAACGTACTTAAATTTATACTGTTGTTGTTAACATCTTCAGTCCAGAGACTGGTTTGATGGAGCTCTCCATGCTATTCTATCCTGTGCAAGCCTCTTCATCTCTGAGTAACTACTGCAACCTACATCCCTCTGAATCTGCTTGCTATATTCATCCCTTGGTCTATGATTTTTACCGCCCCTCCCCCCTTCCCCCATGCTTCCCTCCAGTACTGGATTGGTGATCCCTTGATGCCTCAGAATGTGTCCTACCAATCAATCCCTTCTTTTAGCCAGGTTGTGCCACAAATTTCTCGTCTCCCCAGTTCTATTCAGTACCTCCTCATTAGTTACGTGGTCGACCTATCTAATCTTCATCATTCTTCTGTAGCAACATGTTTGGAAAGCTTCTATTATCTTCTTGTCTGAACTGTTTTTCATCCTGTTTCACTTCCTTACATGGCTGCACTGCATATAAATACTTTCAGGAAGGACTTCCTGACACTTAAATCTATACTTGATGTTAACAAATTTCTCTTCTTCAGAAATGTTTTTCTTGCCATTGCCAGTCTACCTTTCTGTAAGTGTCCCATTTCCGATCTAATGGAATTGATTACATTCCATTATCCTCGTTTTGCTTTTATTGACATTTATCTTATATCCTCCTTTCAAGACACTGCCCATTCTGTTCAACTGCTCTTCCAAGTCCTTTGCTGTCTCTGACAGAATTACAATGTCATCGGCAAACCTCAAAGTTTTTAATCCTACTCCAAATTTTTCTTTTGTTTCCTTTGCTAATTACACAATATGCAGATCGAATAACATCAGGGACAGGCCACAACCCTGTCTCACTCCCGTCTCAACCACTGCTTCCCTTTTGCACCCCTCTACTCTTATAACTGCCATCTGGTTTGTGTAAAAATTGTAAATAGCCTTTTGCTCCCTGTATTTTTCCCCCGTCACCTCTAAAATTTGAAAGGATGTGTTACAGTCAACATTGTCAAAAGTTTTCTCTAAATCTACAATGCTATAAACCTACTGAGCCCTCCAAACCTGTTCCACTCATGGATAGCACATGGGAAGAATGATTTTAGTAATCCTCTGTATTGGCTCTAATTTCTGGAATTTTCTCCTCGTAATCATTACACGAGATGTATGTGTGGGGAAGTAATATATTGTCCAACTCATTCTGGAAAGTGCTCTCTGGAAATTTCAGTAGTAAATCTCTCCATGATGCACAGTGCCTCTCTTGTAATACCTCTCTTGTAACATCTGTCAGTGGAGTTTGTTGAGCATCTCAGTAACGCTCTTGTGCTAACCAAATGATCCCGTGATGGAACGTACCACATTTCATTGGATCTTCTCTCTCTCTTCTACCAGCCCTATCTGGTAAGGGACCCAGATAGATAAACAGGACTCAAGAATCAGCTGAACAAATGCCTTATAAGCCACTTCCTTCATGGGTGAGTTACAACTCCTTAAGATTCTTCCTATGAATCTGTCTGGCATCTGCTTTTCCCACTATTTGCTTGATGTGGTCATTCCACTTAGGATCTCTCTGAATAATTCTAGATGTTTTATGGCAGATACTGTCTCCAGCAGTTTGTCATCAATAGTGTAGCTTATGGCAGTTTATTTCTTTTTCTTTATATGCGCAATATGTCACATTTATTTACATCCAGGGTCAACTTTCAGAGCCTGCACCATTCATAAATTCTCTGGAGGTCATTCTGCAAATCGTTACTATCTGCTGGTGTTGCTACTTTGTTATAGACAACCGCATCATATGCAAACAGCCTTAGAGAGCATCAAACACTTTCTACTAGATCAGTTATATATGTTGTAAACAGCAATGGTCTTCCTTGGGGCATGACGGAAATTACCATTACATAGATTTTGACCCACTTAGTGATTTTACATATGACCAGAACCTCTTAGGCTTTTACTCAGATCCCTGGAAAAAGTTTACTTCCAAAGTCATTGAATGCTTCTCTCATTGCTCTCCTTGTGATCATTTTCGCTTTGTTCAGCTTTTGTTTGTCAGCTAGGTGTTTACTTCTCTTGAATCTGAGATTGGGTTTGCTTTGTTTGCATAGCAGTTTTCTAACACAGCTGTTAAACCGTGGTGGGTCTTTCCCATCCCTTAAAACCTTACTCGGAATATATTTGTCTAGCGCATATTGCACAGTCCCTTTGAACTTGAAATTTGTATCCTGTCAGTCTTTGCTAAGTGAAGCTATCTTCCTACCTTTCTTAATATTCTTTGTCAGACCCATTGTCATAGATGCTATCAGAGCCCTGTGATCACTGATACCTTCCTCTGTGTTAACCAATTCAATATGTTCAGGTCTGTTTCTTTTTTTCCCCAGGAGTCATAAGATGTTACCCAAACGAGCTGGTTCTCTATTTATCTGCTAAACGTAATTTTCAGACAAGACATCCAGAACAATGTTACACGAATCCCTGTCTCTGGCACCAGATTTGATGGCATGACACTCCCAATCTATACCTGGCAAGTTGAAGTCACCCCTATTACAACGGCATAATTATTAACGATATTCTAAAAGTTCTGTCTGAAGCACTCCATCACTAGAGCCCCTGACTCAGGCAGTCTATAAAAGCATCCAATTATCATTTTTTACTAATCTTTTATATTTAACTTTACTCAGATTAATTCACAATCAGAATCCATGATAACCTCACTAGATTGTATTGAATTCTTTACTACAATAAACACACCTGTACCATTGGTGACTAACCTATCCTTACAATATATATTCCAATTTGAACTTAGAATTTCATTGTCATTAACATCTGGTTTCAACCAACTTTTTGTTCCTAATACTAGATGTGCATTATAACCTTCAGTAAGTGATGCTAATTCTGGAGTCTTTCTGTGGATGCTCATGCAGTTTACTAAAATTATATTAACATTTTCTATCTCTGATCTGCAATGGTGAAATTCTCTGAGGACATTGTGCCTAATTTATCAGGCGAATTGTCTTTGATCCCAAGGGAAGGTTTCTTTAAGCCAAAACAGCTCCATAGGCACTCCACATGTACTCCGCTGCACTAGTAGCCACTTCCTGCACAGATTGCATGCCTAACCAATTAAGGGGAACCCTAAAATTCTGTACCCAATAGTGGGGGCCGAGAAATTCTCATCTGATACCATTGCAGAGTCATCTGAGCCTCTGGTTTAGACCTTCCACTCTGCTCCAAACCAGAAGACCATGATCAACTATGGGTATGATGCTACAAATAGACAGCTTAGCATGCTCCCATGCGCAATGCTAGTTGCCTTCATGGAATCAGCCATCTGCTGAAAGGAACCGAGGATGCCCTCGTAACCCAGATGGCAGGCATCATTCATGCGGAAATGTGCCACTATGTGCAGCCGGTTTCACCCAGTGCATTCAATAGCAGCCTGCAGGACCTGTTCCACATTGTGGAAGAGTCCCACCAGCAAACATAACTGAGTGCACACTGGCATTGTTTCCCACCTTGGTATTTTCCTGAGGGGCTCCATCATGTATTTAACACTTGAGCTCCCAGTCACATGCATATCCACCCTCTGCACTTGTCTGGGCTGGACATGAAAGTCGGTCGCCGGCCCAACAGGAGAGGCATCCCAGGCTGGTTCCGGTGTTATCAACACTGGGTAGCCCTCATACCTGTTGCTTAGGCATAGGGAGCCAGCCACACAATGTGCTCCCTCTTTTGCCTTCTGCCCAGTGACACGAGAACCCACCACTGTCTGCGACCCACTCTCGAGTGATGACGGACCGGTCAGATGTTGCGTATCTGAAGATGCAGTGATACCGAGGTCATCAGGGAATTCCAGTGGCACCAGAGGTGTCACAGGTCTCGTCCCCAGTGCCCTGACGTTGCCATAACTTTGAGCATTAGCCAGAAGCATGTTGACGGTAGCCAGCACTGCTTCCAGCTGTTTACCGACAGCAGCCAATTCTCCTTGGGTCCCTTCACAACAAGCACAGCCCCTGGCCACATCGTAGTGTGTAAAAATAGATATAAGATCTCATCTGACACTATTGAGTTTGTAATGTCTGCAAAATATAACGAGGAGAATAATGGAACACTAAAAAATGCTCTGCAGGTTTCTCACTATGCCCTGAGATGGCAAGCTCTTAAACAGAAATAAATTTCTCTGCTAAAGTGGATATATCTACAGTTATCTGGTACTAGAATCACTGCTTACCTAAAAGCTACTGCACAAGATAAGTATGCAAACTAGAATGCACTGATCTAAACTGTATGCTGTGTACCAGCACACAATTTAAACTTAGTGGTGTGAGGTGGTGGTCTGGCAGCAGGAAAATTACACAAGTATATGCCTTAAGATTTATGCAAAAACAAAAACTTGCCATAATTTGGTAACCACTAGTCTACACAGTAAAATACACAGGCATAGTTCATTTCCTTGCAGAAACATGTATGTGGAGGTGACTAAACAAAATTACTGTGTATCAGACAACTGCTGCTCTGCTACCACTGCTGGTGCATCTGCACTTCTCTAAGAATACCTATGAAAGTTACTCCTAAAGTAGATTCTAGATCTCACATTCTTTAATGTTACCTCTTTTACAGGAATTTTAAAATTTTGTTTGACTGTGAAGTGAATGTCTAATGGATGCAAGTATCAGACTATTATTTTGTATCCTGAAGGGATTCCAGTACAGAGAAATATTACAGGTAATCAGGGGTTGATCCAGTAATCTTTTGGTTCCAGACCTTTTATGTGGTCAAGACTATTTATGAATGGTCGCCAACCTAATCAGGCATGAAGTTACATTCATTGGGTTATTCTAAAATGTAATTGTGATTTGCTGTTTTGTATATACCTTACTGTGCTTTGCAAAGCATAGCCAGTTTCTTATGTACAGCACAACAGATAACTTTAATTCTTACTTTGTCAACTCCAGAGAAATTATATGATGGCACCCAGATACATTAACACTTTCTCTATTCTTTGTGCAGATAATATTGTTCAAGTGTAGGCAAAGAAAAATTGGCCATGAGGGGTCTCCCTTATTGAGATTTGAAGAACCAGTTATTATTGTAAGTTAGTTAGCAACATTACTATGTTATGATACTAACACAATATTAACACATACTTTGAAATTATCATTCTTTCATCTCAGCAATTAACCAAATGATGGCCCTTGACCTAACACTGTTCAGAAAATAAGACAAAGCTAACTGATTAAGTTCTGTCTTGACTATAGCACTGGATTTAAGCACTTAAATCTTTTATACAACAGTATGGTATCTTTCACTATAACCACTTTCAGTATGCTACTTTACTTTATATGATCAAAATATGCTACACTCAAAGATATTTTTGTTTTCATTAAGCAGTTCTTTCTTTTTATTTCGCAACTAACACTTGAAGTTCACCAAAATTGTAACTTCAAGAAAACTTTAAACTTAATGCTCTGCAAACAACATTTACTGATTATATTAAAACTCTTTCAGTTAGGTATATGTCTTAGGAAAATAAAGTTCTTTGAACCAGTGTATGATAGCCACAAATTATTTTTTTCTAAAATACACAAAATTTACTGGCTCAAACTGTTATTACAGTTCCAAACAAAGTTCTTAACCTTTTGCTGTAGACGATCGTTGTGGGGTTTCAATGTGGTGGCTATGCAATCCATTCATTAGCAGCCGTGGCTGTTAATAAATTGTTCTTGGTGTTGAATTATGTTTACAATATATCCCAATTGTAAATGTCGTGCTACAATAAAACAGCAGTCTCCATCCAAGGCTGTCTAGGAAATGATTGATGCATAAGCACTCCCATGTAAGCCTAAGATGTTGCCTCTATCATTGCTGCCTGTAGACTAACTTCATTCACCTTTGTTCTGCTTAGCTGCTGCTTGCCAAATCATTCCACTTTTTCGCCTTCCTGCATTTCCATTCCATTTGAGATGGAAACTACTACTTTCACATTTCACCTGTGCAGCTCTAATACCCTCAGCATGAACCAGTTTTCCATGTGACAATATTTCTTGTAACACTTTTATCTTATTCAAAAATAAATTGTTTTCAAAAAATGTTTTACAAAAATCTTTTACAAATTCATCTTCATTAACAAAATAAAGTCTGTTGTAGACAGTGTACAGTCATTTATTCTTATCTATGTTTTTATTTTACATTAGTTATGGTCAGCAGCAAATTTCTTAAGAGGGAAAAATATTGTGAAACTGAATGAATTTTTTATTCTGCAGTGGAGTGTGTGCAGATACAAAACTTCCTGGCAGATTAAAACTGTTGCCCGACTGAGATTCAAACTCAGGACCTTTGCTTTCACGGACAAGTACTCTACCAACTGAGCTACCCAAGCAGGAATCACGCCCCATCTTCACAACCTTACTTCCATCAGCGCCTCATCTTCTACCATCCAAACTTCATAGAAGTCCATGGAGGGAGGAGAACTGTCAAGTTTGGAAGGCAGGAAATGAGGTACTGATGGAAATAAAGTTGAGATGGGTTGTGAGTCATGCTTCAGGAGATAAGACAGTGGAGCACTTTCCGACAAAAGGCAAAGGCCCTAAGATCGAATGTCGGTTGGACACACAATTTTAATCTGCTAGGAAGTTTCATATTGGTGCACACTCCACTGAAGAGTGAAAACTTCATTCTGGAAACAAAACCCCAGGTTGTGGCTAAGACATGTATTTGCATTATCCTCTCTTGTATGAGTGTTAGTCCCACATGTTAATTTTGGAAGGTAGAAGAGGAGGCACTGGCAGATGTAAAGCTGTGAGCATGGGTCATGAGTCATGCTTGGGTGGCACAGTTGGTTGAGCACTTGCCCATGAACAGCAAAGACCCTGAGTTTGAATCTCGGTTTGGCATACAGTTTTAATCTGCCAGGAACTTTCATTGTGAAATTATTTTTAGTATGTGTCAGATACAAAGGTGAGGTTGTATATGGATCTGAAACACAATTCTTAGTACTTCCTTTCTGTTAGTAATTTATTTTTGTATAATAGTAATAAATGTCCCAGAATATTATGCCATAAGATGTACATCATTAGAGTCAGCTGAAGAATAGTTATTTCAGTATTACAGAGACATACAGTTTACATAAAAATTACAGACCATATAAAGAACAATTTTGTGAAGATATTTGGAGGTACCTTGCTGACACCAAAGAAGAGAACTGTAGTGCTAATTTTTTGTTAAATCACTGAGATGCATGTCTAGTACTGCAGATAAAACCTTCCTGGTACTGTACGGATTTCAGCTCAATAGAGAGGTACATATGGCTCATACTGGGAGCAGGGATGTTCTCTAGTGAGCCTTTTTTAGTTGACAGAAGAAAGAGAAATTATAAGCATCATCATGGAAATATGTGTTAATTTAGGTGAAAATAATCTGTAGACTGATATAACAAAATTGAGGAGGGAAGTAGTTGAGAGCTCAACTTCATTGTTCATTTGTGAATACAAGTATGAATTGAATCTGATAAGCACACTGACATGAATGGCCTGTAGCAAGTAAATTATTTAGTCAGTTATGTGTTTTCAGTTGTGACATCCATAACTCTTGCAGCATCAGTAAAAAGGTTGTCTTTTCCAGGCCCTGAAGACAGCTGATGTTGGTGTGTCATTATCTGAGGCAGAAGCTTCTGTAGCAGCACCATTTACCTCAAAACATGCTAATATTGAATGTGTTCTGCATCTTGCACGTGAAGGGCGATGCGCTCTTGTTACTAGTTTTGGGTTATTCAAATACATGGCACTTTATAGTTTGATCCAGTTTTTTTCAACTCTCATACTGTATAATGTAAGTATCCATTTAATCTCTCTTTAATTGAAGATATTAACAGTACGTTGGATTCTGTGTAATCTTACCTAGAGGACAAAATGTCTATGGTACTTATTAGGACACACTACCTTCCACTGATAAGAAGAAGTGCTGAGGTGTAGACAAATGCGCATAAAATTGGCATGCAAGAAACCTTGGCAATTGTGCTGAGCTTCATATATCGTTCCACAAAACATTATGCTGTATCAGAGTGTCATCTCTGAGCAGTTACTGAAATTAAGTGTTATGGATTCTTGTCTATCTACACTGAAACATTAAACTTGCCATTTTCAAGCAAACTTTTACGTTTTCAACAGCTCTCAAGATACAGTGTATGATAAACTAGTTGTCATCTTGTGCTACCTCATGGCATATCCTTTATGTTGATCTTTCTATTGGAGACAGTAAAATTTAACAGCTTGAAAGCTGATATAATCCCTGCCTGTAAACAGTTGCATAGGCCAGAGTAGCTATTGTGGTGGTGGCATCATTAGCTGTGTCAAGCAAGCCATCAATATCAACAAGTCTGGATCACAGAATCCAGACAGCTCTTTGTGACTTAGAACTTGCAGTCATGCACTGATCTGCAACATTTCTCCATTTTTGCCTTTTTTTCACATATTTGGATCCACAGTGTTGTAAATGCTTAGTGGTAAGTGTGTTGCATCATTGTAGTGTTCTTGACATTATTGTGTGTGTGTGTGGGGGGGGGGGGGGTGATTAGTTAACAACAGAATAAAAATAATTGAACTTCTTGTACACCATCTCATTTGGCATGCCTTCGTTAAATATGCTGTGAATGAAACTTGGTGTTACAGTCTCCACACACAAAATACAATGTCAGGGTAGTGTCACCATGTAAGTAAGAAGAAAAATTCTTAGAATGAATCCCCTGAGATAAACTGACCATTATTACAATTTTTCTCTTTACCAATGCCGGCACACATTAATCACCCTACACTGTACAAGTGAAACATTCCTGTAATTTGATGTAATTATACTTTTATCTTCCAGTGTATCATGCACAAGTTCCTTATCTTAACTATTCCATGAAGTTTCGTGATTGTCGCCAGATGATGTCGACTTCTTGCCATGTTATTTCGGCTGACAACCATTCAGCCATCTTCCGGTGAATATGTTGCACTGGAGATTGTTAGTTCACATTGCTAACTATATACTAAAAATTGGCACAGACACTCATGCTTAAAGGATGCACAACCTCTGTCAAGTTTTGTGCCCTCTTCAAATACTGCTCTCTCTATGGCATGCAGGTGCATGCATAATGGTGACACTACATGCTGTGTGGTGTTGGTTGTGATTGGAGCATACCAGTAGGATGTACAAAACCAATTTCTGGTGCCAAATAGAATGAGAAACCACCCCAATTTATAATGCGTATTAATTAGAAACAAGGATACCACCACACATCGGAAAACATCTTATTTAAATGAATAGTAGTAGGGGTGACCCAATGAAGCAAATAAAAATAGGTACCACGCCACTCATATAGATCTGTTAATCAGACGTCCCTGTCCCTGCTGCACTGTCAACTAGTCCTCTATGAAACCATACTTTGTTTGATGATCAATTTGCCCTCTCTGCATCTTCAGTCAGTTACATGAGAGTTCTTCCTGTATTTTATCTATAATGGTCAAGAGGCATATAGGAAATAGGTATATATGGTTTAGCGATTCTAGGGTATCTTTTCTCTCCTTTTTTAAAATAATAATCACCTCTGCTTCTTTTCATATGGTCAGTATCTTGCCTTGACTCGCACTCGTTGAACACATGGATCAAGTAAGGCACTCTTTGCTCTTTTATTTCACAGTGCAGTTCCAATTGCACCAAAAACTTCTCAGCTAACAGCAAAATGCAAGCTCCTTGTACATTTAAACCATTGGTTAAAGGCTTATGGAATACTGATGTGGCATCAACCAAAATGTAAAATGTCCTGACTCTTAAAATTTATAAATATTTAACAGCTTAAATAATAATGCCGTAATTTGAATACAATATTGTTTTTAGGAGCATGTTATATATAGTGTTCGTGCTGTTGTGTTTATGTGGAGCCCTCTGAGCGAAAAGTATTGTTACGATAATACACTCTATTCTCACAAGGCAGGGGTGTTGTTGTCGTCAGGAATTACCACTTCTTCAGCATGCAGGAACATGAAAGTAGGCAGTTGTAGGCGCATTTTATTGGTAGTATTAAATATCTTTTGACAGTCATGTCGCTCATGGAGTACAAAGTGAAGATCAGTTTATTTGACCAAATGGTAATATTTGGCAGTTTCATTTCCAGTTTGTCCTGATTATTTTTGTTGTTTTGTGTGTGTGCGCATGTGTGTGTGTTGTTCCGTTCAGTTGCAAAGAATTGAGGATAAAAATAATAATAGATATTTGACTAACTTAGAACATATCTGAGACTTACAGTGCCCTTGCAAACAAAGGAAAATACCAATATTCTTTTTAATAAAATGCTGCAATACGATTACAAAAGTAATATATACACTGATAGCTGATTTAAGTTAAGTGTACATTTATTCTCGCACAATTTCAAGTTGTTACTAGTAATTTTGGTTTAGCTTGCTTATACAGATTGAGTGTGTACAATCTCTAGGAGAAGAAACTTGAAGATTTACACATTTTGTAACTAAATACATAAGACATAAGATGACAGTGACCTTAGTACCATGTTATTAATAATGTAACTCCAATTGATGATAAAACTACAGTTCTCTCAGTTATGAGCTACATGCTTTGTTGTCAGTATTCTTCTTAGCTGTAATTAGGATAGGATACAATTTCTCTCTTCATTGATTTACTGACCGTGCAAATTTTCTCTGACAGTTTGTTTCTCATTTTTGCAGCGCAGTTCCATATTAGGAGATATGCAGTTCCTGTACATAGATTTAGTTATCACAACATCACTTACTCTAGTTATGGGACTGACAGGCCCATCTAAGAAATTAGTCCCACAGAGGCCTACCGGGAGCTTAGTATCACTAGCTAACATAGTGCCATTAACAATTCATGTTATGTTAGTGGCATTGATGCAGATAGCAAGTTTACTTTTTCTTACCCAACAAAACTGGTAAGTCCTTCTAATATGTTTTGATGTTGTCATGTCTGTGCTGAAGCAGTTCATTTTGTATTTCATTACTGACATAAAATCGAATATGACAATTGACAATACAAGCAGATGGACTGCTAGTGTGTTATGTAGCAGCTGTAATTGACGTATTCATAATTTTTATTAATTTTTATTTCATTTTTATATATGGTGAAAAGTATTTAAACCGACAAACTGTGGGAGGTTGTAGGGGACATAAAAACAAATATTTTTCCCTAATGTCATTTTTTCCTATGAGGATTATTTAAACCGGTGGGGGCTGTGTTACACTCTTCAGTTGTTACAGGCCGTAATACGATGTTCAGATGTTAGAGGCCGTATTACCCTCTTCAGTTGTAGGCAAATGCTGTCCACCACTGTAGTAGTGCATTGTCCCTGTTTACTAATGGAGCGATACACCTGGAGTGAGTACAGTGATATGGCTGGTGCATACTACGTAGCGCACCACAACGGACGAGCTGCACAGCGGGTCCATCAACAACAATATCCTAATCGCCGTATCCCGCATCATAGAACCTTTGCTGCTGTGTACCAACGTCTGCTTGAAACTGGATCATTTAGCAGATTACCTGGACAGGGACGCCGTCGCATGGTAAGAACGCCGCAATTTGAGGAAGCTGTCTTGCAGCATGTGGAGCGGGATCCTTAAATCAGCACTTGTGCAATTGCACGCAACATGGGGACGAATCAGACGAATGTAAGAACAGTCCTTCGAGAGCAATTGTTATGTCCATTTAACTTACAGCGTGTCCACAACCTGGAACCAGTTGATTGTCCACTCAGAGCATTGCCAGAATTGCTGGAAGACGTCCTGCTCCCTATAAGACAATGCATGTGGTTCCAACATGACAGGGCACCGGCACATTTCAGTCGCCGTGTGTGTCGATTCCTGGACCGACGGTTCCCAGTAATGTGGACTGGCAGAGGTGGTCCTATACCATGGCCTGCTCGATCCCCAGATATGTCCCCTCTGGACTTTTTTGTGTGGGGAGAGATGTGCAACCTTGTTTATGCAACTCCTGTTGCATCAGAAGAGGATCTGGTTGTCTGGATAGTAGCAGCAGCAGGAATAATTCAAGATACTCCTGGGGTTTTTGCCCGTGTCAGACAGAACATGATCCGACGGTGTAACCTTTGTTTACGTGTCAATGGAGGCATTTTTGAAAATGTACTGTAACTGAAATTGGGTTGTGTTAATGTGTTGTCTCTTGGTCTTAAAAAACTGGAAAAGTGTTTGTTGTTTTAATTAATTTGCCACCAGAGAATCTTCCTCTACTGCTTTAAATACTCCTCATAGGGAAAAATGACATTAGGGAAAAATATTTGTTTTGATGTCCCCTACAACCTCCCAGAGTTTGTCGGTTTAAATACTTTTTACCCTGTATATACCAGGTGATCAAAAAGTCAGTATAAATTTGAAAACTGAATAAATCACGGAATTATGTAGATAGAGAGGTACAAATTGACACACATGCTTGGAATGACATGGGGTTTTATTAGAACCAAAAATACAAAAGTTCAAAATATGTCCGACAGATGGCGTTTCATCTGATCAGAATAGGAATAATTAGCATAACAAAGTAAGACAAAGCAAAGATGATGTTCTTTACAGAAAATGCTCAATATGTCCACCATAATTCCTCAACAATAGCTGTAGTCGAGGAATAATGTTGTGAACAGCACTGTAAAGCATGTCCGGAGCTATGGTGAGGCATAGGCGTCGGATGTTGTCTTTCATCATCCCTAGAGATGTTGGTCGATGACGATACACTTGCGACTTCAGGTAACCCCAAAGCCAATGATCGCACGGACTGAGGTCTGGGGACCTGGGAGGCCAAGCATGACGAAAGTGGCGGCTGAGCACACGATCACCACCAAATGACGCGCGCAAGAGATCTTTAACCCGTCTAGCAATATGGGGTGATTCTAATAAAACTCCATGTCATTCCAAGCATGTGTGTCAAATTTTATCTCTCTATCTACATTATTCCGTGGTTTATTAAGTTATATATATGCGAGTGTATACCTGTCCTTTTTTCCCCCTAAGGTAAGTCTTTCCGCTCCCGGGATTGGAATGACTCCTTACCCTCTCCCTTAAAACCCACATTCTTTCATCTTTCCCTCTCCTTCCCTCTTTCCTGACGAAGCAACCATTGTTTGCGAAAGCTTGAATTTTGTGTGTATGTATGTTTGTGTATCTATCAACCTGCCAGCGCTTTCGTGTGGTAAGTCACATCATCTTTGTTTTTAGATATATTTTTCCCGCGTGGAATGTTTGATGCAAGTAGCTGATAAAAAAATTTGGGACGGGGGGAGGGATAGTATAGGTGATAGTTGGTACTGAGAGCAGCGAGTTGAGGAAGGGGGGGGGGGGGGGGTAATGCTTTGCTACATAGTTGGCAATTGATATGCCTCACATGCCCCCAGGGTTATACCAGATGTCCAGGAATTAGGGAACTAACCCTGCTCCAGGGCTGGGTATGTATTCCTGAGCTGGGAACTGGTGAGTGCTACCAGTCTTTTATATTTATGGGCTTAGGCATTTTTACCAACAACATGTGGTGCTGTGGAGCAACATTGGGACACCAGTGGTGAAAGCTGCAACAACTTTGTTGCCTCTGAATCACCTGAAAGCTCCGATGTCACTGCAAATTGTGATGCACATCATCTGACTAACTTTCCCTCTTTCAAATGTGAGTGGCATACAGTGGTGTATTAGCATTCTGAGGGTGGAAGGTGGATGTGGGAACTGGCTGCCCAGCTGTCCCAATATGTGTTAGCAACATGTATTAGGAAC
The DNA here is from genome assembly GCF_023898315.1 of Schistocerca nitens. Taxonomy (NCBI): domain Eukaryota; kingdom Metazoa; phylum Arthropoda; class Insecta; order Orthoptera; family Acrididae; genus Schistocerca; species Schistocerca nitens. Next base: position 487,058,647 of record NC_064616.1, read on the forward strand.
TGCCCATTGTTAATAACACATCTGAGCCAACACAGGATATTTCATCTGTTTAGCCATTGGCGGACATTCCTGCCAGGTCCTGACAAGCACAGTGTGTCATTATGTTGGTGAATGAGAGCTTCAAAATTAAGCAGGTAATGGAACCTGATGTGTGTCACACTGCTGGGGGGTGCTATAAGAACACAGCCCAGGTAAACAATGCAAAACAAGTTGATTAGTAAATGCATAAACTGGGCAGTAGATGTCTCAGTCAGAGTTGCACATTGACACAATATTTGTTGGGCTGACAGCCCCAAAAAATATCAAAGTTAATTTCGGAGTTCACTTTGGAATGAAAAAGTTAATAACACAATACTCTATGGTAGCCAATACCGAAGTCCACACATGTCCCTGGTGCAGAGGCTAAGTCTCAGCAAAGCCTGGTGATGACAGTGGCTGCTACACACAGTGGAGGTTGCTGGATGGAAAATGGCATCAAAGATCTTGATGGTTTGTCATAAAGCCTCTGACTGATGAAACACTACTACAGCCACAGCCTGAGCCTGAGAGCACATTAGAAATGAAACTGCTGTAGCACAGCCCAGGCACTGAAGTAAATACTGTTAATGTGCCAGAGCACAGCTGGAACTATCTGCAGCCCTGTGCAATTACGCTGCCGCTTGCTGGACCACTGGGCACATGAAACCTTATGGCTGTTGTCTGCTGGAGTGGCCCCTGTGGCTTTGCTGTGTAGGCCACTCACTTGATACTGATATATGACTGTTTGCTATGTAAGAGGGTAAACAGCCCTGGCATAGGATCCTCTTCCTCCCCCTCCATTGGACAAGATGGTGTGACATATCTCAAAGTCCCAGGAAGTGATGGTATCGCTGCCATCAACCTGCGAATCTTATCGGCTGCAGTTGACGTCCATGCGTGTGGGCATCTGGGTCGTGGGTGAGCTTATCTTGTCAGCATCCAGAGATTGCACAACCTGTTGCAGTGGTGGCTGGAGTTTGTTAGCAGTTGTCCTTGGTGTTGAGGTGTCTGACTCTGGAACAAAAAAGCTGAGAGATTTCCCGTTGATGGGATCAGCACACTGTAAGGGTATACCTTGTTGAGGTGTTTGTGAAAATCGGAGCCATACTGGAGTTGCACCTTGATCAAGGAATGTTATTGAGAAAACTTATAGAACCAGCATTTGAAGCTGACTGCAGAAAGATTTACTGTCGCCAACATACATTTTGCATAAGGACCATGAAGATAAGAGAAAATAGGGCTTGTACAGAGGTGTATAGGTAGTTGTTTTTCCCTCATTCTATTTGTGAGAGGAATTGAAAGCAAGTGACTAGAAGTGGGGCAGGGTACCGTCTGCTGTGCACCATACAGTTGCTAAGCAGACTATGTAAGAAAGTGTAGATGTAGAGTTGCAGTTGATGCAGCCTTCCATGCAGTTTTTCAATGAGGCTACACCTGTCTTGTGGGGAGGAGTAGTAGGAGGCTAAAAACAATGTGAGCACCTCATCCAATTCACGGTGCAGGTGCAGTTTGGGCATTTGTGTCTTGAACATGCGAGCAGACCTCTTCACCAGACTGCTCTATGCCTGATAGAAGGGCACCATGTGCACCTAGTAGATGCCATTTTTTGAACAAAAGATGCCAAATTCAGTGGATAATAATAATAATAATAATAATAATAATAATAATAATAATCCACCAGTACATCAATGCAATAGAGCTACATCCAAACGTATATATACAACTACAGAAATCAGTAATTATTGATACATGTTCAATTACCCGAAAGTTCCTAAATGCAATATAACACATACCATACAGTTAAAAGGAAGTGACGCCTGATCAAGGTCCGCGTCACTTTCCATTTTTAACCAGACTTAACGTCTGAGAAAGTAAAGAATAATAATAATGGCATGTGATGAGGGCCTCCCGTCGGTTAGACCGCTCGCCTGGTGCAAGTCTTTTGATTTGACGCCACTTCGGCAACTTGCACGTCGATGGGGATGAAATGAAGATGATTAGGACAACACAACTCCCACTCCCTGAGCGGTGAAAATCTCCGACCCAGCTGGGATTCGAACCCGGGCTCTTAGGACTGACATTCTGTTGCGCTGACCACTCACCTACTAGGGGCGGACCCTAATGATGGTATGACTCATATCCAGTGAGGAGTTCTTAAGCTTAAAGTGATCACTGTGGAGTCCTTCATCAGGCAAGTGGACAAATATTGTGTCTCAAACTACGGTCTGTGTGTGCAGTTATTTTCACTGGAGGTTTGCACAATGGAAACGGCAGTGTCTGAACAGATCTTGTAACTTTGCTATCCACTCCCTACACAGTTGTCCACTGAGCTTATGGCAGCCACAGTGTGCAGTTAGGAGTCAAAATACTCTAGTAAGCACGACTTCGATCATTTATGGGTTGAGCTGCTGCAGTAAATGTTACAATTCAGGGCCGCCATATGCCAAAAAGAATGCACACTGCTGAACATCACCTGTGATGCCATGTGCTAGGAAGTATTATGAAAGCTGAGTCATTTAGTTTCTTCATGGCTACACCCTTTTGTGAAGTGGCTGGGATGACGTTGGCACCATTCGGAACCTTTTCACTAGCAGATCAATGCGTGACAGGTGGCTGAAGATTTTCTGTGCTGGCATGATGGTGGCAGTCATCCACTCCAGCATCAGTTCTTGAGTTCGTAGCATATTCTATAGAAACTGTGACACTTGGGTGGTAACATCTGTTGGCTCAGCCATGTTGGAACAGAAAGTAAATGTCAGTTCACTCGAAACTTGGAAGTTACATGAAAGGGAACACCATCTACCTGTAACATAGCACAAGCATCAAAAACTGAGTTCAACAGAAAAACACCTTGTCACCAACTGGTGCGCACCGTGTCGCTGGAAGTGCAATAAGAAAACATTCCAGATAAGCATAAACAATGCAGAACAAGTTTATTAGTAAACACATGAATTCAGATCTCCTCCTTGGAGTAAGTTTTTACAATGACAGTGTATAGTTAAGTAGTAATTCCACTTGAATAGAATAGTAATTGTTTGTTGAGCTGATGGTGCCAGGAAATATTAATTTCCAAGTTCACTTTGGAATGAAAAAGTTAAAAGTACAAAGCACTAAGACTGCCAATACAAAAGTCCACACATGTGCCCAGTGCAGAGGCCACGTCTCAGCAAAGCCTGGTGACAGCACAGCCATCTCTGCACAGAGAAGGTTGCTGGCTGGAATATGGTGTCAAAGATCCTGATGGCTCCTTAGCAGTTGTCACCTGGTCCAGAGAGCTCATTAGGAAGAACTGCTCTAGCATGTCTCTTACACCAGCCAAAACACTGTGAAGACACCAAGACACAGGTGCTATGGCAGCACATGACCCGCAGATGCAGGTTGGTCTCGGGGGGCCAGCCATCTCTTGTGGTGACCATGCAGTCACCTCTGGTCCAGTGGATGCATGAAACCTTCTGGCTGTCATCTGCTGGAGTGACCCCCGCAGCTTCGTTGTGTAAGCTACCCACTTGATGGTGATGTATGACTGTTTGGTGTGTGAGAGGGCGAACAGGCTCAGCAAAGCAGAACTCTTCTGGGAAATAGCAGTCATATAGGGAAGGTTAAATGCAGAGGAGAGAGCGGATAGGTGGAAAGAGTACATTGAAGACCTCTATGAGGCGGAGATTTGTCTGATGTGATAGAAGCAGCAGCAGGTGTTGATTTAGAAGAGATAGGGGATCTAGTATTAGATTCAGAATTTAAGAGAGCTGTGGAGGACTTAAGATCAAATAAGGCAGAAGGAATTGATAAAATTCCATCAGAAATTCTAAAATCAGTAGGAGAAGTAACAACAAAACAACTATTCACATTGATGTGTAGAATGCACGAGTCTGGCAATATACCATCTATCTTGCGGAAAAATATTATCCACACAATTCTGAAGACTGCAAGAGCTGCCAAGTGCAAGAATTATCGCACAGTCATCTTAACATCTCATGCATCCAAGTTGCTGACAAGAATAATGTACAGAAGAGTGGAAAAGAAAATTGAGGATGTGTTAAATGACGATCAGTTTGGCTTTAGGAAGATAAAGGCACCAAAGAGACGATTCTGACATTGTGGTTAATGGAAGCAGGACTAGAGAAAAATCAAGACACTTTCATAGGATTTGTCACAGTGGAAAATGCGTTTGACAGTGTAGAATGGTGCAAGATGTTCAAAATTCTGAGAAAAATAGGGGTAAATTATCAGGAGAGGTGGGTAATATACAATACGTACAAGAACCAAGAGGGAATAATAAGAGTGGACGACCAAAAACGAAATGTGCAGATTAAAAATGGTGTGTAAAACAGGGATGTAGTCTTTCGCCCCTACTGTTCAATCTGTACATCGAAGAAGCAATGATGGAAATAGAAGAAAGGTTCACGAGTGGAATTAAAATTCAAGGTGAAAGGGTAGCAATGATAAGCTTCGCTAATGACATTGCTATTCTCAGTGAAAGTGAAGAAGAATTAAATGACCTGTTGAATGGAATGGACAGTCTAATGAGTACAAATATGGACGGGAGAGTAAATCGAAGAAAGACGAAAGTAATGATAAGTAGCAGAAATGAGAACAGCAAGAAACTTATCAAGATTGATGGTCACAAAGTAGATTAAGTTGAGGAATTCTGCTACCTAGGCAGTAGAATGGCGAATGACGGATGGAGCAAAGAGGACACAGACTAGCACTGGTAAAAAGGACATTTGTGGCCAAGAGAAGTCTACTAGTATCAAACATAGGCCTTAATTTGAAGAAGAAATTTCTTGAGAATATATGTTTGGAGCACAGCATTGTATGGTGGTGAAACATGCACTGTGGGAAAACTGGAACTGAAGAGAATCAAAGCATTTGAGATGTGGTGCTACAGATGAATGTTGAAAATGAGGTGGACTGATAAGGCAAGGAGTGAGAAGGTTCTGCGCAGAATCAGAGAGGAAAGAAATATATGGAAAACATTGGCAAGGAAAAGGGACAGGATGATAGGACATTTGTTAAGACATCAGGGACTGACTTCTATGGTACTAGAGGGAGCTGTAGAGGGCAAAAACTGTAGAGGAAGACAGAGTTTGGAATACATCCAGCAGATAATTGTGGATGCAGGTTGCAAGTGCTAATCTGAGATGAAGAGGTTGGCACAGGAGAGAGATTCGTTGCAGGCTGCATCAAACCAGTCAGAAGACTGACGAATCAAAAGGGGAGGGGGAGGGGAGGGGAAGGCAGGCCAATGTGCACTTGCTATGTTTGCTGAGATGAGGAGGCAGTTCTGCCGATGCTGCAAATACACAAATGAAACTGACTGCCTGAGTTCTAAGGCCATCCTCAATTCTTTTAGACAGTTGGCTGGATAGGTGAAGACAGCTAGCATCGCATGTGAGTTGTAAGCAGTGTTCACTATTTGTAACATTGGATGTCTGATCAGGAGCCAAGTGGAATATGTAAACTAGAGGCTCTGGCAATTCAGTGATTTTCACAAATATGAATTTCTCAGCCTCCACTATCAAGAGGAGAATTTGAGGGCGCCCCTCAATATGTTAGGCATCCTGTACACAAAGGAAGTAGCTACTTGTGTAGCAGACTATGTTAGTTGTAACATGGGTGTTTATTTAGAACAGAACTTTTATTTCTGCAGATCAGCACAAGCCTATTTGTAAACTGCAGGAGCATACATGGTGAGCAGAATTAGTCTAGCTTATTATAGATTGTAATACCCACAGTAATATTTGCAACAGAAAGCTGACTGAAAACAGAAGTTAATAGGAGCAAAATCCTAAATTTGTACTGAAATGTATATTGTGAGACTAGGCTAAACCAGTGGTGATGGCATATTTATTGCCTTGTAAAACTTAGTAGTATCTAGTGAAGTTATTGCAGATTCGAAAAGTGAAGTAAACTGGGTGGAAGTAAGCTTCAAATGCAAATCAGTCATGGTAATTGGATACTCATATTGACCACTTGCCTCGGAAGCTGTAATGGCAGGGTGCTTCAGAGAAAATTTGAAGAATATCACAATAAATTTCCTGATTATGCTATAGTAATAGCCAACTATAGAGTGGGAGTCGTGCAGTTAAAACTAGTATCTGAGACGGGAATTGGTGTGTAATTGTTGTGAATTTTTTTTTTCTAAAATATATTTTGAGTAGTTAGAGAAAAACTCATGAGGACAATATTTTAGACCATCTTCTAACTAAAAGACTGTAAAATTTTGAAACAGTTAACATGTAGGAAGGGGTCATTGACCATAAGACAGTTTTAGCATAAATGATTACATGTGTTACAAGTAATACTGAGAAAGGTAGGAAAATATTTTTGTTTAGCAAGAGTCACAGGAAACAATTTACAGAGTATCTGAGTAGTCATCGTCAAATATTCAGCTCTAATAGTGCAGATGTGGAGCAGAAATGGAAAAAATTCAAAAGCATAATACAATATACGTTAGACAAGTATGACCCAAGGAAGGTTGTGAGGAATGGGAAAGACCTGTTGTGGTTCAATAATCATGTTATAATGTTGTTTCAAATCAAAGAGAGCTTCATCACAGATTTGAGCAAAGTAAAATCTTTATTGACAAACAAAGGGTGAACAAAACCAAAATGAGCATAAGTAGAGCAAGCCAAAAAGCATTCATTAACTAAGAAAGCAAATTTTGCCAGCTGATCTAAGAATTTTAAATTTTGGTCTTGTGTAAAATCAGTAAATGGATTAGAATCATCCATTCAGTCACTCAGTGACCATACTGGTACTGAAACAAAAGATGAGAGAGAGGACCCAAAGATAACTGTATGTACTCTTTGGAAAGTGTTTCACTGTGAAAGGTCGTAATGTGGTTCCTTTTTACAGTCACCACATGAATGCTAAAACTGAAGATATTCAGAGAAGCTACTACAAAATAGGAAATCAGCTAAAATTGCTCGACACCGGAAAGACATGTGAACCAGATGAGATACCTCTAAGAATGTAAAGAGATAATGTAACAGAACTTGCTCACTTTCTAACAACAATTATTGCAGGTTGCTGGGGCTATGAAGGGTACCAAGACTGTTTCACTTGTGTACCAAGTAATTTATGTCCAAATACTGTGATAATGTTTTTCAAAAACATGTCCACAGGAATCTGATAGAAACTGTTTCCCTAACTTCCAGATTCTTGTAGGTAATGTGAAAGTGATTTGATTTTGAGTGGGTAAAGTGCATTATTTGGGAATTTGCCATTTTGTATTTTAACACAGTGCTCAAAACTTTTCAAGTTATCAGTGACTCAATGGGTACAGGTGTGTCATTTGGAGAGAAAACTGAATACAAAGTTATATTTAGGGATAACATGTTTATATAAAATAAAAACAGGATTGGACCTAAAAGAGAGCATTGATGGACTCCTTGTAAAATTACCATTCAGTCTGAGAAATAATTTTTTGTGCCTGATGTTGCAACTAACCTTTGCTTTCACACAGTGTAATACAATTTGAACCATTGAACACTACTCTTGATTACATATCTTTCTGATTTATGCAGCAGTAGGGTGTGGTTCATGCAGACAGTGCTTGCACAGTTAGAGCACCCTGATGAAGCAGGGAATGCACTTCTGGTGTCTGAGTTGAGAACTTTCCATGTTAGCTGAGGAGTATGTGCCTATGGCACTGGGAGTCCAAGCTGTGTCACCATGCCACATGGCCATAGCCATTTGCTATGCCTGGGTGGTGCCCTTGGAGTGAGGCCCTTTGTCAGAATATGTGACACCAGGTGATACAGTTCATAATGAAATAGATTAAAAATACATTAAAAAAGATTAAAAATAGAAAATAAAACATTAAGTTCCAGCTGATCTATTTGATAGGCATGATAATGATGTTGCTGATAATTACAATCCTGTAGCATTCTGACTTTGGTTTCACAATGGAAGAAGGGCAGCTCCATGAAAATAGAAGACTATATTCACTGCAATATGTAGTTTGCACCAAAATGAATAGTCCTACATTTTTACCAACTAAACACCATTTCTTAATAGAACACACTGAGAACATGTTTAAAGAGGTAGCAGCATTTGACTGTACACACCCTCAGGGTCAAGATTTGAAAGTAGTGTGGGCTTGTAATTAATATTTGGTACTCAAGTTTAGAAAAAGAAACCTTATTGGTTTACTTGCTCATAGGGATTACTTGGTGAGTATTGCTAGGGAGATGAGAGAAGGCATCTCCAGTAGCCCCAGACCCATATTGAACGAGAAGGGAAACTGCCAAGGTAAAGAAACTGAGCCATTTAGTGTCTGCTCTAGGCAGTGGCTCAGAGCAGAAGAGGGAGATATTTTTCTTTCGCAACTCCATGAGCCCACAGTCTCACAAGTGAGGTGATCCTGTGATTTGATTGACAGCACAGCTTTGCTGATGTCGATTCAGCCTGGTCTGGTGTGAACTGGTTGATTGTTGTTATATCAGCTGAAAGGTGAAGGGCAAAAGGCAGCCTGTTTGTAAAATTTAAATAATAAAAATTATTCATGTAAGGGACTTGGGGCACCATGCACATCTCCTTCCTTTTCCCTGAAAAAATTCAGCATGGGTGAATTTGACAACCCCTGTGGGACCCTAAATCTAGGGTTAACAATATTTTAATTTCATTTAACAATTCGGTATTTTAATTTCATTTAACAACTCAAAAATCTTGGAATGTGAGTATAATTATTGTGTCACTGTGTGGTGACTACAGTTAGCGACACAGGACTGCGATGGCAGCAGCATTACAAAGGTAGCCAGAGCTGGTTTCAGAGAGTGTTAAGGAGTACAAGCAATGGAAGGACTAGGATATAATGTAAAAATAATCAGCACACATTTACAGTCAGTTTTTAAAGCTTAAGGAAGGATGTCGTTGATTGGCTTCTAGCATTATTGGAAGAGATAACGGACCCAGTATGTTTTGTAATAGGATTTGTATGACTTTGAAAGGCGTCCTCTTCATACTGCAGATGTTTTTTTTTTTTTTTAAATGACATGGGCACTCAACGTCCAGTGCACTTATGGTGATTGGGTAACCACCAGCTGGTTGCCAACCTGACAAAGTCAAAGTCACGGAACAGAATTCTGAAACAAAGCTGTTTGTTTTAACTGTAATCAGGGAGGATGAAAGCATTGTAATGAAATTTATTTAAAGTTAATTAGCACCACCAATTATGTCATCTAAGTAACACTGTACCTATTTAATTGACCAAAGAAAAGTTGCAAAAACTGAAAATGCAAAATGCGTTAATATTCAGAAGGCACAAAGTCAACTACTTGATCAAATCTTTCTGAGTATCATCTAGGATGACATACTAAAGATATTTAACTAACAATAAGTATAAAATGATGACTAAAAAACATGATGCTTCCCATTACACTATTGCATCTTGTAAACAAATAATAAAATTTAGGACAGACATCTGAAGGGTGATTCGTTCAAGCCAAATTTATGTTATCACAAAAGGAAGGTAATTAAGTTCAATTAAACTGAATAGAAAGATTGTAGAGATAACTGATGACAATAAAACATCAAATGAACAGATAAACACAGTAATAAGATTATTGTTTGAAACAGTAACAAAAGTAAGTAATTCATAAGACCAATACAAAATAATAGTTTTAATCAATGAAGACAACTGTAGATGACATTACAGTTCATGACAGCTAAAAATAAGTTGTCATTAACTTTAGAACTTCGCCTCAGCACAATCCACTGAAATTAGGCCAAGAAAGTGATCAGCTGGATTGGCTGTATGTGTCCTACTACATAACTTACTTGAAAAAAGTATATAGTTATGCTCAGCCCCAGAATAGCAAGCAGGGTGGGAGAGACTGTTGGTACAGTTTTGTTAAGTAAAATATTGGGCTTGTGGAATGCCTTAATATGAGTGTCAGCTTGATCTAGTGATTTGTTGCTTCTGCTTGTGCCATCAGCTAATCTAAGGACTTGAGCAGTTCATTGTTAGTATCCACAAGAACAGAGAAGACTGGATTTATGCTGATGAGAAGTTAAATTTCAGACGGAATAACAGGAATGGTTTGATCATGGTATTCAGAGTTTCTTTCAGTTATACAACTTAGGTTTGAGTATGTATTGTATCTGCCAAGTTTTAGGGCCCATTTAATGAGTCTGCTGTTGAGATCTTTTAAACTGAAAAGCTAATGTAAAGCCACGTAATCTGTAATTATTATGGACTATCATATGTATAGGTAATGCTGAAAGTAATGGGCGACAAAAATAAGAGCCAGAAGTTCCTTTTCTGTGGTGCTTTAGTTTTTCTCACCTTAACCCAACTGACATGATGTCTAAGCAATTGATTTTTCTTCATTTTCTTGTATTTGACTGTGAATACAGCCGACAGCACAAGATAAAAGATGTGGATAAGCCAAGACAGGTGAACTTGTAAGAATTTCTTTCAGTTTTGATATGGCACTCTCGCAATCCAACAATCCAGACAAATAGAGTTCTCTTCTTTAGTAATTTTGTGGTGACTGCATAGTTCTCCATGAAATAATGTAGTAATTTGCTAACCCAATAAATGATTGCAATTCTTTAATGTTCCTTAGCATTGGAAAATTGTCCACTGCACCACGAATGTGGTCTTCTTACACCATATGCTGAAATTACGTGGCCTACATATTACACTTGTGATTGCATGAAACAGCACTTTTCTAATTTCAAATTTAAGTTAGCATCACTAACATGTTAGTATGTTTCGTAGTCGATATGCATTTTCTCTAATTATACTTGAAAAGACAATTATGTCATCCAGATATACTAGAGATGTGGTCAGCTTTAAACCTTTTAAAAGTCATAAATCAGCAAAGTGTTGAAATGTAGCAGGAGTATTTCAGAGGCCAAAGGACTTCCTTAACTATTCCTAATGCCCAGAGCGTACAAAAAAAAGCTGCATTTTCCTGATCTTTCATTTGACAGTATCCAGAGCACATATCTAAAGTGGTGAAGAATTTTCATTTGCTAAGGTGGTTCAGAGGGTCATTAGTTCTTGGAATGGGATAAGTATCCAGTTATGAAACTTCCTGGCAGATTAAAACTGTGTGCCAGACCGAGACTCGAACTCCGGACCTTTGCCTTTCGCTGGCAAGTGCTCTACCATGGTAGATGCTGCTGTTGAGATCTTTTAAATTGAAAAGCTAATGTAAAGCCACGTAATCTGTAATTACTATGGACTGTCATCTGTATAGGTAATGCCGAAAGTAATGGGCGATAAAAAGCACTTGCCTGCGAAAAGCAAAGGTCCCGAGTTCGAGTCTTGGTCCGTCACACAGTTTTAATCTGCCAGGAAGTTTCATATCAACCCACACTCTGCTGCAGAGTGAAAATCTCATTCTGGAAGTATCCAGTTTCATGTTCTTATTGGCTGCTCTCATGTCTACACAAGAGCGATAAGGCTTTTACCCATTACTGGTTTTCTTTGGAAGTACTGATACATGTGAAGCCCAGGGACTGAAAGAATGTTGGCTTACTCCTGCTTCTAGCGAAACTGAGATTTTTTATCCATTAAAGACTGCAACTGATGTGGTTTCTGGGCTGTAGGCCCAGCGTTACCTGTAGGAATTTTGTGGTAATTTAAGAAGGTTGCTGGAAGATGTTTCATTTCTTCAAAGAAAGTTGCAAATTTGGCTGGACCCAGATACAATACATCACAATCTGCCTTACACAGGTGTTAGTTTCTTTCCAGTTTCCAGTTTCATAAGTGCTGTAACTGAGGTATAATTTATGTAAACTGTTCTTTCAGGCTGTTCATTTCTTGATAATCTGTTATCTCATCCATATTTGCTTCATGCAGTTTGGTGAGTATGGTACTCTAGGGGATTTTAACATCTCTGCTTCCAAAGTTATCTATGTTCAGTGGCAAAAAAAGTACTCTCTTCCATCGCACTCATTCAAAATAAACGGCACTTCATATGGATCTGTGGTCCATCTAACACTCCATTTTCTGCTAATGGAAAATATATCATCTTAAAAATCTATCTTATCCCTCTATTCAAATGATTTTCCCAGTACCACCTGCGAGTTTTCACAGTTATTTTTAACTTCAATGCTATGGTATATGATTTAGTGGGTTGTGGGAACACGGCCCTTCACTCTGGACTTAATCACATCTTTATAGAATGAACAGTGCCGAAATGGTGGACATTTCCCACAGTTTGAACTTCTTTTCATAAGTTAATTATGCCATGAAAATGCAGCGGAAATCATTGCCTAAAGTGGTGTTGAAATTTTGGCATGCTTCCAAACCTCTTCAAATGTGAACTGGTACTTACTTATGTCTGTTTCCAGTTCTACATTTTCTGAACCTGTTGGGTAAATTACCTTTTTTTTCCAAATTCACTCAGTCAACATCAAGGTGGTTTTTATTCTTGGCTGTGAATAGATTTAACAAAAAAAAAAAATGCTAATTTGTATGCCTATATCAATGATAAAGGTAGACTGCCCATTGCATCTTGCAAAGTTACATTTGCCACCTGAAAGACACTACCTCTATCACTAGATCCACTTTGCAGAAGGGGCTGGAGGGGGAAAGGCAGAACCAGTTCCATTCGTGTTTCCCATGTTTTCAGTCCTTCAAGCACCTAGGTAACTTATTTGATTAGGCAAATGATGCCTAGAAGATGGACAATTTGCCCTCTTCTGTCCAGTCTGTGTATGATAGGCACATGCTGGTGCTAAACACATGGGAACTGATTTTATTTACTGCTCATTTAGAGACGTGTCACCTTACATTTTATAACAAGCTGTTCATTTAACAGATTTTCATGTACATTACAAAATATGTTCAATATTACAAACAGCAATTACTGTTTTCAGCAATTACAGTGGAAGTAATAATAAATTAGAAATACATTAGAAATTGATAAAACAAAAAATATTCAAATTTTTAGAAGATGTGATGATAGATGACAGGAAAGACTTGGATATGTTGTTTCTTTTGGTTTTTAATTAACCTTCAGTTCTTATGTTATGTACCTTGGGATGTTTGTGACTAGGGTGTTTGCAATGAGTGAAGCCCATATTGTGGGGTTTACTCTGATGGAAGATTGGACAAATTTCTGGTTCTTCCTGCATAGAAATACACATCATACGCCCTCCCTCAGTGTGCTCGGCAAAGCACACTTTGTGTGCGTGGGGAGGAATACCAGACCGACAAGAGAAGATGACTCCAGTAGCACCAGATGCCTCTTAGAGCAAAAGGGAAAATGCCAAGGTAAAGAAATTAAGCAATTTAGCATCTGCTCTAGGTAGTGGCTCAGAACAGGAGGTAGAGATGTTTTTCGTTTGTGGCTCTGAGAGCCCTCACACTCCCAAGTCAGGTGATGCTGTGATATGATTTGATAGGCAGGGTGGCCTATTCTGGTGTGTACTGGTTGATTACTGTCATATGAGCTAAAAGGCAACAGACAGAGGCCTCCTGGTGTGAGCCTAGCTGTCTGGTTTTCTAGATAACAAGTGGTCGACTACCATTCCTTGTTTCTTTCTCAATGGTAGTATCTGTCCTTGCAGAACATCTTGCAATCCAATTTGGGGCAGTGCCCGTGGCAGTGGCTACCTATTATCCTCCCACCTTTCAAACATGCCAGCAGTGGGTGGAAGATGCCTGCCTCTCTTTCACCATATACTACCTTGAGCTGAATAACAAGCCTTTGAATAAATGGGAATTGGGAATTGCTTCTAGCCCTATAGTCATCCCCATTTGACAGCCCCAGACCCCAACTTGATTCACAGTCAAAGAATTCAAAATGTGAATACGGTATTGCATCTGGCTTAGATGTGAATTTCCATCACAGTGGTGATACAGTATCATGAAGGGGAATCAAGTACTGCTAGATGATACAAGTCAGTACATTTCCTTTATAAATTTTAAGGCCATGGGAAAATAGTTAGAAATTTGAAATTTGCAGAGGATGTCAACACAAAAACCCCATCATCAAAGTCATTTAGAACTATTTTCAACTGAAAAACATAGAAATTAAGTTTTATTAAGTAAACTTTAGAAATTTCATCACCATTTTCAACTACAAAAGTAATAAATCTGTAACAAATTTGACAATTGTTATCTTAATATTTTAGGGTACATAGGTTGTAAACATATGGTACTGAAAGTGAGAGGTTATGATCAGTAGTGGTTTTAATTGCTACTAGCTATATTTATAAAATTATAGAGTTGGAAAATTTTCAGTTTTGTGGTAAATTAATCTTCCACCAAAAACAGAAAATCACAGTTTTGAAAGATCCCAAATGAGAAAGCTGGATGTGATTTAAGAATGAACCAGAGTCATTTCCTAGGTTACATGGAGCTTCAGAAAGATGGTCCCTATTCTGTCCCCACCTAAATAATATGTTTGTAGGATAACTGCACAGAAGCAGATCAGTTTCTGTCAGTAGCCACAGTGTATCGAGGTAGTTTAGGAGTCTTACTGAAACTGCCTACATTCATGAGAATGGTTATTGTATTACAGAATACCAAAGTGTCATATTGCAGAAAGAACTGCTTTAGTACATCAAAAGAATTTAGTAAATGCCAATTTGAGTGTGATGTCTGCATAAAACTCTAAAATTATTTTCAGTTCACTACATCTCAGATTTTTGGAAATTTGTGCGTTTATTGTGTAGCAACTGGAATTTTACCAGAAATATACAGGTTGTGGTGAGCAAACTTTATACTGAACTTACCTGCAGGCAGATTCACAATCTGGAACTGAGGAACTTGCATAGACTTTCAGTTTCAACAGGTGCAAGTTGCTGTTAAGAAAAAATATTTAAAATGACCTGCCTGAATCCAGAAAATTTGGATTTAATACGTAAATGTTAATACAAGTGGTCTTGCCTTGTTGAGTCAAATGACATTTCATCATGCTAATACAGATTTGTATGTATTTCCTTTTAAAGTTCCTTAAATGGAAGTTTTTTCTACACAGTAGTTGATGTGTCAGCCAGTGGACAGTAGATTGCAAGTGATTAGTTCTTGGTCATTTTCTAGTTAAAATTGTGTTCCATTATCCCTTGTTGAGTGGGTGGGAGGAAGAATGGATACTCATCAGACTTAAAAGCATACAAAGAAAATTCTCCACAACATCATCACAATATCTAATCCCAGCAAAACTACTTCTTACACTTACATCTACACAAATTTGAACTTCAGAACTGGATTGCATTTGGAATTTCTTTGTACAGATGTCCACCTGCCTTCTCTTGAGTACATCCACGAAGGGACCCCATGGGATACTTGCAACATATTTCTTTTATGCAGGCTATTAATTGGAGCTACTTTCACTACCTGGTAGTATGCACTATCCTTGACCTAATGTACGACATGCTTACACATTTCCTTCTGGGTCCTCAGTCATATCAGAGTTCCAGAGATGAGATAACAGGTTACTTAGCCAGTGAAGCTACCACATGACTGAAATGGTAATGGGAATACTGGACACTAATGAGGGAACATAGAAGTGACTTGTAAATCATTGCAGTGGTAGCAGCTAATGAGCTGCGTGCTATGAAGGAGGCCACTGCAATGTGGTGTGTGTCCTTCCATTTGTCCTGGAAAGAGTCCACTGTCTTTATATTGGTCATACCTGTCTGACACAGGATTTTTATCCTGTTCAGTAACACCCCCCAACCTTGCCTCCACTCTTCCCTAATGTAACTATGGAGCTTGACTGACAGTGGCTCCTGAAAGGAGGGGCAAGAGGCAGCATCTGCTTCTGACCAACACAGTAGACCAATTTTGCACACCTTCTAAAATTTCCTGTACTTGCTCTTAACTCTTAATTGTTAGTGTTCTGGGTGTCTCTGCTCTACAGTTTCTCCACAGACTTGTTAGAAACAGCAAATATCCGGGCCATAATGCAGTGCATTACTAGTCAGTTCAGTATTGGATGACGACTATGATAACAGTGACAACACCACCACCACCACCACCACCACCACCACCATAATCATCATAGTCATTTGATGAGCTGATGACTAGCCATCCCATCCAGAACCACCTTCTTACTCTAGGGTACAGAAGTTCCCATCCCACGTGTCACTACATAGCTTGAGTCAAATGCCGGAATGGTTCCTTTGACAGGGCACAGCTGATTTCCTCCCCATCCTTCCCTAATCCGAGTTTGTGCTCCATGTCTAATGACCTCATTGCCTATGACACATTAAAGTCTAATCTCCTCCTCCATGTGTCACTCTCCTTTTACTGAGTAGAGATTAGAATGATCCAGGAACACAATCACTGGATTTGATAGCTTGGAATAAGGTCATCCAGACTGAGAAGGTGCATTGTACTTGCGTATATGCTTATGGCAAAGTGTGAGTACATTGAAAACAACGTGCTTGCAAAATGAGTGCCAATTAAGTTGATGGGTGAAGTAGGCTTGTATGGGGAATCTTCACACAGACTGAAAGGAGGCCTTATAGTTGCCACTCTCTTGACCTCAGTGTTACTGAGAATGTACGTGATGCCACTGATGGAGATCTGCATGCTTTTTGCACAGCTCTGACCAGTCTGCATGATATGTTTTCCTGTTGTCTGTGTTATTTATTGCAATGTTTGGATTATACTGCAACTGACTATAGAATCAGAAGATTCCACCAAGATAAGACTTTTTCAAGAAACAAGACAAGATTCAAGCTTCTAGGGATTTTGGAATAAAAACTCAAATGCAACAGGCTCACTAGCAAGTTCCATAAATAATAGACACCTTGACTCATATTTGACCACAAATACTGCTTGTGTTGATGTGTGCAACTGTGGTACTCATCATACGGTAATAAAATAAGATATCACAGTGAGATGATGACAGCAATTAGAGATTTGTTGGAACATTCTGTATTCCCCTCTTTTACAGCAGGACTATCAAGGAATGTACATAATCAAACATGGAAAATCCAGAATGGAACGTAACAATATTATGAAAAGGATAGTTGCTACTCACCATATAGTGGAGATGTTGAGTCACAGAAAGGTGCAACAAAAAGACTGTCGGAAAGTTAGCTTTTGGCCAACAAGGCCTTTGTCAAAATTGAACACACACACACACACACACACACACACACACACAAGGGGGTCCACAACTCTTTTGTGGATACATGCGTAGCGAGCATGGGACCCCGAGCTAGTGTGGCCCTTATTCCTTTCCAGGCTGCATACCTTCCTATACCACATCCTTCCCCATTCCCCATCCCCCCCCCCCACCTCCACCTCTTCCCTTCCCTTTCTCCCCCTCTGGGAGTATGTTTAGTGCCTACGTCCGGAGACGGATGCTTGAAACTGTAAAACAGTCTCTCTTCTTCTCTTTCTCTGCTGGCAAGTCTCTGTCCTTCCTTTGTCCTTCTCTTTTCCTTACCTCTTCTCCTTACCCTCTTCTCCGCTGCGGCGTTTGAGACCTCTCTTCTTTCCTTTCCTTTTCTTTGTTCCTCCCTTTCTCTTTTTTCCTCCCTGTGCATGTCTAAAGGCCAACCCACACTTTCCCACGCATAGCCGATGATGGGGTAAAGCATAATTCCCCACCCCGGGTAGACAGGTGGGACACGTACGTACCCCCTGGTAACAGCCAGGCCCAGGGAGGGGTGATTACCCGAGCTGGTACCTTCCGAAAGTGCCGATTGGTCCCACCGTCCATTTCTCGGGAGGTGTGACCTGAGGTGTGAACAATCACCTAAGGCGGGAGTGCCCTCAGAGAGGGCCCACAAGGAAGGAGACGCCGGTAATCATGGGGGATACTTCCGCAATAGTTTCCTCATCATCTACTATGTCTGCTCACAAGCAAAAGTTAAATGAGTCTCAGCCACGGACAATTCTTCCATCAGTACCACAGTTCCTTGTTGTTTCTCGGTCGGACGAAGGTCAAGACTTCTCCACAGTCAACCCTTTCATTATTCAGAAAGGTGTCAATACAATTACAGGTCCTGTAAAGTCTTGTTCCCAATTACAAAATGGCACCTTGTTGTTACAAACAGTCAGTGCCCTCCAGGCTCAAAGATTCCTGCATACTTCATTGCCACACACCTTCCCTGTCCGGGTGGAAGCGACCACACTTTAAATTCATCATGTGCGGTGGTTTATACATGCTCCCTTGATGGATTGTCCGACGAGGAAATTCAAAACTACCTGTCTGACGAGGGCGTAACGGCTGTTCATCGAGTCATGAAAAGGGTTGACAAGGACTTGGTTCCAACCCGTACTGTCTTCTTGACGTTTGACAGAGTTCAACTTCCATCGAACATAAAAGCGGGCTATGAGATAATTTCCATTCGCCCTTACATCCCAAACCCTACGCGTTGCTATCGGTGTCAGTGGTTCAATCGTACCAGCCAGTCATGTTCTATTCCGGCCAAATGCGTTACGTGTGGCAAGGATGCCCATGAGGGTGCTTGTCCACCTCCATCCCCTCGTTGCATCAACTGTATGGGTGATCATGCTGCTTCCTCTAGAGATTGCCCCATTTTCAAAGACGAACGGCTCATTCAGGAAATCAGAGTGAAGGAAAAGGTGTCGACCTTTGCTGCTCGAAAGTTATTCACCAGTCGAAAGGCCACTGTGCCACACACAGGTCACTACAGCACTGTCCTTGCCTCTCCTCGGCCTACAAAGGAGGCAGCTACGCAGACTTGTGATCTCACCTTTAGTGCCACACTCGTCAGATCAGCCAGTGCAAAGATCGCCCGTTCAGCCTCCCCACTATCACGTGCTCCTTCTATGACTCACCCTTCATCGGGTTCTGCTAAATCACAAGCCCCAAAATCAGACACCTGGACTTCTAAAAAAGAGCCTACTCGTGAAGATTTTTTTACGTACCCCGACTTCACAACCATCGATTCCTCCCCCATCTCAACGTCCTGTCTCCAAGAAGGCTAATAAGAAACCCAGTTCCTCTCCTTCTCCGCCACGGCATGTCTCATCTACAGCACCACCTGGCGGTAACCGCCCCCGGCCATCATCTGTGTCGCCAACGCGTGCAGCTGGCAGCCGATCAACTGGCCAATCGCTGGTGGCAGGAGCTGCTCCCAAACAACCTATGGATCAGGATCTTCTGCCTGCGGCTGAATGCTGTTCCATGCTGTCGGTCGCAGGCTCTGAGCAGTCGTTGAGTTGAGGGCAACCTTGGCCACATTCTTCCCTTTTCTGTCCACCCTTTGTCCATTATCCACTGAAATATCCGTGGAATTTTAACCAATTGGGATGAATTGTCGATCCTCTTACGATCCTACTCACCGCTCATCTTCTGTCTTAAGGAAACAAAGCTGCATCCCCACGATCGCTTTGTTTTCCCTCATTTTCAGTCAGTCTGATTTGATCTCCCCTCTGTTGAAGGCACTCCAGCACATGGAGGACTCATGATTCTTCTCCATGATACTTTCTATTATCACCCAATCCCCTTAAACACTTCCTTCCAAGCTGTCACTGTCCATCTTTCCCTTTCTGGATACACCTTCTCTCTTTGTACTGTATACGTTCCATCGTCCACACCAATGGCAAGAGCTGATCTCCTTCATCTTCTCGGTCACCTTCCGCCCCCCTATTTGCTGGTTGGGGACTTCAATGCCCACCACCCGCTTTGGGGATCTCCGCGTCCTTGTCCGCTTGGCTCACTATTGATAGACATCTTCCATGAAGCGGATCTTGTTTGCCTCAACACTGGGGACCCTACAATTTTTTCCGCCTCCATGACAAATATCTCTCATATGGACCTTTCGGTCAGTACTGTTCCGCTAGCTCGGCACTTTGAATGGTTTGCTCTTGCTGATACACACTCGAGTGACCACGTTCCATGTATGTTTAGATTGCAGCCACAACTGCCATATACGCACCCGAAACGCTGGAAGTTTGCCCAAGCTGATTGGACACTTTTTTTGTCTCTAGCAACATTCGATGACAGTCACTTTCCTAGCGTCGACGATGAGGTCACTCATATTTCAGAAGTTATTCTTACAGCCGCGGAACGTTCAATACCTCGCACCTCCGATTTGCCCCGGCGACCCCCAGTTCCTTGGTGAAAAAAGGCTTGCTGTGATGCAATACGTGAGCGGCGACGTGCTCTTCGTGTTTTCTGCCACCATCCTACTTTGGCCAACTGTAACCGTTACAAGCAGTTCCATGCGCTATGCTGTCACGTCATCTTCGATAGCAAGAAGTCAAGCTGGGACTTCTTACTAGCTCATTTAACACCTTCACTCCCTCCTCGAAAGTTTGGAGTCGGATTCGGCGATTATTTGGCGCGCCTAGTTTCTCCCTGGTCTCTGGGCTCACTGTCGCACGTAATACCTTAGTAGACCCTGACACAATTTCTAACTCATTGGGTCAACACTTTGCTGAGATTTTGAGCTCTTCAAACTACCCAACAGCTTTTCTCCCGAAGAAACGTGCAGCGGAAGTGCGACCTCTTGCTTTCTCCTCTCATAATCGAAAAGCTATAATACGGCTTTCTCCATGCGGGAACTCCAACATGCACTCTCTTCTTCTCGCTCTTCCGCCCCAAGACCGGATGGTATCCACATCTAAATGTTGCTGCATTTATCGTACCATAGTCTGTGCTACCTCCTTTGGCTTTATAATCGAAATTTGGACTGACAGTACTTTTCCCAGAAGATGGTGGGAAGCTATTGTCGTTCCTGTTCCAAAACCTGGAAAGGACAAACATCTCCCCTCTAGCTATCGCCCCATTTCTCTCACGAGTAGTGTATGTAAGGTTTTGTAGCGTATGGTGTATTGCCATTTAGCCTGGTGGCTGGAGTCTCGAAGTCTCTTAACACCTGCCCAATGCGCTTTCCGAAAGCATCGTTCTGCAGTTGACCATCTTGTTGCTCTCTCCACGTATATTACGAACAATTTTCTCAGGAAACACCAAACAGTAGAAATATTTTTTGACCTGGAGAGAGCATACGATACCTGTTGGAGGACAGGCATTCTGCGCAGTGTTCTCTTGGGGCTTTCCAGGTCGGCTGCCCCTTTTTATCCATGAATTTATGACAGCGCGCACATTTAAAGTGCGAGTGAACACTACTCTCTCCCGTACTTTCTCCCAAGAAAACGGGGTACCCAGGGCTCCGTGCTAAGTGTTGTACTGTTTTCCATTGCCATAGATCCAATTATGGATAGTCTCCTTCCCGATGTCTCGGGCTCCCTCTTTGTGGACGATTTTGTGATCTCATACAGCTCTCAACGGATTAGCCTTCTTGAACGACGTCTTCAAGGATGTCTCAATCGTCTCCACTCTTGGAGCATCGAAACTGGCTTCTGCTTTTCTCCCAGTAACACCGTTTGTGTCAATTTGTTGCGCTGTACGGAGTTTCTTCCGCCTTCCTTACGTCTAGGCCCTGTCAACCTTCCACTCACGGATGTCGCTAAATTCTTGGGTCTTAGGTTTGACAGTAAACTGTGGTGGTCTCCCCATGTTTCCTATCTTTCGGCTCGCTGTCTGCGATCCCTTAACACCCTGCATGTTCTGAATGGTACCTCCAGGGGAGCGGACCGAGTGGTCCTTCTTTGCTTCTATCGTGCCTTAGTGCGCTCGAAATTGGACTATGGAAGCATAGTTTACTCCTCTGCTCGGCCGTCTATTCTTTGGCGTCTCGACTCTGTCCACCACTGTGGGTTACGTTTAGCATCTGGAGCTTTTTACACCAGCCCTGTGGAAAGCCTTAATGCTGAGACTGCTGAACCTCCACTGCCCAATCAGCGAGCTGTCCTTCTGAGTCGTTGAACTAGCCATCTGTCTTCCATGCCTGCTAATCCGGCCCATGAAATTATTTTCGACGCCTCCTTGGATTTAGGGTATGCAGGCTGCCCTTCCTCTCTACTACCACCGGGAGTCCGCTTCCGTCAACTGCTATGTTCTCTTTCCTTCCACTTTCCTAAAACTTTCTTGACAACTTGGGGTACAGCAGCGCCTTGGCTCCGGCCCCAGACCTGCCTGCTCTGTGATCTTTGTCAGTTTCCCAAGGATGGTACCCCTTCTCTTGTTTATCATTGGGCATTTGCTGCACTGTGCGCACGAGTGAAGGATACCACATTTATCTACACTGATGGCTCAAAAACATCATTTGGTGTTGGGAGTGCGTTTGTTGTTGGCGACACCCCTCATCGATTTTGGCTTCCCGACCAGTGTTCCATTTTTACTGCAGAGCTTTACACTGTTCTCCAGGCTGTCCAATACATCCATCGCCATCAGCGGCTACAGTATATTATATGCTCAGATTTTCTCAGCTCTCTCCTCAGTCTCCAAGCGCTCTACCTGTCCACCCTCTGGTCCACCGGAATCAGGACTGCCTCCACTTGCTCCACTTTGGGGGCATCTCTGTGGCATTCCTCTGGATCCCAGGACATGTTGGTATCAGTGGAAATGAGGCGACCAATATAGCAGCCAAGGCTGCAGTCTCTCTTCCTCAGCCTGCTGTTCGCATGGTTCCCTTCCCTGATCTACAGTGTGTTTTATGTCGTTGTGTTGCTCTTCTATGGCACACACATTGGTCGACACTTCGCAATAATAAATTGTGGGAAGTGAAAGCCCTTCCCTGTGCTTGGACCACCTCCTCCTGAACTCGTCGTCTGGAGGAGGTAATTTTAACTAGGCTCCGAATAGGGCAATGTCTTTTTAGCCATCGACATCTTTTAAGTGGCGATCCTCCCCCACTTTTTCCCCACTGCTCTCAACTGTGGATGGTGAGAGATGTTTTACTTGAGTGCCCCTATTTTACTCCGTTACGCTCCTGTCTACAGCTGTCGCCTGATATATCTTCCATTTTAGCAGATGACACGCGCTCAGCCGATCGCGTTCTCGAGTTTATCAGTGTCAGTGACTTGACGTCTGTCATTTGAAGCTCTTTTTGGAGACAAACAACTCCCTTCTATACTGGTTTTTTAAGCTTTTCTTCTGTTTTTAGTTTCCCCACCTTTTTTGAGTTTCGCTCCCATTTCTGCTGGTTTCCAGTTTGGTTTTTTACGTTTTCCTAATTCACAGATCAGGCGCTAATGACCATAGCAGTTTTGCACCCTAAAACCACAAAACACACACACACACACACACACACACACACACACACACACACACACACACACACACACGAGTCTGGCAGATGGAGCCTACATATTTAGGCATGACGTTAAGCTGTATGTGAATGTCAGATGGGGTTAGTATGATATGGTAGGCATGTGAGATTATCATTCACCATTGTATGTTACAAGTAGTCACATTTTTTACTTGTTATATGTAATGATTAGTCAAATAATAGAGAGAGGCTCTTAGAAAAATCTAAAACCTTTTTAAAATTAATTTCCATGAATGGAGTCAGGCTGCGCTGCTGTAAAGTGGGATGATATTGCAGGACACTCTTGTAGATCAATTGCAATTTTAAATATGTGTCACTAAAGATTACCTGCTTGTACAGCTTAACATACAGTGCACTAACTTACAAGGCAAAGAGATGATCTTGATCTGGACCTCCACATACAAAAATTTATATCTGCAGCCTGATGCCCTTCCTGTCACCACAAACTCTAGTTACTGATTTAGATAAACATTGTGCTGTGTATAGTTGTGTTGTTAATATTCTGCTTTTGAGTTTGTAGTGGGAAACAAACTAACATTTTACTTTACCAGTGTGGAAAATTGCCAGAAACCACACTCAGGGTGGTAGATGTAAGAGACCAATTGTTGTTGAAACAGCTCATGAATTCAGTTTGGATCTCCTTGTCATGCAAGGCAGTCTGCTTCATTATAAGCTATACAAGATGGTTCAAACAGGGTTATCACATCTGGAACAACAGAATGAGATCCACAATATTAATATTTCACAATAAAAACATAAATGTTACTGTTTTGGATTCTGATTTTTCCTCTTTTCCTCATGGCAGTCTTTCTTGAACAAAGATTGTAGATCAATGAATTGTAAGGCTGGATCTGCCATTCTAAAGAACTTGGAAAACAAGGCTTATTTTTAACTATGTTTGTTCTACACACCACAGTCTGCATTGCATCTTTTAAATGTGCATATTTTTTACGTGTTGTTTTTATTCTTAGTCTTCAAATTGAAATGGAAGTAATCTTCTAAAAGTTTTCTACAAATAGCTTTTCCTGTAATTAATTTGCATTATTTTTCTACAGGTTTGTGCCCATTGATCCTGCAACACCAGGGGAGCATATTTTGTCTTGGGAAAATACGACAGTATTTTGTACAAGTTGTTTTCAGTATTTAGTACTTGCAGCATTATTTTCAAAAGGCCGTCCACATCGTACACCATTTTACACAAACTGTAAGTTTTAAAAGCTCAGTACATGTTTATTATGGTATATATAAATAATGGGAAGACTGAAGGTAACCAGTTGATGTACTGAGTGATTGACAAGCACATAAACAAAATTCAAATCTCCGTAAGTGTTAGGACAATGTGCCTGTCATTAGCTCAACAATACAGTGAGTAGATACCACCCTACCCAGAACTTTCCAGTATTGTATAATTTTGCCTTTGTGTTCTCTGTTTATTTGTTTTGGTGTTCAGTGGTGTTAAGTGGCAGAAAATTATGCCAAATGCAGCTCTTTATTCTGTCTTAAAATCTTGCTGTTTTGTGTGCTTTGTGCAAAAGAATCTCCATGGACAATTCAAATGAGCAAGTACAGAAACTAGCACTCAATTTAAGGGCACACTGTGCTAATAACAAAATATATTTTTGAAAGATGTGCCATTGCATTGATGCATGTGACTTGCATGCCAAAAATGCAGTACTTTATTTTTGCACCTCAATCTGTAAGTTATTGCAAGCTACATAAACTGCCTTGTTCATTATGCCTTATTATTTCTTTTGTTACTTTCTTTTGAGATTTTCACATGCTTGTTTTGATGAATGGATTGCAAAAATATCAGAACAGGAAATTAGTTTCACAGATGTCTTACCAAGTAGCTGTCGAGAGAGAGAGAGAGAGAGAGAGAGAGAGAGAGAGAGAGAGAGAGAGAGATTGTCTGTTAATTATACTTGTCACATGTGGTCTGTTGATTGATTTACTTCAGGCAGCATTATTAAGTGCACTGTTTATTTAGGTACAGAGAAATGACATATCTTAATTTCAAATATACAATTGATTTCTGTCTCAAATCTGTATAAATCTTGCAGTGATACAATGCAGGATGATCAGTGGAAGTTCAGTTTGTATAAAGTTATAACATTTAGGTGCTGACTGATAAGTTCATAAATCAGTGCTGGCAAGTGGCTGGATGATGGCAAGACCATGGCCATTTCCTTCCCTTATTCTTGTCAGGATGAATTAGTTCATCATTTGTAATGACCTCCCTATTAGTGGAGAAGCTGCCTCTCTCCTCTTCCACATTTTGCACTCCCTCACAAAAATTCATAAACATACCATATACTCTCACAGCCGTGGTAGTGTGTGTATCAGACAACAAAGTCTCTCTTTAAAAACTATTTAATTAGTTAATCACAGTTAGAATTTTTAAATTTGTCAGTTGATGATCTTCTGTAAGGGAGTTACTGAAATTATTTGTTATTTGGTGTAAATGGGCTCCAAAATTTACCTAAAACATAAATATAATCTTATTTGCATTTAAATAGTTGCAAATATCTGCCTAAACAAGAAAAAGTGCCTTAGACACTCACCTTTTAAATAAAGCTGTCATAAATGTAATCATATGCTCCCATGAATGGGGTTATGATAATGACTTTCAACTGTAGTTTAAACAACTCTTGGAAGGCTGTCATAATATGTCATCTGGCAGTCTTCATTAGAGTGCCTCCACATTTCATGTTTTGCAACTTCATTTGCAGACCAGAATGTAACATACCACTCTTGATAGAGGATACTTGATATCAGTAGCATTTATTGCTCTTCTTATTACATTTATAATATTGCATGGTAGAAATGGTTGCAATTGTTGCCTTTAAACTCCTGTATTACTTTTATCACCAATATCCATTATCAGTAACATATGAGTTCCCATTTTGTGATTATATAAACTGTGCAATCCATCAACAGTATTTTCTTCACAAATATCTCCTTCCTTGAGTTCGAATCTGGAACACTTGGTGTGTAAACTATTCTGTGGCACTCTAAGAACATGTAAGTGGCATGTAGATTGGTGTATTTGAGAATTTCATTATTTTTCTTATTGTGCGTAATATTCAGTACGTAGACTAGTGACCAGAAGTGGTGTGTAACTAGGAAATGAAGTTGTGTCTCCTGAAAAGGATGTCAGGTGTGTTACAAAGAAACATAAAGCTTAATGATATGGTGTTTGGCATATAGCAGTGTCCAAAACTTGTAATTAGTGCAAGGGGGAAACTGGAAAGCCCTTGTCATGGCAACAAAACAATTAATAGAGGATATATTTATTCCTACCTTCCCACATCCTTGGTAATTAGAGTGAATTCTCTCCTAGGTGGCTCAAGAGTATTGGCAATCCCTCCCATTCCTGATCAGGAGCTTGTGAATGTCTGGTAGAGCCCTTGATGACAGGAGACTGCCTGCTGTTTCACCATCCCAGAGCACTCCAGACAAGATTCAGAATCCTTGTCAGCCAGTCTATATGAGGATAACTTCACCCTGAGAAATTCATCCACTTCAGCAGCTCAGTGTGGATGGATAGTATTTGTCAACCACAAACAGAGATGTGACACACTGCAGATCCATTCACTGTGAAGTCTCTTGACACCAAGACACCACCATCCCTACCCCAATAAACAGATCTTTGCTTGATATTATTGTGATTTTACTGGGTGTCATTTTCCCTCCTAGGGAGATGCTTGACGAGCATCATTCTTCCAGTTGCAGTTGGATTCATTTATAAAGAGAACATACCTCTATTGTCATAGTTCTATCTCAGTTCTGAAAAGTTCATAATAAAGAAGTCTATTTCTGTCCTGCCATGAACTGTATTTTAGGCATTCTAGCCAGTTTCTAAGAGCCTTGGATACATAATTTGTCAGAAATACACCTTTAGATGCTTGGAGGACAATGAAAAATTGTTTTGCAAACATCCCTCTACTTTTCCACACAGGTAAGGCTAGACATATGTCCCGTTGTGGAGTGATCACTCTTAGTCAACTTTGTACTGCCTATAAGAATTCCGCCCTGAATAAAAGAGTTTAAAAGACATTGTTTGTGGCATTATACAGCCAGTTATACTAAATGGCTACACTTCACTTACAACGAAAGTATAAACACAACTGAGGCATCATGTACTGCTTTAATTTTCTCTGAGTGATGCATATTTCACGTTCGGAGCACTCTTCTTTAATACAAATAGACACATGCCCATTTTGTGAGCGAATCTGGATCATTGACACTTATTTACTTATGTTTCTCTTTCCATTTTCCTCCTTCCATGCTTAAGCTTAACTTTTGGATATTGTCAATAACATAGTCGTTAGAAATGAATCAGTAGCCCAGTTTGACAAGAATGAGGGAAGAAATCTCTACCTCAGGAAGAAATTGATTGTTGAAGAAATCATAAAGAGAATGTAATCTAGAAAATTAGGCAGGCATTGAAACCACACTCCTCCCTAATGTAAGTCTTCTGTCTTGAGCATTGCACCATCTTGCTTAGTAAAAGTAGTCTTTCATGTGCCATGGTGTTCCTTTGTTTTAGGGTCCTTCATTAGAATTTATTGAGCATCTCTATAACACAGTTAGTTAGCCACACACAGCTTATTTGCTATTTTCAGCCTCCTAACCATTCTTACTTAATACAGTCCCGTGTAGATGACCAACCAAAGTGTGGATAATACAAACGTCATGCTAGACACATCTATTACATTTGATAATGAACATCTTGTTATACAGCATAAGCTGCACTTGAAATGTATTTACTTGTCAGGCCAGTATTCAGGCATACAGCTTATGAGCCGTGGTGTATACTGTGCCCATCTGTATCAGATGACGTGTGTGTCATATTAAAATGTTAAAAATTTATCATCTCTGTAGTATGCAGATCATCATTTGTACATATCATGAAATTTTGAATTATTAAACAGAATGAGAATGGGCATCTCTTTAAAATATAACATTTATCACAGTTGAGTTGTATCTTGTTACAGTTCTCCCTATAAATTACTCTCTCTTATTGGGCTGCTCTTGTGCAAGATTTATTTTCTCTTTGAATGGCTATATAGGACTATTTTATCTATGTTAGAGTTTCATATTTGTGTTACAGATAACAATATACCATTTATAATTTTGTTATTTTTTTTCCTGACAAGAATTATCACTTACTGTTTTTGTTTAGGTCTGTTAACAACATTACTCATAACACTTGGCAGTTTTACTGCATGGTTGTTAGTGTATCCCTTAAAACCAGTGGCAGAGTTTTTTGAAGTGGAATCACTTTCAGATGTTGAAGGTCAGCAGATGTATAGATTATATCTACTGGGATTTTCTGCAGTTCACATGATCTTAGCATTCCTTGTGGAGGTAAGAAACTTTTACATCATTTAATTTGTATTTTGTATGGATGTATTTTGTTTTTTTGCTATAGAAGCTGTTTAATAAAAAGGCATAACTGAACGGTGAATAGAGTAATTTTGTGTGAAGTAATGTTCAATGCATTCATATTTGAAGTACAAAATAAATGAGAAGGAAAGATTTGAAGGTGTCCTATATAGTGGCTAAACAGTTGTACTTAACAGAGAAATATGTCTTGCTCAGTCTCGCAGTATTAAATGCTGTGATAAGGAAAATAAAAATGTGTATCATTTTAGTAGTTTTCTAATACACTGTTTTGATATGTGGCACAGGTTCATAAATGGCTATCAACTGATAAGTATTAGTATTTACAATTATAGTATTACATACATTGAGGCACAAAAATAGCAGTAGAGCAAAGTAAATTAACTAAATTTTTCCATAATCTCTAGATAAGCACCCCTCATTTTATCTATTCTGGGAAAAGAGTACAGTAAAATGTGGAAATAGCAGCATTCCTCACAAATAGCATCATCCGCCCCCCCCCCCTCCCCCCCCCCCCCCCCCCCCTGCTCTTCCTTTGAGTCATCAGTCTTCTGACTGGTTTGATGTGGCCTGCCATGAGTTCCTCTCATGTGCCAACCTCTTCATCTCAGAGTAGCACTTGCAGCCTATATCCTCAATTATTTGCTGGATGTATTCCAATCTCTGTCTTCCACTACAGTTTTTACCCTCTACAGCTCCCTGTAGTAGAATGGATGTCCTATCATCCTGTCTCTTCTTCTTATGAGTGTTTTCCATGAATTTCTTTCCTCTACAGTTCTACGCAGAACATCCTCATTCCTCATTCCTTACCCTATCAGTCCACCTAATTTTCAATGTTCATTTGTAGCACCAATTCTCAAATGATTAGATTCTCATCTGTTCTGGTTTTTCCACAGTACATGTTTCACTACCATATAATGCTGTGCTCCAAACATGTATTCTCAAGAAATATCTTCTTCAAATTAAGGCCTATCTTTGATACTAGTAGACTTCTCTTGGCCACAAATGCCCTTTTTTACCAGTGCTAGTCTGCTTTTGATGTCCTCCTTGTTCCGTCTGTCTTTCATCATTTTACTGCCTAGGTAGCATAATTCCTTAACTTAATCTACTTTGTGACCATCAATCTTGATGTTACATTTCTTGCTGTTCTCATTTCTGCTACTTATCATTACTTTCGTCTTTCTTTGATTTACTCTCCATCTGTAGTTGTACTCATTAGACTGTCCATTCCATTCAGCAGATCATTTAATTCTTCTTCACTTTCACTGAGAATAGCAATCTCATCAGTTAATCTCATCATTGATATCCTTTCATCTTCTCTTTAACCTTTCTTTTATTTCTGTCATCACTTCTTCGATGTACGGGTTGAACGGACTACATCCCTGTTTTACACCATTTTTAATCTGTGCATTTTGTTTTTGGTCATCCACTCATATTATTCCCTCTTGGTTCTTGTACAACCTGTATATTACCGTCTGTCCCTTTAGCGTACCCCTATTTTCCTCAGAATTTTGCACTATTTGACGTTGTTGAACTCTTTCCAGGTCAACAAATTCTATGAATGTATCTTGATTTTTCTCTAGTCTTGTTTACATTATCAACAACATGAGAATTACATCTCTGGTGCCTTCACCTTTTCTAGAGCCAAACTAATCGCCATCTGACAAATGCTCACTTTTCTTTTCCAGTCTTGTGTATTTTATTCTCATCAGAAACTTGGATGCATGAGCTGTTAAGGCGATGATGCGATAATTCTTACACTTGTCAGCTCTTGCAGTCTTCAGAATTGTGTGGGTGATTTTTTTCCATCTACTATTCTCCTTTTACACAGAAATCAATGGAAACAGTAATTTGTATCTACACAATAAAAAGATCTGACATGCATAACACATTAATAATGGAAGTAGTTTGATAAAAAACCACCTTTGGTCTCGCTGCTGATAATGTGATATTTCAATTTATCACCTTCTAGTGACCATCAGTAGAGCATCAAGGACTGAAGAAGACTTCCCTCAACCTGAAATTTACTAGCTTGCTGTGTAAATTGCATGCATGCATTAAGATAATGGTGGTACACTGACCACACTAACCTGTGGGCAGGACCCTCAGTGATGGAATTGTGGAACCCAGCTGTCCTCAGGGTTGTCACTCATCATGGCCATTGGCATACTCTACCTTCTTCATCTGTAGAAAATTGTGTAAATGAAAGGGGGCCCGTGCATTATCCAACTGGTAGCCAATATCAAATTTAATCAGATTTTATACCATGCATATTCCCATGGATTTTTTTAATAATGGAGTTCCAATATGATGTAGCTGTGGTGAAAATGATTGTTTTATCATACTGCATTGAATGTCTGAATGGAGAAACAGTGTTCAGCAATATCATTGGTTCCATAAGACAAGTACAGCATTGATGTTCAGTACAGTACTCTTCCATGTGGTGCATGACTGACTGTGTAAGCCATACCACAGTGGCAAGATTTTTGTGGATTCTGGTGTGCTGCAATAACAAATCATACTTCACTGATCCCTGAAGGTCTGAAATGTTAGTGTGTGGGTGGAAAACCACTTTAACCTGAAATTTCCTGGAGGATTCTGACTATCTTGAGTGAAATATTGCCAGCGAATGGAAGTAAAGCTAGGGATTTTACTGGTGTGCTATTCTCTTTATCCAGTTCCTAGTTTTTGCCTTAAGTGACAGTGCCTTGTAAATCTAGTGGCTAGAATATCCATTGTCTTTGGATGGGCAAGCTCTTCAAGCAAACTATCCAGATCCAAGGCTGTGTAAGTTGTGTGTGCCAGTGTTTTAAGCACACTCATAATTTCCAGTGGGTGAATTTTCAAATTAAAGTCCGTATGATTGGGCTTGCAATAAAGTGAACTCTCCAGAGGGCCATCATTCTTCTGTCTACGGAGCACTTTGAAGGAGGAGCACTGGAGTCAGCATGTGTAGATGAAAGTATCATAGTGTGACCACAAGGAGAAGAAAAAATAATGGAGTTTTCACATCATATCAACTCCTTTATAAGAACGTTCAGTTCATTATGTAAATAGAGAAAGATGGTTGTCTGACTTCCCTTCTTGGCTTAGTAAAATGAAATAATGATGGCTCTCTGGGGCATTCAGCTTACTGTAAGCCCATTCGTACCAACTTATACTTGCAATAGTTAAGTTTTCATCACCTAATGCACCACATTTTCCTGTTGCAAGCATTTGATACCTGATAAGTGATTTTGGAATTACAGCTCACCCTGCAATTCCCTGCTTACAGTGTTCCTTTTGTATTGTTTTGGTGCTGACGAAGTTCGTGAGTACAACATTCAGTCCTGGAGTGACTTTTGCAGCTGTTGTCCTCACAGTTTTCATCACAATTCTCTTCAGTACTGTCTGTCATCACGATCACCCAACTCACACTTCCATCTGCATTGCGACTTAGTGGATGATGATTTTCGAGTTTCCCTGTATGCGGTATAAATCTTCGATATGGTGTCTCTTGAAACACAAAACACTTCAGCTACCTTGGTTACGGAAGCACCCACCATATGAGCACCAACAATTTTCCCTAGCTCAAATTCACTTATCGGTGACATAATGCACTCAAAACTACAAAGAATACTGTTCTGACCATGACTGACACTTGCAGTTGAACTGAGGACATTGCACAGGTTTCATTCATGGTCAGATACTACAGTGCAACCTGCAGGCTTGGCTAGTATCTGCATGTAGGTTCAGTCATACATTTCTCATGGTGTTTCCATGTATATTGCAATATGAAAAATGAAGATCATTTAGAGTACCATTGCAAGCACATAGAATAAAATTTGACAGCAAACATGCCGCAATACTGAAATAATATAAGTTAATGAAGAATCTGTGACAGGTAGCAGTTCCTGTAAAACACGTTTATAACATTTTATTGGAGTTGCTACTGTAGAAGCATTCATAGTGAATTAAAGAGTATTAATTAGTTAGAATTTGTTTTGTGATGCAACACACTTAATCCATGTAGGATATTTTTTTTTTAGACCTGTGTGGCAGACAAGAAGTGGATGAAGACATTTCTTCATTGCATCACAAGAAAGCGGGAACCAAAGAGTAGATATAAGAAAGTATGTCTAGATATGGCTACTAATGATACGTTGTTAAATTATGTTGATTTGTAGACACAGCTGAGTAGTGTGTAACTACTCATATCTTACATTTATGTTTTTTGTTTGTTGTCTTATAAAATCTCCAAAGTATTTCAACCACATAGAAACCAAAGAATTTTGGTGTCAAAAATTGGTTGTATTCAAATATTATTTTATAAGAAAGAATTAATATATTATATAGTATTACATGAATCTTTAAATTTTATGTTGATCAATCAGTGTGAATCTTGTAAGTATTGTTAATCTGATTTTGTCAATTATTTATCATGTTCTGTAGCAAACATATTGTAGCTGTTGAAGTCATTCAGTTGACCAAAGGAAAAAATTTTATTCCATGGAATGCTTATTTTAACTGTGATGATTTCATAACTGTTTGTTGAACATTATGCTCAGTCTTGTCAAGACAGGGCTTGAAAAATCAGACGTTAGCTGCTTACCAAATGCTGCCATAATATTTAGAGAGAAAATTATATTCAATTTTGCTGATACATGTTATGTGTTACTTGTGGGTTGTGTATTTACGTCTTTAAAGACATTATGTTGTAGCTACACAGTGTTCCTGACATTCAGTATTTTCTGTATAGTCAGTTTTATTGTGATTATGTTTTGTTTCTTTTTAAATTATGACTGTGTTATTATCAGTATTTACAGAAAAAGGTATT